>NC_091636.1:47072625-47697625 GCF_027580195.1 Bos mutus | reverse complement strand
GGGAGGCCTGATGTGCTGCAGTCCATGAGGTTGCAAAGAGTTCAGTCATTGGGTGACTGAACAACAACAATTTAAAGTAACAAAAGTAGAGCGGAAAGTGCTTCTAATGCAAACTCTTCCGATTGTATGTGAAGAAAGAGACAGGCAGGAAATTTTAAAATTTGTCTCAAAGGCACTGATCTAAAAATGTGACAGATTTACAGATTTGCCCTTAGAATTTCTTTCTCCTGATACCTATTTCTGTTTCTTTCCAACTAAGTAAATTGATGTTGTTTTACCTTCCGTTCACATTTTTGTTTTGCATCCTATCCAAGATACATATTCTCAGCTGGGGAGGCATATTAGTAACATTGTCAATCTTTTTTCTAACTATAGTTGTACTTGCCACTACTCTTGGTCTCTGGCTACTACTAGATAGTCAGACCTTTGCATGATGCAGATAAGTGATTTTATTGTCTGTCAAAATCCAATCAGTAATGATTGAGAGGGTATTTACTGAGGAGAAATTTCTTGATGCTAATAGATAACCTCTTATTTCAAAGTATCAAATTCATCTCATTAATTTCTTCATTGATTATTTCACTCAACTTTTGTTGAATTCCTTCTGCTATGCTCAGGACTAGGCTTAAAAATATGATTAGTAAAATTCAGGAGAAAAGAAAGGCATTGAAAAGAAAAGCAAAATAAAACAAACAAACAAAAAAGAGACTACTCCCAAAGCTGCATTCAGTGAGAATTGAATGATTACTTTAAATTTTTTATCTGGATACCAAGTTTCCTTTTGGCTCTTTTAACATATTAATGACAAGTTTATTGGCTTAAACCAACATAAATTTCTTATTTTACAGTTTTGTACATTAGAATTCTTACAGGGATTCCACTGGGCTAAAATCAAGGTGTCAGCAGGTCTGCATTCCTTTCAGGAAGCTAAGTAGGATGATTGAATCAATTTACTTTCCTTTCCCAGCTTCTAGAAGTTGCTGGCATTTCTTGGTTCATTTTCTTCCTCTATCTCCCTCCTCTAGCAGTCTTTTATCTCCCGTAATCATAATTCTCTCTCACTATAACCTGATAAACTTATTTATATGTTAAGGATTCATCATTGGATAATGAAAGATAATTTCTCCCATTTTAAGGTCCTTTAGTTAATCACATCTACAAATTGTCTTTCACCATTCCGGGTAACATATTCATGTGTTGCGGGATAATAAATGTGGGCATTTTGAAGAGGTCATTATTCTGCTTACAACACTGGATAATTGGGGAGAACCTCATAATTTGATGATAAACATTCTCAGTTGAATGTTATGGTAGTTATGTACCAGTTTTTATGACTATTGCTACCAAAGCAGAGAAATATAAACAATTAGTGATGAAAGGTTAAAAATAGAGTAGTCTATAGGTACAGTGTATTGGACTGAAATGAGACTGATCAAATATTTAGGAAGTTTTAGATACTACTGCAAAAATAGATGCAGAACATTAGAAATTATTTGTTTTATCATTATTAGCTTTTAGTTTATTTAATGACTTAGCTATCGAGTTCTTCCTTTATTACTGTCAAACTAAGATAAGAGAGGCGACCAGCACAAGAATTCAAGACTAAGGAGTATATTTACAGTGTTCCTTCAGCAAGTCTTTTTAATGTCATCACTTTAATTGAATTTTTGAACTCTATTCATGATATTTGAAAAAAAAAGTTTCCACTACTAATAAATAAACTCTACTACCTCCTATCCTTCTACCCTGTAATGATCTTGTGTAAGTTTTAGCTTCAATTCAGTTCAGTCGTTCAGTCGTGTCCGACTCTTTGCGATCCCATGAATCGCAGCACACCAGGCCTCCCTGTCCATCACCAACTCCCAGAGTTCACTCAGACTCACGTCCATCGAGTCAGTGATGCCATCCAGCCATCTCATCCTCTGTCGTCCCCTTCTCCTCCTGCCCTCAAATCCCTCCCAGCATCAGAGTCTTTTCCAATAAGTCAACTCTTGGCATGAGCTGGAGTTTCAGCTTTAGTTTGTTTTTAAAAATGCAGCTGCCTTTTCAGTATTTATTCAGCTGATTTCTTGCTATATATCTGGATAATTTTATTACTCTTCTGAGTAGAAAACATTTAAAATAATATAATGTTAAAAGTTTTCCAGCTAAATATATGGAAAAGCTTGTTTTTTTTTTTTTTAAAGCTTGTTTTTAAATATATACATTTAAATATCTGCAATTCATATATCAATAAGGAGATGTGTTTTCTTTACCATTGTAATAAATATTTGATTATAACTTCTGTATTGAAGAATTGCTTTCTTAATTAAACCTAAATACTACTTCCAATACATCTCAAACTTATTCTTACTGAATTAAAGATACACTTTCATGAGACAAAATAGTAGATTTACTTCGTATTTCCTCATTTGGGCAGACATGCATGTGATTTTAGATTTCCACTTAAACCTAAAACCAAGTGTCTTTAGACAGTTGAAAATTTCTAAAACTGGGAGTTATTAGAAGAATACTTTGAAACAAAGTAATGAAGCAATTCTTTTGAAATAAGAGAATGTATTTTCTGTAACAAATTCTTTAACTGATATTTGGGCAAAATAAATGCATATTGTAAGATAAGTTAGCAACTGAGAAGAAGTTTGTTTTTTATGGTTGTAGTGAATATAAATTAAAAAGTAATAAAAAGACTAACAAAATTAGAAAAGTATAATTACAAACTTAGTATGACCCATATTTAAGGATAGTTCTCTTTAAATAATAAGCAAACAAAAAAGAACATATACAAGATAAAACATATATTTATCATATGTGTGTGTGTGTGTGTTATTGTTGTTCAGCTTCTAAATTGTGTCCAACTCTTTGTGACCCCATGGACTATATGTAGCCTGTCAGACTCTTCTGTCCATGGGATTTCCCAGGCAAGAATACTGGAAAAGATTGGTATGTCCTTCTCCAGGGGATCTTCTCCACTCAGGGATCAACTCTCATCTCCTGCATTGGCAGGCAGATTCTTTACCGCTGAGTCACCTGGGAAGCCCCCCATATATATATGTGTGTGTGTGTGTGTGTGTGTGTGTGTGTGTATACAAAATCTAACCTGAAAGATAAAACATTTTTTATGCATTTAATACAGAAATATTAATGTTAAGCAATATCCTAGTAAATTACTAATACCTAAAAGTAGTAAAAAGTACTATGCAACAATTAACTCTGGGTGCACAGAATGTGTTTGCATGCATTTATATACAGAGAGTGATATGATTCTAGCTGTGCTCTTGGTGGTGATGGGGAGAGAATCAGTAATCAGGCTGCTTTCAAAGAAATGGAGCAAGTTTAGTTCTTGAAACATGAAAGTAGAAGTGAAGAAATTCATATCAAAGCAATTTTTATGTAAGTACAGAGGCAAAGAGTAGAGATTCTCATATTTTCAAGAACCCCAGTAGTAGACCACCAATGAAAAGAGATCTGCATGATATTAAAATCTAGCTACTCAATATCTAATAGAGAATCCAGGATAAACCAACTGATGCTGTGCATTGCACACATTAACATAGAGACCCAAGATTAAATACTTAAGATGCATTTGTTGTATCTAAATGTCATGAAGGACAATAAAAATTCATGTACAGAGTGAGAGCAGGAGTGAAAGAGAAGGGTGGGGATATGCTGGAGAGCTTGATGGCAGTTGTGGGAAATGTACTACTAACCTTACCTTTCTTGTGAGAATTTACGATATAATTAGCAACAGTAATATATATTTTTAAGTTAATACTCTGTATTGATTTCTTTTAATTTTTTTACTTATCATAAAATTAACAATTAGGAAAACTAAAGTAAAAATAAACTGAAATCCAGGCTTAGAAGGAGAAGTATAAGCTCATCAATTTTTAACATTTTTGACAAAAGCCAATAGTCCCAGTTGTAATTTATGAATAAAAAACATACATGCATGGCATGCATGGCACAGAAATTTGTCTATAATGTACAACTTTAAAGTTTATTAAATGCAAGTATTAAAATAGAGGGAAAAAGTAATTTATATAACATGAAACAAACAAACAAAAAAAAACAGAGCACTAAAATGGAAATTCACCTAAAATATGCTAAAGATTTCAAGCTAATATAAATGAATACACTCAAATTTGTAAAGAAAATTGCTTTTAGATTGATGAAATAATATAATACAAACATATATATTTGTGTCAGGGATTCACCCAGGAAACAGTGTTTCAGAAATATTCAGATTATAAGGATGATCCAAAGGGTAAAAGAATCCTTATGTTACATAATTTATAAACTAAAAATTAAAAATGTAAGAATATATTTCCAGAAATGTGTAGAAATAGTCAAAGAAATATAATCTTTTTAGTCAATCTGACTCATTTTTGTGAACCCTGGCAAATTAAGTGATTAAAATATTCATGTTATATAAAATATTAGAAATTTTGAATACATGTATATAGTAAATACAAACCAAATTATATCCCTAATAATGAGTGCAATCTTAATACTCATGAAATATGTTATTTCTTTCCGTAGGCCACTAGGTCAAAATTCAATAAATTTTAAAATAAGAATAGTGATGACAGTTTCCAAATTAATTCTGACAAAAGTATCTGCAATTAAACTTGGCATATATAACATTATTAGCCAATCAGAAATAATATTCTTTGAGGTTTCAATAAATATATAGTATCCAGGCATAAGTTGGTGAAATTGAACAAATGCTTTATAAAAATTTTTCTGTAATACATTTTTAAAAACTTAATCAGCATCATGTACCTGACCAGGAAAACATTGTTTTATAGAGAATATCTGAATATAACTCTTATTTGGAGAAATATGCTAGCGTAATCTTTAGGTGACTTGTAGTTTGTTATTGTTCTTTAATCGATAAGTCATGTCAAACTCTCTGTGACTCCATGTACTATAGCCTTCCAGGTTCCTCTGTAGACGGGATTTCCCAGGCAAGAATACTGGACTGAACTGCCATTTCCTTTGCCAGGATGTGGCTTGCAGAGAGATGGACAAAAATCAGTCTTTAACTTTTAGTCCATAATCCATTGCCAGCCTGTGTGTAAAAAGTCCAATGGAGGATCAAAGAATAAGCCAGTATGTTGAAGGGAATAATAAGAATCTTAATTCAGGTTCCCATGACAAACTGCCATAAATTGGGAGGCGTATAAAAAACAGAAATTTATTTCTTGCAGTTCTGGAGACTGGGGTTCTAAGAACAGGGTGCAAGCATTCAGGTTCTAATGAAAGCCATCTTCCGATACAAGCTGTTGACTACTCTTCTATCCATATTCATAGCGCAGAAAGCAGAGAGATGAGGAAAGTTCTTTTCTGACTCTCATAAGGATATAATCATATTTATAAGGTTTCCACCCTCATCACCTAGACTATTCCAATTACTTCCCAGAGGCTTCCCAAAGCATTCTCCAAATATCTGGCTGTGGGAGTTGGGTTAGTCAAGTTGAAGGAAATGTGAAGGTGGTGTTGGTCAGTGTAATCCTGGGACAAAGTGTGCATTCACATAATTTATTATGCTAATGAGTGAGGGCTGACAGGTGGGTGTCATCCACAAAGGAGATATCATTACCAAATTCCAAAACACCAGTCAAAAGAAACCCATTTCCTTTCACCATCCTTTGATAATGCAACCATGGAGAAATTAAGAATCAAATATACATAAAATGGAAACTTTTTTCTTGGGGATGGTCTTGCTCCCTGTCTCTTTTACAATGTCACGAACCTCTTTCCATAGTTCTTCAGGCACTCTGTCTATCAGATATCGTCTTTAAATCTATTTCTCACTTCCACTGTATAATCATTAAGGATTTGATTTAGGTCATACCTGAATGGTCTAGTGATTTTCCCTACTTTCTTCAATTTAAGTCTGAATTTGGGATGAGGAGTTTATGATCTGAAGCACAGTCAGCTCCAGGTCTTGTTTTTGCTGACTGTATAGAGCTTCTTTATCTTTGGCTGCAGAGAATATAATCAATCTGATTTTGGTGTTGACCATCTGGTGATGTTCATGTGTAGAGTCTTCTCTTTTGTTGTTGGAAGAAGATGTTTTCTATGACCAGTGTGCTCTCTTGGCAAAACTCTATTAGCGTTTGCCCTGCTTCATTCTGTACTCCAAGGCCAAATTCGCCTGTTACTCCAGGTGTTTCTTGACCATCTAGTTAAGATTATGGTGTTTCCGGTAGTCATGTATGGATGTGAGAGTTGGACTATAAAGAAAGTTGAGCACCTAAGAATTGATGCAAATTAGCATATTGAAAAGCAGAGACATTACTTTGCCAAAAAAGGTCCGTCTAGTCAAGGCTATGGTTTTTCCTGTGGTCATGTATGGATGTGAGAGTTGGACTGTGAAGAAGGCTGAGCACCGAAGAATTGATGCTTTTGAACTGTGGTATTGGAGAAGACTCTTGAGAGTCCCTTGGACTGCAAGGAGATCCAACCAGTCCATTCTGAAGGAGATCAGCCCTGGGATTTCTTTGGAAGGAATGATGCTAAAGCTGAAACTCCAGTACTTTGGCCACCTCATGTGAAGAGTTGACTCATTGGAAAAGACTCTGATGCTGGGAGGGATTTGGGGGCAGGGGCAGAAGGGGACGACAGAGGATGAGATGGCTGGATGGCATCACTGACTCGATGAACGTGAGTCTGAGTGAACTCCATGAGTTGGTGATGGACAGGGAGGCCTGGCGTGCTGCAATTCATGGGGTCGCAAAGAGTTGGACACGACTGAGCGACTGAACTGAACTGAATTAGTTCTAAGAATTAGAACTGTGGTGTTGGAGAAGACTCTTGAGAGTCCCTTGGACTGCAAGGAGATCCAACCAGTCCATCCTAAAGGAAATCAGCCCTGGGTGTTCATTGGAAAAACTGATGTTGAAGCTAAAACTCCAATACTTTGGCCACCTGATGCAAATGAAGAACTGATTAGTTTGAAAAGACCCTGATGCTGGGAAAGATTGAAGGTGGGAGGAAAAGGGGATGACAGAGATGAGATGGTTGGATGGCATCACTGACTCAATGGACATGAGTTTGAGTAAACTCCAGGATTTGGTGATGGACAGGGAGGCCTGGCGTGCTGTATTCCATGGGGTTGCAAAGAGTTGGACATGACTGAGTGACTGAGCTGAACTGAACAGAACTGAAAATGGAAAATTACCTCTAGCACACATAGATGATGTGGAAAAGATATTGCAGGCTAAGGTCTTATTTCCCTCTACTTTCCTTCAACAAGATAATGAATCTCGCTCTTGTCTTATTTATGTGTTGTTAGTGTGCTAGTTGGGCTTCTCTGATAGCTCAGATGGTAAAGAATCCGCCTGCAATGTAGGAGACCGAAGTTCAATTCCTGGGTCGGGAAGATCCCATGGAGAAGGGAAAGGCTACCTACTCCAGTAGTCTGGCCTGGAGAAGTCAATAGACAGTCCATGGGGTCGCAAAGAGTTGGATATGACTGAGTGGCTTTCACTTACTCTTCAATGTGCTAGTTGCTCAGTCGTGTTTGACTTTTTGTGACCCCATGGACTGTAGCCCACCAGGCTTCTCTGTCTTTAGGATTCTCTAGGCAAGAATTTCCTTCATCCTTTGGAGAAGGAAATGGCAACCCACTCCAGTGTTCTTGCCTGGAGAATCCCAGGGATGGGGGAGCCTGGTGGGTTGCCGTCTGTGGGGTCGCCCAGAGTTGGACATGACTGAAGCGACTTAGCAGCAGCAACAGCAGCAGCAGGCAAGAATAGTGGAGTGGGTAGCCATTCCCTTCTTCAGGGGAATCTTATTGACTCAGGGATTGAACCCAGGTCTCCTGCACTGTGGGATGACTCTACTATCTGAGCCACCTGCTGCTGCTGCTGAGAAATCAAGAGGCATTGAAGACTATAGGCTGGGCTATATAAACACACACACACACACATAAATACAGCTGTTTCTTGATATGCCTCCCAAATTCAAACCATTCAATGAAAGAGTTATAAGAAAATAGAGCATTTTAATTCAGGAATGATTAAAATGAATAGATAAAGTTTAGTATGTCAGAAAAAAAGCACAAATGAAGACAAAAAAGATAAGCCTGAAAACATTGATGTTAACCAAAAAGCAAAGTTCCTCAATATACAAACAAATTTGCATTAAAAATTATCCTGAGGCACAAAATATGGGAACAAACAGATCAAAGAAAAATGAATATCAATAATCAGTAAATACCTACAGTAATGCTCAACCTCTTTTGTAAATCACAGAATGCAATTTTTCATATATATATTTGAATATGTTTTAAAGTAATCTTTTAGAAAAAGATTCATATAGATGCATGGCACAAACCAGCCACAATATTCTAAAATAATTACCTCAAATTAAATAAAAATATTTTTTAAAAAAGAAAACAAAAGATAATATCAAGTATTGATTATTATATGAAGAAAAAGTACTCATATAGTCTGTAGGTGAATAAATTAGTAAAAAATTCATGGAGAGTGATTTGGTAACCTCTAAAATATTGTTTGTATTTCCAAACAGTGGCTGAAATAGATGGACAAAATGTTTCTAGTTTTTTAATTACTTTAAACAAAAAAAATATATTTATCAAAAGAAAATGGATTAAATCTGGTATTTCTACATCTAAAAGAATACTTTGCTCTTATTAGTAAAAATTAAAGTGTTCTTTTTGTGTTCAGTTCAGTTCAGTTCAGTCGCTCAGTCAAGTCTGACTCTTTGCAACCCCATGAACCGCAGCACGCCGGCCCTCCCTGTCCATCATCAACTCCCAGAGTCCACCCAAACCTATGTTCCTTGAGTCGGTGATGCCATCCAACCATCTCATCCTCTATTGTCCCCTTCTCCTCCTGCCCTCAATCTTTCCCAGCACCAGGGTTTTTTCCAATGAGTCAGCTCTTCGCATTAGGTGGTCAAAATAATATATACAAAGAATAACATATTGAATAACAATTGCAAAAGATAGTGAATAATATAATCCATTTTGTTAAACAAAAATATGAAACTAATTTACATTTATTTTTTAATCAATTTGTGAAATGAAAATAATTATAGTGTTTAAAAAATGTTTTTCTTTGAACTTGAGGCAGATGATACAGAGAAATAAAAGATAAAAGCATTTTATAAGGAAATTTCAAATATTAATCATCATAATGAATGTGTCCTTTACCAATTTACCTTGTCTCTAAAGCTTATGTGTTTGGAAATTCATTCACTTAAATGATAGATGCCTTTAAATATGATGCTGTTATGTGGAAGTTATTTTGTATTTCACTTTATAAAGGTCAGTAAAAGAACAATACTTGATAAATATTACTCCTGTTTTGCAGCTTGTAATGATAGACATAAAATGGATATATTTGACAGTCCACCAGGTTATAATTTATAATCTTCTAATTATTAACCTTATTGCTTCTTCATATAGATTATTTCCATACTACTTCTGTTCCCTGGATTTACAGATAATAATAAAGAAATTATAGGAAAACTGTTTTCATTTTCTCTTATTCTATTATATAAGAAGGAGATCTAAAAATAATATATATATATATATATATATATATATAAAATACCTGTATAGTCACCTTTAGGAATTGTATCTAATATGAAATGCCAAAGGCTTGAATTCTAATTAATTCAAATATTATAACCTTTAAGATACATTTTGCAAATATTTAAATATTAACAATGTTTCCTTAACCTGATGTAAAAGCAATAACAATAATGTAGACACATAAGATTAATTGGTAATCAAGATTTTATTTGTTAAATAGATACTTGAAGAACTTTCCCAGTAGACTGAGAGGAATGACTTGCCATAAACCAGAATGTTTGTATTCTCTTAGAGAAAACTTCTGCTGTTGGGTTAGCCCATCTGATAATCAGTAAAGCCAGGCTATGACATGAGGTTGTGGTGAAGAAAATTACTTCACTTATTGCTGGGTCCCAAACAAGGAGGGACTTCCCTACAGCTCAGTGGTAAAGAATCTGCCTTCCTTGCAAGGGATCCAGGAGACTTGGGTTCAATCTTCCCAAGGAAGATCCCCTAGAGAAGGGCATGGCAACCCACTCCAGTATTTTTGCCTGGAGCATCCCATGGGCAGAGGAGCCTGGCAGGCTACAATCCGTGGGGTTTCAAAGAGTCAGACACAACTGAAGCAACTTAGCACATTCACATTCAAGCAAGGAGAATGGGCATCTCATGCTCAAAACACTGGAACTACTCAATAGCTTTCAGGAGCAGGTTTTTAAAGACAATGTGAGAGAGTATCACAGGCTGTGTGATCAGTTTATGAGCAATTGTCTGATTGCTTTATTGTGAGGTAAATGGTGATGAGTCAGGGATTTCAATCATCAAACTTCTGGTTCTAACCAACCTGGGCTCTACATGCTATTCGTAAGCATGCAGTTAATTTCTTCCACTTGGTGTGGGTTTTAGTACCTGTGAAACAGGTACTAAAAAATATAGCTCGAATATTATCTATAGCCTTCGAGAAAGAACTAAAGTTCTCAAAGGGCTAAACTATTATCATTTTGTTTTCCTTGACTGCTTTCCTTTATCTCTGTATTTTCTCTCTGATTTAATCTGTTCTTTGGAACTAAGGGGATGCTTAGAAGAATAAAGATTTTCTATGAATGGGAGGAAAGGGATGTAGGATAGGGTATCTATCCCAGGAATGATCCACAGAGTCCTGCTCTGTTTCATTGTCTTGTTTTGCTTCATCATGTATTTCAGTAAGCCTTATATAAAGTAATTATTTGACTCCAAACTAAGCCAAACCTAATGTTCTTCCTAGAAACTTTGGATTTTTTTTTTTTAAACAAATAACCCATGTCTACAGAGGTAAAGATTTAAGCCTCCAGTGTAGCAAAGTTTGATCACAGCATTAAAAGACTACCAAAGTAAAGGGAATATAATAAAGGCAGAGAGGTTACAGAAATCAAGTAAAATCAGCAGTAAGATATTTATATACTACCAAAGGTTTACAGATGTTTTGTTAGGTTGTTAGAATTGTCTGCCACATCTGTCAAAATAATAAGCCTGGATTTGGATCCCTCTGAGTGTCATTTTTTGGAACAAAGAATCCTAATCTGCATCTATTTATCAGGATTAGGGGAAATAATTAGGATGGGATACCTCTAAAGCTTTTGCAGTGAAGATAATGAAAATATTAGTCACTTAGATGTGTCTAACTCTTTGTTACCCCATGGACTGTAGCCTGCCAGGCTTCTCCATCCATGGGATTTTCCAGGCAAGAATACTGGAGTGGGTTACCATTCCCTTCTCTAGGGGATCTTCTGGACTCAAGGGCTGAACCCTATCTCTTGCATGGCAGGCTGATTCTTTACTGTCTGAGTTACCAGGGAAGCCAAAAGTGAAGTGTTAGTTGCTTGGTTGTGTCTGACTCTTTGCAACCCTATGGACTGTAACCTGCCAGACTTCTCTGTCCAGGGGATTCTCCAGCCAAGAATACTGGAGTGGGTTGCCGTTCACTTCTCCAGGGGATCTTCCCAACCCAGGGATTGAACCCAGGTCTCCTACCTTGCAGGCAGATTATTTTCCATCTGAGCCACCAGGGAAGCCTTTGTAATTTCATATGAAATAAAGAGATTTTCTCAACCTATCTGGAGAATCTTTTAGAAATAATTTACTATGAAATTAATTAAACACTCTGTGGCCTGAAATTTCTCATGGTCAATCCTATATTATTTAGGAGTTTTCAGTCCATACATATGCCATCTTCAGTCTGAAACTGATAATTCAGTGCTCATGTTGCTCAATAAATTAATATGTAGTGCTCATTCTCTAAATTCCCAGTGATAATTAAAGTATTCCTAAAATTTAAAGATTAACTTTACAGTGTAATTATCAAAGTCCCTTTCTCAAGATTGGTTCAGCAGCTTAAGAGAATTCAGTGAAAGGAATGAAAATCAAATGTGATTATTAAAAGTCAAATAAAAGTGCTAAAGCATTAAACATTTCTAAGACAAGAATTATAATATCATGTTATTATATAAGCTTTGGAAAGTGGCAAGTAGTAAAAGTTGTTTGATTTCCTCTTATATAAAGAGGAAAAAAACTCTTAAACTGTGATACTGTAAAATTAACTTCATGATAATTCAAAAGAGTCTAAATTTTAATAACATCTAACTTTATGTGCTGTGAGAAAAAAAAATGGACAAGACAAGAGAAAGAATGATAACCTATATCTACCTAATAAATCTAAGAAAAAGTCAAAAGTGTAGTAGCTTCCTCAAGGGAATAAAAACTCTCTTATTCCACTTTATATGTGAAGAAGGAGAAAGTGAAAGGCAGAGAAAAACATGTAGCAGAAAGTATAGTCTGAATAAATCTCATATATTGTTTCCAGAGCCCAGAATCCTGCCAGTGAGTACACTTTCATGGTTAATTAGAATTAAAAAAAAATGTTTTTGGTCAGTCAGTTCTAGATGATCTTAAGGGTTTCCCTGGAGGCTCACTGGTAAAAGAATCTGCCTACTAATTCAGGAGATGCAGGAGGCGTTGGTTCAATCCCTGGGTCGGAATATCCACTGGAGTAGGATATTGCAACCCACTCCAGTATTCCTGCCTGGAAAATATCATGAACAGAGGAGCCTGGTAGGGTACAATCCATGGGGTCACAAAGAGTCGGACACGACTGAGCACAAACACAAGCTGATGTTAAAAGCTGCATAGTTTCCACTATAATATGTTGCGTTGGTTGTTTTCTTAACTTGAAAACTACCTTTTATTAATTGAAAAAATAAAGAATATTTATCTCTCCTTATGTTATATCTTTGGCTTCCCAGGTGGCACAAGTGGTAAAGAATCCACCTGCCAGTGCAGGAGACATAAGAGACATGGGTTCGTTTCCTGCGTTGAGAAGATCCCCTGGAGGAGGGCATGGCAACTGACTCCAGTATTCTTGTCTGGAGAACCCCCATGGACAGAAGAGCCTTGGGGCCTACAGTCCATAGGGTCACACAGTCAGACATGACCAAAGTGACTTAGCATACACACACACACACACATACACATGGTAATATTTTTAAAATATTAACCATTTATATAATATGCATGATATTTATATGGGATTTCATTTAGAAATAAAAGACTGGAAAAATTCCATCAAAACAGTTGACAGGGTTATTCTGTGGTGATTCAGATTAAGCATATTTTGCTTTTCTTTTTTTTTTAAATCTTATTTTATTTTTTAACTTTACAATATTGTATTGGTTTTGCCATATATTGAAATGAATCCACCACAGGTATACATGTGTTCCCCATCCTGAACCCTTCTCTCTCGTCCCTCCCCATAGCATCCCTCTGGGTCGTCCCATTGCACCAGCCCCAGGCATCCAGTATCGTGCATCGAACCTGGACTGGAGACTCGTTTCATATATGATATTATACATGTTTCAATGCCATTCTCCCAAATCATCCCACCCTCTCCCTCTCCCACAGAGTCCAAAAGACTGTTCTATACATCAGTGTCTCTTTTGCTGTCTCATATACAGGGTTATTGTTACCATCTTTCTAAATTCCATATATATGCATTAGTATACTGCATTGGTGTTTTTCTTTCTGGCTTACTTAACTCTGTATAATAGACTCCAGTTTCATCCACCTCATTAGAACTGATTCAAATGTATTCTTTTTAATGGCTGAGTAATACTCCATTGTGTATATGTACCACAGCTTTCTTATCCATTCATCTGCTAATGCTAGTACACCCTCTTCCTTCCTTAGTTCCTGTTAAGTAATTAAACAACCCCCTCAGCTGATTCGTTATAAAAAAGGAAGAAAGAAATGAAAAAGGTAAGAAAAGGGTACAGATACTAAAATGATTTCACCTTAGTGTTACAGGTTTCTTGCTTCTTTTTATTTAGTAGAATCATACTATTTATTTAGTAGAATCATACAGCATCACTATCTACATGCAAAAAGATTTTAAAAAAAATTCTACTTAAATATGACTGGTATGAGAACAGACTCTTTATTTCACAGTTTTATGTCACAAATGTGTGATGTTGTGCTAACATGATGAAAACTTTGGAAATGTAGGTATGATCATTAATCACTGAAATAAACTATATTTGTATAGACATCATCCTTAGAATTAAAAAAAAAAAAAGCTTCAAAACTGTTTTCTTTCCTCAAAATGTGTACAGATTTATTTTATAGAGTAAAAGCTGGAGCTATGAAAACTGAACATAAAAATGAGTGGAAAGTTTCAAGTTACCCTATAATTTCAAAATAAAGAAAAGGCCATTAGGTCAGTGTGCCCGTCTTCAAGAAATACATAGCATCATTTAACTATATTCCCCTGTGATTTGTCCCACTTAATTTTAAATGACTAAGCCAATGAGACTTCCTCTAAACATCTTTTGGGGATATTGTCTCACAGCCTCATTCTAATACTGTTAGGAATTTTGGTAGGTTATGTGACTTCTCAAGACATTTTTATGCCTTGATTCAGCAAACTGTTGTTCACAGATGACTTTATTAAAAAAAAAGTGTCTTGATATAGAATCAGATGATTGAAAATTCATGTGCATTTTGCATAATATTTGCCAGCTATTACCATCTTGTATAATGTGTGATTATTTCCATGACTCATTTTCTTATACTATGATTTTACATAGTTTGTAAATAGAGTTACTGTGAACTGTCTCGTGATGACTAAAAATGGAAGGTGTGGAAGTTAAGTGCAATCAAGCAAAAAAAGATTAATTAAAACAACTTGCACCCTCAGGTAGTTTTAACAGATCATGAGCTTTTTTTTTTTTACTGTTTCTGTGATATGACTACTAATTGTTATAAACAGCAGTTTTGACACTCTTCAAAAAGTCACTTCAGGAAGCAGTGACCATGGGCCAAAGGCCAAATATGTATTTGGATGTACTTCATAGACACACAAACATACAGATACACACATATAAATAGGTGCAAAATATACAGCATACTATGTATGTACATATATCTATATATATAAAGTTATCTTTCTATATATAGAAAAATAGAATAATATATTCACATACAACTGAAGAAAGTAGCTTCTATTTATAAATATTTTTGTCATACACTATATGTGGTGCATTATGCTTACTGTATAATGTCTGTTATCTTTTACTTCTTTGCTGTTTACCTCAATAATCAGATCTAATAAAATAGTCATATTTAACAGGAAGGATTAGCACAATTAAATTCCATTACAGACTAAATCTTGATCAAAGCATTCCACCAATTTTTGTGAATAATATTCTGAAAATTCTTCATAAATAGTCATATTTTAGCCCCTGAAAATTCTTTTTATTGCTTTGCATATGTGAAACTTTGAGAATGACATATATGTAATATCTTGGTCAAGAATCATCCCATTCACTATATTACTTTTGCAAGTATGATTCCTCCGATTTTGTTTTTCTAGCATTACTGCTTTGTTATTCTGTATGCCCCTATAATATTGAACATTTAAACTGAGTTAGGTCTGACCTTAAAGGAAGATTATAGAAAAGAATAGTTCAGTTATACTGTTTTTCAAACCATTAAAAAAAATAATAAAAGATTAAGTTTATCAGTATTGTGTATGGACTTATCAGGTTACCAGGTGGCCCTAGTGGTAAAGAATCTATCTGCAATGCAGGAGATGTAAGAAATACGGGTTGATCTCTGGGTTGGGAGGATCTCTTGGAGGAGGGCTTGGCAATCCACTCCAGGATCCTTACCTGGAGAATCCCATGGAAAAAGGACTCTGGCGGGCTACGGTCCATAGGGTAACAAAGAGACAGACATGACTGAAGCAAATTAGCAGCACCACCATTATATATACAGATTTTTTCTAATGTAAGATTACCTTAGAATAAAATCCCATTGTATTTGTTTATACATAAAGCCAAGAAAGGTCAAATCTTTTGGAGGCCTTCCCAGTCAGAACCATATTATTTACATTTTTCATTATATTAAATATTATTTTGTTTGTAGATATAAAACCAACTTGATCCCTCTATTATCTTAGAGGAATGAAAATTCATCCTCAGGTTAGTGAGCCAGAGGAAGGTAATGCCCATTGCTAATTTTAGTCACAGGCAGTGCAACTTTAGACTCAGAAGGTCTCATGTTTGCTACTGCTGGTATGTGTTATCACATAAAGCACAAAACATGAGTTAAGACAAAGTATACGTATTCAATAAAAGAATACTTGGCACTCTACTTTGCATACTTTGTCTTGTATTTCACCATCAAAGAGTAATAAATATTATCAGTATAATTCCATAATCTATTGACATACAGATATCAATTGAATACTTTATATTAATCACATGGAAACTAGGATCATATTGAGAATAAAACAAGGAACAGTGAATTTCAAAATCAATTTTATTACCATGCATATTGATAATATAGCAGCTCATGAGTACTTAACTGATGTGAGGACATTAAATGTGTTACCAATGGATCATTATTTAGACTTCAAATATATTTTGTTTTGACCAACTATGTCAACCAAAAGTATATCTAAATATCTTTTAATGTACTGATCAATTTCCAGTTTTCCACAATCCCCAGCACTCTTCTATGTCTACTGATCAGTGTGCTTTAGATGAATACATCATTAGTCTCTTCTTTATAGGTATTTGAATTTATTTATTTATTTTTTTAGGTATTTGAATTTAACAGCCTTATTTTTCCCCAGTAAACTTGGAAGTGTAGAGATTACATGTGTACAGTCAGATCAGAAGCATGTACAGTAAATGATATAAAATGATATTTAAGAGTAACTTAAATATGGAAATATTTTCTTTAAATTATACAAACTTTAAAAATAGTTTAGAAAATAATGAGCTTCAGGATGATTGATAAGAACTGTTTAAAAGTCCCACAGGAATTTAGATAAATAGTCCTGAGTTCCCTTAGATTATCAATGTTATTATTTTATATCTGTATAACAAGATATTCACAGAGGCAGCAACATTTGAAGACAATATATGAGAGCACAAGACCTATCATATTGCTTAAAAACAGGCAATGGACTTCTTGGGAAATTAAAAACAATTTCTGGCAAATGAATTCTCTCAGTTGTCAGCATGGTAAAGTACCAGAATTTTAATTTAATTCCACTTGAAAAGCCCTATTTCCAAAATCAGTCACATTGCAAAGTATTACTGATTAAAATTTCAACAGTTACATTTTTGAGAGAAACAATTCAGGGCATACTTTGGGTAAGCATACAAGAAAACGGAATAATGATTTTATAGTATTGGATCTTAAGTTTAGGTCAAAAACAGTTTATAGTACTTCATTTATACAGTATAGTTATACACTTTGTACTTTGTGAGTACATTGGTTGTGTGTGTGTGTTTTTCTGTGTGTGTAGTGATAGGAGAGACCATGCTAGACTCTCAATTTACAGTGTTATTATACAGAGTTTATTTTGTAAAAACTAGGTTATTATAAAACTAAATATATATGATACTTAGATTTCAAAAAATGTTATGTTTCATGCTACTGCTACTGCTAAGTCACTTCAGTTGTGTACAACTCTGTGCAACCCCGTAGATGGCAGCCCAACAGGCTCCCCTGTCCTTGGGATTCTCCAGGCAAGAACACTGGAGGGGTTGCCATTTCTTTTTCCAATGCATGAAAGTGAAAAGTGAAAGTGAAGTCACTCAGTCGTGTCCGACTCTGAGCAACCCCATGGACTGCAGCCTACCAGGCTCCTCTGCCCATGGGATTTTCCAGGCAAGAGTACTGGAGTGGGGTGCCATTGCCTTCTCCAGTTATGTTTCATAAATTCCTTAATAAATAAGAGGTATGAAAAGCAAAGGAGAAAAGGAAAGATATACCCATTTGAATTCAGAGTTCCAAAGAATAGCAAGGAGAGATAAGAAAGCCTTCTTCAGTGTTCAGTGCAAAGAAATAGAGGAAAACAATAGACTGGGAGAGACTAGAGATCTCTTCAAGAAATTTAGAGATACCAAGGGAACATTTTATGCAAAGATGGGCTTGATAAAGGACAGAAATGGTATGGACCTAACAGAAGCAGAAGTAGAAGATATTAAGAAGAGGTGGCAAGAATACACCAAACAATTATACAAAATAGATTTTCATGACCCAGATAATCATGATGGTGTGATCACTAACCTAGAGCCAGACATCCTGGAGTGCCAAGTCAAGTGGGCCTTAGAAATAACAACTACGAACAAAGCTAATGGAAGTGACAGAATTCCAGCAGAGCTAATTCAAATCCTAAAAGATGATTCTGTGAAAGTGCTGCACTCAATATGCCAGCAAATTTGGAAAACTCAGCAGTGGCCATAGGACTGGAAAAGGTCAGTTTTCATTCCAATCCCAAAGAAAGGCAATGCCAAAGAATGTTCAAACTACCACACAATTGCTCTCATCTCACACACTAGTAAAGTAATGCTGAAAATTCTCCAAGGAAGGCTTCAACAATATGTGAACCGTGAATTTCCAGATGTTCAAGCTGGTTTTAGAAAAAACAGAGGAACCAAAGATCAAATTGCCAACATCTTTTGGATTATCGAAAAAGCAAGAGAGTTCCAGAAACACATCTATTTCTGCTTTATTGACTATGCTAAAGCTTTTGACTGTGTGGATCACCATAAACTGTGGAAAATTCTGAAAGAGTTGGGAATATCAGACCACCTGACCTGCCTCTTGAGAAATCTGTGTGCATGTCAAGAAGCAACAGTTAGGACTGGACATGGAACAACAGACTGGTTCCAAATAGGAAAAGGAGTACGTCAAGGGTGTATATTGTCACCCTGCTTATTTAATTTATATGCAGAGGACATCATGAGAAACACTGGGCTGGATGAAGCACAAGCTGGAATCAAGATTGCCGAGAGAAATATCAATAACCTCAGATACAGCGATGACAACACCTTTATGGTAGAAAGTGAAGAGGAACTAAAGAACCTCTTGATGAAAGTGAAAGAGGAGAGTGAAAAAGTTGGCTAAAAGCTCAAAATGAAGAAAACTAAGATCATATCATCTGGTCTCATCACTTCATGGCAAACAGATGGAGAAGCAGTGGAAACAGTGGCTGACTTTATATTCTTGGGCTCCAAAATCACTGCAGATGGTGATTGCAGACATTAAAGTAAAAGACACTTACTCCTTGGAAGAAAAGTTGTAACCAAACCAGACAGCATATTAAAAAGCAGAGACATTATTTTACCAACAAAGGTCCATTTAGGTAATGCTATGATTTTTCCAGTAGTCGTGTATGGATGTGAGAGTTGGACTATAAAGAAAGCTGAGCACTGAAGAATTGATGCTTTTGAACTGTGGTGTTGGAGAAGACTCTTGAGAGTCCCTTGGACTGCAATAAATTCCAACCACTCAATCCTAAAGGAAATATTCCTGAATATTCATTGGAAGGACTGATGTTGAAGCTGGAACTCCAATACTTTGGCCACCTGACGCAAAGAAATGAGTCTTTAGAAAAGAAGATCTTAATGATGGGAAAGATTGAAGGTGGGAGGAGAAGGGCACAGCAGAGGATGAAATGATTGGGTGGCATCACCGACTCAATGGACATGAGTTTGAGTAAACTCTTGGAGTTGGTGATGGACAGAGAAGCCTGGCGTGCTGCAGTCTGAGGGGCTGCAAAGAGTCAGACATGACTGACTGAACTGAACTGAACCGAACAAATAAAACTTACTTTCCTTTTTTCAATTCCAAGGTATTTATATTTCATTTAGATTATTTAATCTAAGTAATAGCAAACAAACCACCTCAAAGTATAATAGAATATTATTTTTTGTATATAAAAAGGAAAAACTGAAATTTACACAAATTACTAAATACTAACACATTTCCTTATTGATTATGTGAAATGTTTGATTTGTAATTTAAGACTGAGGGTCAACACATTGAGAATAAGCACAGTGACTATATATACATAAGGAGGTATCTGTTTCTGCTGTAAAATAAATATACATATGATTATATATATTGAATTTACATATAATTATTTGAAATAAATTTACATACAGAAATGGGATGGACCTAACAGAAGCATAAGATATTAAGAAGAGATGGCAAGAATACACAGAAGAACTGTACAAAAAAGATCTTCACTACCCAGATAATCATGGTGGTGTGATCACTGACCTAGAGCTAGACATCCTGGAATGTGAAGTCAAGTGGGCCTTGGAAAGCATCACTACGAACAAAGCTAGTGGAGGTGATGGAATTCCATTTGAGCTACTCCAAATCCTGAAAGATGATGGTGTGAAAGTGTTGCACTCAATATGCCAGCAAATTTGGAAAACTCAGCAGTGGCCACAGGACTGGAAAAGGTCAGTTTTCATTCCAATCCCAAAGAAAGGCAATGCCAAAGAATGCTCAAACTACCTCACAGTTGCACTCATCTCATACGCTAGTAAAGTAATGCTCAATTTTCTCCAAGCCAGGCTTCAGCAATATGCGAACCGTGAACTTCCTGATGTTCAAACTGGTTTTAGAAAAGGCAGAGGAACCAGAGATCAAATTGCCAACATCTGCTGGATCATGGAAAAAGCAAGAGAGTTCCAGAAAAACATCTATTTCTGCTTTATTGACTATGCCAAAGTCTTTGACTGTGTGGATCACAATAAACTGTGGGAAATCCTGAAAGAGATGGGAATACCAGACCACCTGATCTGCCTCTTGAGAAATTTGTATGCAGGTCAGGAAGCAACAGTTAGAACTGGACATGGAACAACAGACGGGTTCCAAATAGGAAAAGGAGTACGTCAAGGCTGTATATTGTCACCCAGTTTATTTAACCTGTATGCAGAGTACATCATGAGAAACGCTGGACTGGAAGAAGAACAAGCTGGAATCAAGATTGCCGGGAGAAATATCAATAACCTCAGATATGCAGATGACATCACCCTTATGGCAGAAAGTGAAGAGGAACTAAAAAGCCTCTTGATGAAAGTGAAAGTGGAGAGTGAAAAGTTGGCTTAAAGCTCAACATTCAGAAAATGAAGATCATGGCATCCGGTTCGATCACTTCATGGGAAACAGATGGGGAAACTGTGGAAACAGTGAGAGACTTTATTTTTCTGGGCTCCAAAATCACTACAGATGGTGACTGCAGCCATGAAATTAAAAGACACTTACTCCTTGGAAGGAAAGTTATGACCAACCTAGATAGCATATTCAAAAGCAGAGACATTACTTTGCCAACAAAGGTTCGTCAAGTCAAGGCTATGGTTTTTCCTGTGGTCATGTATGGATGTGAGAGTCGGACTGTGAAGAAGGCTGAGAGCTGAAGAATTGATGCTTTTGAACTGTGGTGTTGGAGAAGACTCTTGAGAGTCCCTTGGACTGCAAGGAGATCCAACCAATCCATTCTGAAGGAGATCAGCCCTGGAATTTCTTTGGAAGAAATGATGCTAAAGCTGAAACTCCAGTACTTTGGCCACCTCATGCGAAGAGTTGACTCATTGGAAAAGACTCTGATGCTGGGAGGGATTGGGGACAAGAGGAGAAGGGGAAGACAGAGGATGAGATGGCTGGATGGCATCACTGACTCGATGGACGTGAGTCTGAGTGAACTCTGGGAGCTGGTGATGGACAGGGAGGCCTGGCGTGCTGAGATTCATGGGGTCGCAAAGAGTCAGACATGACTGAGCGACTGATCTGATCTGATTTGATATATAGTAAATTTATATAAATATGTATAATCTTATAAGAAAGGAAATGAAGAAATTACTTCCCATATTAAATATAAAATATCAGTTTTAAACTGGCCCAGTACACAATTTTATATGATTTATAAATATGATTATTAAAGTTATATGAATTATGTGAAATTTTGAAGCTGTTGGACATATTCTTAAGAAGGAAAAAAATGAACAAATGCAAACAATCATAAACTATATGTAGAATTAAAAGTTAAAAACAGTGAAATTTTTCCAGGACCCTGAACATAATAAAGTTTTGGTAAACATTTGTTAAATACAAAGATCTTCAAAAGTTACTGTGTTGCTGTAGCCAGCCAGTTTCCCAGGTAGCTACCCTCTCTAATTAGCTGCAACAAAGCCTGCTCTTTTCTGTCTCCTGAGGTTGGTCCTCTGGTGAGAAGGGAGGCAAGGTGCACAATAGGAAACAGCTTAAGTGGAATACTGACAAGAGGGAAAAAGAAGCCAAACAAACCAAACTAAGAATCTAATTTATCTTGTGCTACCCAAGTCCCCTCCAAATTTGAAAGGGCAACTGTTCCCACATATTCAGAATTGAGAGGAAAGGATTATTTGGGGGTGGAGAGATTAGCTGGAATAAGTCCTGAATTATGTTTCAAAATACTCTGGACTACTGTGTTCCTGATTTAGATGGTGTATCAAACAGCAGTGTGCATGTGCTTGCACTTTGCCTTATTTGATGACATTGACAAAGCAGCCAGTCTAACAGGAAAGCTGAAGTATCTCTGAAATGGGAAGGAGGCAAGGGGAAAGGGGGAAGTCTTCAAATGTTTGAATTCATTTTACTATTTTTATAAGGTGAATTGGGTTGTTTGCTATCGTCTTGATTGAAAACATATCAGTAATCATCAGTCATTGTTTTAGTAAATGTATAAAGGTCATTTGCTGCAGTAGTTCAGGATGTAAAAATAATGACTTTATCTTTAAAACAGTAGACGGTACTGTGAACAGATTGTCACAGGGAATTGCCAAGATATAGATCAGTTTGGGAGGTGGTGGCAGGAAATTAGAATGAGATACAGAGCAACGTGTCAACAGCAGCAAGTGTGCATATCTGCCTTTTTTATCAGATTGCTTTTTTAAAGTGGTAAAGAGGAGGCATGGATGAATAAATCTCCAGAAAATAAGAAAAGAGGAAATTCCTGTAGCATATATGTAAAATAGTATGTAGAATTGGATGCACAAAAAGAGACATCATCTGATGGAATTATGGTCAGTCTTTCCAAACCTGTACACATGCAAAACTATAAGCCAATATTAGATTTTTAAAAAATGCATATGTAACATTTAAATTAATTGTATAAGGCTGTCTTAGTAATTCTCATTTATGTTTTTATATGTAAAATGATGACTATATTAAGTACATTTAAACATTCAAGTAGCTTCAGTTCAGTTCAGTTCTGTCACTCAGCCATGTCCGACTCTTTGTGACCCCATGAATCGCAGCACACCAGGCCTCCCTATCCATCACCAACTCCCGGAGTTCACTCAGACTCATGTCCACTGAGACAGTGATGCCATCCAGCCATCTCATCCTCTGTTGTCCCCTTCTCCTCTTGTCCCCAATTCCTCCCAGCATCAGAGTCTTTTCCAATGAGTCAACTCTTCGCATGAGGTGACCAAAGTACTGGAGTTTCAGCTTTAGCATCATTTCTTCCAAAGAAATCCCAGGGCTGATCTCCTTCAGAATGGACTGGTTGGATCTCCTTGCAGTCCAGGGGACTCTCAAGAGTCTTCTCCAACACCACAGTTCAAAAGCATCAATTCTTCGGCGCTCAGCCTTCTTCACAGTCCAACTCTCACATCCGTACCTGACCACTGGAAAAACCATAGCCTTGACTAGACAGACCTTTGTTGGCAAAGTAATGTCTCTGCTTTTGAATATTCTATCTAGGTTGGTCATAACTTTTCTTCCAAGGAGTAAGGGTTTTTTAATTTCATGCAGTCACCATCTGCAGTGATTTTGGAGCCCAAACAAATAAAGTCTGACACTGTTTCCACTGTTTCCCCATCTGTTTCCCATGAAGTGATGGGACCAGATGCCATGATCTTCATTTTCTGAGTGTTGAGCTTTAAGCCAACTTTTTCACTCTCCTCTTTCACTTTCAAGAGGCTTTTTAGTTCCTCTTCACTTACAGCTTATTCACTGTTATAATTTTATTTTTCAAGCAGGTGAAGGGAATCAGAAACTAGTTAACACTTAGAAAATGTATGTGTCCCTGTGTAAAGAATCAAAATTTCTGTAGAAAACAGTACCATAGAGGACAGCCACAGTGCTGTTAGTATGTAGCCAAGATTGCTGAGAAGGTAAAGTTCATAAATCAAAATTAAAGGGTACAATCAGAAAATTGAGTGAGGAAATTTTCTTTGAAGGAACTAAGTGAAAATGAGCTATTTCAAATCCTAAAACATTATGCTGTTAAAGTCCTGGACTCAATATGCCAGCAAATTTGGAAAACTCAATAGTGGTTACAAAATTGGAAAGGTCAGCCTTCATTCCAATCCCAAAGAAAGACAAGGCCAAAGAATGTTCAAACTGCCGCAAAATTGCACTCATCTCATGGGCTAGCAAAGTAAAGCTCAAAATTTTCCAAGCAAGGCTTCAATAGTATGTGAACCGAGAACTTCCAGATGTTAAAGCTTTATTTAGGAAAGGCAGAGGAACCAGAGATCAAACTGCCAACAGTAATTGCATCTTAGACAAACCAAGAGACTTCCAGAAAAACAGCTACTTCTGCTTTATTAACTACACAAAAGCCTTTGACTGTATGGATTATGACAAACTGTGGAAAATTCTTCAAGAGATGGGAATACCAGCCACCTTACCTGCCTCCTGAGAAATCTGTATAGGTCAAGAAGCTAAAGTTAGAATGAGACATGAAACAATGGGAGTGGTTCTAAATTGGGAAAGGAGTACATCAAGGCTGTATATTGTCACCCTGCTTATTTAACTTATATGCAGAGTACATCATGTGAAATTCCAGACTGGATGAGGCACAAGCTGAAATCAAGAGTGCTGGAAAAATATCAATAACCTCAGATATGCAAATTACACCACCTTTATGGCAGAAAGTGAAGAGGAACTAATGAGCCTCTTGATGAAAGTGAAAGAGAGTGAAAACTATGGCTTAAAACTTATCATTCAAAAAACAAAGATTACGGCATCTGGTCCCATCTCTTCATGGCAAATAGATGGGAAAAAAAGGAAACCGTGTCAGAGTTTATTTTCTTGAGCTCCAAAATCACTGAAGATGGTGAATTCAGCTATAAAATTAAAAGATGCTTGCTCCTTGCAAGAAAAGCTATGACCAACCTAGACAGCATATTAAAAAGCAGAGACATTACTTTGCTGACAAAGGTCCGTCTTGTCAAATCTATGGTTTTCCAGTAGTCATATATGGATGTGAGAGTTGGACCATAAAGAAAGCTGAGCACTGAAGACTCTGTTGGAGAAGACTCCTGAGAGTCCCTTGGACTGCAAGGAGATCAAACAGTCAATCTTAAAGGAAATTAGTCCTGAATATTCATTGGAAGGACTGATGTTGAAGCTGAAGCTCCAACCCTTTGGTCACCTGATGGGAAGAACTGACTCTGGCAAAGACCCTGATGCTGGGAAAGTTTGAAGGCAGGAGGAGAAGGGGAAGATAGAAGATGAGATGGTTGAATGCCATCACCAACACAATGGACATGAGTTTTATGAAGCTCTGCGAGTTGTTGATGGATAGGGATTCTTGGTATCCTGCAGTCTATGGGATTGCAAAGAGTTTGACATGACTGAAGAACTGAACAGAACTGTGAAAATGATCTTAAATTATCTAAGGGCATGGCTTTCAAAGAAAGGACAATAGCTATGAAAATAAGGAGAAAAAGAAGACAATAAAATAAGATAAATTGAGATTATAACGGTGGTAACATGAGCAAATGTCAATTTTAACCTCTTTTCTACAAATACAGTTTCCAAAGATTTTATTTTAAATGATGATGATGGTTTTTATTAGAAAAATGAAACATATTAACTAGAACTAGTTTACTCTTGCTTTTTCATTCTC
Source organism: Bos mutus (assembly GCF_027580195.1). NCBI lineage: Eukaryota > Metazoa > Chordata > Mammalia > Artiodactyla > Bovidae > Bos > Bos mutus. Next base: position 47,671,838 of record NC_091636.1, on the reverse strand, counting down.
AAGTTCTTTATTTGACTAATTTGTGGTTGACTAGTTTCACCTTCTGTTGGGGTTTTAGGTTTTATACATTTGAAAAAGATTTCTTCCATTTTTATTGAGCTATAATTGCCATGCAACTCCGTAAGTTTAAGGTGTACAGCATAATAATTTGACTTATATACATCATGAAGTGATCATCACACTGAGTTTAATGAATATCCATTATCTTATACAGGTACAAAATTTAAGAGTAGAAAACAATATTCTTGTGATGAGAAATCTTAGTATTCAACCTCATAACTACTTATATAACACACAGCAGTGTTAATTATATGTATCATGTCTTACAATACATTCCTAATATTTTTTTATCTTATATTTAAAATTTTGTACCTTTTAACTATCTTCATTCAGCTCTCCCTCACCAAGCCCCCAAGTTCTGGTAACCAGAAATCTAATCTCTTTTTTTGTTTGTTTGTTTGAAGTATAATAGACCTACAACACTATGTTAGTTTTTTTTTACATGGCATAGTAATTCAGTATTTCTATATATTTTGAACTGATCAACACCAGAAGTCTAGTTATGTTATGCCATCATACAAACATATGTAGTTATTGACTATTGCACGTGCTGTACATTATATACCCATGAGTCATATATTTTGAAGCTGGAATTTGTACCTCTTAATCTCCTTCACCTATTTTATTCCTCACCCCACCTGCCTCCTTTTGGAAACTACCAGTTTGTTCCCTATGTCTATGATTCTGGTTCTGTTTTGTTACATTTGTTCATTTGTTTGCATTACTTTAGATTTTACATATAAGTAAATAATATAATATTTGTCTTCATCTGACTTATTTCATTCAGCATAATATCCTGTAAGTTCATCCATGTTGTTGCAAATGGCAAGATTTCATTCTTTTTAATTACTGATACATATAGTATTCCTTTAGTGGAATATTCTCATAGGAGTTAAATAAGCTGGGTGACAATGTACAACCTTGATGAACTCCTTTCCCAATTTTTAACCAGTCCATTGTTCCATGTCTGGTTCTAACTGTTGCTTCTTGATTTGCATTCAGATTTCTCAGGAGACAGTTTAGGTGATCTGGTATTCCCATTTCTTTAAGAATTTTCCACAGTTTGTTATGATCCACACAGTCAAAATCTTCAGTGTAGCCAATGAAGCAGAAATAGATGTTTTTTCTAGAATTCTCTTCCTTTTTCTGTGATCCAACAGATGTTGCCACTTCTTTTTCCCATTCATCTGTTGATGAGCACTTACATTGCTTCCACTTAACTATTGTAAATAATGCTGCAATAAGTAGACATGCATGTATGTTTTGTAATTACTGTTATTCTTTTCCTAGGCTTAATTCTGTTTTTAATCTTTTGAAGAGCCTCTGTACTGTTTTCCTTAGTGGCTGCACCAATTTACATGTGCACAAGTGTTCTTTTTTCTTCATATTCTCAACAAAACTTACTGTTGTTTGTTGTCTTTTTGATAGTAGCCATTCTGACAGGTGTGATTCTGATTTCTCTGGGGTTTAGGTTTGCATTTCTCTGATGATTAGCATTGTTTGGCTTCATTTCATATGCCTGTTAGCCATCTGTATGTCTTCTTTGGGAAACCATCTATTCAAATCCTCAGCTCATTTTTCAAGCCCATTGACTTTTTTAAAAAAAATGTTGAGTTGTCTGAATCTTTTGTGTATTTTAAATATTAACACCTTATAAAATACATCCTTTGTAAAGATCTTCTCCCAGTCAGAAAGTGGCCTTTTAGTTTGACATAGTCCAATTTGTTTATTTTACCTTTTGTTTCCCTTGCCTATGGAGATCTATCCAGTAAAGTATTTTGACCTGTTGGGGACAGTTTCAGACACAGCTTATTGTTGTGTCTGATTTATTCCAAAGCTCTTCCTCACCCATGGTGAGTGGAGCCTGGATCTTAGGGTGAATGACTGAGTGGTCCATGATGTCTTGGAACTCATGTTAGCCTGCTTCTGGGTAGGGCCAAGGCTCAAAGGGTCTTTGTGGCCACTGCTCAGTCACTGATGGATGTTGCTGGGTCCTGGTGTCTCTGACAGCAGGGCCCTGGGGATACTGGAGCTGGTTTCTGCCCACTGGTAGGTAGGGCTGTTCCCTAGGGTGGCTGATGGCAGTGTCCATGGTGGGGAGGTCTGGATCCATGGCTACTGCCTGAGGATCCCAGGGTATTCCAAAGCTGTGATTGGCCTGCTGGTAAACAGGGATAGGGTCCAGGGAGTCCCAGAGGTGCTGCCAGGCTACTGGTGGATTGGCTGCATCTTGATATGGCAGACTGTGGGGCTGCAGTCATCTTGGGGCTGTTGTCTTTCCCCTGGTGTGTGAATATAATTCTAGCCCACTAGTGGATGAAGCCATATCCTGCCCTCTCTGACTTCAGAGCCCAAGGTTCCTAGAGCTGGTGTTGGTCTACTGGTGGGTGAGGCTGGTCTTGAGGCTTTTTCCAGTCTACTAGTGCATGGAGCTGGGTCACAGGGCCTCAAGCTGAAGGGCCTGGAGTTCCTGGGCCTACTGTCTATGCACCATTGTGCAGGGCCAGGGGCTAGGCCCTCTGCTCTACAGAGCTGAGTCCTAATGGCTATGGGTTCAGGTGGTCTTAAAATAACTGATTTGCTTCTGAATGGGAGCTGTGTCTCCACTAGTTTCTTGGTTTAAGAGATTCCAGTACTGGTGACTAAAGTCCAGTGATGGACCGGTGACAGCACTAATAAGCTAAAGGGAGAATTCAAAATGGTGCTTTTCAGCACAAGCATCCACATGGTAACATAAGCTCCCTAAAATGGCTGTTCTAATGTCTGTGTACCCAAGGTGAGCTTTGCTTGCCTGCTGCCTCTCCGGGGTAATCTTAAGATTAGCTGCTGATTCTGACCCAGGCTCCTTTCAAATCATTACTTCTGTCCTGGTCCTGGAACATGTGAGATTTTGTGTGCATCCATTAAGAGTGCATTCTCTATTTCTCTCAGTCCTCTGGTTCCCCCAGAAGTAAGCCCTGCTGTCTTTGAAGCCAAATATTCTCTGGGCTCATCTTCACAGGGCAGGACCCTCAGGCTAAGGAGTCTGATTTAGGGCTCGAACCCTTTGCTCCATGGAGAGAGCCTCTGCAATGGTAATTCTCCTCCTGTTTGTCAGGGTGTGGGACCCAACTACTGTGTGTCTCATCCTCTCCTGCCTTCCTTAGCACATACATGCACGCATTCCCCTACCCATATTTTTGTGCTATCTTCTTCATATCTTTAGTTGTAGATTTTTTTCTTCCAGTTTTCTGATTTTTCTCATCAATAGTTGCTCCATAAATGTTGGTGTGATGTGGATGAAATGAGCTCATAGTCTTCCAACTCTGACTTCTTGACCACTCCATATTACTCTATTTCTTCTATTTTTAAAACTATCTATATAAAAATAGAATTATAGATAGGTACTTATTATCTCTAAAATTATTGGAAATAAAATTTCACTAATTCCTAGCTACCATGGTTGAGGTAGAAAGTCAATAATCAATTTAGCCCTTCCTTTTTCAAAAATTAATTAACCTTCCCTATCCAATCCCATCTACTCCCTATCCCATTAGTTAATGTATTCTGGAAATTTATCATAATGTATCTAGGAATGAATTTACTCATATTTATTCTGCTTTGGATTTGTTGGGCTTCATAGAGTTATGAATTGGTATCCTTCATTGGTTCTGGAAAATTCTCAAACATTGGCTCTATATTTTGCTTCTGACTTGTTTCTTGACATATGCAAATGTACCTAAATATTTGTTAGACTCTTGCTGTATCTTTATAACTCTTACTCACCTTTGTTGCTCTTAACCACTTTTATATTTTATGTTCTTCCACACTATAATCTAGCAATACTTGAATTTTACCTTTTCTCTAGAGCTAAGTTTGACAGAATGTGGTCCACTGGACAAGGGAATACCAAACCACTTTAGTATTCTTGCCTTGAGAACCCCATGAATAGTATGAAAAGGGAAAATGATAGGATACTTAAAGAGGAACTCCCCAGGTTGGTAAGTGACCAATATGCTACTGGAGATCAGTGGAGAAATAACTCCAGAAAGAATGAAGGGATGGAGCCAAAGCAAAAACAACACCCAGCTGTGGATATGACTGGTGATAGAAGCAAGGTCCGATGCTGTAAAGAGCAAAATTGCCTAGGAACCTGGAATGTTAGGTCCATGAATCAAAGCAAATTGGAAGTGATCAAACAGGAGATGGCAAGAGTGAACATTGACATTCTAGGAATCAGTGGACTAAAACAGAATGGAATGGGTGAATTTAACTCAGATGACCATTATATCTACTACTGTAGGCAGGAAACCCTTAGAAGAAATGGAGTACCCATTATGGTCAACAAAAGAGTCTGAAATGCAGTACTTGGATACAATCTCAAAAATGACAGAATGATCTCTGTTCATTTCCAAGGCAAATCATTCATTATCATGGTAATTCAAGCCTATGCCCCAACCAGTAATGCTGAAGAAGCTGAAGTTGAATGGTTCTATGAAGACTTACAAGACCTTTTAGAACTAACACCCAAAAAAGATGTCCTTTTAATTATAGGGGCATGCTAAGTCGCTTCAGTCGTGTCCGACTCCACGCGAACCCATAGACGGCAGCCCACCAGGCTCCCCCATCCCTGGGACTCTCCAGACAAGAACACTGGAGTCGGTTGCCATTTCCTTCTCCACCAGTTCTATGCTGCTGCTGCTGCTAAGTCGCCTCAGTCACGTCTGCCTCTGCGCGACCCCACAGACGGCCCCCCACCAGGCTCCCTGTCCCTGGGACCCTCCAGGCAAGAACACTGGAGTGAGCTGCCACCTCCCTCTCCAATGCATGAAAGCAAAATTATAGGGGACTAGAATGCAAAAGTAGGAAGTTAAGAAACACCTGGAGTAATAGGCAAATTTGGCCTTGGAATACGGAATGAAGCAGGACAAAGGCTAATAGAGTTTTGCCAAGAGAATGCACTGGTCATAGCAAACACCCACTTCCAAAAACAGAAGAGAAGACTCTACACATAGACATCACCAGATGGTCAACACTGAAATCAGATTGATTATATTCTTTGCAGACGGAGAAGATGGAGAAGCTCTATACAGTCAGCAAAAACAAGACCAGGAGCTGACTGTGGCTCAGATCATGAACTCCTTATTGCCAAATTCAGACTTAAATTGAAGAAAGTAGGGAAAACCATTAGACCATTCAGGTATGACCTAAATCAAATCCCTTATGATTATATAGTGGAGGTGAGAAATAGATTTAAGGGACTAGATATGATAGACAGAGTGCCTGATAAACTATAGACAGAGGTTATGGACACTGTACAGGAGACAGGGACCAAGGCCATCCCTATGGGAAAAAAAATGCAAAAAAGAAAAATGACTGTCTGAGGAGGTTTTACAAATAGCTGTGAAAAGAAGAGAAGTGAAGAGGAAAGGAGAAAAGGAAAGATATAAGCATCTGAATGCAGAGTTCCAAAGATTAGCAAGGAGAGATAAGAAAGCCTTCCTTAGCGATCAATGCAAAGAAATAGAGGAAAACAATAAAATGGGAAAGACTAGAGATCTCTTCAAGAAAATTAGAGATACCAAGGGAACATTTCATGAAAAGACATGCTCGATAAAGGACAGAAATGGTATGGACCTAACAGAAGCAGAAGATATTAAGAAGAGATGGCAAGAATACACAGAAGAATTGTACAAAAAAGATCATGACCCAGATAATCACGATGGTGTGATCACTCACCTAGAGCCAGACATCCTGGAATGTGAAGTCTAGTGGGCCTTAGAAAACATCACTATGAACATAGCTAGTGGAGGTGATGGAATTCCAGTTGAGCTATTTCAAATCCTGAAAGATGATGCTGTGAAAGTGTTGCACTCAATATGCCAGCAAATTTGGAAAACTCAGCAGTGGCCACAGGACTGGAAAAGATCGGTTTTCATTCCAATCCCAAAGAAAGGCAATGCCAAAGAATGCTCAAACTACTGCACAATTGCACTCATCTCACACACTAGTAAAGTAATGTTCAAAAATCTCCAAGCCAGGCTTCAGCAAAAAGTGAACCGTGAACTTCCAGATGTTCAAGCTGGTTTTAGAAAAGGCAGAGGAACCATAGATCAAATTGCCAACATCCACTGGATCATTGAAAAAGCAAGAGAGTTCCAGAAAACATCTATTTCTGCTTTATTGACTTTGCCAAGCCTTTGACTGTGTAGATCACAATAAACTGTGGAAAATTCTGAAAGAGATATGGAAATACCAGACCACCTGACCTGTCTCTTGAGAAACCTATATGCAGGTCTAGAAGCAACAGTTAGAGATGGACATGGAACAACAGACTGGTTCCAAGTAGGAAAAGGAGTACGTCAAGGCTGTATATTGTCACTCTGTTTATTTAACTTATATGCAGAGTACATCATGAGAAATGCTGGGCTGGAAGAAGCAGAAGCTGGAATCAAGATTGCCGGGAGAAATATCAATAACCTCAGATATGCAGATGACACCACCCTTATGGCAGAAAGTGAAGAGGAAGTCAAAAGCCTCTTGATGAAAGTGAAAGTGGAGAGTGAAAAAGTTGGCTTAAAGCTCAACATTCAGAAAACGAACATCATGGCATCCGGTCCCATCACTTCATGGCAAATAGATGGGGAAACAGTGGAAACAGTGTCAGACTTTATTTTTCTGGGCTCCAAAATCACTGCAGATGGTGACTGCAGTCATGAAATTAAAAGACGCTTACTCCTTGGAAGGAAAGTTATGACCAACTGCTGGGAGCCAGCGTGAGGAGCTCCGCCCGTGGCAAAGGTCATGAGGAAGGAGGCTCGGCATACGCAAAGGTGGGATCAAGCCTCAGGAGTCCCCTTGGAAATTCTCGAGCATCTACCCCCAAAATCAGAGTCTGCCTATTTTATTGCTTTGTGCTCTCATCCACACCTCTGACTTTACGGGCACTGACCCCACCACCTCTCTCTGAAAAACAGTTAATTACAGCTCCAGTTAATAAAGTTGCTGGGCGTGACAGGAGTGTTTCCACCTACAAACTCCTTTGGAAGTCCTCTAGCCTGCCTGAATAGGTTCTTCTGGCCACATGTGATTGTTCACAGCCTCCCAAACGTGAGAGGCATGAGATGTTCTAAACTGTCTAAATACAGATTCCTTTGAGCAGTTAAAAGATTGATTAGAAATTGTATTGGTGAAGGGTTTTTCACTTTTTGGGCCAATGTTTGCTGCTAAGTTTCCATATTCCTTACCTACTGTGTCCCTGGAAGTGTATTGATTAATATAATTGGTGCATAGGAATGTAAGTAGTAGCTTTAATGTTTGTAACCTTGGACCCTTGAGTTAATTCTTTTCTTGTTATAGCCCACCACACCTTTGCCCTATAGGAATGCAACTTTAATGCTTTTGGAGGGTGGCACCTGTCTTTAGAATAATCACCTTTAGAGAAAAATAAATTTTCTGAAGAAAGGATCTTAAAATGTTAACAGGCCTCCAGGCCAGAAGATGATGTAAATCACCTAAACTTTTACATATGATAAGTTTGCAGGAAGAAAGCCTGGCTTACTGCTGACTCTACCCCTTCCCCCATTATCCTCTATGCACAACTTAAGGTATAAAAACTACTTTGGAAAATAAAGTGCGGGCCTTGCTCACCAAAGCTTGGTCTCCCCATGTCATTCTTTCTCTCACCTTCTGGTTGAATTCCCATCCGGAGTGTGGAGGCTCGGTAAGCCTACTAATTATTCCTGGGCTTCTAAGATCTGACCGGGGAGGCCTTAGTGTCTCCTCTCCTTCAGGAGAATGGGAGAATGCCTGCGGCCTACGTAGGTGACACAAATTCCTTGTATTGGAATTTTATTAGCTTGCCATGTAAACCAAGTTATTCAGCCTCTTTTCTCCACTGAATTTTCCTACTGAGCTATCCTTATTCTATTACTCTTTATATCTCTAATTAATATTTAATTAAAGCAATTGTATCCAGTTCGCCAACGCCGTCCTCGCTTTGAATTCCCTGGATCCACCGGGGCTGGACCCCGGCAACCAACCTAGATAGCATACTGAAAAGCAGAGACATTACTTTGCCAACAAAGGTCTGTCTAGTCAAGGCTATGGTTTTTCCAGTGGTCATGTATGGATGTGAGAGTCAGACTGTGAATAAAGCTGAGCACTGAGGAATGGATGCTTTTGAACTGTGGTGTTGGAGAAGACTCTTGAGAGTTCCTTGGACTACAAGGAGACCCAACCAGTCCATCCTAAAGGAGATCAGTCATGGGTGTTGATTGGAAGGAATGATGCTAAAGCTGAAACTCCAGTACTTTGGCCACCTCGTGTGAAGAGTTGACTCAATGGAAAAGACCCTGATGCTGGGAGGGATTGGAGGCAGGAGGAGAAGGGGACGACAGAGAATGAGATGGTTGGATGACATCACCTACTCAATGGACATGAGTTTGGGTAAACTCCGGGAGTTGGTGATGGACAGGGAGGCCTGGCATTCTGCGATTCATGGGGTCACAAAGAGTTGGACACAACTGAGTGACTGAACTGAGCTGAAGAGCTCAGTTAAATTTACTGTTATATAATTTTAAAATTTTGATTATTATATTTCTTATTTGGATATCCTATATGAATCTTCTAGGTTTTACTTTTTGACTTTTGTCTTAACATTTAGGTGAATACTGCTTCCTATTGTTTCAAGCTGTCATAAAAAAAAAAAAAAATTAATCCCAGTAGACACCATATTTTATTCCTGCTCTAATTCATGGTGCTTTGTTTCATTAAATTAATACTAATTGCACTTCAGGAATATCTTTACTACTAATAAACTATCTTTTGAAGTAATCTTAGAGCTTAGCTAAAAGAAAGTTCTTCCAGAGGGTCTCTTATAGATTCTGTGAAGCACTTTTGATTGCTACAATGTAGGCTCTATATAATTAATTTTATGATCCTTACAACTTTCACAAAAACTTAATTCTTAATAGATCATGAACATAATTATAAAATATAAAATTCCAAAATTTATAGAGAGAAAAAATAGGAAAAATTGTTTTGTGTTTGATTTTGTGGATGTTTTAAGATATAACATTAAAAATTCAATTAATTAAAGAAATTGATAAATTGTATTCTGCTGAGATTGTCTAAAGACAAATAATATATAAGCCAAGGATGAAAAGAAAATATTTGCAAATCACATATCTGATTAAGAACTATTTTTCTTGCCACATAAAGAACTTAAAAGTTAAAAGTAAAGTAATAAACCACCAATTTATTTATCTGTCAATGAATTGATAAATGTTAGGAGCAAGTACTTTACCATAGATGAATGATAGGATGGAAATATGCATATAAAATGATTCTCAACATTGTCACTCAGTTCAGTTCAATCACTCACTCGTATCCAACACTTTGTGACCTGATGAACCACAGCAAGCCAGGCCTTCCTGTCCATCACCAACTCCTGGAGTTTACCCAAACTCATGTCCATTGAGTTGGTGATGCCATCCAGCCATCTCATCCTCTGTCGTCCCCTTCTCCTCCTGCCCTCAATCTCTCCCAGCATCAGGGTTTTTTCCAATGAGTCAACTCTCTGCATCAAGTGGCCAAAGTATTGGAAGTTCAGCTTCAACATCAGTCCTTCCAGTGAACACCCAGGACTGATCTCCTTTTGGATGGACTGGTTGGACCTCCTTGCAGTCCAAGGGACCCTCAAGAGTCTTCTCCAACACGACTGTTGAAAAGCATCAATTCTTCAGCACTCAGCTTTCTTTATAGTCCAACTCTCACATCCATACATGACCACTGGAAAAACCATAGCCTTGACTAGAAGGATCTTTGTCGGCAAAGGAATGTCTCTGCTTTTTAATAAGCTGTCTAGGTTGGTCATAACTTTCCTTCCAAGGAGTAAGCGTCTTTTAATTTCATAGCTACAATCACCATCTGCAGTGATGCCATGATCTTAGTTTTCTACATGTTGAGCTTTAAGCCAGCTTTTTCACTCTCCTCTTTCACTTTCATCAAGAGGCTCTTTAGTTTTTCTTCACTTTCTGCCATAAGGGTGGTGTCATCTGCATATCTGAGGTTATTGATATTTCTCCTGGCAATCTTGATTCCAGCTTGTGCTTTCTCCAGTCCAGCGTTTCTCATGATGTACTCTGCATATAAGTTAGATGAACAGGGTGACAATATACAGCCTTGATGTATTCCTTTTCCTATTTGGAACCAGTCTGCTGTTCCTTGTCTAGTTCTAACTATTGCTTCCTAACCTGCATACAGATTTCTCAAGAGGCAGGTCAGGTGGTCTGATATTCCCATCTCTATCAGAATTTTCCACAGTTTGTTGTGATCCACACAGTCAAAGGCTTTGGCATAGTCAATAAAGCAGTTGATGTTTTTCTGGAGCTCTTTTCTTTTTCAATGATCCAGCAGATGTTGGCAATTTGATCTCTGGTTCCTCTGCCTTTTCTAAAACTAGCTTGAACATCTGGAAGTTCACGGTTCACGTATTGCTGAAGCCTGACTTGGAGAATTTTGAGCATTACTTTACTAGCATGTGAGATGAGTGCAATTGTGCAGTAGTTTGAGCATTCTTTGGCATTGCCTTTTTTTGTGATTGTCACTAGAAATGTGTAAATTGAGGAAACAATGAGATACCTTTGCATACTATTAAAATGAAACCAAAATTTAAAAAGATTGACAATATAGATTGTTGCAAGTATTGTTAGAGGAGTCATTTGCTACTTATTATAAAATTAAATATAAATTTGCACACAGTGTTGTAGTTATGCTCCCGCATAGTTGCGTGGAAATTATTTTCACACAAGAACCTGTATGTGCATGTGTTGTTGTTGTTCATTTGCTAAGTTGTGTCTGACTCTTTGTGATCCCATGACCTGCAGCATGCCAGGCTTACTTGTCCTTCACTATCTCCTGGAGTTTGCTCAAACTCATGTCCATTGAGTTGGTGATGCCATTCAACCTTCTCATCCTCTCTCTCCCCATTCTCCTGCCCTCAGTCTTTCTCAGCATCAGGGTCTTTTCCAATGAATCAGCTCATGTACATGTTTTTAGAAAATTTACTTAATAATTACAAAAAAATCAAGCAACCAATTTGTCTTTCTACAGATGCATTAATAAATGAACTATTGCATATATACAATGGAACAGCTATTTGGGAATGTATTTAAAGGTTAAATTTGCTTATCATTAGCAGTGTAATTTAACACTTCTGAATCTACTATACGTGTATATTGTTGTTAAAGAAATAAATTAGGTTGAGAGTGTATGGTGGGAGATAGAGTTCTCAGTGAGGGAGAAGGAAGTTATGATATAGAAGGAAAAAAGACTAGACCAACCCACTTGATAATTAGATTAGATTGGAGCCAGAGACATCAAATCAGTTTAATATTAATACAAATGGCAAGATACACATGTAATTATAGATATGTAGGAATGCATAGCTTAGAATGCATACGTGTATTTCCTGATTCATTCTACTGGGAGGGCTTTAAAGCAGTGACATGCCAGTAGCAGCAAGAACACCCAGAACCCATTTCTTACTTTCTACATACCATTCTCAAATAAAGAGAACCAGGAATCTTTAGAGACATCTAATTCTAGAGCTGAATAAAGTAAAACACAACGTTAATTTGGAGGATCTTGCAGTAACACAAAATAAAGATATGCTCCAAAAAGATAGGGGTATGTAACTTCTCTCTCAAAAAATAAGAATCTGAACACCGTATTTTTTTAACCTCTTCTTGGTTCTGACAGTTTCTGAGTTTTTCCAAACAGAAGACAGAAAAAAAAAAAAAAAATCAGAAGACAATATCCTTAACAATATTTGAAATATTCTGAATCTTTTAAAAACACAATAACTGTATTTATAAAATAATATTAATCTAATAATTAGGGTGAAGCTGGCAAGACCCTATGGGGCTCCTGGTTATGGAAGCCTGAGTGTCCTGTTCCTTGTTTGCAAAGAACAGACTCCAGCCTCCATGATCCTTCCTAAGTCCCAAAGGACAGATTCACACAGTTACTAATCAGGGAGGGGAAGGTTTGAAGAGATAAGAGAGGAGCCACCAAGAAACAATAGAGGAGCATTCATAGGTGTTTACAAATTACTTACTAAAGTACTTAACCATATTAAAAGTTTCAATAATAATTGATTTTTCTATTAAAATCATTTTCAAAGATCAGACATTTGGTAATGACAAGTGTTAGAATGTGAGCACACATGTTTAAAACTGGGCAATCCCAATACTTCTCTGCTGCTGGTGTGTTATGTAGTTTAAATAGCACAGTACTACAAATATGTGCTCACATTTTAACACTTCATTGCCAAATGTCTGATCTTTGAAAATGATTTTAACAGAAAAAAACTATTATTATTGAAATTTTGATATGGTAAGTACTTTAGGGGATTGCCCAAAAGTTTTTTGGGGTTACAAACTTTTGGGCCAACTCAACAGCTACTTGATGTCTACTTGTTTTGCAAAACTTATTATCAATAAATACTTGAAAATGGAGTTAATTTTTCAAGTACAAATATATAAAATGCACCTGCTATAAGCAGATCATTTAAAATTTAATGTGGATTTCAGAGAACAAGGAAAGTACAGTCTTTGAATCTTAAAACAGCAAATGACCTTTGTTTAACATCTTGTCTAAGATTTTTTGCCTCCAGGCATCATGACCCATTGAGAACAAGGTTGTTTTTTCTTTATATATTTATACAGATTTTTGAGAAAAGCATTTTTTTGCAGTTTGTCTGAGTTAACCTTCTTGTTCTCAAAGTTACAACACACAAAAACTTCAAAACCTAATCTTTTTGACCTCATAACTTTTTTCTCAGAACAATAAAATAGGATATCCACAATTTGAAACTCAGTCCATTATCTAAATCTGTTAGTGTATGTGTGGTCACTTTTTTTTTTTTTCTTGTGTGATGAGGGGTTGCTATACAGATTTATTAAGTGAAGATAGTATAGAAAAAAATACCATATAAAGTGTATTAGTATTTGAAGAGACTGTAGAAATCCCCTAGTTCTTTCTCTTTGTTTTATGAATGGATGAGGAAAAAGGAGACCTAAGAGCATATGTAACAAAATGGCTCATCATAATATATTAGTACATTCTCATTTAATTAAATCTAAAGCTCCAGGAATTGTAAGAATTTTAAGATAGGAAATTTACAATAACAATACTAATAACAATAGAAAGATCTATCAATATTGATCCAGATAATTGGAATTTCATTGTTCATTGTATTACATTAGTGTACAATTTTGAGGACAAATTACCTCTTCTAGTTTTTTTTTTTATTTTATTTGGATGAAGGGAAAGAATAGATTTAGAGAAGTTTATTTGTGAGGAAATAAAAATATGAATGAAGTGAAATATTAATATAACTTTTCTGCTGTATTGTATTCCTGTCTTAAAACACATTTTAAAACTTGTCCATTCTTGTGATGTTCATTTTTTATAATGTCTGCAAAGTAAAATGTATATTTAAAAAACTGAGAACAAGCCTTACCTTTTACTCATGTGTTTTATTCTCTTTTATTATAAAGTAGGGGAAAAAAGGCAAGATGAAAAGCTGTTACAATGCTGAGTGGCAGAACTTGGCACAATAGCTCTCAAGTGTGTAATACAGCCTACAGGGAGACTAAATGCATTAGGATGTATTTATATTGACAAAAGAGTCATTGTTTGTAGTGTTTAGAAGAAGGAATCTGCCATGACCCACATAACAAATTACTGTTGTCTGACCTCATTGAAACAAGAATCTAGTGAAGTACAACCACCAGAGCTGATGTACTGGAGGTTTTTTTGTTTTTTGTTTTTTTTCCCACAGCCCTCCTGGAAGGCCACGATCATACCACCCCTTATTTCCTAGACTTCTAAAGCACTCGATAAAGACTCTTATCACCTTGATCCCAGAGCTCTTTTACTTACAAGACACAAAAGGAGAAGCTATGCTATCACAGAAGAGCGTGTTATTTTCTGAAGAGTTAAGATTACCAATGAAAGAAAGAATTCACATAAACTGAAATAAAATCCCGTGTTCATGTTGCAGCCAGCAGTTTTCATTAAGAAGAAAGTTTTTTTTTTTTCTTCTCACTTCTTATGCTGTATCCTTCTCACCTTGTAGAGCTGAGCAGTCAGTTACTAAGAGGCCTATGCCTTCAATTACCTCATTTCCACTTACAGCATACTTTTTATTAAAAAGCACATAATAAACTGTTTTTAATCAAAAATGGACTTTGTCTCAAACCAGCAGTGGTTTTCTTATAATATAGATATCTTCTATGCATTTATTTCCTATTACTAGTCATTAGGAACTTTAATAAAATGTGATTGACTGTCCTAGAAGAGAGACATTGAAAATAACTTTTCAAATGTTTCCAGGGTTAGGAACAATTTAGTTGTAATGATTTATTTTAAATATAATATCATTTTAAATTTTATTCCAATTAAATAAACTCACCTCTGAAAAATTGCAAAATAGTTTATCCAAAATGAAAATGTAAGAACTTTTAGTACTCATTAAGTACTTTCTGCCACTGTGGCTGAGCAAGCAGTTCTATATTCACTTAGAATAACTAAAGCCATCTTGAGTAATTTTTCTAATAGGCAATAAAGAACTGAATCTTACACACCACTAGACAGCTTAAAAGCTAAGCTCTTTAATTGTTATTCTTAATATTCCACTTAATATTTTATGGCTGAATGCAGTCAGAAGGAAAGCACTGGTTTATAATTTTCATTTTGAATATATTTTGTGCATTTCATTCTTAACAAATTGATTTTGAAAGAAGTTGTTTCATGCACTTTGTCCTAAATGTTTTAAATTATTATAAAAAACAGTGTTGGGAAAAAAAAATCCAGACTGATTAGTAGTCATGGAGATTATTCAAGGCTAAAACTCTGATATCTGAAAGCTTTTTCTCAGCATCATAACACCTTTAATGAAGGGCTGAAAAATTACACTTTGGGATCATAGGTAACATCTGATAGGTGGAAATATTTTTTTAAATTGTATTTGTATTCTTAGAATTGTAGAAAAAAATCCAGGCTAACAAAATAAAATTTAGAATATGAAAATAAGGCAAAAACAAACAAACAAACCTTAGAGGAGGGTAGCAACTTCTATCGACCTAGAGAAATATACCTGCTATTGATTCAATTGTTTTCTCCTAAAATTCATATGTTGAGGTCTTAACGTGCAATCTGATTGTATTTGGAGATAACATCTTAAAGAAGGTAAAGTTAAATGAGGTTATAAGGGTGGAATCCAATTCCAATCTGACTGTGCCTTTACAAGAAGAGAGAGATCAGAAAGATGTATACACTGGAAAAAGGACATACGAGAACATGAGAACACCAACAGAATGTGGCCATCTGCAAGCCAAGGAGAAAAGGCTCAGGAGAAACCAACACTGTTGTTGGTCTTTGATCTTGGACTTCCAGTCTCTAGAGCTATGACAAAAGACATTTATATTTTATAAGTGACATAGTCAGTGGAAATTAGTTATGGCAGCTTGAATATACCAATACAATACCCAAGTCAAAGCAGAAAAGTAGATTAATATTTTCCATAATGATTTGTTTTACTTTTCTGAAGAATATGCTTAGCAAAACACATTTCATCCGAGCTGTGCCAGGTTGTGCATTTCAGAACTTTTCATTAAATTTTAATAAAAATGTAGCACTGTAGAAGACATGTTTACTTTACATATTTTCCTAGCATTGTAATCGTAAGTGTGGTAGGTTAACAAAAAAAGCAAAATCACTGACATTTAGAAAAATGTTAGGAAACAATATGGTTCTATAACATTTTTGTGTGTCTCTAAAAAAAAAGATGTTATTACTTTCTATATACCTAGCTTTTAATTAAAAAAAAAAGTGACTACAGCTTACCCTCCTGTCTACAACTTTCAAACTTGACTTTATTTACTCTCCCTTAAACCAGGAAAATCAAGGAAGAGCTAAGTCTTAATAACCTAAAACTTTAAAGAAAATTACAATTTTTTTCTCTCAGTAATTGATTTAGGAATAACTATGGGAAGATCTGACTGATACTGTGTGAATTAAAGTCTGTTGAGATTCCTCCAGATTTTTTTTTTTTTTTTTTTTTTGGAGGGGGATGGGTTTGTTTGGGGGTGGGGAGTTTCTTGCCATTGCAAAGAATAAAAGCATGAGAAAAATTCACTGTCCCTCCTCATGGGTTTGAGTAAGAACATGGTTGATGAAACTGTCATAGCCATCTGTGACCATAAACAGACAAGCTTAAATGTGGAAATCCAATATGCTACTAGGAAACGAAGGAAATATAAAAGGATCTTGGCCCTACATGGCATTATTTAGTTGCTGAAATACTAATTCTGGACCTACTTAACCTCTGGATTTGATATGCATGAAAAATACACAATTCTGAATTTTAACCTTGGTATAATTTACTTCAATAGGGAAGGAAATTCTGGAATAGTGAGGCAAGACTGAAATATCCTATTGATATTGATTGAAGTTAGTTTGCTTCTATGAAGATACACAGTATAAAAATAATCTTAAAGCTCCAGTACTTCTTCCTTGCTTTGCAAGAGGTTTTTTGAAAACTCTGTGTCTTCTAATCTCTGCTAGACTCACCTGAGGTAGGCTTGATTTGGCTCAACCTATCTACTCTTTCCATAATACAGAATCAAGGAAAGCCATTACATCAGACACTTGCTCTTATGGTGGGGAGCAAGAAAAAGAAGGCCAAGCTGAATTACACAATACCTTTTACATTTGGTCCTGAAGTGACCCTTTACCACTTTGACTCACAATCCATCTGTCAAACAAATCATATGGGATGAGTGTAACTCCAACTAGGAGATAGTGAATAGTTAGGGAATTATTCTAATGAACCACAAGGATATTATAGACTTGTGTGCATGTGTGTGTGTGTGTGTGTGTGTGTATACAGTTATAAGGAAATTAGAAAAACATTGCCTTCTTATGACTCCTGAGATAATTGTAGACGTTCAGCTTACACATTTATATATTATTGCAGATATACGTGTACTCTGTGCACTGCTTTTGTTGAAAACACTGGTTGAACTCTGTTTGGGCTTTTCAGTAAAATAGTTGAGAAGGTAAAGATGAATACTGATGTTATTGGAAAAGTTAAAAGGCAGTCTAATGGCAACAGAAGTCTAGACAAAAATAACTTAGAGCATGATGAGATCGATAGCAGAGCCAATACAAGGCAACTGAATGTCCAGGGTGTAGCCCATGAGTAAAAGAAGAATGGATCGAAGAGAAAGTTATTAAATTACTTTTTTAGGAAATTCAGATGAACTTTCTTACATAATTTTGAGTTCCAAGTATACTTTAAGAGGGAAGAATTAAGTAACATAAAGTACAATTTTAAGGCAGGCAAAATGTATCACCTACATCAAAACAAATTGATTCTACAACTATTAAATCATAATTATATTACAATTTTACTAGCTTCTGTGAGTAGAAAGATTAAAATAAAGTATCTGCTTCATTTTCAAAGGTATGACTCACATATTTACATAATCTATGAATTTCTTACATTAGGTAGAAAAGACAGTGGAACATCACTTGTAATCTATAGAAAATTTTAATAAATTATCTGTTAAATGAGCAATTTATGTAGATTTTCTGTGGATTCAGATTATATGGATTGATTCCCCTTCCCAATGTGCAACGCATCATGTACCATATACAGCCATTAGCTATTAAATCATTGGTTGCTTTTAAACTATTTTCTCGCTTAGGCAGTAATTGAGACCATTTTCATTTTCACATTTACTTATAAAAACACCTGAAAATGTTATTTCATTTGGAGCTTTTTAATAATCTATTTATTCTTCCAGATAAATTAATTACGCATTTAACATTATGACTGATACAAATAAAATATCCAAATAGTAACCATTATGTTTAGGTTTAAGACTAGCTTCCTCATTGTAGGAATGTAAGGGGGAAAAAAATTGGAAATTATTTTTGTTCTAGCTTCTGCATCAAATCTCATTTTGTGTTTTTTGAAAACGCAAAGTGGAATGCTATTTCTTTAGATCAGGTTATCAAAAAATGAATTCTGTGAATTCTTAGTCATAATGTTATTGCTAAAATATCTGCAATTCCAGAACTATTTTCAATTGAATAAAATGTTGATACATGCATTATAACCTACTACAATGGTTCTCCACCATGTGTATGTGTTGAGAAGGAAAGGGATGTTTCTACCAGGCCCCCAGGGGATATTTGCCAATACCTAAAAGCATTTTTCATTGCCACAATTTTTGTGTGGGGGACATTACTGTCATCTAATATTTGGAGTCCAGGGATATGACTTAACATCCTATTAATTGGTCTTCCCTGATAGCTCAGTTGGTAAAGAATCCGCCTGCAATGCAGGAGACCTGGGTTCGATCTCTGGGTTGGGAAGATCCCCTGGAGAAGGTAAAGGTTACCCACTCCAGTATTCTGGCCTAGAGAATTCCATGGACAGTATAGTCTATGGGGTTGCAAAGAGTCGGATAGGACTGAGTGACTTTCACTTTCACTTTCAATACAATGCAGAGAGCTGGCCCCACAACAAAGAATTGCTGCTGCTGCTGCTAAGTTGCTTCAGTCATGTCCAACATTGTGCAACCCCATAGGCAGCCACCCACCAGGCTCCTCTGTCCCTGGGATTTTCCAGGCAAGAATACTGGAGTGGGTTGCCATTTCCTTTTCCAATGCATGCATGAATGCTAAGTCTCTTCAGTCCTATCCTACTGTGTTCTACCCTATGGACAGCAGCCCTACCAGGCTCCTCTGTCCACAGGATTCTCTAGGCAAGAATACTGGAGTGGGTTGCCATTTCTTTCTCCACAACAAAGATTATCTATCTTCAAATGACACCAGAGCCCAGAACTGAAAAATCCTGATGGAATAAAACTCCACCTCAATGATGATCATTTAAATGAAATAGTATAATTAAATTTCATTGTAATACAATTCTTTAGCAAATGCTTGAAGAAGTGAAGAAGTTACTAGCATCATATCTATGAAAAGATCTTTGCAGACAGAGAGAACAGCCAGTGTAAAGGCTCTAAGGTGAACAGTGTTTTTGGTGTGACAAAGCACAAAAAATAGCATTATTATTTTTTCAAGTATTGGAGTGAAGAAACTTACTGAAAGTGAACAGAATGATATATTCATTTTCTCTGAACACTTTATTTTTTAGCCTAATGGACTGCTCAAATTCTGCTCTGATATTATCGAGTAAAAGGAATTGAAAGAGGGAATGAATTGAAAATACATATAGTATTAGAATTTTGCATGTTAATTATAGAGGGCTCACATTATAAGTTAAATGTGCATATACATAATGTGAAAATGATATCCTTCATGTAGAATATGTATTATATGAATTATATGTTTTATAATAAATGTATTTCTAATATAAATTTATCTATAACATGTTTACTTTGAATATACTTATTATTTTATGAATATAATGTACATGTCTATGTGAATGACATAGTTATAATGCATATGAAAATTTGCATACATAAATCTTTAAGTAAAATTATACAACAAATAGATGCATAATTTCTTCAAAATATTCAAAAAACTTACTACATTACATGAACTTTCTCTGTAAGAGGGCTTCCCAGGTGATGCAGTGGTAAAGAATCAGCCTGCCAATGCAGGAAACCCAAGAGACACAGGTTCAGTCCCTGAGTAGGGAAGAACCCCTGAAGAAGGAAATGACAGCTTACGCCAGTATTCTTGCCTGGAAAATATCTTGGACAGAGGAGCCTGGTGGGCTACAGTCCAAAAGCACAGGACAGAACAATTTCTATATTAGCAAAATATTGAAAGATAATTTATCATTTTGGTAGGTTGTTAGCAAACTCCTTCTATTCATTCTTTTGAGATAATTTTGAAGCTTCTGTCTTCAAATTGTGGAGTCTGTTTCCCTACCTCCTGAATCTGGGTTATTATTGTGACTTACTGGGACTATTAGAACTTGGTGGCAGTGATATTACAATTCTGAACCCAAGGCTCAGCAGCTTTACATACTTTCAGTCTCTTTTTAGACTCCTGTCTCCATCCTGAGTCAAAGTCCAGACTAGTTTGCTGGAGACGAGACATAAAAAGACACAGCTAAACCAACCTGATTGTCCCAGGAAAACATACATGTAAAAAGTTCATCCCACATAAGTCAAGCCACCTACTTGATCCACTGGTAAACATAGGCACACCAATTTAAACTTAGTGGAGCCCAGCTCAGATCAAAAGGAGAGCACAGCTAACTCATGGACTTATGGGCTGCTGCTGTTGCTGCTGCTAAATCGCTTCAGTTGTGTCTGACTCTGTGCGACCCCAATAGACAGCAGCCCACTAGGATCCGCCGTCCCTGGGATTCTCCAGGCAAGAACACTGGAGTGGGTTGCCATTTCCTTCTCCAATGAATGAAAGTGAAAAGTGAAAAGTGAAAGTGAAGTCGCTCAGTCCTGTCCGATTCTTAGCAACCCCATGGACTGCATCCTCTGCCCATGGGATTTTCCAGGCAAGAATACACAAGTGGGTTGCCATTGCCTTCTCCAGACTTCTGGGCAGTAAACTTAAATGGCTGTGATTTATGTTGTATTTTTTATGATTTTATTGTGGTGAAATGCACATAGCATAAAATTAATCTGTTTAAATATATAACTAATTTAAATATGTCTATTCTGACTTATTCTTTGACATTGCCTTTCTTTGGGATTGGAATGAAAACTGACCTTTTCCAGTCCTGTGGCCACTGATGAGTTTTCCAAATTTGCTGGCATTTTGAGTGCAGCACTTTCACAGCATCATCTTTCAGGATTTGAAATAGCTCAACTGGAATTCCATCATGTCCACTAGCTTTGTTCGTAGTGATGCTTTCTAAGGCCCATTTGACTTCACATTCTAGGATGTCTGGCTCTAGGTGAGTGATCACACAAACGTGATTATCTTGGTCATGAAGATCTTTTTTGTACAGTTCTTCTGTGTATTCTTGCCCCCTCTTCTTAATATCTTCTGCTTCTGTTAGGTACATACCATTTCTGTTCTTTATCAAGCCATCTTTGCATGAAATGTCCCCTTGGTATCTCTAATTTTCTTGAAGAGATCTCAGTCTTTCCCACTTTGTTGTTTTCCTTTATTTCTTTGCATTGATCCCTGAGGAAGGTTTTCTTATCTCTCCTTGCTAATCTTTAGAACTCTGCATTCAGATGCTTATATCTTTCCTTTTCTCCTTTGCTTTTCGCTTCTCTTCTTTTCACAGCTATTTGTAAGGCCTCTTCAGACAGTCATTTCTTTTTTTGCATTTCTTTTCCATGGGAATGGTCTTGATCTCTGTCTCCTGTACAGTGTCATGAACCTCATTCCATAGTTCGTCAGGCACTCTATCTATCAGATCTAGGCCCTTAAATCTATTTCTCACTTCCACTGTATAATCATAAGGGATTTGATTTAGGTCATACCTGAATGGTCTAATGGTTTTCCCTACTTTATTCAATTTAAGTCTGAATTTGGCAATAAGGACTTCATAATCTGAGAAACAGTCAGCTCCTGGTCTTGTTTTTGCTGACTGTATAGAGCTTCTCCATCTTTAGCTGCAGAGAATATAATCAGTCTGATTTCAGTGTTGACCATCTGGTGATGTCCATATGTAGAGTCTTCTCTTGTATTGTAGGAAGAGGGTGTGTGCTATGACCAGTGTGTTCTCTTGGCAAAACTCTATTAGCCTTTGCCCTGCTTCATTCCATATGCCAAGACCAAATTTGCCTGTTACTCCAGGTGTTTCTTGAATTCCTACTTTTGCATTCCACTCCCCTATAATGAAAAGGACATCTTTTTGGGGTGTTAGTTCTAAAAGGTCTTGTAGGTCTTCAGAGAACCGTTCAACTTCAGCTTCTTCAGCGTTACTGGTTGGATTACTGTGATATTGAATGGTTTGCCTTGGAAACGAACAGAGATCATTCTGTCGTTTTAGAGACTGCATCCAAGAATTGCATTTCGGATTCTTTTGTTGACCATAATAGCTACTCCATTTCTTCTAAGGGATTCCTGCCTACAGTAGTGATATCGTGGTCATCTTAGTAAAATTCACCCATTCCAGTCCATTTTAGTTCGCTGATTCCTAGAATGTCGACGTTCACTCTTGTCATCTCCTGTTTGACCACTTCCAATTTGCCTTGATTCATGGACCTAACATTCCAGATTCCTATGCAATATTGCTCTTTACAACATCGGACTTGCTTCGTTCACCAGTCACATCCACAACTGGGTCTTGTTTTTGCTTTGGCTCCATCCCTTCATTCTTTCTGGAGTTATTTCTCCACTGATTTCCGGTAGCATATTGGACTCATCTCACACACTAGTAAAGTAATGCTCAAAATTCTCCAAGCCAGGCTTCAGCAATACTTGAACCATGAACTTCTAGATGTTCAAGCTGGTTTTAGAAAAGGCAGAGGAACCAGAGATCAAATTACCAACATCTGCTAGATCATCAAAAAAGCAAGAGGGTTCCAGAAAAACATCTATTTCTGCTTTATGGACTATGCCAAAGCCTTTGACTGTGTGGATCACAATAAAATGTGGAAAATTCTGAAAGGGATGGGAATACCAGACCACCTGACCTGCCTCTTGAGAAACCTGTATGCAGGTCAGGAAGCAACAGTTATAACTGGACATGGAACAACGGACTGGTTCCAAATAGGAAAAGGAATACGTCAAGGCTGTATATTGTCACCCTGCTTATTTAACTTATATGCAGAGTACATCATGAGAAATGCTGGGCTGGAAGAAGAGCAAGCTGGAATCAAACTTGCTGGGAGAAATATCAGTAACCTTAGATATGCAGATGACACCACCCTTATGGCAGAAAGTGAAGAGGAACTAAAAAGCCTCTTGATGAAGGTGAAAGAGGAGAGTGAAAAAGTTGGAGTTGGTAATGGACAGGTAGGCCTGGCGTGCTGCAATTCATCGGGTTGCAAGGAGTCAGACACAACTGAGCGACTGAATTGAACTGAACTGACGGATTCTGACTTATTATAGAAAATGGTAAAAATGCTGTATGACTTTTTACATCAATATAAAATCGTTTGAGTATAGGCATGAGCAAGAATTTTATAATTTGGAATCAGCCAAACTCAAAATCTTGCAGACAGGATTTAAGACAAATAGAGGGATATGGTAGATATTTTATGTATCCCCTTTTTAAAAAATTATTAAAATGGTAGACTGATGCTGCTAAGTCACATCAGTCGTGTCCAACTCTGTGCGACCCCAGAGATGGCAGCCCACAAGTCTCCCCCATCCCTGGGATTCTCCTGGCAAGAACACTGGAGTGGGTTGCCATTTCCTTCTCCAAAGCATGAAAGTGAAAAGTGAAAGGAAGTCGCTCAGTCGTGTCCGACTCTTAGCGACCCCATGGACTACAGCCCATCAAGCTCCTCCATCCATGGGATTTTCCAGGAAAGAGTACTGGAGTGGGGTGCCATTGCCTTCTCCAAAATGGTAGACAGGAAATACCAAAATATATTAGTGAAAAATAAAGACAAATAAAGTAGGTTATGAGTTGGAAATCAAATGGAAATGCCAATGAACTGGAATATCTCTTTAGGTTAATGGGTCATCCCTGTTGTCAGATGAACTTGCATGAAATTTAGAAAAGGCATAGCTTCACTAAGTGATGGTTTATGTCAAACATTTACATGTTCTGGGATATGTATGGGTGTGGGTGACTGTAGTATCTGATCATAAAACAATACCAATATTTACCTTAAAAATAGGAAAAAACACAATACCCACTCCTAGAAATCTATTGGATGTTGTATTGGCTGTCTTAAAAGATAATTATAATAAAATAAGCAATGAGTAAATTATATAATATGTATGCATAATATGTATACATAAAGTAACACACAAACCTGTCAAACATATACTTGTTTGTCTCCACCAAAACAATGGGCCTTTTTTTGAAGAAATAAAAATAGATTTCAGCCAAGAGTTTGGATATTTTACTAACATATCAAGAAGAATTAAATTTCCCATCTGACCCAGGAGTGAACTATGTACTTTAGAGAGTTTTCTTTACTTGCCTGTAAATATAAGTATGCATTTCCATATCTGTATCTTCTAGATATTTACATCAATTTCATGTTAATTCTAAGCCAAAATATTTCATTATTCATACTGGAAAGATTGTTTTATTTGTGTCTTTAAAAAGTTTTAGAATAAATGAAGTTAATGGAAATAACTTAGTATCTTTATTTTAGGACAATAACTGGAATGCAACGATGTTTAGGGAACATTTAAAATGACAGCATTTTACTATTTATTAGGATACTTTTCAATCCCTTTAATTTCTATTTATTACCTTAATATGTCTTATGTTTTAGGACTATCCATAATACATGATGTAATCACAGTTAGCTATTGGACGAATGATTGATTCATATGTACAGACAGTTCTGTAAATCAATAATAATGTCTAGTAACTATGCAAATATTTGTAAAATGAGTGAATATCAAGGTAAAACCACTTATTATGAAATGATGAAGATAATTTTCTGGCAGAACGTTCTGGAAAATAAGACATATTGAAATATCCTTCTCATTTCTCTCTGTTACATTAAAATGCAATTTACCCTAAAGGAAACATCTGTTTAGAAAATCAAAATAATATAAGCAATCAACTTTCTTTTGTGTTCAACTTCCATTCAGCTGTATCATAATATAAAATCATTTTTATAATGACATGATGATTATATCTTGAATTAGTTTGCCCAGAACCTTAGGGCAGATTTCTCATTGTTTTCTGTTATTTTGAAAAATATTTAAACTAGATATATTATTTGGTAAGGGTTTAATACACTAAGCTAAGTATTCATTATATTCTTTGCAGCCAAATATGGAAAAACTTTATATAGTCAGCAAAAACAAGACCAGGAGCTGACTGTGGCTCAGATTATGAACTCCTTTTTGCAAAATTCAGACTTAAATTGAGAAAAATAGGAAAAACCACTAAACCATTCAGGTATGACTAAATCAGATCCCTTAAAATTATGCAATGGGAGTGACAAATAGATTCAAGGGATTAGATCTGAAGTACTTGAAGAACTATGGACAGAGGTTCATAACATTTTAAAGGAGGCAATGATCAAAACCATCCCCCAAAAGAAGAAATGGAAGAAATCAAAATGGTTGTCAGAGGAAGCCTTATAAGTAGATGAGAAATGAAGAAAAGTGAGAGGCAAAGGAAAAAGACAGATATATCCATCTGAATTCAGAGTTCCAAAGAACAGCAAGGAAAGATAAGAAAGTCTTGCTAAGTGATCAATGCAAAGAAATAGAGGGAAACAATAGAATGGGAAAGATTAGCAATTTTTTCAAGAAAATTAAAGATATGAAGGAAAAATTTCATGCAAAGATGGGTACAATAAAGGACAGAAACAGTGTGGACCTAACATAAGCAGAAGATGTTGAGAAGAGGTAGCAAGAATACACAGAAGAACTATACGAAAAAGATCTTAATGACCCATATAAGCATGATGGTGCTATAACTCATGTAGACATCTTGGAGTTTGAAGTCCAGTGTGTCTTAGGAAGGATCACTAGGAATAAAGCTAGTGGAGATAATGGAATTCCAGCTGAGCTATTTCAAATTCTAAAAGATGATGCTGTTAAAGTGCCACACTTAATATGCCAGCAAATTTGGAAAACCAGCAGTGAACATAGGACTGGAAAAGGTCAGTTTTTCATTCCAATCCCAAAGAAAGGCAATGCCAAAGAATGTTCAAACTACCACAAAATTGTATTTATCTCACACGCTAGCAAAGTAACACGCAAAATCCTCAAAACCAGGCATCAACAGTATGTGAACTGAGAACTTCCAGATTTTAAAGCTGGATTCAAAAAAGTGAGAGAAACCAGAAGTCAAATTCCCAACATTCATTGGATCATAGAAAAAGCAAGAGAATTCCAGAAAAACATCTACTTCTGCTTTATTGACTACATTAAAGTCTTTGGCTGTGTGAATAACAGCAAACTGTGGAAAATTCTTAAAGAGATGGAAATACCAGACCACCTGACCTGCTTCCTGAGAAATCTGTATGTAGGTTAAGAAACAAAAATTAGAAATGGACATGGAACTACAGACTTGTTCCAAATTGGGAAAGGAGTATGTCAAGGCTGTATATTGTCACCTTGTTTATTTAACTTATATGCAGAGTACATCATGTGAAATGCCAGACTGGTTGAAGCACAAGCTGGAATCAAGATTGCTGGGAGAAATATCAGTAACCTCAGATGTGCAGATGACACCACCCTTATGGCAGAAAGTGAAGAGGAACTAAAAAGCCTCTTGATGAAAGTGAAAGAGGAGAATAAAAAGTTGGCTTAAAACTCAACATTCAGAAAACTAAGATCATGGCATCTGATCCCATCACTTCATAGCAAATAGATGGGGAAAGAGTGGAAACAGTGACATACTTCATTTTGGGGGGCTCCAGAATCATTGCAGATGGTGACTACAGCCATGAAATTAAAAAATGCTTGGGCTTCCCTGGTCTCTCAGATGGTAAAGCGTCTGCTTGCGATATGGGAGACACGGGTTTGATCCCTGGATCAGTAAGATCCCTGGAGAAGGAAATGGCAACCCACTACAGTATCCTTGCCTGGAGAATGCCATGGATGGAGAAGCCTGGTAGGCTAGAGTCCATGGGGGTCGCAAAGAGTCAGACACTACTGAGCTACTTCACTTTCACTTTACTCATTGTAAGAGAAACTAAGACAAACCTAGATGGCGTATTAAAAACCAGAGACTTTGCCAACAAAGGTGTATATAGTCAGAGCTATGATTTTTCGGGTAATCATGTATAGATGTGAAAGTTGGACTATAAAGAAAGCTGAGCACCGAAGAATTGATGCTTTTGAACTGTGGTGTTGGAGAAGACTCCCGAGAGTCCCTTGGAATGCAAGGAGATCCAACCAGTCCATCCTAAAGGAGATAAGTCACTGGAAGGAAATCAGTCCTGAATATTCATTGGAATGACTGATGTTGAAGCTGAAACTCCAATACTTTGGCCACCCGATGTGAAGAACTGACTCATTAGAAAAGACCCTGACACTGGGAAAGATTGAAGGCGGGAGGAAAAGGTGACAACAAAGGATGAGGTGGTTGAATCGCATCACCAACTCATTGGGCATGAGCTTGAGTAAACTCTGGGAGTTTGGTGATGGACAGGGAAGCCTGGCATGCTGCAGTTCATGTGGTCACAACGAGTTGGACACGACTGGGTGACTGAAATGAACTGAACTGATAAAGAAGACAATTCTGATTTACAGTAAATGATAGGACTCATACAGTTGCTTGTAAATTTTAGGCTTTAAAAAAACTGTTTAAACTTCAAGAAAAAAATTTTTAACATGAAATAAAGTCAAGATTGATATATTTCACTAAGAAGCAATGTAACTATATTCCCAGGCTTTTAATTACTTCCATAGATCTGAAGTTTTATAAACCACTATTGGTTTCCATTCCCTAAGAATTCATAAAAGACACTCTATTATCTACATTAAATAAAACACTTTTTTTTTTTTAACAACAAGTGTTTGACTGAAAAGAATTTGCCCATATTTTAATTCACTTTTTTAGTTTTTATGACAGTACAAATGAATCAGTGGCTGATTAATTTGGCGTTATTGTCCAGAGATCTCTTTAAAAATTGATTTAGTTATTAACCCATGACAACCATGCAGACTGTTTCCATTCATTTCATAAACTGAACCTGACATTTATTACAAATTCAGTTTCTTTACATTGTGTTTCTAATTCTACTTTTTAAATACAAAGTAGTGAATGGTATGGGAGAAGGCAATGGCACCCACCCCACTCCAGTACTCTTGCCTGGAAAATCCCATGGGCAGAGGAGCCTGGTAGGCTGCAGTCCATGGGGTCGCTAAGAGTCAGACACGACTGAGCATCTTCCCTTTCACTTTTCACTTTCATGCATTGGAGAAGGAAATGGCAACCCACTCCAGTGTTCTTGCCTGGAGAATCCCAGAGACGGCAGGGCCTAGTTGGCTGCTGTCTATGGGGTCGCACAGAGTCGGACAGGACTGAAGCGACTTAGCAGCAGCAGCAGCAGCAGCAGTGAATGGTATAAAATTCAATGATGCAATAGTTTATAAAGGAAACTGTTAAAATTGCTTAACCTCCTTCCATTCACAACACAGAAAGTCAAACTTGTTCACTTGTGTCTTTTCAAAGTTGATCTTTCATAAATAAAATCAATAATTGGGAGACAAAGAATCACTTCAAAAACTGAAAAGAAAGTACCAAACTATCTTTCAAAAATATTTTTTAGAAGACGTCAGAGGAATAGGATGGGGAGACCACTTTGTCCCGCACAAATTCATCAAAAGATCATTTGAACGCTGAGCAAATTCCACGAAACAATTTCTGAATGCTGGCAGAGGACATCAAGCACCCAGACAGGCAGCCCATTCTCTTCGAAAGGAGGTAGGACAAAATATAAAAGATAAAAAGAGAGACAAAAGAGTTAGGGATGGAGACCCATCCCAGAGAGGGAGTTGTAAAGGAGGAGAAGTTCCCAAATGCCAGGAAACCCTCTCACTGGTGGGTCTGTTGTGGGCTTTGGAATCTCAGAGGGCAACATAACTGGGAGGAAAACACACACACACACACACACACACAGATTACGTGCCTAACCACAACTCCCAGCAGAGAAGTAATCCAGATGCTCGTGTCCGCCAGCAGCAAGTGGGGGCTGAACAGGGAGGTGCAGATTGCATGCTTAGGGGAAGGACCAGGCCCGAATGCCCTGAGGATGATCTGAGGGAGCTAACCTGAGATAGCAACCCAAACTGTGGGATAGCCAGAGAGAGAAAAAAAAAAAAAAAAGAGAGAGATAGAACTTTCCCATGAAAAACTCTAACCTAAGGCACAGCAGGGTCTGCTCACAGAATAAAAGTTTGAGCAAAAACCAGAGGAGAGCTAGCTGGCTGCAGACCGGCCCATCTCCCGCTGGAGGCAGAGAGGCAGGTAGGAGACAGCCAGAGCTGGAGAGTGAGGTCATCCATCTCGGCCCCAGAAATGGCATCCTTCACCAAACTGTGAGCCGACTCCCAGTTGCTAACCAAATTTTACTGGTTTCCTGGATGGTTGACATCCGCCAGGAGGGTCGCAGTCAGAGATCAGCTCCCCGGAGAAGACACATGGCACACTTGAGATGATGCTCTCGGTGCTCTCGCTGAGCACCCAGGAAACCGAGGGCCTGGGACCGGAGAGGTGATAAGACACACTGTCCACCTGGGAGAGTGCGCTTGCCAGCACCTGGTCACCTGAGCTGCTCGGACCTGGGATGGGTACACAATGCATACCCAACCAAGTCTGTGCCTTTGTGGCATACCTGAGAACCTGAACCTGAGTGGCTTAGACCTGGGAAGTGCATTCAACCCAGGGCCCACTTTAGACAGTTCCTCTGCAGAGCAACCTGGAGCCTGAGCAGTGTAGACCGGAAAAGCACACATGCCATAAGCAGGGGAAAACCCAGTGTGGCCTAGACACTGCGAGCATTTCCCACACATGCCAGTGATATTTGTTTGCAGTGTTCCTCCATCCCCACAGCACAACTGAACAAGTGAGCCTAAATAAGTGAGTCTAAATAAGTGACCACCTTCACCCCCTTGTGTCAGGGTGGAAATTAGACACTGAAGAGACTTGCAAACAGAGGAAGCCAAACGAAACAAAGAAGAGGGAAGCACTTTGGAAGTGACAGGTGCAACAGATTAAAACCCTGTAGTTAGCATTGACTACATTGGAAGGAGCCTATAGACCTTGAGAAAAAGTATAAGCTGGAACAAGGAACTATCTGAAACTGAAGTGACCACACACTGCCCTCAACATCTCCAGAGAAATTCCTGGATATATTTTACTATTATCCTTTTTTATTTTTAAGTTCTTTATTACTCCTTTAATTTTCATTTGATAACCTACTGTTACCTTGCAAAAAAAAGGACCCTATTTTAAAGCAAATTTCATATATATATATTTTATATTTTTTGTGATTTTTTTTAATATTATATTTTTGAGAGTCTAACCTCTACTCTAGATTTTGAATATTTGCTTTTTGTAACTGTTATCAATACGTTTAAGAATCCAATCTTCAGTACCCATTTTTACTTAGAAGTGTGATTACTGGTTTGATTGCTGTCTCCCATTTTGACTATCCTTTTTCTCCCCTAGGTTACCTCTATCTCTTCCCTTCCTCCTTCTTCTCTATGTAACTCTGTGAACCTCTCTGAGTGTTCCAGACTGTGGAGAGCACATAGGGAATTGATTACTGGCTAGATTGCTCTCCTCTTTTGATTCCCCCATTTCTCCTCCTGGTCATCTCTATCTCCCTCCTCCCCTTTTTCTTCTCTATGTAACTCTGTGAATCTCTCTGGGTGTCCCTCACTGTGGAGAATCTTTTCACCATTAACCTAGATGCTTTATCATTGGTGCTGTATGGATGGAGAAGTCTTGAGGCAACTGTAAGAATAAGACTGAAAGCCAGAGGCAGAAGGCTTAAATCCAAAACTTGAGAACACCAGAAACCTCCTGACTCCGGGAACATTAATTCACAAGAGTTCATCCAAAAGCCTCCATACCTACACTGAAAGCAAGCTCTACCCAAGAGCCAACAAGTTTCAGAGCAAGACATACCAGGCTGATTCTCCAACAATGCAGGAACATAACCCTGAGCATTAAAATGCAGGCGGCCAAAAGTCACACCAAACCCACAGACACCTCAGAACTCACTACTGGGCCCTTCATTGCCCTCCAGAGAGAAGAGATCCAGCTCCACCCAGCAGAACACGGACACAAGCTTCCTTAACCAGGAAACCTTGACAAGCCACTCGTTCAACCCCACCCACAGGGAGGAATGTCCACAATAAACAGGAACCACAAATTTCCAGCATACAGAAAGGCGACCCCAAACACAACAATCTAAAGAAAATGAAAAGGCAGAGAAATATTTAGCAGGTAAAGGAATATGATAAATGACCACCAAATCAAACAAAAGAGGAGGAGATAGGGAGTCTACCTGAAAAAGAATTCAGAATAATGATAGTAAAATTGATACAAAATCTTGAAAACAAAATGGAGTTAAAGATAAATTGTCTGGAGACAAGGATTGAGAAGATGAAAGAAATGTTTAACAAGGACCTAGAAGAAATAAAAAAGAGTCGAT
This sequence comes from Bos mutus, assembly GCF_027580195.1. NCBI lineage: Eukaryota > Metazoa > Chordata > Mammalia > Artiodactyla > Bovidae > Bos > Bos mutus. The sequence continues at coordinate 47,640,507 of NC_091636.1, read as the reverse complement.
CAATAATGACTAACATAACAACTGAGTTCAAAAACACTTTGGAGGGAACCAACAGTGGAATAACTGACGCAGAAGATAGAATAAGTGAGGTGGAAGAAAGAATGGTGGAAATAAATGAAGCAGGGAGAAAAAAAGGAAAAAATAATTAAAAGAAATGAGGATAACCTCAGAGACCTCTGAGACAATGTTAAACACCCCTCATTCAAATCATAGGAGTCCCAGAAGAAGACAAAGAGAAAGGCCATGAGAAAATGGTTGAGGAGATAATAGCTGAAAACTTCCTTAAAATGGGGAAGGAAATAGCTACTCAAGTCCAAGAAACCCAGAGAGTCCCAAACAGGATAAACTCAAGGCTAAACACCCCAAGACACATATCAATCAAATTAACAAAAATCAAACACAAAGAACAAATATTAAAAGCAGCAGGGAAAAACAACAAATAACACACAAGGGGATTCCCATAAGGATAACAGCTAATCTTTCAATAGAAACTCCTCAGGCAAGAAGGGCATGGCAGGACATACTTAAAGTGATGGAAGAGAAAAACCTACAACCCAGACTACTGTACCCAGTGAGGATCTCATTCAAATATGAAGGAGAAATCAAAAGCTTTACAGACAAGCAAAAGCTGAGAGAATTCAGCACCACCAGACCAGCCCTTCAACACATGCTAAAGAATCTTTTCTAGGCAGGAAACACAAAAAAGGTTTATAAACTCAAACCCAAAACAACAAAATAATGGCAACAGGATCATACTTCTCAATAATTACCTTAAATGAAATGAGTTGAATTCCCCAACCAAAAGAGAAAGACTGACTGAATGGATACAAAAACAAGACCTCTATATATGCTGTCTACAAGAGACCCACCTCAAAACAAGGGACACATACAGACTGAAAGTGAAGGGCCAGAAAAAGATATTTCATGCAAATGGAGACCAAAATAAAGCAGGAATAGCAATACCCATATCAGATAAAATAGACTTTGAAATAAAGGTTGTGAAAGGAGACAAAGAAGGACACTACATAATGATCAAAGGATCAATCCAAGAAGATGATATAACAATTATAAATATATATGCACCCAGCATAGGAGCACTGCAATAAGTAAGGCAAATGCTAACAAGTATGAAAGGGGAAATTAACAGTAACACAATAATAGGGGGAGACTTTAATACCCCACTCACACCTATGGATAGATCAAGCAAACAGAAAATTAGCAAGGAAACACAAACTTTAAATGATACAATGGACCAGCTAGATTTAATTGATATCTATAGGACATTTCACCCCAAAACAATGAATTTCACTTTTTTCTCAAGTGCACATGGAGCCTTCTCCAGGATAGATCATATCCTGGGCCATAAATCTAGGCTTGGTAAATTTAAAAAAAAAATTGAAATAATTTCAAGCCTCTTTTCTGATCACAATGCAGTAAAATTAGATGTCAACTACAGGAGTGAGTAGCCTTTCCCTTCTCCAGGGGATCTTCCCAACCCAGGGATTGAACCCAGGTATCCCGCATTGTGGGCGAATTCTTTAACAGCTGAGCCATCAATAAAATTAGGTATATCTGTAGACTTATAGTTTTGAGGTTTGGAGCCAGAAATTTATTTGCTTTGTATATTACTTTGTTGTGTGTTAGTTATTGCTTATTAATTATATTTATTTAAAATACATAGTTTAAAATGAGTGGGATGTGGTCTCTACCCAGAGGAGTTAATAATTTTGTTACATAGACACACACCTATAAATAAGTAACTTTGATAAGATATGGAGACTATTAGGATAGGAAAAAAAAAATCAGAGGCTGAGAAGATTAAAGTATTAGTCTCTCAGTTGTGTCCATCTCTTTGTGACCCCATAGCCCACCAGACTGTAGCCCACCAGAATACCCTGTCCATGGTATTTTCCAGGCAAGAATTCTAGAGTGGGTTGCCAGTCTCTTCTCCACGGGATCTTCCTTACCCAGGGATAAAAAAGATCAAGGACCGGGCTAAATATTTTTCCACAGTAGTGCTCTATTACTTCTGGTGAGCTAAAGAGATCGTGTCTCAGCATTTATGTCTGTCTTTTGTGAACAAAGTTAATCTGTGTTGATTATACAGACTTTATCAAAAGTCTTGACTTTGTTCTAAATATAGAGAAGCTAAAGCTAGCTTATATTGCTTCTGTATTTTATGGACTCAAAAGTTCACTTATGTAGCTCTTCCAAAGGTTTTCAAAAGTTTACTCTCAACAATCATTACTCAGTTATCAATTCAAATTGGACAAGATGTAAACTCTCTACTCAGTCAAATGAATAAGATGAATACATAATTAATTTAAAAGTGCAGCATATTCCTCATGTAAGTATTAACCTTCCTAATAAGTTCACTAAATTAAAGTCAGAATATTAAAATTTGTGAAAAATGCTTCTTTTAAAAATGTATTTAAATAATGATTTTTTTCTGTGTTCATCTTGGGAATGCTGATATACCTTATCTATTATTAGTGTTGCCATATCTAAAAGAATGATTATTTTCAACCTAAGTTTACATCATTCAAGTTTACTTTGAATGTTGATTAAATATCAGGAGTAATTATCATAATAACCAAACCAACATACTGACCTCAAATAATGTACAATTTCTTTTTAACTTCTACAAAGGTCATGGTGAAGAAAATTTTAAAAAAGAGAACCTCAACATACAAACTCCTCTTTTGAAAACTTTGACAAATTTTCACACTATATATTTTTGAAAGCATTTCAAGATAAAAATTGTGAAAATGACCTTTACTTTTATGCTTTTATTTTCTTGATGTGCTAGCTTGGATCATCATTTTATGCACTATTTATACTCCTTTTTATGGGAAATCTGACCTTTACTGGAATTTAGATATGAACAGAATACAAATGTGTAAGCATGCTTCTTATGAGCTAGAAAAAAATGAAAGGAATGATAAACAGATGAGGAGAGTATCTGTGAAATGTGCTGTATAAAGTGTGTCTTTCAGGCTAGGGTTTATAAAAGCCAATTACAATTCTATATCTCTCTAGATTGCTTTATCAGTACATTAAAATGAAAGATGATGAGGTAAGTACCAACATGAAATATCCCTGATCAGATAAATCTTTAAAGTGAACACAGTATAGTAATTAAAAAGTTGTTTAAAAAATTATACTATACTGTACTGCATTTGAATTGCATGAACAAAGCATTAACTTTCATTTTTTAAAATGTATCATTATACTTAATTGTTAATAATGATCTCTGAATTGGCTTTTGTACCAGTAACATAAAAGTTAGAGAACTTTATTTCTGATTGAGGGAAAACGATCAAGCAAAAAATGACCCAATAAAGTTGACTTGTTGCATATGAAAATTGTTCCCCAAATGAAATACTATTCTTGCTGAGAGGTGTTTACATTAGCAGAGATCTTAGATTGGCCCCCAAATATATTAAAATGTTAGGTTTAATATTGATGATCTGAAACTGCATTATTTCAGTTTAAAAGTAGATTGTTCAATTGATCGACAATTAAATTTGAATGAGTTTTCTGGGATGGTTAAGTGATGCTTGAAAATCTTATCTAGGATTATCTTTGCAAAAATGCTATATACTATGTAAACATAAACAAGCAGGTTAAATGAAATCATCAATTAACTAAATTTCCCCAATTCAGTTGTTTAGCATGGCAAAGAATAATATCTGTCTATTAAAATACTTGCTGCTTCTCTTCATTTAATAGAAAATTTTTCACAGTTAAGTGAGACGTGTCCATGTGAATAAATTCACACCAGTGGAATGCATGGAGAATAACATACAGCTGTTGTTGGCTTGAGGACTTGGAAAATAGTGACCAGAATGACCTTTACAGTGATATGTTAAAGCTGCCTGAGCAACCAGCAGAGGGTACAGCTCCTGTGGACTTACCAACTCAGATTTGCTATGGGGGAAACAAGTATTTATTGTGGTTAATAATTAAACTTTTTGATTCTATTTATTACAGCTGTTTTAATTACTCTAATATATGATTAATTAGCATAATAAGTCCCCAACTGACATACTCAGGTTCAGTTCAGTCAATCAGTCATGTCCAACTCTTTGTGATCCCATGGACTGCAGCATGCCAGGCTTCCCTGTCCTTCATCAACTCCTGGAGTTTACTCAAACTCATGTCCACTGAGTCGGTGATGCCATCAAACCATCTCATCCTCTTTTGTCCCCTTCTCCTCCTGACTTCAATCTTTCCCAGCATCAGGGTCTTTTCCAATGAGTTGGTTCTTCTCATCAGGTGGACAAAGTATTGGAGCTTCAGCTTCAGCATCAGTTCTTCCAATGAATATTCAGAACTGATTTCCTTTAGGATTGGCTGGTTGGATCTCCTTGCAGACATACTCAGGGCAAAGGAAAAATAGTTGTTATTCACCCAATTTCTAGACTCTATCAAGGAAAAGTGCTACTTAAATAATTTCCCCCCACAGAATTAGAAGTTTACATTAATTAAGAAAAAATGACATTGTATTGCTGAGCAAAAGATGTGAGCTCACATTGAAATCAGATGCCCTGAAAACAGCCTGTTGTGTTTGATGATGGTAACAAAGAAATAAATTTGAATTAATGTCACTATCAAGTCATGTCTTTCATTTTGGTATCATTAATATTTCTTTTTTTTTAAATTATCTTCTCCATCATTAAGTAAGCAATTCATGGAGACCTATAGTAAATCTAATGTGAATAAGTTCTTTTATCCCTTTTCTCTAATCCTATCTTATTTTCAAGTGACTCCTTTAATTTTCTTGTCATCTCTCCAGTAAACTTGATTGATAGATAAATCTAATCATAGTAGTTGCCTATGATTAGGATGATTGTACAGTATCCATGGGAGAAGGCAATGGCATCCCACTCCAGTACTGTTGCCTGGAAAATCCCATGGACAGAGGAGCCTGGTAGTCTGCAGTCCATGGGGTAGCTAAGAGTCAGACACTACTGAGCGACTTAATTTTCACTTTCCACTTTCATGCATTGGAGAAAGAAATGGCACCCCACTCCAGTGTTCTTGCCTGGAGAATCCCATGGATGGAGAAGCCTGGTGGGCTGCAGTCCATGGGGTCCCACAGAGTCGGACATTACTGAGCGACTTAATTTTCACTTTCCACTTTCATGCATTGGAGAAAGAAATGGCACCCCACTCCAGTGTTCTTGCCTGGAGAATCCCATGGATGCAGAAGCCTGGTGGGCTGCAGTCCATGGGGTCGCACAGAGTCGGACACGACTGAAGCGACTTAGCAGCAGCAGCATAGTATCCACAGACCTAATTCATGTATACTGATTTGTCTTTTTAAGAATCCTCGACTGCTTTAAACATCTGACCATTCACATCAGTACATTAATGAACACCTGTGTATATTTACTAGTGCAAACAGAGCTAGATACATATACACACATAGTACAAACATAGTATAAACATATACATAGCTCATACGAGCTCATATATGTATATGAGCTCATATATGTATATGTTTATATTATGTGTGTTTATGTATCTAGCTCTGTTTGCACTAGTAAATATACGCAGGTGTTCATTAATGTACTGATGTGAATGGTCAGATGTTTAAAACAGTCGAGGATTCTTAAAAAGACAAGTTAGTATACATGAATTAGGTCTGTAGTATAGTATGTCAGAGATGGCAATGGCACCCCACTCCAGTGCCATTTCTTGCCTGGAAAATCCAGGCATTTCTTGCCTGGAAAATCCCATGGACAGCAGAGGCTGGTAGGCTGCAGTCCATGGGGTCGCTAAGAGTAGGACACGATTGAGGGACTTCCCTTTCACTTTTCACTTTCACGCATTGGAGAAGGAAATGGCAACCCACTCCAGTGTTCTTGCCTGGAGAATCCCAGGGACGGGGGAGCCTGGTGGGCTGCCGTCTATGGGGTCGCACAGAGTTGGACACGACTGAAGCGACTTAGCTGCAGTAGTATAGTATGTACATATTTAACTTCATGATCAACATTTTATCATTTAAACAATATATTCAATAGGAGCCTCTCTCTCAATAATTATTTCTCATTCAAAGTTCTGGTTCTGTTTGATACAGTGTGTCATATATTCATACTTTCTATAATTTGGTGATTTTCTTTTTGTGTTTGCAACAATATTTGTTTTACTCAATTATTTGTTATGTGTACATCTTTCATTTGACAATTACTGACTGAGAAACTAGAAAACACATTTGCTATAGTATTTGCAAAGATAGTGCTTTGGAAGAGAATAATCGGAAGAAAATGAAAAACATCAAACTCTATTCTCTACACAGTAACTTAAACCACCCTTTAAAATAGCATTCAGATTATGTTGCTTTTCTGATCAAAACTCTATGGCTTACCATTATCACTCAGAGTAAAATTAATGGTACTTTTAATAATGTAAACTGCTATTACACAATCTTGCACTAGAATAATCCTTGCTCCATTTATTATCTCTTCCGTTCGGTCAGCATTCTTCAGCCATAATCATACATACTACCTCTGAGCCTTTGCATCTTCTAGTCCTTCTGTTTGAAATGCTCTTTACCAGAAAGTTACAGAACTAATTCCTTGATTTCTTTCAGGTATTTGCTAACTATATTCTTGTGGTAAGGGCTTCCTGGTCCATCATTACAGGAAGACCACACCTCATCTACAGTTCTTTCCTTCTTATCCTGTTTTATTTTACCTTCATTGCATGTACTCTTGCCTGGAAAATCCCATGGACAGAGGAGCATGGAGGGCTGCCATCCATGGGGTCGCTGAGGGTCCGACATGATTGAGCGACTTCATTTTCACTTTTCACTTTCATGCTTTGGAGAAGGAAATGGCAACCCACTCCAGTGTTCTTGCCTGGAGAATCCCAGTGACGGGGCAGCCTGGTGGGCTGCCGTCTATGGGGTCACACAGAGTCGGACACGACTGAAGTGACTTAGAAGTAGCAGTAGCAGCAGCATATATTGGCACCAAATATCTCCTATGATTTGTGTATATGTTTAGTAAAAACCAAGACTTAATTAATTGATGATTTGATTGTGGTTTAGTTCAGTCCTGTCTGACTCTTGTGACCCCATGGACTGTAGACCACTTGGCTCCTCTGTCCATGAGATTTTCCAGGCAGGAATACTGGAGTAGGTTGCTATTTATCACAACTTTTAGAGCTAAATCATAATGTATATAGGCTTAATAAATATTTGTTGAAACTGAGAATGAAGGTAAGAGAAATACTAGGTATACTATTGAGTATGTATATCTGAAAATATAGTGAAAAATTCAAATTTGAAACTTGAGAGACACAAGCATATAGAACTCTGAAACTACAAGCTTTTTTGTGCATGACGTCACCCTAGAAGAGAACAAATGAAGCCTGAAAGTTAATTAAACATAACATGCTAAAGAAATGTTTTTGTAGATAAGGTTATAGTATGTTCTTAACAGACAAACATTTGCAAAGTTGATCTCTTATGAAAGTTTCTCCTGCTTATGCAAAGAGTCGGACATGACTGAGCGACTGAACTGAACTGATGCCAACTTAAAATTTAACTGTGTATTAACAAGGCTTTTCTCAGTTACATAGGCAATAAAAATGAGGTTGATCTTGCAACTAATTTACTTAATTTAATTGTGGTGTGAATTCAACTAAACATGTCTTGGAAAATGGCACAAGCTAACCTTATCAGGCATAACCAGCTAAAAGTGTTTTGACATCATTTACTTCTAAGCCCTGTGTCCTAGGCAAAATGGTTGAAGATTAAGTTTAGGAATCCGAAAAGTTAATTTCTTATTCCTCCTTTTGCTGTAGTTGTGATTTGGGGAAAAAATATTGTAAGGCTGTCTGAACTTTACTTTCTTATAATGTATTTATACTATTTTACCAAGTATAAGTCAATCAAGCATATGTTCTCTTTAGCATTGGATTTAGTGTCATGGATATAACTTCATCAGGCGCTATTCTTCTCTATCTAAATTATTTTATAACATTTTATTTAATGAGATCACTTGTCAAAAACCTTACAATCAGCTTTCATCTTTAGAGCAGGGAAATATTATTTAATGCTTATATAATGTCACTGACAATGATTAAGTATGAGAAACTTAAAATCAAATGCTCTGAAAGAAAAATAATAAGGTATGGCTGGAAAATGTTGAACTTTTATTCACTGAAAGTTAAATTCCCATTACTTTCATAAACCTGCATAATAGAAATAAACATTCACATTGAATTTAAGCTGCATACATAAATTCAAGTCTTTGGATTTATCTAATTTAAACCACATGGCATTTTGGGGGAGCAGATTTTAAGTATTTTTTTTAATTAAAAGGGAGCTGGCAAGTTTAATTTGCAATTATATGTGGAGACTTCTCTCAATTTCAATGAACAGTTACCATGTAGGCATTTATCTCTGAGTTCAGTTGATAGTTTGATAAAAACTCTCCCATTTAGAAAAGGAAATTTTCTTTATCATTTCATTTTTAGTGCTCGAGTTCTACTTGGACATTGGTCTTTTTTTTTTTTCTTTCATTTATTACCTGCACAAGGACATTTTTCTCTTTAAATGTATGTTTCTGAAAATTGCTTATTAAAAAGCCCATTACTTTCTTTAAAATTCTTTAAACCTCAAGAAAATTAAGGATTTGTTGACATTGATTATTCACTGCTGAATGGAGTTCTTTCAAATTGAGTTAAAACAACAACACTTATCCAAAATCTTTAAATCATACTGAGTCAAAAAAGTCCTGAATTAGTATAGCCTATGTGTAGATGGTTTTTGTTATTGTCTATATTTTCCTAAATAGGTTTTACAGTTGAACCTAGTTGAATAGGTTTTAAGGTTGGAGAGATTAAGTATTAAGTATTAAGAACATTGAGATAGTTTAATGCATTTCCATCTCTTTTTGCATGTATAATTTTTTAAATATAAATTTATTTTAATTGGAAGTTACTTTACAATATCAAGGCAAGATGTTACCATAAAAGAAGTTATAGAATTGGAAAAAGAAAGAAATATGTGCTTCTTAATGGAGGAGGGAAGTGGAGTAGAGTTGAATAGAGTTGAATAAAAATTGTTATTGAGAGTCAATTATGCTTGTAACTGACAGAAAATAAAACCCCCTAAAATATAACTGAAATTATGCTTTACTAAACTACAAGTATTGACATTAAGTTAAAAAAAAATCTTGAGTTTTCAACACTATTCTTTCAAACCCTTTTCTTTTCTCCTAATAAAATAAACCTTAATTTAATATATAGAAGTTTCTGCTAATACCTTTCTTTGCAGGCTCTCTCAGATAAAGTGCTCAACATTTTTGAACATTATTTTCCTGACTTCAAAATATTAAATGATATGTAAATATTTCATATGCTGCTCACTCTTTCATTAAGCTAAACTTTTCCTGTGCAAAGAATAGTAGACTTTTTACCACATCTTAGTATTTTGAGTGATTTGAGTTAATCTGTATTGATTTGGTCAAAAAAGAAAATAATGCCAGCACTTGAGAGTAAATCATTTCTCACTGAAAGTATGTAGCTTTGGTTAAGGATTTTTTAGAGTGCCAAAGATGGTTTAGTGTGAGTATAATAGACTGATCCACAGTAAATACTTAATCTAAATGAGTGTCTATAATTAGCCATGGATATATATGTTGGATGGACATGAAAAATTCAGCTTAAAGCAAAAACAAAAGTAAATGAATAAACAGAATCATGAAGACCAAAATGCTGCTATTCTTTAAAAGAAAATCATTAAAATTTTTTAAGGTCATATTGAAATATTATAGAAGGTTATACTTAGTTAGCCAGAAATAATCTTTGATTAAAACTATAGTATTTACTCCTTGGGCTATGATTAAATTGTGAAGCATGTTGGCATAATTTAAAATGAAGGTCTTGCTACTCAGCAGCAGCAGAGAATTATTAATTGCAAAGCCTTTGCATTTCTGCCCTATCAATCAGCACAGGTCACAAGTCAATCAGCTGATTAGAACAGGAATCAAGGCCAGATAGAAAAATAATTTCTGCTTAGCTGTAATAGAACATATATTTTTAGTGAAAGGTAACTATTGAATGTGGAGAAGGCAATGGCAACCTACTCCAGTACTCTTGCCTGGAAAATCCCATGGATGGAGGAGCCTGGTAGGCTGCAGTCCATGGGGTAGCTAAGAGTCAGACACTACTGAGCGACTTAATTTTCACTTTCCACTTTCATGCATTGGAGAAAGAAATGGCACCCCACTCCAGTGTTCTTGCCTGGAGAATCCCATGGACAGGGGAACCCGGTGGGCTGCCATCTATGGGGTCCCACAAAGTTGGACACGACTGAAGTGACTTAGTAGCAGCAGCAGCAGCAAGTATTGAATGATCCTTATCAGGACTAAAATTCAGTTTGAATGTGAATGCCTACCACCAGTTTAGTGATCCACCATTTTGTTAGTTTATCAACTTTTTGTTCTGTGAATGTGCTTCCTTTTAATTGTGTTCAACACCTATGTCTTATAGCATTCTGCTCTACTAGATACCTTCTAGTTTTCCTGAGTAAGTGACAGAGATACAAATGATGCATACCCATTGCCTAAATCAGAAAATTGGAAAAATATCTTGTTCTTCATAATTAGATACAGTTCAAAATTTAGACAAAAATTTTCTCATGAATATTTCTTTTTGTCATAATTATTTCTGTTCTAAGAATAAGTGCATCCAAAATATTATTAAATAAAATAATTTAATTGTATTAGCTAATTTTTGTGTGATTTTAATTTTACCAAAGTATGTTCATGCTTAGTAAAGAAGGCATGATTTGATTTTTAGGTCTAACGGCAACCAACTCCAGTGTTCTTGCCTGGAGAATCCCAGGGATGGGGGAGCCTGGTGGGCTGCCATCTATGGGGTCGCACAGAGTTGGACACGACTGAAGCGACTTAGCAGCAGCATACAGATATTAATGCCTTAAGCTTGCTGTATCCATCAGTGTATATTTTAAACAGGTTAAATTGTTTTATATAAAATATAGCAAAGAGTCAGACACGACTGAGTGACTGAACTGAACTGAAGATATATTTAATTATGCAACTGAATATAGTTTCAATTTTCATTTTGACATTAATTAATTATTTTTTTGCAGGGAGTTTTTATTTATTTATTTTATTAATGTCCTAGATGAACTGGATACATTACTGCTAAAATCTTTAAGTTGAAAATTTAAAAATATAGTGAAGGGAAATATTTCCTTTCAAACTTTTATTCATTTATTTATATCTGATTTTAAAAAGCTGTAGATAAAATATTTTAAAATTCTACTACCCTTTAATGATCTTTCTCATTTATTTTTTTATTTTTAAACTTTACATAATTGTATTAGTTTTGCAAATATCAAAATGTATCACATTTAATAACTTTCTTGTTCATATAATATAGTAATCTTTTTTAAATAGCTTCAAAGTAGATATGTTGAAAATTAGAAAATTGAGATACATATGATAGTTTTCAAAATGCTGTATCTATTGAGTATAAGTCATGGGCTTTTAACAAAAATATTATAAAATAGGTGATCAAATGGTATGTTAATCATATAATAAATTTAAAAATGGCTAACATTAAATGCAATGTCTTTAACAAGCATATCTAACTTAGCATAAATATCTTCAGTTTGAATATGGATGTATTCTTTCTGCTAGCAGTTCTGATATAAGCCTTTATTGTCAAACTGTTTTGTTGGTTCTTTTTACTGTATTCAGATAGCAATGATGCCTCATATGTGTTCTATCACACTGAAACCTACTAATGTCATAGACAAAACACATATGTCAAACTACTTTAAAGAAGCCAACAAATATGTCCAAATCCTTGATGCACACTCTAGTGTAAACATCATAGAAGGGTGTAGATTCATTTATTTGTCATGCTGATTACATGCCATAAATTAAATGCCCATGCATGAGTGCATGCTAAGTTGCTTCAGTCATGTCCAACTCTTTGCAACCCTATGGACTATAACTCATCAGGCTCCTCTGTCCATAGGATTCTCCAGGCAAGAATACTGAAGTGGGTTGCCATTTCTTCCTCCAAAAGATCTTCCTGACCCAGGGATCAAAATTGCGTCTCCTAAGTTTCCTGCATTGGCAGGCAGGTTCTTTACCACTAGATACATTTATACCAAAATTAATTTTGGTAAAAATTATCTCATTACTTTTTTCACAATAATAACATCGAGAAACACCAAAAAAAAAAAACAAACAAACAAAAAAAACTCTTAAGTTTTAGTTTCAAACACATCTTTTAAATAGAATATGTTAGAATATATGATTGATTGTAATTTGAAAGAGCCTAGTAAACAGCCTAGAAGAGAAACTTTTATTACTGAAGCTAATAATTTTATCTATTACATTTAATATCAGCTTTGGAGTTGTTTCTGAATGGCTGTGGAAAATAGATGATGTGGAAAGTGCTGATGTCTTTGGTTTTGTTTCTTCAGGTTCTTAAGTAATGGAAGTACTAGCAGGAATGAGAAAAACAAGTCAATGATATAATAAAGGGGTCAACAAACTGTATCTAATGGAGTAGTTAATTAATAGGATATGCAGACCACAAGGTCTCTGCCAGAAATAAGCATGATGATGTTATTGGCAGACTTGAGTTCTCCCCCAAATTCAAAAGTTGAATTCTAAATTTTACTACTTAAGAATATGAACTGTATTGGAAATAAGTCTTTAAAAAGATAATTTAGCTAAGAAGAGCCCTATCCATCATGTCTAGTGTCCTTCTAAGTAAAGAGGCAAGACCATGTGATGACACAGAGAAAAAAACAGCCACATATTAGCCAAGAAGAGAAATAAGCTTCACAAGAAAACAGCATTGCCATCAGCTTAATCTCAAATTTTCAGCTCCCAGAAGTGTGAGAAAATAAATATATTTTTAAGCCATCTGTGGTATTTTGTTACAGATTCCCTAGAAATATAATATGATATTATTTCAATTTCATTTGGAGCAATAATACAAATTATCTTTTGTTTTTGTATAGACATATATGGAGACTTCCCAGGTGGCACTAGTGGTAAACTGCCTACCTGCCAGTGCACGAGAAATATGAGACACAAGTTCAATCCCTGGGTTGGGGAAATCTCCTAGAGGAGGGCATGGCAACTCACTCCAGTATTCTTGTCTAGAGAATTCCATGGACAGAGGAGCCTGGCGGGCTATGGTCCATAGGCTCACAAAGAGTCAGACACGACTGAAGTGACTTTGCACACATACACATAGACATATATATTATCATAATTCAAATCCAGTTATCTCTGGCTTAATCAAATTGATTCTTCCTTGAGAGCATTTATGTGAAATAAAACATTTTATTTAATTTTAATGGGAGAAATGAAACATTTCATCTCAAGATACTCATACAGTTTTCACATGTTAAAAACATATATGGATTATATTATGCAAACATATTTTATGTAAGTAATAAAAATGATAAGAATAAATTAATACTGTCTCTACATAAAATACAATATCAAGAAGAACTTTTACACTTGCCCTAGTAGAACCAAAAGACCAGCGTGCCTGATAGTTAATAGAAAATGGAGATGGATATATTATTCTTTCAAAGATGCAGTCTTCTTACTCAACTATACTAAACAATTTTCAAACTTCTGAAGACACATGGATAATTCATATTTAAAAAATTAGTATAGAAAATAATTTAGGACAAAACAGTGAATTTAAAGGCCTTCAAAATCTGGAAAACAGCAAACATTAAAGCGTATTGAAAAAGAGTTATGTAAACATTAACACTTCTTGCTTGTCATCTTCACACAGAGCAAAAATTTGAGGATCCATTTGATTTTCTTTTATTATATAGACTACTACGTTGAATAAATTGTAGTATTTTTTCCTAAAACAGTAATAAATGAAAAGTATCTTTTATTATTTAGTGTGTTTTGAGGTAAAAAATGTTCAAATAAATTTAAAACAGTCATATATTGCCTTGATACAGTGCAATAAAGACAGTATGGTAACTTTGGTGCACTGTAAAATAAAGCCTCATCTCTTGACTTGAATTTGTCTCATTGAATTTTCTATATCAAAGCCATAAATACAGGAAATTAAAGTTCCTCATGCCAGAAATACCAAGGAGATTGTCATGTTGGCTATGTGAGCTAGCAGGAAAAGAAGGATTATGAATATGAATAGATCTTAAGGGCGTTGGAGAAGACACAATGTCTCATTGTGTTTAAATATAAAGCTAAAGTAGAAAAGCATTTTATGTCATGTGGACAGTCAATTATGTGTCAGAAGTCTGCACTTCAGCAAGAAGGTTTAGAATAAACCTTAATAATTTTGATATACTTCTGTGGAGTTTGGACATGAAAGTAGTTTACCTTGAATAAAATGAAAATATCAGAAATTAATTGATTTACTATTTAGGAATGGGAAGATTCTGGTAGGTAAATGTGCTAGAATGATTAAAGTAAAATCTAAGACTCTATCTTGCTGATATTTAGTGGGTGGATCCAGAGGATGTGTGCATGTATGCTCACTCATCTCTGACTCTTTATGACTGCTTGGACTATAGCCCACCAGGGTCTTCTGTTCAAGGAATTTTTCAGGCAAAAATATTGGAATGGGTTGCCATTTCCTTATCCAGGTGATCTTCCTGACCCAGAGATTGAACCCATGTCTCCTTTGTCTCCTGCATTGGCATTGGCAGATGGATTCTTTACCATCTTTGCATCACACAAAGGTGGTAAAGAATGCATTAGCAAGACAGAACCCTACCTTGCTACTTTATTACTTTATATCTGTAAAAAGCTTAGTGGTAGCTACCTCTGTAGGTTCGGATTGGAGATAAGAGATGTTTATATGAAATCATAAGTGTGAAAGTAAAAGATAAAAGTTGAGATTTAAAGGGCCCAGCAACAGAATTAAGAATTAAAGGCAAAGTTAATGGTATTATTATAACACACACAATGTCAGGGTTAATAATCAAGGTGTCTCAATCAGCAGGTGTTTGTGGGAAAGATGTTTATTAGTTATCTATTTTATATATAGTAGTGTGTGTATTGGAGAAGGCAATGGCAACCCACTCCAGTACTCTTGCCTGGACAATCCCATGGACGGAGGAGCCTGGTAGGCTGCAGTCCATGGGGTCGCAAAGGGTCGGACATGACTGAGCTACTTCACTTTCACTTTTCACTTTCATGCATTGGAGAAGGAAATGGCAACCCACTCCAGTGTTCTTGCCTGGAGAATCCCAGGGATGGTGGTGCCTGGTGGGCTGCTGTCTATGGGGTCGCACAGAGTTGGACACGACTGAAGTGACTTAGCAGCTGCAGTAGCAGCAGCAGTGTGTGTATGTCAATCCCCATTTCCCAACTTACCCTCCCCTCACCACTCTCTCTCCCCACTGGTCACCATAAGTTTGTTTTCTACAACTGTGACTCTATTTCTGTTTGTAAATAATTTTACTTGTATCATATTTTGTAGATTCCATATCTCAGTGATATCATGTGGTATTTGTCTTTGACTTGTATCACTCAATATGACAATCTCTAGGTCTATCCATGTTCCTACAAATGGCATTATCTCATTCATTTTTATGGATGATTAATATTTTATGGTATATATGTGCCACGTCTTTATCCATTCCTCTATCTATAGACATTTAGGTTGCTTCTGTATCCTGGCTATTGTAAATAGTGCTGCAGTAAACATTGGGGTGTATGTATCTAATGCAGAGTCTTTTAAACTAATGGATCTATAACAACTGGATAGCTACATGCAAAAGAATTAAATGTAACCCTTACATCATACTTTATATATAAGTTAACTGGACAAAAGTAGATCAAACAGTTGAGTGAAAAAACTAATACTAAATATTTTTTAGAAGGAAACATAGGTTATATCTTTATGATCCTGAATTTACAAAAGATTTTCAGGTTTGATACCAAAAACATTAGCAACAGAATTAAAAATAGAAAAATTAGACATTATAAATATTAAAATATTTTGTCATTCAAGGGACTGCATCAAGAAAATAAAAAGACAATAAACAAAATTGTAAAAGTTGTTTGCAAATCACATATCTAGTAAGGTAATTGTATCCAAAACAGATAGATGATTATGATAGACAGATACAGAAATGGGTATAAAAATATATCCTCTTGCAACTGTGTGATCAAAAGACAAATAATAATGGGAAAGCAAACCTGAATAGACATGTCTTTAAAGAAGATTAAAAGTCCAATGAATACATGAATATATGCTTGATATTATTAGTTACTAGAGAAATGCAGAAGAAAACAACAATGAGATAGCATTTCTTAACCAGTAAGATGGCTAGAATCTTCAACTCTGGAATATTAGCCATTGTTGTACAAAGATAACTGATGCTTTCTCCAGCTTTCTTCTTTTTAAATGCAAATTTTAGTATTAACTAGGAATATTTAACCAGGGAGTAAAAATCTCTCTGGTTTCTTTGAAATAAATTAACTTTCTTGATTGGTTTTAGTTTTGGCTACTTGTTTTCATTCTGTATATCTGCATTAATACCTCAAAGATATTGTGGATTTATTGGCAGACCACTGTGATAAAGCAAATATAGCAATAAAGCAAAACCCATGAATCCTTCGGTTTCCCAATGCAAACAAAAGTCACTTTTACACTATGCTGTAGCCTATTAAGTGTGCAATAGCAATACATCTAAAAAATAAAAATATCTTAATTAAAAACACTATTACTAAAAAGCAGTTGCTATCATCTGCCAATTCAAGGTTGCCATAAACATTCAATATGTAAAAATAAAATATTTGCAAAGCCCTATAAAGGGATGGAGAAGTAAAATGAAGTGTTCCTATATCTAGTATCTTTCTGTCACCTGTCATAATCAACCTACTGTATGATTAAAGCCCCAAAAGCATCTTTTTAAAAATGTTTGTTAGAGCCTTATCAGTTCAGTTCAGATCAATCGCTCGGTTGTGTCCAACTCTTTGCGACTCCATGAATGGCAGCACGCCAGGCCTCCCTGTCCATCACCAACTCCTGGAGTTCACTCAGACTCAACATCCACTGAGTCAGTGATGCCATTCAGCCATCTCATCCTCTGCCGTCCCCTTCTCCTCCTGCCCCGAATCCCTCCCAGCATCAGAGTCTTTTCCAATGGGTCAACTCTTTGCATGAGGTGGCCAAAGTACTGGAGTTTCAGCTTTAGCATCATTCCTTCCAAAGAAATCCCAGGGCTGATCTCCTTCAGAACGGACTGGTTGGATATCCTTGCAGTCCAAGGGACTCTCAAGAGTCTTCAGATGCTTCAGTTCAAAAGCATCAAATTATGTATCATTTTATCTAAACGAGACCTAATGATACCCCATGCCTTTTATTGTTCTCACACAGGACCAAAGAATTGACTTGGAGTATCTAATAATTGTCATGCACTGCTATCACAGGATATTTAGAAAGAATACATTTGACCCAATTTGAAAGGCAATGAACATACTAGTAAGAAACACAGGATTATCCTTGGGTTGAAAGATCCCCTGGAGGAGGCACAGCAACCCATTCCAGTATTCTTTCCTGGTGAATCTACAGTGGAGACTGGTGGACTATAGTCCAGAGGGTTGTGAAGAGTTGGACACAACTGAATCGACTTAGAAGTCATGCACAAGTATACTAGCCCACTTGTTCTTTTGTCTATGTGTGTTTGTGTGTGTGTGTGTGTGTATGTACACTCTCCTCCATTCTGTACTTTCTTATATTTTAATTTAGTATTAATAGTTTAAATAAAGTGTTATTCTATTTCATTAAAAGTAAAATTCTGGAAATAAAAACTGTAGAACAACTTCTGGCATTGTAAATTGATTTTCTCCAACTTTTAATAGATACAGTTAAGTAAATTTTTCCACTTCAGTGCATTGTATTTCAGAACAATTTAAGATATACTTGTCTTGTCAATGGTGTTGTTTATTCCTATAATTAAAGAAAAAATAGGATAAAATGTACTGTATTTTCACTCAAGTTTTCTATAATTTAATTAATGATTATGTATTTGGATTTCCAATTTTTGTATAGCATTTCATGTTACATATCAAGTTTATTTTTATAACTGACTGCCTTTATTGAAAGTAAAGTGAATAAAGATAAATATGATGTTCACTAAACAATTATACTGATTTAAATGGGCCCAACTGGTGCTTAAAATTTTGCAAATTAAGAGTATTGCCTATACAAATTATTTCACATTCATGTAGGCACTAGATTGCATTCTGATAGATGACCAATACATGCTAAATAGAAATTGGATTTTGTTAGACTAGCTATGAAAATTTTAGGGTAAAGAACTTTATGAACAGCATTGCATTTCTCCTAAATTATATCAACATATCATCACTAGTGTATGCAAACTCTCTCACTTGCTTTCATTATTTTTTTAAATTTTCTTCCATACCTATGCTCCACATCCACTGTTTCACCTACCACATTTTTAATGCATTTGTTTTTGCTTAATGTTACATTTTTAATATTCATGTGGATACTGTTAATTTATAGCTCCTAAATTATGATTTACCTTCTTTGGTGATTATGTTTATAAAATTATATACCATATTTTACATATATATATATATATGTATACCATATATCAGATCAGATCAGATCAGAAGAGTTGCTCAGTCATGTCCAACTCTTTGCGACCCCATGAATCGCAGCATGCCAGGCCTCCCTGTCCATCACCAACTCCCAGAGTTCACTGAGACTCACATCCATCAAGTCAGTGATGCCATCCAGCCATCTCATCCTCTGTCATCCCCTTCTCCTCTTGCTCCCAATCCCTCCCAGCATCAGAGTCTTTTCCAATGAGTCAACACTTCGCATGAGGGGGCCAAAGTACTGGAGTTTTAGCTTTAGCATCATTCCTTCCAAAGAAGTCCCAGGGCTGATCTCCTTCAGAATGGACTGGTTGGATCTCCTTGCAGTCCAAGGGACTCTCAAGAGTCTTCTCCAACACCACAGTTCAAAAGCATCAATTCTTCGGCGTTCAGCCTTCTTCACAGTCCACCTCTCACATCCATACATGACCACAGGAAAAACCATAGCCTTGACTAGACAGACCTTTGTTGGCAAAGTAATGTCTCTGCTTTTGAATATGCTATCTAGGTTGGTGATAACTTTCCTTCCAAGGAGTAAGCGTCTTTTAATTTCATGGGTGCAGTCACCATCTGCAGTGATTTTGGAGCCCAGAAAAATAAAGTCTGACACTGTTTCCACTGTTTCCCCATCATTTCCCATGAAGTGATGGGACCGGATGCCATGATCTTCGTTTTCTTCATTTTGAGCTTTAAGCCAACACTTTCACTCTCCACTTTCACTTTCATCAAGAAGAGGCTTTTTAGTTCCTCTTCACTTCCTGCCATAAGGGTGGTGTCATCTGCATATCTGAGGTTATTGATATTTCTCCCAGCAATCTTGATTCCAGCTTGTGCTTCTTCCAGCCCAGCATTTCTCATGATGTACTATGCATATAAGTTAAATAAGCAGGGTGACAATATACAGCCTTGACATACTCCTTTTCCTACTTGGAACCAGTCTGTTGTTTCATGTCCACTTTTAACTGTTGCTTCCTGACCTGCATACAGATTTCTCAAGAGGCAGGTCAGGTGGTCTGGTATTCCCATATACCATATATACCCATATATATATATACAACATTTTACCCATCTGTATCCCAACGATGAACACACAGATTGCTGCCAACCTCCTATTATGACAGATAATACTTGATAAACAGGCTGTATACATATGTTTGATAGTCAATTAACTTGACTTAATTGATAATTATAGAATGTTCCACACAAGCATAGCAGAATACATATTCTCATTTTTGCAAGACTTTTGATCAGTGAGAGAACACCATTGGTATGTTTTTTTAATTAATTTCTATTGAATGAATATAGTTGAATTTCGTTCTGGCAATTTACTCAAAATTTTAAGTTCTTAGAAATTTCCTAGAAAGCAAGTTTTTAGAAAGTTCCTGAGATCTTATTAAGGATGAATATTCCTTGACTGCCTGACCTATTTTCCTTAGAAATGTTTATTCCCTGAATTGTAACATAAGCTGAAGGGCTGAAGGCTGACTTCTACAGTCCCTGCTCTGTTATCCTCTACCTAGAGTCATAGGTGATTCCATGGACTGTAGTCTACCAGGCTTCTCTGTCCATGGTATTTTCTAGGCAAGAGTACTGGAGTGGGTTGCCGTTTCCTCCTCCAGGGGATCTTCCTGATCCAGGGATCAAATCCAGGTCTCCTGCATTGCAGGCAGATGCTTTACCCTCTGAGCCACCAGTGAAGCCCTAGAAAGCCATAGTATGATAATTATGTTCATTCTATTCTTTGGTTTTCACATGACAAACAGCCCTGAAGTTCAGTTCAACTGAATTAGTGTTGTATCCTAATTCCCTGTGAACCAGCTATGTTCATGAAATGTAGGTTAGGAAGTAAGAAAGAGTGAAAAGTGTTTGGATGTTGTGGCCATGATATTTTCCTCTTCTGTCAAGAGTGTTGTTTTGGGCCTTAAATGAAAAAATAATTTCAGAATGTTATTACTGATCATTACTGTGCCCTGTCTGTGTCACAGGGCACAGACACTCTTAGATATCTCTGTATGCAAGCTCATTTAGCCTTATTGCTCGGGCTTTGAACTTTATGGTAAGAATAATGCTACTTTTCATCATCATGAATTACAACAATGATTAGTCGGGCTTTAGATTTTTCTTCACTTACTGAAATTTTAAAATGTAAAGAAGAAAAAGACTCAATTTACAATTTTATATCCAGTGAAAATATTAAGATTAAGCAAAATAGAGCAGACCACTTAATAGAAAGGCTAAAATAAACCTAAAATGTAGGGAATGATGTAATATCACCAGGACAGTACAAACATTTGAAAGAATGACTCCAAGGTATTTAGTCAAAAGAAATGAAACTTTTTTACATAAAACCTCTGTGTACAAACATTTTTATAGCAGGTATGTTCATAGTGGCCCACATCAAGTTATAGATCTAATGATTAACAATAGAATAGATTTAAAAAGAAAAACTGTAATATTCCATACCCTAAATTACCACTCAGCAAGCTGAGGGAGACACCAGTATTCTCAGAGGAAAAAAGAAAAAATATATATTTTTAATTACACTTCACAGATACACAACATTTTATATGTTAATAATTCATCATCCTATCTCTCTTTCCCTATGGAAGTCTACTTATTATGCTTTTCACTCTGGTATGGCTTGCTGTTTTGAGTAAACTTTTCTGTTCCAGACTAGAAGCAGCCCAAGAGCAGAATGTAAATTGTTATCCAGGACCTACATTTGAGCTTTTGTTCTTAAAAATCTGAGATAGATTTGGGAGAACAAAACGAACATAATGTTGTGTAAGGACCCTCTATCAATCAACATAATGATTACAATGCAAAAGAAAAACAAAGGTAAAAACACACACAAAAAAACAACAACAACAAAAAATGAATGTAAATATCTAAGACTTGACTCATTCTCAAGATTTCTATTCATGTTTTATTTGTACATTGTATTAGTCTGTTCAGACTCCCATAGCATAATACTGCAGACAGAGTGGGTTAAACAATAGAAATTTATTTCCTACAGCTCTGGATGCTAGGAAGTTCAAATCAAGGAATTGGCTAATTGGATTCCTCGTGAGAACTCTCTTCCTAGCTTGTATATGCTGATCATCTTCTTACTGTGTCCTCACATGGAGGTTAGAAAGAAGCCAAGTGTCTCTTCCCTCTCTTATAAGGGTACTTGCCCTATTAAGTTAAAACTTTACCCTATGCCCTCATTAGACCTTTAATTGCCTCTTCACAGACTCTATCTCCAACTCAGTCATTAGGAGAGTTGGTGCTTCAACATATAAATTTTAGGGAAACACAAGTTGATCTGTAGTATGCATAATGCAGTATTTTCTTTGTATATAATCATTTGTGTTTATTGTAAGCTTCCTTTAAAAATGAATTATTGTATGTGATTTTACACTCCCTTGTTTCAAGATTAATTGATTGTTATTTTGTCTTCTTTTTACATGTGGGACTAATTTGGGCCATTTTATCCACTTAAACGAACCTATTATTCCATGTCAGGTTCTTAGGTACCATATTCTACTTGGGCCTGAAATACACAGTTGATCTAGAAAGAGTTCCATTATCCGGTCTCAATTCTGTAAGTTCCTAGCTTCTAAAGTCTTAATTTGTGATTCAGCTCTAGTAAAATGCAGAAGCAGACTTTTTCAAAGGAATTGAAAAGATTGTCTGACATAATAATGCTGCATAACAGCCAACCTAAAATCTCAGTCACTTACAACAATACATATTCACTTCTCATGAATCTGTTCATTGTTCATTCCATCTTCTACCAAGATGGGCCAGGTTTAGCCATCTCAATTTGCTTCACTCACATGTCTGCTGTCAGCTGGAAAGTTTGCTGAGGACCATTTGGGGTAGGAAGGACTCAACAGTATGAGATTCGCTTATCTTAGTTGCACGTGGTCTCTCATACCCAGCAAACTCCACAGGGTTTGATCTTTTTGCAGGGACAGAATTGATACAGTTTCTTTTCATGTCTCTGCTTGTGTTACATTTACTCTGTTCCATTGGCCAAAGCAAGTCACAGGGCAGAGCTCAGATCATGGAGAAAGGCTACAGAGTCAGAGTATGCAAGGGCATGGTTACATGGAAGCCATTAAAAGTTGCCATTAATAGAACCAAGCTACTACAAGAGACACTTTGAGAAATCTTAAATGCTGGACCTTTGATTTTGGTGGGATCAATTGCTTTGAAGGTGATTAAATACTAAGTGATAATTTTCCTAAAATATTATATGAGTTTCTAACGGGTAAATATAAAGAAGCAGTTACCAATTTACTATTCAACTACAGGAACATAAATTATACATTTAATTTTAAAATGTTAGTATTCTAAAATTGGGCTTCCTTGGTGGCTCAGACAGTAAAGAGTTTGCCTCCAGTGGGGGAGACCCAGTTTCCATCCCTGGGTTGGGAAGATCCCCTGGAGAGGGAAACAACAACCCACTCCAGTATTCTTACCTGGAAAATCCCATGGACAGAGGAGCATGGCAGACTACAATCCATTGGGGCACAAAAAGTCAGACACGACTGAGCCACTTCACTTTCTTTAGGGCTTCCCTGGTGGTTTATCTGGTAAAGAATCTTCCTGCAATGCCGGAGACCTGGGTTCGATCCCTGGGTGGGAAGATCCCCTGGAGAAGGGAATGGTTACCGACTCCAGTATTCGTGCCTGGAGAATCCCACGGACGGAGAATCCTGGCAGGCTACAGTCCATGGGTCACAAAGAGTTGGACACATAACTGAGTGACTAACACACATTCTAAAAATTAACAGTCTTTATAATTTAGAGCAGATTTAGTTTTATAAGAAAACTCAACAGAAAATGCAAAGCGTTCCCGCTCAGATGCTCCCTTGCCCCTCAGTTTGTCCTAGTTAACATATCATATTGGTATGGTATGTTTGTTAAAACTAAGCCAGTATTAATGTATTAGTATTAACAAATGTCCATAATTACATTTGGATACGCTTTTCATGTTTCACAGATCTATGGGTTGTACTAAGTGTATAGTATCTTATATCTGCTATAGAATTACGTGGAATATTTTGAGTGCTTAAAAATCCCTGGGGCTTCCCTCGTGGCTCGGCAGTAAAGAATCTGCCTGCCAATGTAGGAGATGTGGGTTCGATTCCTGGGTCAGGAAGATCCCCTTGAGAAGGAAGTGACTACCCACTCCAGTAGTCTTGCCTGGGAAATCCCTTGGACAGAGGAGCCAGGAGTGATAAAATCTATGGGGTCTCAAAAGAGTCAGAGAGAACTCAGTGACTGAACATCAACAACAACAAAAATCTCTGCATTCGACCTATCTGTCCTTCCTATCTCCACCAGAATTCCTGGCAACCACTGATCGTCTCATTTTATCTATAGTTTTGCCTTTTCCAAAATGTCATATAAGCGTAGGTATACAATATGCCATCATTTCTGACTGGCTTAGCAGCATGCGTTTAGGTTTCCTCCAGGTCTTTTTGTAGTTGGACAGCTTATTTCTTTTTTAATAATGTCTATTTCTTTGTGTGTGGACCGCAGTTTATTTATCAATTCAGTTATTGCAAGACATCTTGGTTGTGCTCAGTTTTTGCAAATGTGAATAAATCTGCTATGAACATTCATGTGGAGGTTTATGTGGATATACATGTTTAACTCATTTGAGTAAATATCTAATAGTGCATTGCAAGATCTTGTAGTAAGGGCATGTTTATTTTTGCAAGAAGTGGCCAAAGTGACTGTACCATTTTATATTCCCACCAGTAAAGAATGAGAATTCCTATTACTCTATACCTCATCATCATTTGATAGCATCTGTGTTTTGGATTTTGGCTGTTTTATAGGTATGCAGTAGTATCTCATTGTTGTATATGTTTAATTTTTAACACTTTTAAATCATATGTCTTCAACTGATGTCTTGCTGTTTGTACTAAATTGTGCTAAATCTACCTGGGGTCACATGCTTATGAATACTAAGAACCAGGTAGTCTTAATTTTAGGAAATATAAGGAACCTGATTCTGAATTATTTTGGATACAATTCAACCTTTTTTTTTTTTCCTACACAGCATCTGTCATGTGCTTTATGAATATTCAGTCATTTCCACCAATAAATAGGTCAAAAACGTTAACAGACAGTGTGCTAGGTAAAGAATAAATAAAGAAAAATAAAACAAAAATCAAAGTGACAAAAATAAGTCTTCCTAACTGATAAACTTATTGTCCACTGCTTAGTAAAAAAAAAAAAAAAAAAAAAAAGAGTGAGAGATAATTTATTTTTCTCTGGAGAGGTTTATCTAACATATGTGATCATGGGGAAAAAGTCATAAAGTTGTAAAACTCCCTCTCTCTCATAAAAGATCCAACTAGATACACTAAATAATTCTGAACAAATCAATAGATGCTCTCAATCTAATAGAATTAATTTTCTTCTTTTCACAAACTTATGTGCTACTCATAACTAGATATTTATAAAAATCAATATTTATTTTTAATAGATCTTAGCATAATACTATCAGTATGTCACTTTAAAAAATATCCCTACGTAAACAGTACTGACAACTTAGAAAATTGGCTAAGCTTTATTATAGAACCAAATAATAAATAATTGAAATTTCTATAATGAATTCAGTGGGATGCCAAATAATAAGATTATCTTTGAAGCAATTGTAATAGAGAAAGCCATATTCTTAACCAGAAATTTTCTTAAGCCAAAACTTCTAAATTTTCCAGAAATAAATGTCTTAATAAAAAAATATATATATATATATAAACATATGGCATGCAACTAAAAGGTGTAACAGGAAGTATGTGAAAAAGTTCCTCACTGCTAACTTTATACCACTTTATGCTCTAACTGTGATTTTCAAACTGGATTGCATTTAACTTATCAATCACATTATTAGTTTAATGGGTTGTGGCCTGAATTTTAAAAATGGAATAAAATAATCAACATTAGAACAGTGAAAAATAAAATAAATACATGATTGCTCCATTTGATATATCTTTATGAATTTATTATATATAATATACTTTTAACCATAGGCATAAACAAAAATGAAAACTGTTATTTAGCAGTTACCACACATAACTTGATGAAGTGCTATTAACACTGTAAGAAAACCATCTCTCTTGTGAGGATATTTAAGGATATAGTTCACAGTTTTATTGGCTCTATTTAATTTTGAATTATATCCCAATTAAGTTTGCTGAGATATTTTAGAGAATTATTAGGGAGTTCTCATAGAACCAGTTGATTCATTAAGTATTAAAATAAGCAAAAAATACAATCAACAGGGAGGAGAGAATAATTCAAAAAACTAAAATACTAATAAATGAAAAACACAGAATTTTAATAATTAAAAAGTGAAAAGGCATGCTTAACCATATGTAGACTGTCACTGTTAAATAAAATTAGCATTAGACACTACACTGAAACATGCTCACATGGATATGTATAGTGCTGCACTGCCAATAAACTACTAGATGGAAGCCATGGAAGTGTATTGTTACACATAACATATAAACATGTATTATCTCCATATCACCATGATTTTAAGATGAGTTTATAAAATTTAGCTCAATTGAAATCTCATTTTTGTTTCTAACTTGCTCTTGGGCTCACATTTTGGCTAAACTATTTCAGTTTTATATCTGTGAGTTAATACATATTAATTCTATGTGCAAATCAAGGTGTGAAGAGTTGTCTTAGGACCGACCTTAAGCACACTATGACCTACTGACCTTATCCATGGCCTGGCCTGTTTTTATTTAAACATCCAAACCCATTACTTATGTATTGTCTATGGTTACTTCCACGCTACGATATCAGAATTGAATAGTTGCAACACAGACTATATGTGGTTCAGTTCAGTTCAGTTCAGTTCAGTCACTCAGTTGTGTCCGACTCTTTGTGACCCCATGAACTGGAGCACGCCAGCCCTTCCTGTCCATCACCAACTCCCGGAGTTCACTCAAACTCACATCCATTGAGTCCGTGATGCCATCCAGCCATCTCATCCTCTGTCATCCCCTTTTCCTCCTGCTCCCAATCCCTCCAAACATCAGAGTCTTTTCCAATGAGTCAACTCTTCGCATGAGGTGGCCAAAGTACTGGAGCTTCTTCAGCTTTAGCATCATTCCCTCCAAAGAACACCCAGGACTGATGTCCTTTAGGATGGACTGGTTGGATCTCCTTGCAGTCCAAGGGACTCTCAGGATTCTTCTCCAACACCACACTTCAAAAGCGTCAATTCTTCGGTGCTCAGCTTTCTTCACAGTCCAACTTTCACATCTATACATGACCACTGTAAAAAGGATAGCCTTGACTAGAAGGACCTTTGTTGGCAAAGTAATGTCTCTACTTTTCAATATGCTATCTAGGCTGGTCATAACTTTTCTTCCAAGGAGTAAGCATCTTTTAATTTCATGGCTGCAGTCACCATCTGCAGTGATTTTGGAGCCCACAGAAATAAAGTCTGATACTGTTTCCACTGTTTCCCCATCTATTTGCCATGAAGTGATGGGACCAGATGCCATGATCTTCGTTTTCTGAATGTTGAGCTTTAAGCCAACTTTTTCACTCTCCTCTTTCACTTTCATCAAGTGGCTTTTTAGTTCCTCTTCACTTTCTGCCACAAGGGTGGTGTCATCTGCATATCTGAGGTTATTGATATTTCTCCCAGCAATCTTGATTCCAGTTTGTGCTTCTTCCAGCCCAGCATTTTTCATGATGTACTCTGCATATAAGTTAAATAAGCAGGGTGACAATATACAGCCTTGATGTACTCTTTTTCCTATTTGGAACCAGTCTATTTGTGGTTAGGAATACATAAATATTTATTACTAAACCCTTTATGGAATAAATTTTCTGACTCGTTATCTAAAAGCCAGAAATGAAGACAAGCATAAGGTAAGTTAGATCCCTTCAGGATCTCTGTGTTTAGATAAATAATCAGTAAAAATATATATATATATTTTCAGTAAGAAAATATATATATATATAATGACATGGAATATGTGTAATAAAAGATATAAAGTAAAAGTGTTGGTTGCTCAGCTGTGTCTGACTCATTTCAACCCCATGGACTGTAGCTTGCTGGCTCCTCTGTCAATGGAATTCTCCAGACAAGAATACTACAGTGGGTTACCATTCTCTTCTCTAGAGAATCTTCTCAGTTCAGGGATTGAACCCTGTTCTCCTGCATTTTAGGCAGATTCTTAACCATCTGAGCCACCAGCGTGAATGTGAAAGTCACTCAGTCATGTCCAATTCTTTGTGAATCGGACTATATAGTCCATGGAATTCTCCAGGCCAGAATACTGGAGTGGGTAGCCGTTCCCTTCTCCAGGGGATCTTCTCAACCCAGGGATCGAACCCAGGTGTCTCACATTGCAGGTAGATTCTTTACCAGCTGAGCCATAAAGGAAGCCCAGGGAAGCCCATAAAAGATGTAGGTAGTTGGCAAACACAAGTTACCTAGGGATGGTTCCTGAAGGCTTCCAGCCAAAGTGATAATCAAATTTTGTCTTAAAATTTATTAATGTGAATTACTGTCATTTTTTCTTTTATCAACATGCTTTTCCTTTTAAAACAAGTGATTAAGATTGTTTTCCTGTGGTTAGATTAAGTCTGATATTATGTGCAAAACAACAGACTTCCTAAGAACTTTCTTTTGACCACTTAGCAGTTATATAGTTCATTCATTTTATCTGAAATGTAATATACATTGAATGAATAATCACATTTTATTCATTTGGATGAGCTACAATATTCATTATGTGAGTAACCTATGGTTTGATGGGTTGTTCCAGTCCAAGTTTTGCTCTCATGAGCTGTTTCATGGCTCCCTTAGTACATATGCAATCATTTAAGTGTAAACTAGAGGTGCAGTTGAGGCATCTGATTTACACATGTATGTCTTTACAAACTCTTTTCTGAGAATTACAGTGAATATATTTTTGAGAAAGTAATAAATCTGTTATGTTGTTTAGCTATTAAGATAATCAGGTACATGTTAAAACACAATTTTAATCATGTGTCATACTTCCTGCCAAAGAGGAAACACACAGTTGAAGACTGAATTAAAAAGGTTAATTGGCTGACTTTAACATAGGAGATTATCCTAAATTATCTACAACATATCTTCAATTATCTGCAATTCAAATGTAATCACAAGGGCCTTTTGCCTGTGGAAATAGTAGGCAAGAGAGTCCGAGTGGGAGTGAGGGGATATAAGACAGACCTAATGGGACAATGCTGTCCTTGAAGATGGAAGGCAGTCATGAACTGAGGAATGGACGCAACTTCTAGAAGCTGTAAAAGAAAAAAAAATTTTCTCTTCTAGCACCTCCAGATAGAAATATAACCCTGCACCATTTTAATTCATCCCTGTGAGACCCACTTCATAACTTCTGATCTTCAGAACTGTAAAGTAATAAATATATGTTGTTTAAGCTATTAAATTTGTGGTAATTTTTTTAAACAGAAGCAGTAGGAGACTAACATATGCCTTTTTGATTTTTACAAATTAAACATTTATAAAAATTTATTTGATAATTATTTTGTTTTGAATCTTTCTGATTGTTAGTGAGACTGAACTGCAAACATGTATTGGCCATATGTGAATGGCAATTCAGTCCAGTATTCTTGCCTGGAGAATTCCATGAACAGAGAAGCCTGGCGGGCTACAGTCCATGGGTTTGCAGAGTTGGACATGACTAAGCAACTAACACATACAGTCCATGGAATTCTCTAGGCTAAAATACTGGAGGGGTAGTCTTTCCCTTCTCCAGGGGACCTCCCCAACCCAGGGATCAAACTCAGGTCTCCAGCATTGCAGGCAGTTTCTTTACCAGTTGAACCAGTCTGTAATGTGACTGAACATCCAAGAAGTGATCTAACATGAAGAGATTAGATAGAGACTTAACATTTGGCATTAGAGAAATCAGTTAGATTTGGATCAATTTTCCCACCTATTAAGAAAATACCAATGCTAATAGCAGGACAAAATATCATTGGAGGGAATAATTCCAGGAATTACAAATCCTTTCACATCTAAACAAGAAGTGTTGGTAATCTGATTGCTTGGACAAGGGCAACAACTGGACCACACTTTATTTGTGGCAAAGGCAACTGCGTATGTGTGTCTGTGCTCATATACTCAGCTGTCTCTGACTCTTTGCAACCCCATGGACTGTAGCCCACCAGATTCCTCTGTCCATGGAATTTTCTAGGAAAGAATACTGGAGTGGCTTGCCATTTCCTGCTCAAGGGGATCTTCCTGACCCAGGGCTCAAACTCACATCTCCTGCTTGGCAGGCAGATTCTTTAACACAATCACTACTTGGGAGGCCAAAGGTTAACTACAGGGACAAAATACGTTTTTTGTTTGTTTTTTTTTTAATTCCTGCACCTGTACACACTTGCTACGGTATTGTATTTTCCATTCCACGTTGAAAAACAACGGGATAGCCTTATAAAACCAGAAAACCTCATGTGAAAATTCATCCCATTGGAATTGGAATCATTTAATTTTGTCTTAATGGATGAGAATATGAGATATATGAGAATATGCTCTTTGTAAGTGAAACTGGTAAAATAGGACTACTGATGTTGGCAAGTCTGTTCATATTTTATAGGAATACTTAAGGGGGAAAATGTGTTAACATATTAATATATTTGACATGAAATCTGCATTGACTGTTTTTCTACAGCCTATTATTTATCTTTTTATTTATCTTTATTTAATTTTTTTTTTTTTTAAAGTGTGAGGGTAACAGGCAGGAAGGCCAGGGGTCTCCAAACAGAGGAAACGGGCTGCAAGTGTCAGACATTTTTTTTAAAATCTCTTCCTTAAGCAGCAGGAGGAAACAAACTCTCCATGGAAATGTTTTTCTTGAGCTATTAATGAAACTGTGTATTTGCTTTGGAATTTGCCTTTCTTCAAAATGGCTCCACCTAAAACTAACTTTTTTCCTTTTCTCAAACTTTGGGTTGATAATAGCTCAACAAACCAGTATTCATATCAGCTGTGTTATGGCTGGGGGATGACACACCTCGTGCCATCCTATCTCAAAAATGCATATTGTGGGAGAGGGGTCTGGTGAAACTCCCTCAGCCTTGAGGTGTCTCTCTTATCTGATTAGTAGCTTTCTAGCCGATATAAAACAGCTTGCTAAAACTAGCGGGGGGGCACTCTCCGTTCCCCTTCTGATGTCTATGTCAGAAGCTTTCGCTGTCCCTTATAATACTTTAATAAAACTCTGCTATACAAAAGCTCTTGAGTGATCAAGCCTGGTCCCTGGTCCCAAAGTTAAATCTTCTTCTTTGGAGATCACGAATCTGACACCATTCAGCATAAACTATCAAAAGTATTGCTTAGTAATCTAATCAAAGTGATATATATTGAAATCATGATTATCCTAGAAATCAGGTAAACCCACTACATATCCTGTGAAAAATTTGTTTGAATTCCTTTATATTTCACAAGGAGATCACAGTTAAAGCCACTCAACTGTCATGTTTTAAAATATCCCATTTGTCAGGATAATTTGAAAAGTCAATGATGTAAAGGTAGCTGTAGCTCTAGGAAACGTAGATATGTTTTTCAGTTTATCAACAATAATAAAATCAATGCCTTCATATAAATTCAATGACCTAAATAGACAAAGAAAAAATATTTCACTTCTGCTGCTACTGCTAAGTCACTTCAGTCGTGTCCGACTCTGTGCGACCCCATAGACAGCAGCCCACCAGGCTCCCCCGTCCCTGGGATTCTCCAGGCAGGAACACTGGAGTGGGTTGCCATTTCCTTCTCCAATGCATGAAAGTGAAAAGTGAAAGGGAAGTCGCTCAGTCGTGTCCAACTCTTAGCGACCCCCTGGACTGCAGCCTACCAGGCTCCTGCATCCATGGGATTTTCCAGGCAAGAGTACTGGAGTGGGGTGCCATCGCCTTCTCTGATTTCACTTCTACATAGACTAATTCCAGCTTCACAAGGCCCTGTCACTCAGGAATAAGGACACTGTTTTCTATCCTTTCTCTGTGGCCATGTCATTTAACCTAACTAACCTAAATTTACAAGAAATAAAATTCATAATACCTGAAGTCAATTTAGAAATAATTTTATTTAATGGGTGAGAAAATTTATACTACTTGCAAGCTTTGTGGTTATAAAACAGTGTTTTAAAATGAATTCATTATGGAACTAGTCCAAAGAAATTGCCCCCCAAAAAGGACAATTGGTGAAAGTATCACTCTTCTTCTACTGTCAGGCTATTTAAACATAATTTCTTCATGGATTACACATAAATTGATCTCACATGAAAGAATATGCTCTTTCCCAATATCATTAACTTGATTGGGAAGAGAACATTAAAAACCACATATTGAACCATCCATTCTACTTCCATGAAAGCATCAAAACTCAAATTTCCTACCTCATTTTTCTATTTATTTTAGTGCAAGATGATTCCCAAATACCTCTCTTTATGAGTCTTCCCTTTACCTGTGCCACCCAACTGAAACTTTATGCCATATAGTAGTGCTGCAGTCCTTTCCAATGAAATTTATCATTCAGTTTCACATGCGACAGGGCATGAAATGGATTACTTATTTTAATCTTTTTTTTTTCCCTTGACACTTTTTCCTTTCTCTTCCTTTAAACAAAAAAAAGAAAGCAAGATTTGAGTGACAATTAAATAATACATTACAAAGTCAAACAGAGACAAATGTCCCTATAGGCTTAAATATTTTTTAGGAGAATTTATTACATGAGGGATGTGTGTATTCAACTTGATTCCTAAGTTTGAATAATTTTCTTAAAGTTTATAAAATAAAAATACATTCATCTAATCTAATCAAAGGATAAGTGATATATACAATTAAATTTTTATACCATTGCTGGATTGAATATATCTTGACACATCCCATAAAAGTCTTCTTATTTAAAAGAAGGAAATTTTTGAAAGATACAAATAAAACAATAATTGTAAAAATGCTACTGTAAATTTATTGAGAATAGTCAAAATTTAGATCAGAGACTCATTGGAAAAGCCCCCGATGCTGGGAAAGATTGAAGGCAAGAGAAGAAGGGGATGACAGAGGATGAGATTGTTGGATGTTATCACCGACTCAATGGACATGAGTTAGAGAAAACTCCGGGAGTTGGTAATAGACAGGGAAGCCTGGCATGCTGCAGTCCATGGGGTCACAAAGAGTTGGACATGACTGAGCGACTGAACTGAACTGCTGCTGCTGCTGCTGCGTCACTTCAGTCATGTCCAACTCTGTGCAACCTCATAGACGGCAGCTCACCAGGCTCCTCTGTCCACAGGATTCTCTAGGCAAGAACACAGGAGTGGGGAACTGAACTGAACTGAACTTCCTTTATCTGAAAATCACTCCACAGGATCATGAATATAAGAATCTTCAGAACCGATCTACATTTTGACTGTTCTTAATTAATTTACAGGGACATTCTTACAATTATTTTTCTCCTTATATCTTTCAAATGTCCTTCTTTTAAATAAGAAGACTATTATGGGCTATGTCAAGAAATATTCGATCCAGCAATGGTATAAAAATTTAATTGTATATATCACCTATCCTTTGATTAGATGAAAGTATTTTTATTTTATAAGTTTTAATTATTCAAACTTAGAAATCAAGATGAATACACACATCCCTCATGTAATAAACTTTCCTAAAGAATATTTAAGCCTATAGGGATATTTGTCTCTGTTTGACTTTGTGATGTATTATGTAATTATCACCCAAATGTTGGTTTTTGGCTTTTTCTTTGACAAAAATGATAACCAAACACCCCTCTCCCCAAAGCCTGATGTCAGTCCCCTGATAGATATTAATCAGTTTTGTAAAAGGAAGCAAATTCATTTCAGCACTACTTTGACTGAAAATAACTTTGAGTGTGCTATTATTAGTATTGTATTTTAATTAGTATTAATGGTTGAGGACATACAGTGAACAACACAATAGATAAATAATGTGTATATCTATGTTAATAGGATGTGTTTTGCTTTTCAACAAACAAGATAATAGTCTTCACTTAAAATTAAATGCCATTTCCTCCAAAATATGAAAAAGTAGTGGCAAATAAGACTTGAGCATCCATAGCAAAATGTAAACCATTTGGAGGAGGCAGATTTGTTGCCCTGAATTTATAATATTTGAAGTTGAAAAGAAATGGAATGTGTTAAAATAGCAACAGAATTTATGTACTTTTAGTGGACTTATTTATAATATAAATTAAACTTAAAAAGCTTGCTAATTTGTACTTGTGAATGATTTTAATTGTGTATCATTTTTTAGGAAAAATATTGATCAAGTCCTTGTGAAATATTTTTATTATACCCCAAAAGAGAATTTTTCTTTCCTTAACATTTTGATAGTGTTGGTTTCTATAATAAACTAATCATTATTTTTTAGTTGTATTATTCAACAGATGAGTTCTTTATATGACAATTTGCCTGAAGGCACTCCTATAAGCTTCAGGCAAAATCTGTGCGTTTGCCAAATAAAATGGTGTCTGCAACCTGAGGAAGAGATTCCCTCAACTCTCTCTATATATTAATACGGCTGCAGAATCTGTGAACAGAGAGATTCTTAAGTTTGGTTACATAGCATCAGGATAGAAAAACAACCTACAAGTCTTTTTTTTCTTTTTTTTCCTACCAGTCTTTTAAATGTCCAACCGCATTCCTTAAAAATTTCTATACCTAAGTTAACACTTTTAATATGTTCAGCTTGTTGTGTTTAACAGTCTTTATGTGTTATTTATCACTTATTGCTGAAATGAAGTGAAGTCGCTCAGTCGTGTCCGACTCTTTGCCACCCAATGGACTGCAGCCTGCCAAGCTCCTCTGTCCATAGGATTTTCCAGGCAAGAATACTGGAGTGGGTTGCTATTTTCTTCTCCAGGGATTTTCCCAACCCAGAGATCGAACCCTGGTCTCCTGCATTGTCAGTTCAGTTGCTCAGTCGTGTCTGACTCTTGGCGACCCCATGAATCGCAGCACTCCAGGCCTCCCTGTCCATCACCAATTCATGGAGTTCATTCAGATTCACGTCCAACAAGTCGGTGATGCCATCCAGCCATCTCATTCTCTGTCATCCCCTTCTCCTCTTGCCCCCAATCCCTCCTAGCATCAGAGTCTTTTCCAATGAGTCAACACTTCATGGTGGAGAAGTACTGGAGTTTCAGCTTTAGCATCATTCCTTCCAAAGAAATCCCAGAGCTGATCTCCTTCAGAATGGACTGGATGGATCTCCTTGCAGTCCAAGGGACTCTCAAGAGTCTTCTGCAACACCACAGTGGAAAAGCATCAAGTCTTCAGTGCTCAGCTTTCTTCACAGTCCAACTCTCACATCCATACATGATCACTGGGAAAACCATACCCTTGACTAGACAGACCTTTGTTGGCAAAGTAATGTCTCTGCTTTTCAATATACTGTCTAGATTGGTCATTACTTTTTTTCCAAGGAGTAAGCATCTTTTAATTTCATGGCTGCAGTCACCATCTGCAGTGATTTGGGATTCCAAAAAAATAAAGTCTGACTCTGTTTCCACGGTTTCCCCATCTATTTTCCATGAAGTGATGGGACCAGATACCATGGTCATCGTTTTCTGAATTTGAGTTTTAAGCCAACACTTTCACTCTCCTCTTTCACATTAATCAAGAGGCTTTTTAGTTCCTCTTCACTTTCTGCCATAAGGGTGGTGTCATCTGCATATCTGAGGTGATTGATATTCCTCCCAGCAATCTTGATTCCAGCTTGTGCTTCTTCCAGCCCAGGGTTTCTCATGATGTACTCTGCATATAAGTTAAATAAATAGGGTGACAATATACAGCCTTGACGTACTCCTTTTCCCATTTGGAACCAGTCTGTTGTTCCATGTCCAGTTCTAACTGTTGCTTCCTGACCTGCATACAGATTTTTCAAGAGGCAGGTCAGGTGGTCTGGTCTTCCCATCTCTTTCAGAATTTTCCACAGTTTATTGTGATCCATACAGTCAAAGGCTTTGGTGTAGTCAAAAATACAGAAATAGATATTTTTCTGGAATCCTCTTGCTTTTTCCATGATCCAGCAGATGTTGGCAATTTGGTCTCTGCTTCCTCTGTCTTTTCTAAAACCAGCTTGAACTTCTGGAAGTTCACGGTTCACATATTGCTAAAGCCTGGGTTGGATAATTTTCAGCATTACTTTACGAGCGTGTGAGATGACTGCAATTGTGCAGTAGTTTGAGCATTCTTTGGCATTGCCTTTCTTTGGGATTGGAATAAAAACTGATCTTTTCCAGTCCTGTGGTCACTGCTGAGTTTTCCAAATTTGCTGGCATATTGAGTGTAGCACTTTCACAGTATCATCTTCCAGGATTTGAAATAGCTCAACTGGAATCCCATCACCTCCACTAGCTTTGTTCGTAGTGATGCTTTCTAAGGCCCACTTGACTTCACATTCCAGGATGTCTGGCTCTAGGTGATGATCACACCATCATGATTATCTGGGTCGTGAAGATCTTTTTTTTTTTTTTTTTGTACAGTTCTTATGTGTATTCTTGCCACCTCTTCTTAATATTTTCTGCTTCTGTTAGGTCCATACCATTTCTGTACTTTATCGAGTCCATCTTTGGATAAAATGTTCCCTTGGTATCTCTAATTTTCTTGAAGAGATCTCTAGTCTTTCCCATTTTGTTGTTTTCATCTATTTTTTTGCATTGATCACTGAGGAAGGCTTATCTCTTCTTGCTATTCTTTGGAACTCTGCATTCAGATGCTTATATCTTTCCTTTTCTCCTTTGCTTTTCTCTTCTCTTCTTTTCACAGCTATTTGTAAAGCCTTCCCAGATAGTCATTTTGCATTTCTTTTCCATGGGGATGGTCTTGATCCCTGTCTCCTGTACAATGTCATGAACTTCAGTCCGTAGTTCATCAGTCTTTCTATCAGATCTAGTCCCTTAAATCTATTTCTCACTTCCACTGTATAATCATAAGGGATTTGATTTAGGTCATACCTGAATGGTCTGGCGGTTTTCCCTACTTTCTTCAATTTCAGTCTGAATTTGGCAATAAGGATCTCATGATCTGAGCCACAGTCAGCTCCTGGTCTTGTTTTTGCTGACTGTATAGAGCTTCTCCATCTTTGGCTGCAAAGAATATAATCAATCTGAATTTGGTGTTGACAATCTGGTGATGTCCATGTGTAGAGTCTTCTCTTGTGTTGTTGGAAGAGGGTGCCCACATTGTAGGCAGATGCTTTTACCCGCTAAGCCACCAGAAAAGTCCATCCCTTATTGTTGCACCTGTGTAAATGATCATGTACAAACTGAAATGAGATCAGTAGAGTGAGTGTGTATGTACATAACCAAGAAGAATATTTCAAGATTGTTACAAAGGGGCAAAGAAGCTGTTAAAAAAATTTCCAAAACTTTGAAATAAAAAGCCAGAAATGTGCAGAAGTGTAACTAGAAGTAATACAAGCAATTAACTTTTACATAACATTTTTTTACTAGTATCTATGGTTGATAAATTTTCTTTTACAGTTTTTAAGGAAAAGTTATTATTGAAAACTTAGGTATATAGTGTAAAGAGGCTCTTACATATCTTACTGAGAAACTGATTAATAAGTCTACTTTATGATTCCTGAGTTCAAAAAGATACCTACGTTTGAATTTGCTTTTTATTGTTTGACTAGAGCCCACACACTTTCAAATTACATATAAATTTGTGAATTTCTTTTGAGTTGAAAAATGAATCCCAAAGACTAAAATTTGTTGCCCTTCGGTTTATTTACTAGCAAATTCATTTCAGCATTCCTTTTTGCAGACTATTTAAAACTCTATACATTAGAGTCTTTTTTTAAATAAAAACTTTTTTGAGATGTAATACATGTACATTTAAATCTGTCATTTAAATTATATAACTCAATGTTTTACAGCAAATCCAGAGAGTTTTACAATCATTGCAAACAATTTTAGAATTTTTTTCTAATAGAAACCCTGTACACTTTAACATTTTAAATTTACATTCCATCTGTCATTCCCCCAGTCCTAAACAGAGTCTACATTCTTTCCCTATAGATTTACCTATTCTAGATATGTCAAATGAAAGGAGTCATAAAGTATCCAAATATTTTAAACTCACTTCTTTCACTTAGCCAGTACTTTCAAGGTTCATCTTCTGATGTAGCCTATATCAGTACTTCATTCCTTTTTATACCTGAATTTAAACCAGCTATTCTGTTTTATGTGTTCCATTGTTAATTACATAGCAGAACAAATATTTTATGTGTTCATTCTCTTATTTATTAAAGTCATGTCCTTTGTTTTGTAATTACTGTGTATGTAAAGAAAGTTTGGGCTCCAAAATCACTGCAGGTGGTGACTGCAGCCATGAAATTAAAAGACGCTTACTCCTTGGAAGAAAAGTTATGACCAACCTAGATAGCATATTGAAAAGTAGAGACATTACTTTGCCAAAAAAGGTCAGTCTAGTCAAGGCTATGGTTTTTCCAGTGGTCATGTATGGATGCGAGAGTTGGACTGTGAAGAAAGCTGAGCACCAAAGAATTGATGCTTTTGAACTGTGGTGTTGGAGAAGACACTCGAGAGTCCATTGGACTACAAGGAGATCCAACCAGTCCAATCTAAAGGAGATCAGCTCTGGGATTTCTTTGGAAGGAATGATGCTAAAACTGAAACTCCAGTACTTTGGCCACCTCATGCGAAGAGTTGACTCATTGGAAAAGACTCTGATGCTGGAGGGATTGCGGGCAGGAGGAGAAGTGGACGACAGAGGATGAGATGACTGGATGGCATCACTGAGCCAATGGACGTGAGTCTGAGTGAACTCTGGGAGATGGTGATGGACATGGAGGCCTGGGGTGCTGCGATTCACGGGGCCACAAAGAGTCGGACACGACTGAGTGACTGAACTGAACTGAACTGAAATATGCATTAAGAAACATTTTTATTATTTTCAATTTTTTGATTTTCTTTACTGCTTTGTGTTTTAAAGAATGGAAATAGGTGCCTAATGCCAAAGAAAGCTTGTACTAAATGCATTGAAACAAAATGAAAACCAACAAATGCATATCATTTTTAGAAAGCATAAATATTAGAAAAAATCAAGAATAATCTGTTTATATCAGAAAAACAGTATTCAAAAAATTTAGTGTATGGCCAAATAATTGATTGAAACATACTTGCTATAGTTTTATATGACCTTGTGAAACAAGAAAGAAATATCAAGTGCACATTTAAGTACACTTTGATTTTTATTCGTTTTATTCATTAGGAACATCTAAAAGGCATTTGATATTATTTGTATTTTTGCAGCTGTTTTCATTAATTGATACCAAACTGGGCTTCCCTGGTAGCTCAGTTGGTAAAGAATCGGCCTGTAATGCAGGAGACTTGAGTTCAATTCCTGAGTTGGAAAGATCCCCTGGAGAAGGAAATGGCAACCCACTCCAGTATTCTTGCCTGGAGAATCTCATGGACAGAGGAACCTGTCAGGCTACTGTCCATTGGGTCGCAAGAGTCAGACATGACTTAGTGACTAAACCACCAAACTGTGAAATGTGCTGATTTTGCCATGACCAGCCCATGAAATCAATTGTCAAACTGCATGATATAGTGGCTTCTTACCAAAAAAGGCTATAAATGAAAGATGTACTGTGAAATGAAAAACACTTTTCTTGTTTGTGTGTGTGTGTATGCATATATAAAATAAAACTTTTTTCATGAATACTAGATTACTATAAATAAACATATGAGTGTTTTAATTCTATGTGAGTAAAAAATGTTATGACATTAGACTTGGGTATGGAAGTGGAATTGCAGTAAACTTCACTCTACATGAATTTTTTTGTTTAGTTTTGCTTTGTTTACTAGTCATAGGGTTTCACTATCACGAAGTCAGTGTGTTAGACTTTTAAAAATTTTTATTCTTTCTTCAATTTCTTTATATCCCTTTTTACCAATGTCTATATCTGATTATAAATATATATGATATTTCTAATTAAAAAGTTATAGGCTTAAAAGTGATGCACAAAAATAAGTGATGCACAGTTAAGATCAAATGTACATTCTGATTCTTGTCTCCTGATCTGAATTATTTACTCAGTATATTAATATTTAGCTTTATTAGTTAATGTTGAGTTAGTTATTATTCAGATCTGTCAAAGTGTTCTTACCTTTTGTATATTTATATAACCTATTTTCAAAAATAGTACGTCAGACTTATTCAGATTATTTGCTAATGTATCTGTATATTTTATGTGGAAGCATATAAATAATTATCTCATAGTTCCACATTTGTTTTAATAGCTGCATGCTTTAATGTAATTAGAATTCTTGCAAAGAACTTTTCTAACAATTTTCCTTATTAAGTTTTACATTAGACATGCTTATATGAGGCAAGTGTTTTGCAATTATTGAAGTGTTGTTTATTAGACATATATTTTTTCCTCACACAGTTAAATGTGTTAATGAAAAGACAAGTGAGACACTGAAATTAGGTTGGGTCCTGGTAATCAATGATGTTTATTAATTTTGCTAGCTAATAGGTCAGGATGAATTGCATTATTTTTGTTACTAAAAATGATAAATGTTCCTGGAATGTGTTCTTAAATTTAATTTGAGATTTCTTCCCTTTCAGGTATACCTGACACTAGATATCAAAACTTCTTTTTCACTAAGTGGTGAGTCTTCCATTCATGGGAAATGAAATGAATGTTAAAATAAATGACCTCCTATTTAAAGTTTTTCAACAGGCAGCATAAATATTAATAAGACTGGTCTTTTAAAATAAAACTTCAGAAAAAAGAAATTAAAATGAATTATAGAAACATAAAGCCAAGATTTTTTCTTGGTTACTAAATGTCTGGAGACTTGGTAGTTGAAAAAATCTTAAATTCCCCTAACCTTTTGTGTCACTGATGACATTCACTCCAGCAAAAAAATATAGTAGTTATAGAAGTTTATGATATTTTCTCCGAAATGTACTGTAGTATTGCATATTGATAATTGTGTCAAATTATCTTAGCCATGTGATGCAAAATTTCTGCATACACACAGACCCCCGCCTGCCACACATACATACACACATGTCTGTATGTGTGTGAATGTAGTCTATGCTTATCATTTTGCACATTTCCTATTTGTGATTTTTGCTACTCACAAAAATGTACTTATTTGTAGCTCCAAAATATTTCTGTTACTTTCATTTTCATTCATTTGTGGACACATGCAGTGAGGTGAAAACTTTGAGTCATTCATGGGCATGAATGTTCCCAGTTAAGGCAATGCTCTGCTCTTGTTTCAAATTTCATACAAGTATGAAATGGTTTATTGGTTTATTGGTCTATGTAGTGCTACTTTTTTTTTTCATTTTTTAAAGTTTTGTTGTTGTTAATAATTCCACAATTTTAAATGGACACCGTGAATAGTTCTGAAGTGTTGTGTAGTGTGCTCTTAAACACAAGGAGGGTGTGATGAGCCTTACTAAAAACATTTATGTATTTGATGTTTCACTCAGGCATAAGTTAAAGTGGTGTCATCTACTCTGTTAATGAATGAAAAATATATGATGTCTTCAAACAGAAACACACATTAAACAAGACTATGCACTGATCAGTTGATAAAAATGTTGAGATCAGATGTCAAAACCTGTATTTTTCCCTAGAAACAGAGATTCAGTATATGCTAAATCAGTGTTTATGTTGATATTATAGAGCATAACTACTGCAAATATCAGGATTTGACTATATAGGTATTTGTTGTTGTTTAGTCACTAACTCTTACCTGGCTCTTTTCCAACCACATGGACTGTAGTCTGCCAGGCTTCTCTGTCCATGAGATTCCCCAGGCAAAAATGCTAGAGTGGGTTGATGTTTCCTTCTTTAGGGGATCTTCCTGACCAGAGGACTGAACCTGCATCTCCCACATTAGCAAGCAGATTCTTTATCACTGAGCCACCAGAAAGAATCTCCTCTATAGGTATATAATTGTGTATATACACATGCACACAAAAATGTATACACATGTATAATTATTTATTATATAAAATCTATTTTTCTAAGTGTAGATTTTTAAGGATTAAATATTCTTTTAAATTTAGGGAATTTTACAAGATAAAACAAAATATAAAAAGGCAAACTTGAAACAATAAATTTCATATAAAAAAGTTTATCATCAATATTGAAAATATATTTGCAACATAGTCCAATGTATTCATTTTTCATTGTTTAAAGTGATACCACAACTATTATTTAAATCACAATAATTTTATTTTGCTTTCAAATTTACCAATCATCAGAAAATTACACATTGTGTAATAATTCATAATTTATATATACATATTATGAGTTAATACTCAACTTTTATTTGCAGTTTTCAAAATGTGGTGTTGTCAAACACGATATTATTTGTTTTTAATTATTGACTAATGGGTATGTTCCTTACAGCAGCAAAATGAAGATCATAAACAAAGTGTAAAAATGTACAAAATGTTTAGTATTCATGTTTCTTATAGAACATTCTTCAGAAGACTGACATTGAAATTGGTAGACATGAGTACTGTAGAGCATAATTTTTATGACAGTTTTCTAGTGCAATTCTACAATATGTTACCATTAAACATAAATAGAGAGAAATGGTCTTATTGACTTCTATGGGCATATCATAGAACAAAAGTATATAAAAATACACTTTAACATACCTGTGGGACTTGAGTGTTGTTGCTGTATGTATGTAATCTTTTGGATTAATAATCTAGGACCTAGAGCCATGATATATTGATTATTTCATATCTGTGTGTTTTTAAAAGGTTTTGACACAAGACAGCATTGCTGAGGGACTTTCTATAATCCAGGACCTCTTCTAAATTTATTACTGTGTAATGGGTCTCTGTGAGGAGTAGATAATCCTTAGATCATCACTAGAAGGTTACAGCTGTTACTGATTCTCATAAAAATGATTGTTTAATTACTGGAAAATAAAGATAAAAGTTACAGAGTATATTTTCAAATTATAGAGCTAATTAACAAAATCTGGATTATGGAAATTAGAGTTGCAAGTTAGGGTTTTGAATTGTTTCATATGTGGTCCTTACTATGAACTAAGAACTTTTTTATATCATCTAATT
Organism: Bos mutus; assembly: GCF_027580195.1. Taxonomy (NCBI): domain Eukaryota; kingdom Metazoa; phylum Chordata; class Mammalia; order Artiodactyla; family Bovidae; genus Bos; species Bos mutus. The sequence continues at coordinate 47,597,702 of NC_091636.1, read as the reverse complement.
CTCAAACTGAGTTAGATATTCACAGAAAGACCCCTTCAGAGTTGAAAAAAAAAATGTCAGAAAGATAAGTAACTTAACTGATTTTACTAGACAATCAACTGTGAAACAAGGATTTAAATGGCACCCCACTCCAGCACTCTTGCCTGGAAAATCCCATCGATGGAGGAGCCTGGTGGGACGTAGTCCATAGGGTCGCTAAGAGTTGGACACGACTGAGTGACTTCACTTTCACTTTTCACTTTCATGCATTGAAGAAGGAAATGGCAACCCACTCCAGTATTCTTGACTGGAGAATCCCAGGGACAGGGGAGCCTGGTGTGCTGCCATCTATGGGGTCGCACAGAGTCAGACATGACTGAAGCTACTTAGCAGCAGAAACCTGGTATCAGAGCTCACTTTTTTTTTTTAATTTTTATTTTATTTTTTAACTTTACATTATTGTATTGGTTTTGCCATATATCAAAATGAATCCGCCACAGGTATACATGGTTCCCCATCCCGAACCCTCCTCCCGCCTCCCTCCCCATACCATCACTCTGGGTCATCCCAGTGTACCAGCCCCAAGCATCCAGTATCATGCATCGAACCTGGACTGGCAACTCGTTTCATATATGATATTATACATGTTTCAATGCCATTCTCCCAAATCATCCCATCCTCTCCCTCTCCCACAAAGTCCAAAAGACTGTTCTATACATCAGTGTCTCTTTCGCTGTCTCGTATACAGGGTTATTGTTACCATCTTTCTAAATTCCATATATATGCGTTAGTATACTGTATTGGTGTTTTTCTTCCTGGCTTACTTCACTCTGTATAATAGGCTCCAGTTTCATCCACCTCATTAGAACTGATTCAAATGTATTCTTTTTAATGGCTGAGTAATACTCCATTGTGTATATGTACCACAGCTCTCTTATCCATTCGTCTGCTGATGGACATCTAGGTTGCTTCCATATCCTGGCTATTATAAACAGTGCTGCGATGAATATTGGGGTACACGTGTCTCTTTCCCTTCTGGTTTCCTCAGTGTGTATGCCCAGCAGTGGGATTGCTGGATCATAAGGCAGTTCTATTTCCAGTTTTTTAAGGAATCTCCACACTGTTCTCCATAGTGGTTGTACTAGTTTGCATTCCCACCAACAGTGTAAGAGGGTTCCCTTTTCTCCACGCCCTCTCCAGCATTTATTGCTTGTAGACTTTTGGATAGTAGCCAACTATCAACTGGCGTGAAATGGTACCTCATAGTGGTTTTGATTTGCATTTCTCTGATAATGAGTGATGTTGAGCATCTTTTCATGTGTTTGTTAGCCATCTGTATGTCTTCTTTGGAGAAACGTCTATTTAGTTCTTTGGCCCATTTTTTGATTGGGTCACTTATTTTTCTGGAATTGAGCTGTAGGAGTTGCTTGTATATTTTTGAGATTAGTTGTTTGTCAGTTGCTTCATTTGCTATTATTTTCATCCATTCTGAGGGCTGTCTTTTCACCTTGCTTATAATTTCCTTTGTTGTGCAGAAGCTTTTAAGTTTAATTAGGTCCCATTTGTTTATTTTTGCTTTTATTTCCAATATTCTGGGAGGTAGGTTATAGAGGATCCTGCTGTGATGTATGTCAGAGAGTGTTTTGCCTATGTTCTCCTCTAGGAGTTTTATAGTTTCTGGTCTTACGTTGAGATCTTTAATCCATTATGAGTTTATTTTTGTGTATGGTGTTAGAAAGTGTTCTAGTTTCATTCTTTTACAAGTGGTTGACCAGTTTTCCCAGCACCACTTGTTAAAGAGATTGACTTTAATCCATTGTATATTCTTGCCTCCTTTGTCAAAGATAAGGCATCCATAGGTGTGTGGGTTTATCTCTGGGCTTTCTATTTTGTTCCATTGATCTATATTTCTGTCTTTGTGCCAGTACCATACTGTCTTGATGACTGTGGCTTTGTAATAGAGCCTGAGGTCAGGTAGGTTGATTCCTCCAGTTCCATTCTTCTTTCTCAAGAGTGCTTTGGCTATTTGAGGTTTTTTGTATTTCCTACAAATTTTGAAATTATTTGTTCTAGCTCTGTGAAGACTACCGTTGGTAGCTTGATAGGGATTGCATTGAATCTATAAATTGCTTTTGGTAGTATACTCATTTTCACTATATTGATTCTTCCAATCCATGAACATGGTATATTTCTCCATCTATTAGTGTCCTCTCTGATTTCTTTCACCAGTGTTTTATAATTTTCTATATACAGGTCTTTAGTTTCTTTAGGTAGATATATTCTTAAGTATTTTATTCTTTCCTTTGCAATGGTGGATGGAATTGTTTCCTTAATTTCTCTTTCTATTTTCTCATTATTAGTGTATAGAAATGCAAGGGATTTCTGTGTGTTGATTTTATATCCTGTAACTTCACTACATTCATTGATTAGCTCTAGCAATTTTCTCGTGGCATTTTTAGGGTTTTCTGTGTAGAGGATCATGTCATCTGCAAACAGTGAGAGTTTTACTTCTTCTTTTCCAATTTGGATTCCTTTTATTTCTTTTTCTGCTCTGATTGCTGTGGCTAAAACTTCCAAAACTATGTTGAATAGTGATGGTGAAAGTGGGCACCCTTGTCTTGTTCCTGACTTTAGAGGAAATGCTTTCAATTTTTCACCATTGAGGATAATGTTTGATGTGGGTTTGTCATATATAGCTTTTATTATGTTGAGGTATGTTCCTTTTATTCCTGCCTTCCGGAGAGTTCTTTTTTTTTTTTTTTTCTGGAGAGTTTTTATCATAAATGGATGTTGAATTTTGTCAAAGGCTTTCTCTGCATCTATTGAGATAATCATATGGTTTTTATTTTTCAATTTGTTAATGTGGTGTATTACATTGATTGATTTGTGGATATTGAAGAATCCTTGCATCGCTGGGATAAAGCCCACTTGGTCATGGTGTATGATCTTTTTAATGTGTTGTTGGATTCTGATTGTTAGAATTTTGTTAAAGATTTTTGCATCTATGTTCATCAGTGATATTGGCCTGTAGTTTTCTTTTTTCATTAAACTACTTGTTTCATTCTCATAGTAGGTAAAGTGTTGCTGTTTTATTGTGTTAAACTACAGATAACTAGATTTATTATTTTAATAATTTTAAGTGTACCATTCAGTGGCATTAAGTACATTCACATTGTTTTGAAACTCTTACTTCTATTCATTTCCAGAAGTATTATTAAAAATAAATAAAAGGAGTTGTTTTACTTGTGTTCAAAATCCACAATTGCATTACATTTCCAACATAGTAGCATGTCTTTAAATATGTATGCCTATGGCTGATTCATGTTGAGGTTTGACAAAACAGCAAAATTCTGTAAAGCAATTATCATTCAATAAAAATAAATTAATCAAAAAATGTGTAGAACAAATTTGAGTGATAAAAACTAGAATGTTTGAAATCATATACGGGCAATACTACCAAATGAAAACAGAATTTGATAATATAAAATGTTACAATTTCTATTTCTTTTCATTTTAATTGTATAATTCTAATTTAACCACAATACCTAAAAAGGATTTAGTAGTATTTAATTTTATTCTTTAGCTTTACCAAAAACTTGTCATTTCTGTTTCCATGAAAATTGTGTTTATATAGTGAAAATGAATATAATTAGACTATGAAATAGGTGGCCATACTATATTTTTTGAAAAAAGAAACACCCACTTTTTTAGAGAAAGACATCAGAAACCTTAGAAAAAGTAATTGAAACAGGTATATTTGTCAAGTAAAGTATTTGAGGTGTGTGTATTTGAATACTAATCAACTTCTTTCCTAGAGATTGAAAAGAACAATGGTATTTCTTTAGCTTATATGAAATAAAAATTATTTCTGAGTCAAATTTCTCTTGCTCAAGTAATTGTCTCTGTCAAAACATTTTAACTGGAAGAAATCACTCATGTTTTTTGAAATAGTTTTTTTTTTTTTTTCCTCAAATTATAATCACATAGAAATTTGTTAGCTTGAAAAGTATACCACTGAAGATAAAACTTCAGTTCAGTTCAGTCACTCAGCCATGTCCGACTCTTTGCAACCTCATGAAATGCAGCTCGCCTCCCTGTCCATCAATAACTCCTGGAGTTTACACAAACCTATGTGCATTGAGTCAGCGATGCCATTCAGCCATCTCATCCTCTGTCGTCACCTTCTCCTCCTGCCCTCAATCTTTCCCAGCATCAGGGTCTTTTCAAATGAGATAGCTCTTCGCATCAGGTGGCCAAAGTATTGGAGTTTCATCCTCAACATCAGTCCTTCCATAGAACCCCCAGTACTGATCTCCTTTAGTATGGACTGGTTGGATCTCCTCACAGTCCAAGGGACTCTCAAGAGTCTTCACCAACACCACAGTTCAAAAGCATCAATTCTTCGGCACTCAGCTTTCTTCACAGTCCAACTCTTATATCCATACATGACCACTGGAAAAACCATAGCCTTTACTAGATGGACCTTTGTTGGCAAAGTAATGTCTCTGCTTTTGAATATGCTGTCTAGGTTGGTCATAACTTTTCTTCCAAGGAGCAGGAGTCTTTTAATTTCATGGCTGCAATCCCCATCTGCAATGATTTTGGATTCCGTAAAAAATTAAGTCAACCACTGTTTTCCCATCTATTTGCCATGATGTGATGGGACCAGATGCCATGATCTCAGTTTTCTGAATGTTGAGATTTAATCCAACTTTTTCACTCCCCTCTTTCACTTTCATCAAGAGGCTCTTTAGTTCTTCTTCACTTTCTGCCATAAGGGTGGTGTCATCTGCATATCTGAGGTGATTGATATTTCTCCTGGCATTCTTGATTCCAGCTTGTGCTTCTTCCAGCCCAGCATTTCTCATGATGTACTCTGCATATAAGCTAAATAAGCAGGGTGACAACATACAGCCTTGATGTACTCCTTTTCCTATTTGGAACCCGTCTGTTGTTCCATGTCCAGTTCTAACTGTTGCTTCCTGAGCTGCATATAGGTTTCTCAAGAGGCAGGTCAGATGGTCTGGTATTCCCATCTGTTTCAGAGTTTTCCACAGTTTATTGTGATCCACACAGTCAAAGGCTTTGGCATATTAATAAAGAAGAAATAGATGTTTTTCTGGAACTCTCTTGCTTTTTCCATGATCCAGTGGATGTTGGCAATTTGATCTCTGGTTCCTCTGCCTTTTTTAAAACCAGCTTGAACATCTGGAAGTTCACAGTTCATGTATTGCTGAAGCCTGGCTTGGAGAATTGTGAGCATTACTTTACTAGCATGTGCTGCTGCTGCTAAGTAGCTTCAGTCATGTCCGACTCTGTGCCACCCCATAGACGGCAGCCCACCAGGCTCCCCTGTCCCTGGGATTCTCCAGGCAAGAATGCTGGAGTGGGTTGTCATTTCCTTCTCCAATGCATGAAAGTGAAAAGTGATAGTGAAGTCGCTCAGTCGTGTCCGACTCTTAGGGACCCCATGGACTGCGGCCCACCAGGCTCCTCCTTCCATGGGATTCTCCAGGCAAGAGTACTGGAGTGGGTTGCCATTACTAGCATGTGAGATTAGTGCAATTGTGCAGTAGTTTGAGTCTTCTTTGGCATTGACTTTCTTCAGTAAGTTTCAGAAATAATAGCTTTAAAAATATAATTTAATTCCCATAAGCATGTATACAGTTTAGATTTTAAGATTGATACCACAAATAGAAAAGAGAAAAATACATTGATCATTTTACTACTGAAACATATGTACTGAGTCACCTCTTCAGAGATATATTTCTTACAAATAATGATAAACTGATCCCCGTATATATATATTTTTTTCCATTGAGTACTTGTTTAAATTTCCTTCATTTTTTATTTCACAAATTTTTCAGCAATTATAATTGCAATGATTATATTTAATTGTTTTCATTTTGTCTGTTGTCATTGGACTTCCCCAGTGGCTCAGTGGTAAAGAATCCACCTGCAATGCAGGAGGATCAGGTTTGATCCCAGGGTTAGGAACATCACCTGGAGCGGGGCATGGCAACCCACTATGGTATTCTTGCTTGGAGAATCCCATGGACAGAGGAGTCTGGTGGGCCTGAGTCCACAGGGTTCCACAGAGTCAAACACGAGTGAAGAGACTTAGCAGACATATACTGTTGTCATTAAACTTTATAATGTCAGATATTGTCACAATTGAATTTAGATGACATCCAGTTAATTAGCCTTAGGTTTTGGTATAAGTACTGTAATACAAAATACCTGATAAAGTTTATCATGTGGATTTCTTTTAGCCATTAGCACCAGGGGAGTATCCCAGGACTTTGTACGATGTTCCTTCATTTTGAATTAAGCTAGGAGCATAAAACAGTACATTTTCCTTGGAATGGCTTAGGAGCAGTTCTTCAGGATTTATTCATGGATTCAAGTGGGATTTTGTGGCAGGCAGAGCAAACACATTCATCTGTTTAGAGCAGTTTTCTGGGCAATTTGCATAATCTCCCTGTGTCCTCCATTTTATTTCCTTATCAGATGTTTCTTGAGTCCTTAAAAACACTGCTGTGGTTAAATTTTCTTTTTCTGCAGCTTCCAGATTCCATTGACCAGCAGAAGTGATAGAGACATTTCCAATATGCAGTCGTATTTTAAATTAGGATTTAAGGATCAAGCTTTCAGAGAATATTTCTGGGTAGGGAGTTGATAATAAAATGATAAATACAGAACTCTCCCAATAGTGACATGGACTCTCTAGTTCAAACTGAGCAGGTGGGGTATTGCAAATGGTTCAGGTGGGAAACTTGAGATAGTGCTCCAAGTGTAAACTTTAAAAGAGAAGACAACAGATTCCTGCTTCCATGGAAGTTCCTAAATTGTAAACATTTTAAGTCAAAAATATGGCACAGTGAAAGACAGCCTTAAAGCTTGGGTCAATCTGCAAGGGAACCACCATTTCCCAGCTAATAGCGTATATAGCTATATTTAGGATGTCAGGCCAGAAAGAAACTTATTTATTTATTTTTTTTCAGAAAGAAACTTAGTTATTTTAAGAGCACAGCATGAATAGTATACACTTGGAAATCCAATTCTCATAATACTCAGAAATCAGTTTTCACGGGAGGCAAGATAAAATATTTTGGAATAAAACACTGATGACTTATGAAAAATCATTAAAATGATTGTATTTCTTTACTAATTTCAGTTACTAGTATTCTAAAAAAAATTAATACCTTGTCATAATGTTAATGCTTTTCTTGTAAAGAAAGTAGCTTAATAGCTCCTTAATATCATTTCATTCTTAATGGTAAAAAAATACATATTTATAATAGTTTATATAGAAGCGACCAAAAACTACTGAAACCAGGGATTTGATGGTATCAAATAGTAGCAGTATATGAGGATGCCGGCTAAGCAAACAAGAAAATATTAGTATAAAACTTTTGGAAGCTTTTTTTCTTTAATAGGCCAAAAAAAATAAATTGAAATATATTTGAATCCTTGAGAATATCATCTTCATAAATAATTTTAAAAGTATACAATTATGCAGAATTTAATATTAACATTGTTAAAGGCTCCTTAAGAATATAATTGTTATGTAGATTTGAAAAGAATTAATAGAAGGGATTTGCAGTAGTTTGATACAAGAAGATAGTCCATGATATTATGTTTTCTTAAAAATAAGCTATCCCTCTTAATGGGAGATTTAAGAATGTATATAGCCCTCAGTTCCATTCAGCTTAGTTCAGTCGTCAGTAGTGTCTGACTCTTTGCAACCGCATGTACTGCAGCACACCAAGCTTCCCTGTCCATTACCAATTCCTGGAGCTTACTCAAACTCATGTCCATCGAGTCAGTGATGCCATCCAACCATCTCATCCTCTGTCACCACCTTCTCCTCCTGTCTTCTAACTTTCCCATCATCAAGATCTTTTCTAATGAGTCAGTTCTTGGCATCAGGTGGCCAAAGTATTGGAGTTTCAGCTTGAGCATCGGTCCTTCCAATGATTATTCAGGACTGATTTCTTTTAGGATTGACTGGTTTGATCTCCTTATAGTCCAAGGGACTCTCAAGAGTCTTCTCTAACACCACAGTTCGGGCAGTGGGTTAGATGTGGTCATACAGTGGAAGACTAGGTCATGGTCCTTCAGGTTGGAGAATATAAAGACCACAGTCCTCCATGAGGTCACATCTTTGACAATGTCCTTACAAAGTGTGAATTTCAGGATAGCAGGCCTGATAGCTATACAATTTGTGGGGACCGCTATGAAGAAAAAAGAGTAGTATAACATGCAAACACAAAATTAGGTAATAAACATGCTTTTATGCAATAAGAATTCTAATTACAAAATTTTAAAAGTTAGCAATTAACATAATAAAAATTGCAGAAAAATAGAAGATTTAAAACTATCATTTAATTCTTTCACAAAATTCTATAATCATTTCTTTCCTTCATTTTTTGGCTTCATACTTTTTGACCATCTGCCCAAATAACAAAAATGAAAACAAAAAGACAGGTAAGAGTTATCATATTGATACTTTGTTTTTCTCAGAACAATCAACCTGGGAATTCTCTGGCAGTCCAATGGTTAGAACTCCAGGCATCCATTGAAAATATGTGATAATGCAAGTGGACAGAAATTGGCCTATATATGACAGTATGCCAAATTCAAAAGGGAAAGATTAAAACATTGAAACGATGCTCAATGCTTATTTGCACATCACCTAATTAGTAAGAACATACATGTATATATGGAAGTATTTTTGACACATGAAAGTCACTAGTCTTACTTTGTTTTTAACAGCCTTAGGAGTATGTGGTATCTGCTTAATGTGGTGCTTGAAATAATAATATTACGGATGACAGAAGCTCACATAATGTACATTCTTTGATTGTCAGACTTTATTCTGACATTCACCAATTAAGATTCATCCATTAGGAGTTTCCTCAGTTATTCCTGACATCACCACCCCTCACAAAAAGAACAAGAAAGCTGGGAAAGGGAGGAGGAGTCAAGATGGCGGAGGAGTAGGACGGGGAGAACACTTTCTCCCCCACAAATTCATCAAAAGAGCATTTAAACGTCGAGTAAATTCCACAAAACAACTTCTGAATGCTGGCAGAGGACATCAGGCACCCAGAAAAGCAACCCAACTCTTCGAAAGGAGGTAGGAAAAAATATTAAAGACAAAAAAAGAGACAAAAGAGGGAGGGACGGAGTTCCGTCCCGGGAAGGGAATCTTAAAAAGAGAGAAGTTTCCAAACACCAGGAAACCTTCTCACTGCCGAATCTGTGCCGAGCTTTGGAAGCACAGAGGGCAACATAACAGGGAGAAAAAATAAATAAACAATTAAAACTCGCAGATTGAGAGCCCTACGGTAACTCCCCCAGCAGAGAAGCAGCGCAGACGCCTGCATCCGCCATTAGCAAGCCGGGGCTGGGCAGGGAGGCGCGGCGCGGGCTGCATCGCTGAGAGTAAGAATCTGGCCTGAATACCCTGAGCGCTATCTGAGCGAAATAATTTGGGCTAGCAAACCAGACTGTGGGATATCTACCACGCGAAAAGCCAGCCCTAACCTAAGACCGCCAGGCCTGTGCACGGAACAAAGGACTGAACAGAGATAGCCGGCTGCAGACCTTCCCCCTCAGGTGACAGGCAGCCAGAGCCGGAAGGGGGCAATCGCAGCCCCAGAGAGACATTATCTATAAAACTGTAAGCAGGCTTCTTTGCTAACTAAAACTTCTTGGGGGTCGGGACGGTCAACATCTGCCTGAGAAGGTGCGCCGGTTTTACACCCAGATAACCAAGTGGCGGGGAGGCGATAAGTCGCAGCATTGGCGTTCGCCAAACACCTCATCACCAGACTTCATTATAAAGGTAAGAGAGGCAACTACCACATTGCCCGTCCCCCCAGACTGATGCAACACCACTCCAGAGGTCTCCTCTGAGCCTCCAGGGTTCCTCCAGTGGTTAAAGAGAACCCTGGAATGATCACCAACTCCCCCAGACATTCCTGTTCAATTTATGGGAGACTCTACTTTGACTTTACACCATAGAGATGACAGGAGAACCTGCAGAGGCTCACCAATGAGAATCTGACTTGATGGAGAAATGGGGAGGTTCTTGCAACATCCAGCAAATCAATCTTTGCAGATCAAATTCACACTTACAACGCCCAGGTAGTAATCCCATCAGTGGCTTTACTCATCTGAAGAACCAGCTCAGAAGCACATTCTGACCAGGGAACTCAGCAGGATGCAGATATGCCTGATTCAAGTCTTCAGATGAAGAGTTTTGCAAAACTTGGTTTGCTTTTGCCCAGATACAGAGCTGAATTATTGAACCACCTACTGTGGAGAGAACTCCTGATAGTCCCTTGGACTGCAAGGATATAAAACCAGTCAATCCTAAAGGAAATTAACCCTGAATATTCATTGGAAGGACTGATGCTGAAGCTGAAGCTCCAGTACTTTGGTCACTCACTGGAAAAGACCCTGATGCTGGGAAAGATTGAAGGAAGGAGGAGAAGCAGATGACACAGAAAAATAATGCATGACCAAACAGGAAGTCTGTCCTAGAAATAATAACCATAAAAATATCCTAGATTTGAAAACTGTAATAACTGAACTGAAAAATTCAGTACTGTTTCAAAAGAACCTTGATCATGCAGAAGAACTGATGACCTTGAAGACAGGACATTTGCAATTATCTAGTCCAGAGCAAAAAGAATGAATAAGAGTGAAGAAATCCTATGGGAATTACAGAAAATTTGAAAAAAAAAAAAAAACATTTGCATTTATGGAAATTAAGAAGAAAAAGACAAAGGGACAGAAATTATATTTAAAGCAATGTTGGCTGAAAACTTCAAATCTGGGGAGAGAAAGGACATCCAGATCAATAGGGCCCAAAAGATCTCAAATAGTTTGAGCTGAAATAGGGCTACAGCAAGACACAATATAATCAAATTTTCTAAAGACAAAAAGTAAATTTAAAATCAGCAAGAAAAATAAGACAAGGTACATAAAACGGAAATCTGCAAGACTATGGGAGGATTTCTCAGCAGAAGCTTCTGGCCAGAAGAGAATGGGATAGCATAGTCTCAAAAATTTTGAAAGAAAATGACCCTCAATCAAGAATTCCAAACCCAGTAAAGGTGTCCTTCAGAAACGAAGAGTTGATAAAGACTTTCCTGAACAAAGAAAAGTTGAAGGAGTTCATTACCACCAGACTCTGCCTTATAAGAAATGCTGAACGAAATTCACTGAGTGGAAGTAAAATAACACAAATTTACATTTCAAAAATACAAAGTAATTTAAATCTCTCTGACAAACCGACAAACAGATGAAAAAAACTCATAGGAGAATAGATGACACCCAGATTTTTGGTTACTAGGCACTGAGGGTAGGGAAAGGGGAAACTGGAAGAAGGTGGTCAAAGCATACAAATTTTATTATGATAATATTAATGTATGATATATAAGAAAATTGCCATTAGAGCAAATCCTAAGAGTTTTCACCCCAAGGAAAACACATTTTTCCTTTTTTTTTTTTGTTTTCTTTTTATCATACCTATATGAGAAGGTGGATTTCCATTGAATTTATTGTGGTAATCAATTCACAATATAAATAAATTAAATCATTTTTCTGTATACTTTAAAGTTATACATGAATGTATGTGAATTATTTCTCAATAAAATTAGAATAGATATTTGTCCATTAATACTCATCCATTAAGATATTTACAAATTTTCCATTATGAAAAATACCTGTAAGCCTATCTATACTAGGAAATAGATTGGCAGAATAAATTTGAACTTTTAGAAATAATTGAATTGTTATGTTTTAATAAAGAAGATTATAATATCCTACTTTTATATTCTTATTCAAAACTCTACTACATTTTTTTGGTGGCTAATTGGACATTTTGAAGTAAAGAGACAAATCTGTACTTTATCAAAGTAATTTTTTCTGTTTGCCTAATTGCTACATGGAAGTAGTGGGAATATTTTAACCAGCAGCCTTTCTACTTAGAAATTACATATTTTGATCATCTGTTATGTTACATGCCAATATTAACATTCTTAATATAGATGATTTTTCTGGTTTCTAACTTCCAGGATTTATAAATATTTTATACTGGTGGCAAAGGTCTACACTACAGTGAGAGGGATAAAAACAATCAGGAAGCAATCACAAATTTATTCATCAGATTCACGTTATGCAGTTTCATATTCCAAGAGCAAAATTTCTCTGTTCAATTGATACCATCAGCAGTAACTTGTTTTTGTTTTTGTTTTTTTGCTCCAGAGTTATGCTGAACAAAACGAACATTGTTTAGGAGTTTATTAGAGACTGAATGCCTTGATTTGAAAAAATGTCATCTATACGAACTGACAGCTTTTGAAAATAATGACTTCCACAAATATCATCCAATTAGATCATATTATTCTAATAACTACCATATTATCCTCTTTTCAAAATCTAGTGTTTGGGCTTATGTATATGTATGTGAGCCTTTGTGTATGTGTACACATCCATACAGACATTTTACTTATGTCAATGACCTATGAGCAGATACTCATTTCTTGAAATATGAGGGTACAAGATATATATTCTTTATGTTAACTATGAAATGCTGCTAGGCACTGTATTACCCAGCACACATCACTAAGGAATAGGTCAAATAATTTACATATTAGATTCATTAAAAAAAAAAACAAAACAATAACTGAAATATCCTTTTGGGTTTCAAAATCCCTGCAGATGGTGACTGCAGCCATGAAATTAAGACACTAAATTAAGACACTTACTCCTTAGAAGAAGAGTATGACTAACCTAGACAGAATATTAAAAAGCAGAGACATTACTTTGCCAACAAAGGTCCGTCTAGTCAACGCTATGGTTTTTCCAATGGTCATGTATGGATTTGAGAGTTGGACTATAAAGAAAGCTGAGAATCAAAGAATTGATGCTTTTGAATTGTGGTATTGGAGAAGACTCTTGCCTCTTGCACTGCAAAGAGACATAACTAGTCCCTCCTAAAGGAGATCCATCCTGAATGTTCATTGGAAGGACTGATGTTGAAACTGAAACTCCAATACTTTGGCCACCTGATGAGAAGAACCAACTCATTGGAAAAGACCCTGATACTGGGAAAGATTGAAGGCGGGAGGAGAAGGGACCGACAGAGGATGAGATGGTTGGATGACATCACTGACTCAATGGACATGAGTCTGAGTAAACTCCGGGAGTTGGTGATGGGCAGGGAGGCCTGGCGTGCTGCAGTCCATGGGGTTGCAAAGAGTCGGACATGTCTGAGTGACTGAACTGAACTGAACTGAACTGGAACTGAAGTCTCCAGTCTCTAAGCCACAGAATTCTTAATTAAGAAATGTTATTGTACAGCAGGATGGCTCTGATCAAGACTCAGGGCCAACAAAGGGTATATAATTCCTCATACCTTTACAGAAGGGAGAATATTATGTGACATCTCAGGACTCAAAGAACAGACAGTAAGGTCTGGTTCTGAAACAGCTTGGTTGGGGTTGCACAATTCAAAAGGATGTTATTTGGCATAACAATTAGGTTAAACAAGAGGCATAAAATAAGAAACTCAAATACACAGCTAACTTAATGGGCTGTTTAGCAACCTGGTCATAGGAAATCGTTGCTGAAAACTGAAGTGTCCATGAGATAATTTACATGTAGAAGGTGTAACAATAGGTATGGTCACAGGCAAGTTTTGTTGTATCCCTACTTTTATATCAAAGTCAATCTGCTATATCTGAACTGCAGGAATATAACTGAGATGCTAGATGATGGATAAATAGATAGATGATTAATTTCTTGAGGTTAATGTAACAAAGTACTACAACCTAGATGACAAAATAACAGAGCATTATTTGCTTACAGTTAATGGAGGCTAGATTTCTGAAATCAAAAGTTGTCAGTGTTGGTTCTTTTGAAGTATATGAGGGATAATGTGTTCCATGACACTCTCTTAGCTTCTGGTGGTTTAGCAGTAACCTTTTGTGTTCCTTAGCTTATAGGCATTTCACTCCAATCTTTCACCTTTACATGGTAATCTCCCTGTATCTCTTCAAGTTGTCTCCTTCTATGATGCCTGTCTATGTCCATATTTTTCTTTTTTTAATAAGGATACAGATCAAATTGAATTAGGGCCACCTGAATAACTTCATTTTGACTTACTATCTCTGTATAAACCTCCATTCAAAAAGGTCACTTTTTGAGAAATTAGGGTTTCAAAGCAACTTTTGAGGAATTAGGGCTTCAAAGCAACTTTCTTGAAGGAAAAATCCAACCAATAATAGACATATATAGATAGGTAGATAATATTAAAAAGGACACGTCAGATCAGATCAGTCGCTCAGTCATGTCCGACTCTTTGCAACCCCATGAATCGCAGCACGCCAGGCCTCCATGTCCATCACCAACTCCTGGAGTTCACTCAGACTCACATCCATCGAATCAGTGATGCCATCCAGCCATCTCATCCTCTGTTGTCCCCTTCTCCTCCTGCCCCCAATCCCTCCCAGCATCAGAGTCTTTTCCAATGAGTCGACTCTTCACATGAGGTGGCCAAGTACTTGAGTTTCAGCTTTAGCATCATTCCTTCCAAAGAAATCCCAGGGCTGATATCCTTCAAAATGGACTGGTTGGATCTCCTTACAGTCCAAGGGGCTCTCAAAAGTCTTCTCCAACACCACAGTTCAAAAGCATCAATTCTTCAGCGCTCAGCCTTCTTCACAGTCCAAGTCTCACATCCATACATGACCACAGGAAAAACCATAGCCTTGACCAGACGAATCTTTGTTGGCAAAGTAATGTCTCTGCTTTTGAATATGCTATCTAGGTTGGTCATAACTTTCCTTCCAAGGAGTAAGCATCTTTTATTTTCATGGCTGCAGTCACCATCTGTAGTGATTTTGGAGCCCAGAAAAATAAAGTCTGACACTGTTTCCCCATCTATTTGCCATAAAGTGATGGGACCAGATGCCATGATCTTCGTTTTCTGAATGTTGAGCTTTAAGCCAACTTTTTCACTCTCACCTTTCACTTTCATCAAGAGGCTTTTTAGTTCCTCTTCACTTTCTGCCATAAGGGTGGTATCATCCGTGTATCTGAGGTTATTGATATTTCTCCCGGCAATCTTGATTCCAGCTTGTGCTTCTTCCAGTCCAGCGTTTCTCATGATGTACTCTGCATATAAGTTAAATAAACAGGGTGACAATATAAAGCCTTGACGTACTCCTTTTCCTATTTGGAACCAGTCTGTTGTTCCATGTCCAGTTCTCACTGTTGCTTCCTGGCCTGCATATAGGTTTCTCAAGAGGCAAATCAGGTGGTCTGGTATTCCCATCTCTTTCAGAATTTTCCACAGTTTATTGTGATCCACACAGTCAAAGGCTTTGGCATAGTCAATAAGCAGAAATATATGTTTTTCTGGAACTCTCTTGCCTTTTCCATGATCCAGTGGATGTTGGCAATTTGATCTCTGGTTCCTCTGCCTTTTCTAAAACCAGCTTGAACATTGGGAAGTTCACGGTTCACATATTGCTGAAGCCTGGCTTGGAGAATTTTGAGTATTACTTTACTAGCATGTGAGATGATTGCAATTGTGCGGTACTTTGAGCATTCTTTGGCATTGCCTTTCTTTGGGATTGGAATGAAAACTGACCTTTTCCAGTCCTGTAGCCACTGCTGAGTTTTCCAGATTTGCTGGCATATTGAGTGCAACACTTTCAGAGCATCATCTTTCAGGATTTGGAATAGCTCAACTGGAATTCCATCATCTCCACTAGCTTTGTTCGTAGTGATGATTTCTAAGGCCCACTTGACTTCACATCCCAGGAGGTCTGGCTCTAGGTCAGTGATCACACCATCGTGATTATCTGGGTCGTGAAGATCTTTTTCATACAGTTCTTCTGTGTATTCTTGCCATCTCTTCTTAATATCTTCTGCTTCTGTTAGGTCCATACCATTTCTGTCCTTTATCAAGCTCATCTTTGTATGAAATGTTCCTTTGGTATATTTGATTTTCTTGAAGATATCCCTAGTCTTTCCCATTGTGTTGTTTTCCTCTATTTCTTTGCATTAATTTTATATTGTATCCTTTTTTATATGTTTTTACAAATGGCAGTGGCATCAACCTCGTGATCTCTGTATTTAAGATATTAAAATATGAGTCCTCAAAATAAAAGGAGACCAGGACTTTTCTTTATTATATATGCAACAAATCATTTCAATTTTGATGAATCTAAGTAAAAAATTATAGTGTAGAGTAAAATGGTATAGAAGGAAAATTCTGTAATTCTTTCAACATATTAAACCATATGAAAAACTTAATAGTAACTTGAGCTTATGCTAACTCACATTGAGTGAGTTAAACCTGTGAGAATATATACCATTCCCAGGGACAGGGGAGCCAGGTGGGCGCCTGTCTATGGGGTCACACAAAGTCGGACACAACTGAAGCGACTTAGCAGCAGCAGCAGCAGTCATTTTGTGGAGAAGGCAATGGCAACCCACTCCAGTACTCTTGCCTGGAAAATCCCATGGACGGAGGAGCCTGGTAGGCTGCAGTCCATGGGGTCATGAAGAGTCAGACACGACTGAGCAACTTCACTTTTTTCACTTTTCACTTTCATGCATTGGAGAAGGAAATGGCAACCCACTCCAGTGTTCTTGCCTGGAGAATCCCAGGGATGGCAGAGCCTGGTGGGCTGCCGTCTATGGTGTCACACAGAGTCGGACATGACTAAAGCGACTTAGCAGCAGCAACAGCTAGTCATTTTGTAAAGAAATGTTGTAAATATTAAGAAAAAAAAGTAAATAATCAGTATCCTCAAGAAAAACAAAGATATTCAATGAAAATGAAATTCAATGAAAATCTTAGAATGGAGTGCCAAGGATTTTGCCGTTTATTACATATGTTACCAAAGCTTATGGAAGATTTTTAAATGAGAAACAATTTTAGAAAATCAAATCTACATTAAGATAGATGAATGATTATAGAAAATAATTTCCCCTAGAAATAACCTAGAGGTAAGAACAAGTTAACAATGTTTTAGAGATAAGAACAAGCTAACAATGTTTTAGGTGATACTTTCTTTCCCAATAAGTGATTACAGTGGAATTGTATTTACAGCCTTTGATAACCGATCACATGTGGGAAATGGAGAAGGAACAGGAAACAAAAATCCTAGACCTCACCCTATCCCAGTCCATAGGGTAACAAAGAGTCAACAGGACTGAAGCGACTTAGCACAAATGCACACCCTATCCAAAACTTAACCCTACCCAGGTGGCTCAGTGCTCTCCTATTTTGAAAAAGTAAATAAATAAATAAAGATTAAACTAAAATTCTGGAATTCAAAAGCATTTAGTTCCCAAAATTCTTGAGAGTTTTTATTTTTGTTTTTATTCTCCTTTTCCTTCTTCTCCTCCTAATTCTCCTAACTCTGAAGGAAAGCAACATTATAAAAATAAAATTAAAAAAGAAAAGAAAAACTGGAAGTTGGGGAAAAATGGAAATACATAGGTAGTTTAAAAATATCCTTTGGAAGTAAGAAAAATGTTTTATGTGATTCACAGTGCTTGAGAGTATAATCAGACACTGAAAGCCAGTATGACAAACACTAAAGAAGGAAAAAGACCTACCTATATCAGAACTGTATTATATAAAACACCCAAAATGGAAGGTATGAAGAAAATGAAGAAAAAGGCTTTGTGACCAACTGCTCCATAAATATGATTTTAAAAAGCAAGTGTATTAGAAAAGCATGTGTGCATGTGTGCTTGAGGTGAAGTGAAGTTGCTCAGTCGTGTCCAACTCTTTGCGACCCCATGGATTGTAGCCTACCAGGCTCCTCCCTCCATGGGATTCTCCAGGCAAGAGTACTGGAGTGGGTTGCCATTTCCTTCTCCAGGGGATCTTCCCAAACCAGGGATTGAACCTGGGTCTCCTGCATTCCGGGCAGACACTTTAACCTCTGAGCCACCAGGGCTTAGTTGGGTGCAGCTCTTTGCAACATCATGGACTGTAGCCGGAGAGGCTCCTCTGTCCATGGGATTATCCAAACAAGGATAGTGAAGTGGATTGCCATTTCCTCCTCCAGGGGATCTTCCCAACCCAGGGGTGGAACTTGTGTCTCTGTCTCCTGCATTTGCAGGCAAATTCTTTACTAATGTACCACCTGGGAAACTGAATAGAAAAGCAAGGAAACTTAGTTTAGGTATGGAGGGTAATTTTGACTTTAAGTTATATTACCTTATGATGTTTTTTTCTGAAAGGTTTATTTTACTGAAAAATATATTTTAAAAATCTATTTTTAATTCCTTCTCATAACAAAACAAAACAAAACCCTCAAATGTTTAGAAACCTCTTCAGGTTCATTAGTTTGCTATTCATTTCCCAGATTGACATATTCTCACTTAGTAACTAATCCCCATGACCAAAGAGAAAGGAATGTTAAATTCAAATGCATGAGATAAATGTTAAACCCTAATCAAAGTCATATAAATAATTTGGATTCATTTTATGAAGCAACACTTCCTTTTTTTTATTTGCTTTTCTGTAAGTAGTATTTAAACATTTTAAATACTTAAAAAATTAAACATTTTAAAACATTAATACATTTTAAACATTTTAAATTAAACATTTTAATCATTATTACAAGCATTAAAAGTTTGTAGTTTTTTCTACACCTAGCTAGTATTGAAAATATAAACTTTTTAAAATTATTGTCATAAGGTCACTGCACAACTTCCTCTTCATTTTCTTTTTTTATATATGTCTTTTTTCCTCATAAATTTTATTTTGTGTGAAGTCCTTTGTCAAGTATTTTCTGCAAGTGAGTTGCATCTCAATGTAGACTTTAAATACTTGCATTCTACAAGCTTTTTTTCTTTTTTCCCCCCACACAGAAAAGGTGAAATATCTTTTAAAAAATAATACTATCTTAACATGATATATGATTCCTGGGTAGAGAATTTTTTCATACATTCTTCTAGCTTCTGGTGTTAGAGATGAGAAGTTTAATACATTTGAATATTTTACTTTCTAAGTGACTTTTCAGTCAGGAAGCTTAAAAGATTTTGTTCCCTTTCCTTTAAATTCTTAGAATTCAGACAATTTACTAGTCTATGAATAGGTGAATAGCTCCTTTTTTCCCTTCAAGGTTGCTATTTTCTTAGTAAACTTTTATAATTTTTAGATTCAAATATTCTTCAACCAAGGGTAGCCTTCTCTATTACATGAATCATACATAGTTCATGTAGTTTTGTTTCACAGTTACTGTGGACTTAAATAATTTATGAAAACAAAATCTGTTTTATTCTGTAAAACATCAATTATTTACAATAAATTATGCACATACTGGGCTTTGCTGTAATTTGTAAAATTTTATCCCCGTATTTACAGAGAAAAATATCTAGCAAGGTAGAAGAATTTATATATTCTTGGTAGCTTTCATCACTTATTATTTACCACAGTGCAGTCATTATTCAGTAAATATTAAAACTGATAAATAAAATGCATCTATTATTATAATGGAATATTATGTTAGCATACATTTCTAAGGGGCTTCCTGGTGGCACTAGTGATAAAGAACCACCTGCCAATTCAGGAGACTTTATTTTGGGGGCCTCCAAAATCACTGCAGATGGTGATTGCAGCCATGAAATTAAAAGACGCCTACTCCTTGGACGGAAAGTTATGACCAACCTTGATAGCATATTGAAAAGCAGAGACATTACTTTACCAACAAAGGTCCTTCTAGTCAAGGCTATGCTTTTTCCAGTGATTATGTATAGATGTGAAAGTTGGACTGTGAAGAAAGCTGAGCGCAGAATTGATGCTTTTGAACTGTGGTGTTGGAGAAGACTCCTGAGCGTCCCTTGGACTGCAAGGAGATCCAACCAGTCCATCCTAAAGGAGATCAGTCCTGGGTGTTCATTGGAAGGACTGATGCTGAAGCTGAAACTCCAATACTTTGGCCACCTCAGGCGAAAAGATGACTCATTGGAAAAGACCCTGGTTCTGGGAGGGATTGGGTGTAGGAGGAGAAGGGGACGACAGAGGCTGAGATGGCTGGATGGCATCACCAACTCGATGGACATGAGTTTGAGTGAACTCCAGGAGATGGTGATGGATAGGGAGGCCTGGCATGCTGTGATTCATGTGGTCACAAAGAGTCAGACACGACTGAGCGACTGAACTAAACTGAAGAGACGTGGGTTCAATTGCTGGGTAGGGAAGATCCCCTGGAGAAGTAAATGGTGACCCACTCCAGTATTCTTTCCTGGAGAATTCCATGGATTGAGGAGCCTGGCGGGCTACAGTCCATAGGGTTGCACAGAGTCAGACATGACTGAAGCGACTTAGCACATATGCTTCTAATTGATGTATCTTTTCCTCTTCATTTATTTCCATGAATGACTGTTTGTAACATGAAATATCACATTTTTAAAATTATCAATATATGATCTGATCTTCACTGTGAACTAATCAATACATAGTTTTATCCTCAATCATAGGCATTCAAATACAAAAAAAATAGTGATAAATCCATACTAGTAATTCCATAACACTGATTTATGCAAGTGCGCTCTAGTGCATATTAAAATATAAAATTAATATATGTTAACAGATTAGCACAATTAGATGTCACTTCATCCATCTTAATAGCTATTATCAAAAACAAGTAATAAATGGTAAGGATGCAGATTTAATAATATTTTATTATTTTTGAGTATCAAATCAAAGTGTAGCAATGAAATTATTTGTCTATGAATATTTCTTCCTTCTTTAAACATAGTTCTTTCTTTTACATTTATTAGATAACCATGCATTTCTCTTACTCTTTGAAATCTAATAAACAAGCTAAAAATATTCCCTGGATATCCATATGTTCATTGTGGTTAACATATTTTAAGTGGAGATGGGGGGCATCTCTTATCACAGTTATTAATCTGGATACACACTTCCAGCTCATTGAAGTGAGGGTAAAAAACTCTAAAATATCTTACTGGCTCTTAAAGTTTCCCACCATAAATCACATATACCTTCCCGTTACGTTTCAAAATGCAAATAAATCCTATTTGCACCTAACTCCAAAGGGAACAGTGAAGTACAATTCTACCACTTTTCAAGAGGAAAGTTGAAAATACACAGGAAATGCCAGTAAGGCTCTCAACAATATGTAATACTTTTCTCTGTAGAGTTCCTATTTTTTGTTTTTTTCAATGTAACTGTCCTTTACTCAATTTTCTTGTTGACATATATACTATTATCCATTTTGTTCTGGATTTTGATCATTTGTGATATGCTGAAGGCAATGGCACCACACTCCAGTACTCTTGCCTGGAAAATCCCATGGATGCAGGAGCCTGGTAGGCTGCAGTCCATGGGGTCGCTAGGAGTTGGACACGACTGAGTGACCTCACTTTCACTTTTCACTTTCATGCATTGGAGAAGGAAATGGCAACCCACTCCAGTGTTCTTGCCTGGAGAATCCCAGGGACAGGGGAGCCTGGTGGGCTGCCGTCTTCGGGGTCGCGCAGAGTCGGACACGACTGAAGTGACTTAGCAGCAGCAGCAGCAGTCTCTGTACTCAGAGGAGGCAATGGCATCCCACTCCAGTACTCTTGCATGGAAAATCCCATGGATGGAGGAGCCTGGAAGGCTGCAGTCCAGGGGGTCACTGAGGGTTGGGCACGACTGAGCGACTTCACTTTCACTTTTCACTTTCCTGCATTGGAGAAGGAAATGGCAACCCACTCCAGTGTTCCTGCCTGGAGAATCCCAGGGATGGGGGAACCTGGTGGGCTGCCGCCTATGGGGTCGCACAGAGTCGACCACGACTGAAGTGACTTAGTAGCAGTAGCAGTCTCTGTACTAATATCTACATAAGTAGTGTCTCTTGCCTCGTATTACAAACGTTTCCCGGTGCAATGTAATACAAAGGGCCAGGGGAATATAGATTAAAGCACAAACATATATACAAACTCTTACTGGGATTAACACCATGACCATTCCTTGATTGTAACTCAACCAGTAACCATTTTCATCATGCTTTGTCTAATTATTTAATCCCCTTGGCTTCAATCTTATCAATGAATGAAGACAATAATGACAACTTTCTTAGCACTTAGCTTAATAAATGTAAATTGTTATTGCCACTATTAATACACTAAAACACATATAATGAGATTTTTGATGATATCTTTTCAAATTTGTTAATGAATTGACATAAAATATTACAATATATTATTTGAAAAATCAACTTTGTGTATTATTGATTTATTATTCCTATAATGCTGACTACTTATTATTATAATGCTTCTCAAGTGTTAGTATATTGAATAATCAGATGAGAATAATTTTTCAGTAATTCAAATTACCTAGTTCTATCCTCTGCAATTATGATTCAGTAGACTGAGTGGGCTCCAGATAGTTGGATATTTTGCAATTTCTCTGGAGGAAGTATATAGAGATATATATTTTTTAAAAAGCTACACTAAAACTGAAAAATGCAGTGGCCCTTTTTTGTGTATATCATTTCTATTCCTTCATATTGCACAAACTTATTTGGTTTTGAAAGATTTCCTTGCATTTCAAAAGCATATATGACTCATAATATGTGCTATAAACTTGTTTTGCTATTTATGAAGTAGAAAACATTAGGAAATGCTATAGAGTGCATAAAATCAATAAAAGATTATGAGAATCTTTTGAGCCAGAAAATAGTCCAGAGAGCACAAAGCAATATTAATTAACACTAAAAGGAAATAAAAGTTTAGATGAATGTTTTAATTTAATCCAAATGTAAAAATTTGCAAATGTAGAGAAAGATTGGGGGGAAAGCTATAACATGATGAAAGCTACTAGAAACTACTTAATTTGAACTAGGCTTATTACATTAGAGGACCTGAATTGATTGTTTCATTTACTTTTATTAAAGATGTTTCAAATTACTTCATTCTTTATCAACAATAGGTTGCAATACAATTTCCTATATACATGAAATTTTATCTCATATCAGAAGCTTGTTAAAAATCTTATTCTACCAGTTAGTGAAATACCATTTCTTCTATACAGATCCAATTACTCTTGCCTTTCTGGAAAATTTTAAGTTTATAAAACCACTGCTTACAGAAAATACTTTAAATCAATTACATGTCTACACACATATCTTTGACACTTGTCATCTTCCAACATCTACTGCTGTTAAGATGCAAAATCAAGTTTCGATGTTCCAATGAAAAAACAAGAGCCCCAAAATTCACACAGAAGGTAAGTTTCTGCACAAAGCTTTAATATAGGTATATTTGACTCTGAAGTCTATGGTCTAATCTAAACTAAATACCTGGATTTTCCAGATGGAGTGGTGGTAAAGAATCTTCCTGTCAATGCAGGAAATGCAAAAGACACAGGTTTGATCCCCAGGTTGGGAAGAAGCCTGGAGTAGGAAATGGCAACCCACCCCAGTGTTCTTGCCTGGAAAATTCCATGGACAGAGGGACCTGGCAGTCTACAGTCTATGGGGTCAAAAAAGTTGGACATGAATGAGCAATTGAGCACACACTGAAATGATGGCCATCATGTATTGAAGACTTGCATGTATTATTTTAAAAGATTCATGATGGAGGGATAAAGAGGCAGACACTAAATCTTAGAACTGCTCACTATCTACCTCTGGAAAGCCCCACCGCTGTGCCCTATCCAACTGCTCTCAACTATTCCACTCTCCCACCAGGTAGCATCATTCTTTCTTAGATTCATTTTTTATATAGTATCTCCCAGAACTAGCACAACTTATTAAGTGCCAGCATATAAATTATCTACCTATTCTAACCGGTATCAGAAGCCAGAAGAGGAAATAAATACAATGAAAAGAAGGCAGTTCAGTTTAGTTGCTCAGTCATGTCCGACTCTTTGTGATCCCATGGACTGCAGCATGCCAGGCTTCCCTGTCCATGCAATTCTCCAAGCAAGAATACTGGAATGGGTTGCCATTTCCTCCTCCAAGGGATTTTCCTGACGCAGGAATTGAACCAGGATCTCCTTCATTGCAGTCAGATTCTTACTGACTGAGCTACTATCTATTAGTTATTGTTAAAGAACAACAAATTAATGGCATAGTGCTTTGCTCTCTCTTACATTACTGGTTATAGTAAAATTTAATATCGTTCTTATTACTAACATAGTAACTATTAATTAAAATCACACATGCATTTATATCAGCTATATATTACCATAATAATGTTGTATAACACACCATGCCAAATTCAATGACAAACACAGTAGTTTTGAACTCTCACAGAACTGTTGATCATTGATTTAGCCGGGTTAGTTCTTCTGGTTTTGTCTGGTCTCCATTGCATTGCTGCTATCTGGAATGTGTTGGCCGGGGTTACTTATCTGTTTCAGGTGTCTCCTATGTTACTACTATAGGCTAGTGTGGTGAAGGCAGAGGTACCATTGCAAGCAAGCCCAGTCTTGAAAGTGTCTTTCAGGCCTACGTTTACATCCTACTCTCCAACATTGCACTGGTCCACAAACCTGTTACATGTTTGAACTCAGAATCAAGGGGGAGGGAAATAATCACCATTCATTTATCAACATTAACTTGAAAGCCATCTGTCAAAAAGTATGTATGCCAGAGAATGTGAAGTATTCAAGTCTTTAAAGCAATTAATCTGGGCTTCCCTAGTAGCTCAGTAGGTAAAGAATCTGCCTGCAATGCAGAAGACGTGGATTCGATCCTTGGGTTGAGAAGATCCCCTAGAGAAAGGAATGGCAATCCACTCCAGTATTCTTGCCTCGAAAATCCCATGGGCAGACAAGCCTGGTGGGCTACAGTCCACAGGCTCAAAGAGTTGGACATGACCGAGTGCCTAAAACACACAAAGAAATTAATCTACCACACTCCTTGATGCAGCCATTCATATACATGAATTTTTCCTACAGACGTACTTGGACCTGTGGGAGATGATCTAGGTATAATAATACTTAGCAAAATATTCTTTAAAGCAGAAAACTTAGATATGTACTTGTACATGTGGGACATAATCTAGGTATAACAATATTTAGTGAAATATTGTTAAAGTAGAAAACTAAGGTATGTCTGGGCTTCCCTGGTGGTTCAGTAGGTAAAGAATCTGCCTGCAATGCAGGAGACCCAGGTTCATTCCCTGGGTTGAGAGGATCCCCTAGGGAAGGGAATGGCAAACCTCTCCGATATTCTTGCCTGGAGAATTTTATGGACAGAGGAGTCTACAGTGATATGTATTGAAATGTAAGTACATTTGAATACATGTATCTATGTATGTATGTAAATACATACAGTATATCTGTAGTCCTTGGGGTTCCAAAGAGTCAGACATGACTGAGTGACTAACATATACAAGGTATGTCTAGCATGAAAAATATCATGCATCAGTAAGGGGCATGTTAAATAGCTACAAACATTCTAAAGGAATATCTGTAGCTACTGAAAATTATTTACATGAAAAAAAATGCTTTTAAGTAAAAAAGTAATATACAAAACAGAGTATTATATGATACTATATTTTAACTCAGTAAAATATGTTTAGAAATGTCTGAAAGAACAGTAATTCAGTGCTAACTATGTATGGATGGTGGACATTGTAGAGGAACAGGAGAGCTTAGCAACTGAAGTTTTTGTAACCTTACTATGCACAAGGTACCTTTTTGTCTTTTCAAAATTCTGTGCCATAGGCATATATTACCTATTTCATTTATTAGCCATTTGTTTACATAGTAAGTTAATGACTATTTTTGTATTTTACATTAATTAACAAAAGGGCAACTGTATAATAACTAATTCCAAGTAGGAATTAGTTATTATGTACACATGTGTACACATGTACTATATCACCAATATGTTTTCCAATCTTCAAGTTAGTTCAGTCTGAATTAAGATAAATTGTACTATATAGAATAGAAAGATTGCTCAAAATATGTAAATTTCATGTAATTTATATGAACTGCAACAATTTGGTATGTCTAACACTTTAGTTAATGAATATGTCTTGTGAACTTTCTCAATTGATTATTTAGATAATTCTTCCTACATTTAGTTTTGCTAATAAGATGACAACTCTCCTTAAGAAAGAGACAGTATGTTTTCTTCTGTCCTTTGGGTTGTTGCTGAGAGTGAGAAGCAATAGTAGGTTACATATTTTTAGTCCTTCTTTGTATTCTATTCCACAAGTTGTTGATTTTGAATTATTCTGAATTTTTACAGTTTGATATTAGTAAATACATACAGTATTTCTTAAACTTTCCTCAACAAACACAACTTTTTTTCTAGTTAAAACAGAAGTGGTAAAGGGATAGATTATATAGTTCTTTATTTCCAATTTGTTTGATCACTTTACATAAACTATTTTATATTTTAATATACAAACAATAAAATTTAATATGTGAATCACATTAGAAAAATTTTTGGCTAGACTCTTGCTGTTTTAAGACAGATGGAAATATTTTAACAATATAAATTTAAATTGTAGTGTATGTGCCTTTGGGTATTCATATGCATACTTTCAGGGACATCTACTTATTTTTCATAAATATGTGAATATTTTGTTTCATCTTTGGGGACAAAATCATTGTATTACATTCAGATAATAAAATAATAATCCAAAGGGAACAAATATCTATTGAACTTGGTTCCGGAATTTGTAATGAATATAACTTGCTAACATAAATGACTTTTAGGATCTGACTTTTCAAAGTGAATAACAGAAACTATTATAACTGGTATTAAAATTTAAGATGTTTTATATTTGCTTTAAAATGGAAAATAGAGAATAATAAATTTAGGAAAAAGATATATAAAGGACTGAAGTGAAAAAAAAAAACCTTAAATAATTAAAAGCAAACATGGGATTGGAAAAGTTATATTAACTTCCAAACAAGGCATTGCATTTTTTTAATTATCATTTTTTTTCCCTACAAGTTTAACTTCAAATTTATTTTAGTGAAAGCTGCAACTGAAATTGACCTTTTCAACATTACTTAATTTATATGGAAAGGGAGTTTACAAGCAGACAAAATCAAAGATTCCATTAGAAGCTAATGATAGACTACTTCATTGCATCTATATGTGTCCCTATAAATCAATTACATTATAGAATTTCTGAGTTCAACAAAAGTTGACCTTTAGTGACCTTTATCTAGTGTCATGTACACAATGTCCTTACATTCCTACCCAGATGATAATAGATATTATCAGATCTTAATGAAAATCAAATTTCTCTGTATTCAGTAATTAGCTAGTAAAACCAATTAGTTGAGGACCTACAAAACTAGTGTTAAAGGTGATTAAGCCAAGTTAATGATTACAAAAATAATTATACTTCCACAGTGAACTTCAGAATTATAATTGGACTGTCTATCCCAGTTAATTAGATAATTAGCACACCAAGACTTTTGGAAAACTTTGAGCAGTTGGAAAGTGCATTCTCTTGAAATTTCCCATTTAGATGTGCTCTTTAGGGTAATTTGATATCATAAATTTTCCAAAGTTAAGAGAAGACTATAATTTTCATTTTTTGCAATAATTAGCAGTTATCTAGTTAATGTTATTGCTATTAGTTTATTTCCCTTCCAAACCAGATTTGATCAAAAAAGCAATAAACTTCAACCAAAAGTCCAAACTAACATTAGGTGAATTTATTGGTCAAGTACCCCTAGCAATAGAGTAAATTATAAAACATTACATTTTAGTCACATCCTTAAGTGATCCAAATGCAAAATAGAACATTTATACTCAGTAATTTAATTACAATATCTGTGAAAAATGATCTTTATTCTGATAATGTTGACTGTTAACAGCTTTTTATTTCACAAACACTTATTTTGGATTATCATAGTATATGAAAACAATTTTCATATTACCACTTTAAAATGCTGAAAAATATACATCTTATAAACTCAGTATTTTTTCTATCAATTTAGGGCCAGAGTGTGAAGAAATAGCACACTAGAGGGGCTTGGTATGGTCAACTTGACTCATATTCTTGTGGTGAGTGACTTACACATGTACACACACCTATGTACAAATAATGAAAAATAAAACCTCTACTCTAATAAGGCATATTTTTGAATTATGATCACTTATTCACAAATTATTTCACTCAATTAATGGGTCATCTTAAATAATAAAACTCAATCATGTATTTTATATTGATACTAATTTGCTATAATACTAACACTCTGCCTCAACACACATACAAACCTTAATAAATGAGTTAAAATAAAGCTCTCTGTGTAGAAGAGAATCAGAATTGTTGCAGTTAGAATCCCATAGAGTTTGATATTTAAAAATTATTCACAGTTCATATATTAAGAAGGGACTAATATTTTTGATAAATATCCATTTAAAGACGTTCATACTACCAGTGGGTAGTAATATATGACAGAAAATGTACTTAAAATTAAGCATTATAGTATCTAGTTATTGCTTCACTCATAGCTCAACTGGTGAAGAATCCTCCTGCAATGCTGGAGACACCTGTTCTATTCCTGGGTTGGGAAGATCTCCTGGAAAAAGGATAGGCTACCCACTCCAGTATTCTTGGGCTTCCCTGGTGGCTCAGATAGTAAAGAATCTACCTGCAATGCAGGATATCTATCTGTGTTCTATCCCTGGGCTGGGAAGATCTTCTGGAGAAGGGAACAGCTACCCACTCCAATATTCCTGCCTGAAGAATTCCATGGACAGAGTAGCCTGACAGGCTATAGTCCATGGGGTTGCAAAGAATTGGACACAACTGGGAGACTTTCACTTCGCTTCCATCTATTTATTGAAAACTCTGATAGAGTTTGTATTAATTAGGTATTCAGATCTTCTTTGAGAAGGAAGAGCACATGAACTGCTGTTGATGAGTTTTTACCAACAGAAATCCAAATGTTGCTAAGCCATCGGGATTCTTAGAATAAAGAGGATTCAAGTCCACTTACAGCCAGAGGCACCATTTACATATGGTCATTCTGGGTTCTTTTAGGAAAATAGCCACTGCAAACATGAGGGGAATACAGGGTAAAGGTTAGGAATGAGGGTATCTATAGATGGGGAGGAGCTGGGAGAATGAGGCAGCTGGTAGATTAGAGCATTTGAGCACTGGGGCAGAAAGAGGAAATGAACTTGGGCAAAGTACACTAGGACTTTTAAAAGAAGTTTAGGGAGAAGTCTGGAAAGTCTCTCCAAAAAGAAAGGGAGTGCAAAGTGGTAAAAAGTGAGCCAGATGCCATTGTCCCTTAACACAGCAGTCTCCAGAAACAAATATTTTCTTCTTTTCTTCCATCTTCCAAATTTCCCTCTCACAGCAAATTCTAACCCTGAACCATAGAGGAAAATTCTAACACTGACCATATTAGAAAGTGATTTTTGGAAATATAGTTTCCTGTTTTCGAAAAATATGAGGTGATAGTTAATTATAGACAATCCAGCACGATGTTGTTCAGTCTGAAAGTGGTGAACAACTCTTTGCACCCTATGGATTATAGCACTCACAGTTGCACAACTGTGCACAACTATTGCATACTTGCACTAATTTCACATACTAGCAAAGTAATGCTCAAAATTCTCTAACTGAGGCCTCAAAACTACCTGAAAGGAGAATTTCCAGATATTCAAGCTGGATTTAGAAAAGGCAGAAGAACCAGAGATCAAATTGCCAAAATCTGTTGGATCATAGGAAAAGCAAGAGAATTTCAGAAAAACATCTACTTCTGCTTTATTGACTATGTCGAAGCCTTTGCTTGTGTGGATCACAACAAACTGTGAACAATTCTTAAAAAGATGGGAATACCAGACCACCTTACTTGCCTCCTGGGAAACCTATATGCAGGTCAAGGAGCAACAGTTAGAACCAGACATGGAACAATAGACTGGTTCCAAATTGGGAAAGGAGTATGTCAAGACTGTATATTGTCACCCTGCTTATTTAACTTATATGCAGAGCACATCATGTTAAATGCCAGACTGGATGAAGCACAAGCTGGAATCAAGATAGCCAGGATAAATATCAATAACTTCACATACAAAGATAACACCTCCCTTATGGCAGAAAGTGAAGAGGAACTAGTCTCTTGGTGAATGTGAAAGAGGAGAGTGAAAAAGCTGGCTTAAAACTCAACATTCAAAAAACTAAGATCATGACATCTGGTCCCATCACTTCATGGCAAATAGATGGGGAAACAATGTAAACAGTTACAGTCTTTATTTTCTTGGGCTCTAAAATCAATGCAGATGATGACTGCAGCCATGAAATTAAAAGATGCTTGCTCCTTGGAAGAAAAGCTATGACCAACCTAGACAACATATTAAAAAGCAAAGACATTAGTTTGCCTACAAAGCTCCATAAAGTCAAAGCTGCGATTTTTCCAGTAGTCATGTATGGATGCGAGAGTTGGACTATAAAGAAAGTTGAGCACCGAAGAATTGATGCTTTTGAACTGTGGTGTTGGAGAAGACTCTTGAGAGTCCCTTGGACTGCAACATCAAACCTGTCAATGCTAAAGAAAATCAGTCCTGAATATTCACTGGAAGGACTGATGGTGAAGCTGAAGCTCCAGTACTTTGGCCACCTGATGGGAAGAACTGACTCATTGGAAAAGACCCTGATGGTGGGCAAGATTGAAAGCAGCAGGAGAAGGGGATGGCATAGGATGAGATGGTTGGATGGCATCACTGACTCAATGGACGTGAGTTTGAACAAGAAGCCTGGCGTGCTGGAGTCCACGGGGTAGCAAAGAATTGGACATGACTGAGCAACTGAACTACAGATAATTACAGAACTGTTCATGGAATTCATTGATTACAAATTGGAACAAGCTAGTTGTTACTTTTAAATGTCAGATGACAGTATACCTATGATATTGTTTTTAAAAATGCCTTTCTACTACCAGAACTTTTCATGTAAATATATGAAATTGGAGACTTTCAATACAAACAAAATACAGTATTATTATTCAGAAAATATTTAAGGAATAATTATGAGCCAGGAAATGTTAATACATTACTTAATGATAAACAAAACAGACAAAAATCCTCGCCTCAAGAAGCTTAATTTTTAGTGGGAATAAAATTTCAGCAAAGATCACTGAAACTTAAGGGAAGCAAAAAATCCCAATATTCTGTGGCATCTCTGTAAACTAACACTGATGTTGCTGGGTTCCTCTCACACATATTCGTTATGCTGAACACACAGCACACTGCTGCAATAAGGAGAATAGTATTGATTTTTAATTTCCTCTAGGAACTGTCCAAAACTGCCTTTTAAAATTGTATTTGATTATGAACATCCCAAACACAGAAAATAATAGCAAAATTCACTTGTTAAAAGAAATCGTAACATTTTTCAACACTTGTTTCAATGTTTTTTCAAGAAATTAAATATTAAGATATACTTAATCTTCCATTACTCTTTCTTGATACCATCATTTTACACCTTGATAGATCAAACACTCTGTGGTACCTGGGCAATACCTCTTTCATGAGCTAATGTGTATAATTATACACGCGCACACACACACACACACACACACACACACACACATATGCATTCCCTGAGAAGGGAATGGCAACCCACTCCAGTATTCTTGCCTGGTGAATTCCATGAACCAAAGAGCCTGGCAGGCTACCGTCCATAGGGTTAAAGAGTCAGACACAATTGTGCGACTAACACTTTCACTTTCATATATATGTATGAAGACTCCCAAAGTTGTTCACCTAGGGTACACACATTCAAACACTCCTACTTGTATATAAGATATATCTATGCTGACATGTGTAACCATTGTTCATTTATTTAATTCACTTGTATGCATATAACAAAATATATACCTAATATCTTATTTTATGAGGATTTAGGTTATCTAGATTTTCTCTAGGATGCATATTCTTATATTGAACATCTTGAGTGAATGTGTTAAGTATTTCTACAGAGCATTCTTCCAGGAATAGAATCACTCTCTTTTATGGCATTTACATATTTAATTCAATATAATTTATCAAAATTTCCACCAATTTTTAACAACCTATATTTCAACCAAAAGTATAAATGTATTCATTTTCCCCATATTCTTACTAAGGTATAGTTAAACTCTTTAAACTCTCAAAAATATGCCACATCTATGAAAGTGACATATTTTAGTGTAAAATGCCATTGCCTTGATTACCAGTGAGATTGAGCATCTTTTAATAATTTCATTGGACACTTTTTTCTTCAATTCTGAGTAGTCTGTCATATCCATCATCCAGTGCTCTATTACATTGCATTTCTGTTCTGATTGATTAATTAGAGTTTGTTATTTATTCCAGAAAAAGATAACCACTTTCACTTTACCACAGAGTAATCAGTCTTTAGGGACATCATATTGAATATATGGATAGAGACAAATTTCTTAACTATAACTTCTGAGAATTTTTGGTTTGCCTTCACTTTCTTAATCAATTGGATCAGTAGTTTCTCATCCTGCCGTATATGAGAATCATCTGGGAGGCTTTTAAAAATATGTCCTCTTCTGAGACTTTGGTTCAATTGATATGCAGTAGGGCAGGGGCATTAACACTGCCTAGATGTTTTCCCAGATGATTTCAATGTGAACTCTTAGTTGATCATCTCTATATTCACTGTAGACAGATCCTTCACTTATTATGCTGAAGAAAAATTAGTGCAGAAAAATCAACTGTGTACAATGATTTCAGCCCCAAGCTGTTGTTAGCCAAGATACTCTAAGTCCCAATTTTCGCCTATTCCACCATCACCTTCTCCCAGAATCTATATCACCTGGCTTTTCAGGATCCTGGCTTCCTAGTCAGCTCTTGCCAATGACACTTTTTTTTTTCTTTTTTTAAATTTTATTTTATTTTTAAACTTTACAATATTGTATTAGTTTTGCCAAATATCGAAATGAATCCGCCACAGGGATACCCGCGTTCCCCATCCTGAACCCTCCTCCCTCCTCCCTCCCTTTTAATTCCTTTGAGAAACTATTCTTAATGAGAAACGAAGCTCATAAACTTGTTCAACTTTTCCTTTATACCCTTTCAGCGTATAGAGCTGTATGTTCCATATATACAGCACAATTTTGAATCCTGCATACTCTTTTGTATCAAGTGGGCTCTGATTCCATGTCACTCTCTTTACTAGACCCAGCCCTGAAATGACCACCTGCTCCATCTTTTACCCTGCTAATGATCAGAATCAGAACACATCAAAATTCGATACTTCCATTTTCATCACTGAAATTGACTAAATGGAAACATCTGGTATTGTTCCATCTCCTAAGATGATATAATGATTCTACAATATTAAAAAAAAAAAACTACCAATAATAAGCCCTTCTTGTGGTTGAACGAGTATAGTATCAAGCAAATAAGGACTATTTTACATGACATCTCAGTCTGTAGTTCAAACTCAGTTCTGCCTGATATTTTCAAATTCATGTGGTTGTGGATATTATAATTACATGGAAATATCAGAACAAAAATTTAATAATAATTATAATGAAAGAATCATGGCCAGTGTAATAACTCCGACTTTCTTTGTTTATTACTAACACAAACAAGATACATTTGTCATCTTTTCAGAAGACACACATTGGCTCTATGTGTCACTCTGCTCCCAAATTTCTTTTCTAGCTACCTCTTCTAGCCCTGCTTCAGTTCCATCATGCTGCTTGTCTAATATACTTCCTGCATTACTTTTCCATATCTTTAGTCTTGCTTATTGTTATGTACTGCTTGTTGATGCCCCTCAAAGACTCTTATGTTGAAATCCTAACCCCAGTCTAGTCTCTGGAGGTGGGAACTTTGGAAAGTAATTAGGTAATGAGAATGGAACCCTCATGAATGAGATGAATGAGATAAATGGGCTTAGTATCCTTATTAAAGGGACCCCAGAGTGCTCTTTCTTCATCTTCCCACCCTGTAGGTACATGGAGGAGTCAGGGATCTGCAACCAGAAAGAAGACCCTCACCAGGACCTGGCCATGCTGGGTCCCTGATTTCATCCTTCCAGCCTTCAGAACTGTGAGTAATATATTTTCTTATTTAACTTTAAAGTTCAGTCCATACCAAATACACAAATTTCCTCTTGAACACTTGACAAATGTAATGAATGAAATGATGTTAATTATCTGCACTTCTGTATCACTTTGTTCTACTGTAACACTGCTTATATAGAATGCTGTACACTGTAGCTAGTGCTGAGAGGTCATTACCTCCATATGATTCTAGTGTGAATAACACCAGGAACTGTAATTCATCACTGGACCCCCGGAGCATAATATGTAATTCACCAGTGATAAAAAATTGTGCAGTAAATATGTGCTTAATCAAATAGGATTGAATATAATTCCACCAAACAAATAGGCCAAAAGAATAGATATTGGATGAGGCAATATACTAATTTAACACTTATTTGTGGATGCTAGTTTCAAATTTTATTTGAGTAAATTATTCAATATTATCAGTAATTATATTTACTAGAAATTCTGTTCCCTGGTGGTTCAGATGGTAAACAATCTGCCTGCAATGCAGAAGACCTGGGTTCAATACCCAGGCCGGGAAGATTCCCTGGAGAAGGGAATGGCTATCCACTCCAATATTCTTGTCTGGAGAATTTATATGGACAGAGGATCCTGGAGGGCTATAGTCCAAAGGGTTGCAGAGAGTCAGACATAACTGAGCAATTAGCACAGTGTATAAAAAAACTGTTATATGAATTTATATAATAAAAGCAATTGTTTTATACAGATTGATTCATGATAATTACACAAAATAAATATATTTTGAAATATGAAGTTATATATTAAACTGTTTCCATGTACAATTTATCTTGAGGGCTCTTTCTGTGCTGCATTATAATGAAGTGTATTTGGAAAATTAATTAAATTAAATTGGTTATAATTAAAATTGTTATAAGTGGCTATAAAAAATATAAAAATGAAACCAAATCACTAAAAATGGCATAATATTAATTCAGAGTAATGAATAAGTTACACTTGTTTAAAAATGCAGTGACTGCTTTATTATTTAGCTTATTATTTAGTGCAATCCACCATGAACAAATACATTTTCTCTTTAGATAAAAAGCACAGACTTATGAATTAATCAAAGAAGAAGTATTTATTTGGGACCTTCATTGAATCAAGCAGACATTCTTGAAGTTAATAAAAAGCTTTAAAGTTCTGCATGATTTCTCCCCTTAAGCAGTTCACCAATCATTTAGAGAATGTGATAATGTAAATCCTGCATCCTTTCTGGCAGTCTGAGATTAGTCTTTTGACCATTCTTAGTGCTAGTGGTAAAGAATGCAGGACACACAAGAGATGCAGGTTGGATCCTTGGGTTGGGAAGATCCCCTGGAGAAGGGCATGGCAACCCACCACAGTATTTTTGCCTGGAGAACCCCATGGACAGAGGAACCTGGAAGGCTATGGTTCATAGCGTCACAAAGAATCAGATATGACTAAAGGGACTTAGCACATCCTCCTCATTTCTGCCTTTTCCCCCACAGTATAAGCCTATACATCATTTGGCTGGTAGCCTTGATACCAAAATCATTTCCCACAAACCACCAGCCTTGGCATCATGTGAGGGGTTTATAGGAAATAGAAAATATTAGAGCTGCTCCAGACTCCCAGAACCAGTATGTCCACTTAAGCAGGCTTCCCGGGTGACTGCAAGCTGCTTAAAATGTGAGAATCACTGGTTCCACATATGTGTATTTCCTGCCTTGTATTTAATTTCTAACCCAGATATGTAGCCCAGATATCCAACTCTCCTACTCATGAAGACTTTCACTGACTAAAAGCACTGTTTCTCTATAAGACTTTTTTTTCTTCTTCTGTTGATTACAGACTAAATGCCTTTCTCCATCTCTTTTTCTCTATGTCATAATGTCAGTTGTCCTCTGAGAACAATACTTCCTTTTTGCTTCTCCAGTTAGCTGCTGTGTTTTTTCTTCCTCCCACTAACATGGACCTTGTGCTCAGTAATGGAGAGCACAACTTAGTGTCTTCTACTTTGTTGCCATCTCCAAACTACTGCCATTCTGTTCTCTCATCAACATATTTGAGCTTTTTGGGAGCACACAACATAAAACAAAATCAGACCAATGGGTATTTTATCCTACATTGGAAGATTAGCTCATACATTCAGTTGCCTGCAAAGTCAATTGGCTACTATAGTGGAGATATCAGAATAGCTTAAAGGCATCTGTCAAGTTTTATTCTACTTAAAGCTTTTTACAGCTTCAATTTTCAATGTTTGCTCCTTCTAAGGTCCCATGATAATGGCATCCATTCTAAACCTTGATCTGGTGGCTGATTCTGGAGCAATAGCAGTAGTCCTAGCAACTATCCTTCCAAGAAGACAAATCCTGGCATAACCAACCTTTTAAGTCAGCCTAGATGGACAGAGAGGCCTGGCGTGCTGCAATTCATAGGGTCGCAAAAAGTCAGACACGACTGAGCGACTGAACTGAACTGAAAGGACTCACAATAGCTTACTAAACAGTAATTGGGATCACAGGCTTCTTACCGGATAACTGTTCTTTTTATTTTGGGTAATAGTAACATCCTGAACAACTCTCAAATGTCATTAAGTCCACTCATCTTAAGCACAGGGAAAAATCACCCAAGCAAGGTGTATCAACATACCTCTCTTCTGTAGACTGGGCTGCATCTTACTGGGGATTTGTCCCTCCACTAAGAATTATTGTATTCTTTTATAATCATGTATTATAGAAAGCAGAATACTGTATGATTAAGAATACTGAAGAAGATTGTATAGAAGTGAGTTGAAGACTGTGGGTACAGGTTTAAAAATGTCTTCAATCTTCTAGTTTAAGTGATACTTAATCACATAAATAAAATTGCAGCATTCATTGTTAATATAGGCCCTAACATTCCCTCCTTGTCTTGAAGATTATAATATTTATCACAGATACAAATTATTTTAATTTTTGCACTTTTAGAAATATCTAAATTAATCATGAATAATCCATCAATGAATAATGTCCAATCTTTTCAACAATCTTTAGGTAATATTAAAGAGTTTTTAACACGTTTCTAAAAATTGAAGTATAGAGTATTAGTTTATCTACAATATTATTTTACAGATGTACAGTTCAGTGATTCACAATTTTTAAAAATTACACTCCATTTATAGTCATCAAATATTGGCTATATCCCCTGTGTTATAAAGTATATCCTTAAATTTATCTTATATATAATAGTATGTGCTTCTTAATCTCCTATCTCCATATTGCCCCTCCCCACTTCACTCTCCACAATGGTAACCACTTTTCTGTTTTCTGTGAGTCTGCTTCTTTTCTGTTATACTCACTAGTCTGTTGTATTTTTAGATTTCACATGTAAGTGATCTCATACAGTATTTGTCTTTATGACGTACTTCACTTAACATAGTATCCCCAAGTGCATCCATGTTGTTACAAATGGCTACATTTCATCCTTTATTATGGCTGAATAGTATTTTAGTGTGTGTGTGTGTGTGTCTTCTTTATCCATTCTTCTGCTGATGGACACTTAGGTTGCTTCTATGTCTTGGCAATTGTAAATAATGCGGCTATCACCGTTGGGATACATGTACCTTTTCGAATTAGTGGTTTGCTTTTTCAGATATGTACCAAGGAGTGAAACTGCTGAGTCATCGGTAGTTCTATTGTTAGTTTCTTGAGAAAACTCCACAATGTTTTCCACTGTGCCTATGCCAAGTTACATTCTCACCAACAGTATGCGAGAGTTCCCTTTTCTATACATCCTCACCAACATTTATTACTTGTGTTCTTTTCAATAATAGCTGTTCTGATGGATGTGAAGTGACATCTCATGTTCTTTTCATTGTCAGTTCCCTGATTATTAGTAGTGCTGAGCATCTTTTCATGTGAATGTTGGTCATCGGCATTTCCTCTTTGGAAGAATATATGTTCAGGTCGTCCACTCATTTTTACTTTTTTTTTTTTTTTTAAGCTGTGCTGAGTTGTGTGAATTGTTTGTACATTTTTGATGTTAACCCTTTATCAGTAATATAAATGTCATATAAATTGTCAAATGTTTTGCCACACTTAGCAGGTTTTTTTGTTTTGCTGTTGGTTTTGTTTACTGTTTAAAAGCTCTTAATTAGGTCCCATTTGTTTATTATGGACAAAAATTAGATAACACTGAAATTTAATAGTTACTAGCAATCTCCCTTCAAAAATGCTGGAAGAGACCAGCCTAGTTCATATTCTTACTCTATGCAATCAACTGACAAAAAATTTTAACAAAAGTGGCCCCAAGTGAAGCCCTGTATGAGACATATATTTCCCAGTTTACCATTGTGTGCTATTCAGCTTGTCTTATTATGGTTAATTTTAGTGTTATATATCATCCATTTCATAAAGGGCTGTCCTAGTTGCTGCTAGTTTATGGAATCTTATGTTTATGTATCTAAGTAACAGATACATAAAATTGATCAACATCACCATTATTTCCACCTCTAATTTTAGAAAATATTGTTTTTAACTCTCTTATGGTTCTTCCAGAGACTTGACACATTGGTATGCCCATGTACTTGAACACTCTGAGAAATATATTCCCAACTTCAAATTGACCTTATGCTGGAATTATTTGTGCTCTCTGTTCCACCATATTAATTTGCACTGCTTGTGTACCAGTATAATCATATAAATAAGAATCTTTGGATACAGGATCTGTTTACCTTATGCAAAGAGGCAGTTGGGGCTAGGTGTATTGTCAGATCTTTAAACATAGTTCTCATATATAGGCTTCCCTGGTGGCTCGGACAGTAGAGCATCTGCCTGCAATTGTGGGAGACCCAGGTTCAATCCCTGGGTTGGGAAGATCCCCTGGAAAAGGAAATGGCAACCCACTCCAGTACTTTTGCCTGGAAAATCCCATGGAAGGAGGAGCCTGGTAGGCTATAGTCCATGTAGTCGCAAAGAGTCAGACACGACTGAGAACCTTCACTTTCACTTTTCACTTTCTCATATACTGGATCCTAATGAATTTGTCACTGCTTGCATGTTATGGATTTATATGTGTTTATAACTCATACTTCCTCCATATACATGACAAAAAGAAATCTAGAGTATTAATTTCAATACCCAGTTAACCTGATTAATAGTATATCATTGATTTAAGACATCAGGTTGGCAACTAGTAGAATTTAATCAATGGTCCAGTTTGGATTCCTTCCATATAAATTATAGCACAGAGACAGAGTGTTAATATGAGTTTGATTTAAGACAAAGAAGGGGGATTGCTATCACTATGATACCAATAAAACTTGGGCTTGTACACCAGGTGCATTGGTAATGAAAATGATGCATTGCTAAATTCAGCATTGTGTAGAGCCTGCTTATGTCTGGGGTTATGGCTTTTTCAAGTTATAATAATGGCTAATATGGGTTTGTAATATTACAATTACCTGACCTATATGCCAGTGGTTCACAGTGAGTTGATATGTCCTATATGCAGATGACACCACCCTTATGGCAGAAAGTGAAGAGAAACTCAAAAGCCTCTTGATGAAAGTGAAAGTGGAGAGTGAAAAAGTTGGCTTAAAACTCAACATTCAGAAAATGAAGATCATGGCATCTGGTCCCATCACTTCATGGGAAATAGATGGGGAAATAGTGGAAACAATTTCAGACTTTATTTTTCTGAGCTCCAAAATCACTGCAGATGGTGACTGCAGCCATGAAATTAAAAGACGCTTACTCCTTGGAAGGAAAGTTATGACTAATCTAGATAGCATATTGAAAAGCAGAGACATTACTTTGCCAACAAAGGTCCATCTAGTCAAGGCTATGGTTTTTCCTGTGATCATGTATGGATGTGAGACTTGGACTGTGAAGAAGGCTGAGCACCAAAGAATTGATGCTTTTGAAGTGTGGTGTTGGAGAAGACTCTTGAGAGTCCCTTGGACTGCAAGGAGATGCAGCCAGTCCATTCTGAAGGAGATCAGCCCTGGGATTTCTTTGGAAGGAATGATGCTAAAGCTGAAACTCCAGTACTTTGGCCACCTCATGCGAAGAGTTGACTCATTGGAAAAGACCCTGGTGCTGGGAGGGATTGGGGGCAGGTGGAGAAGGGGATGACAGAGGATGAGTTGGCTGGATGGCATCACTGACTCGACGGACGTGAGTCTGAGTGAACTCCGGGAGTTGGTGATGGACAGGGAAGGCTGGTGTGCTGCGATTCATGGGGTTGCAAAGAGTCGGACATGACTGAGTGACTTAACTGAACTGAACTGATATGGTCGCTTTATTGATCTACATAGAATGTTAAAAGCAGTGATTATGGCACAGAACAACCTTTATTTCCCCTTGAAGTCCCATAGTGCTTTAACTGAACTCGATTGTTGTATGATAATAAAAGATCAAGAGAATTATTTGTCACATTGGGACTCATTGTGGAAACATTTCTATATGGGAATTCAAATTAAAAATTGCATGTGACAATTTTGAACTCAATTATCATTACACACTGAGAAAGGTAAAAATTAGATTTTTTCCCTGCATTTTTTCCTTGCTTGATATTGCCTTTAAGTATTGATGAGAAACTTAAAATTATTTCTGATGTTCTTAAACAGGCTGGATTATTTTCACTAATTGTGATCCCTGGTAGTGCAGGCGTCAGATCTCAAATCTGCAGTAGACCTATGGTTCAAATTCTTCTGAATGATTTTACCACCATAAGTAAACAAAGAATATCTAAATTTCCAAGATCTGTTACCAAATATAAATTTCAGAGTGCAGAAACCTTAAATACATCTTTCCTTTCTAGGGAGGTTCCCTGATGGCTCAGCAGTAAAGAATCTGCCTTCAATGCAGGAGACTTGGATTGGATCCCACTGTGGGGAAGATCCCGTGGAGAAGGAAGTAGCAACCCACCCTAGTATTCTTGCCTGGGAAATCCCATGGACAGAGCAGCCTTACGGGCTACTCTCTTGTTGTGGTGGGTGGGCTTCTTATTGTGGTGGCTTCTCATGTTACAGAACACAGGCTCTAGGGTGCATGGGCTTCAGTAATTGTGGCTCCTGGGAAACTAGAGCAGGAGCTCAATAATTGTGTCACACAGGCTCAGTTATTCCGCTGCATGTGGAATCACCCTGGACCAGGGATTGAACCAGTGTCTCCTGCATTGGCAGGCAGATTCTTTACCACTGAGCCACCAAGGAAACACCACATGTATATCTTTTTAATTTAATATTATTCTCTGGGTATTTTATTAATAAGTTTGATTTACTAGCTGGAAATGTAGAGTTGCTACCTATAATTGATTTTCTATTTGTCTACCTAACCTTTATACCAAGTTTTATAATGCTGTGAATCAAATGAAAAAGGTGGTTTAAAACTCAGCATTTTAAAAATGAAGATCATGGCATCCAGTCCCATCACTTCATGGGAAATAGATGGGGAAACAGTGGAAACAGTGGAAGACTCTATTTTCCTGGGCTCCAAAATCACTGTAGAAGGTAACTGCAGCCATGAAATAAAGAATTCTTAATCCTTGGAAGAAAATCTATGACCAACCTAAACAGCATATTTAAAAGCAGAGACATTATTTTGCCGACAAAAGTCTGTCTAGTCAAAGCTATGGTTTTTCCAGTAGTTGTGTATGGATGTAAGTGTCAGACTATAAGGAAATCTGAGTGCTTAAGAACTGATGTTTTTGAACTGTGATGTTGGAGAAGACTCTAGAGAGTCTCTTGGACTGCAAGGAAATCCAACCAGTCAGTCCTAAAGGAAATCAGTCCTGAATATTCATTAGAAGGCCTGATGCTGAAGCTCCCATACCTTGGCCACCTGATGCAAAGAACTGACTCATTAGAAAAGACCCTGATGCTTGGAAAAGTTGGAGGCAAGAACAGAAGGGAATGACAGAGGATGGGATGGTTGAATGTCATCACCCACTCCATGGACATGAGTTTGAGCAAGGTCCGGGAGCTGGTGATGGACAGGGAAACCTAATGTGCTGCAGTCTATAGGGTTGCAAATTCGGACACAACTGAACAACTGAACTGAACTGAAAATATATATTCTCTAGAGCAGAATCCAATCACTGGGAACTAAATGTTGTCTTTTTTTTAATGAAAAACAAACAAAAACATTTATTAATATTGACCACAAGTCTTGTGGGCCATTCAGGACATTTTCCTCCTTCCAGGTAATTATAATTCTTAACATGGGCACGTGATGGACAACAGCCGCTTGGGTGTAAGTTATATTCTACTTAATGATTTGGAGACTACCCCTTCATTTCCTTTTTTTCTTAACTTTCTCAAACTTCACATATTAAAAAAAAAGAGATTGGGATATTAATAGCACAATATTATATTAGTTTCAGGTATACAACTTAATTAGATTTTTGCATATACTGTGAAATGACCACAACAATTAAGTCTTGTTAACATGCATTGCAACACATAGTATTTGTCTGCTGAGAGATTTGAAGGTCTATTCTATTAGCAACCTTCAGACATGCACTACAGTATTAACTAGAATCACTATGCTGTTTAAATATCACATCTTTGCTAGAGAGCCAAGGCTTTTACAGTACTTAGCTCCAGAGTAAATTTGAATCAGTTTTGTCAAATTTCAGGTGATCATGAGCTGATCGTTTAGACACGAGTTTTGTCCCTTGCCAGTGTCTTTCAGGATGGCTCAACATTTTATTTCTCAGGGTCAGGGTCATAGGTATCTACTCACAGTCCCGATAATTGTGAGGTAGATTAAAAACCTTTGTATTAGCCTTGGTCAGCAGATCATAGAGGTTATTTCATTAAAATATTGGTAAGGTCTGTGAAATGTAGAAAGTTGCTGCATGTTTTGTAGTCATAACTCTACCCCATTCTGCTATTTATTTTTCATGAGGATTCGTGAAAAATGGGGGCATTTCCAAGGAATGTACCCAGCTTGTGAGGGTCGGAGCAGAGCTTTTGCTTATCATCAAGTCTTCTGCTTCTGATATTACAAGGATGTGACCAGATAAAATGGAATAATATTTACTCACACGTTGGAACTGATAAGATGTAAGCCCCCCGCCCCATTATTCCCCTGTGCTCCCATGCTCATCACTTACACCCATGCTTGTTTAATTACCGACTGGCATATCATGCAGTAACAAATGCATAAAGTGTTCTTTTACATTTAATTGTTTTTTGTCTTTAAAGAAATTTTAATGGATAATAATATAAACACTATTAAGCAACACTATTCTTTGAGATTCTTTTTGAATTCATTGTCATCATAAAAGAGCAGTTTTTTAGTTCACAGAGTTTCATAACAGAGTCTACTGGCAAAGGACACTGACAGGACTGTGATAAACTAGATGTCACTTGATTACTTTCCTTGAAAAATTTTA
Source organism: Bos mutus (assembly GCF_027580195.1). Classification (NCBI taxonomy): domain Eukaryota; kingdom Metazoa; phylum Chordata; class Mammalia; order Artiodactyla; family Bovidae; genus Bos; species Bos mutus. The sequence goes on along the minus strand of NC_091636.1, from coordinate 47,554,294 downwards.
CACCTGTGAAGAAGTGACTGGGAAAAGAATTCATTTAGTAGTAAACTTTTGAGAACATTTCATCAAGGAATAGAAATAAACTCTATTATAATGTGGATATATAAGAAAATTTTCTTCTCTTGGCATCGTAGATGGTGCATTGTTAAAAAATAAAATTAAATAAAGCTGTATGCATGCTAAGTCACCTTAGTCAAGTCTGACTGTTTGTGACCTTATGGACTGTAGCCCACCAGGCTCCTGTGTCCATGGGATTCTCCAGACAAGCATATTGGAATGGTTTGCTATTTCCTAGTGAACGCTAAAATAAAACTTAACTGAAATATCCTGAATTTTATTGCTCTGATGGTCAATTGATGTGTTTCTATTTCCTATTTCTCCTCTTACATATTCAGCACTGAAATCTAGTTAGTTATCTCTCTCCTGAAGATAATATTGGCTGAATCATCCATATTTAGTCTAACAAATGACTTTAATTTTTTTGAGGGAGTAAAATAACTGGCAGAAGCCAGCATATATACTAAGTATATAAGTGGGGTAAGTGTGTGGGGGGGCGATTGATTAATATTTCAAAAAAAAAATCCCTAAGGCTGCAAAATGATTTTGCAGATTCTTTATGTACGTTTTATGGTGTTTGTATGTGAAGGAGAATATTGGATTTCTTTGCATTTTTATTATTAATTGAACTCTTATCTCTTCCACTGATGTGCCAGGAAAAAGAGCAGATTATATCAAATTATGAGCAATTTTGCCTGATGATAGACTGTAATTTTATGTTCTGTTAGAAATTTCTGAAGCAGGTCAATATTTCTGTCCAAAAATTATCTGTTCAATGCATGTAATTTTATATACCCTCTCTCCATTTTCCTCCCTGTTCCTCTTCCTTTCTCTCTTTCTCTCTGTCTATCTGTCTCTGCTGGCATGGTAGAAATTGCGTTATTTTCATTTTCTATTTCTTCATTTTAGAGGTCTGAGTTCTATAGGTCTTAAGTAAAGCAAACTTGTTGGAAAGTTCTGTTTGATTCTTAATGTAATTTTGACATATAGACACATGTGCTCCTTTGAAGTCTATAGGTTTAATTACAGATATCACATGCTTACTTCAACTTGCAATCTCAATAGTTTAAGATTGTGCCATTTGGCATGTAAATGTATGATTCATATTGTTGTTTCCTGACCTAAGATATTGCCTAAATAACAGTGCCTGCGTTCATACTGTTGTTTCAGTAGTGTCCAACTCTTTGCAATCCCACTGTAGCCCACCAGGCTCCTTCGTCCATGGGATTCTCCAATCAAAGTACTGGAGTGGTGGCCTTGGAGCGGGGTGGCCATGCCCCCTCCAGGCGATCTCCACAATCCAGGGATTGAACCTGCATCTCCTGTATTGGCAAGGGGATTCTTTACCACTACCACCTAGGAAGCCCTGTAAATGCAATATTAATCATTCAGTCATGTCCAGTTCTTTGAGACCCCATGGACTGTAACCGTCCAGATTTCTCTGTCCATGGAATTCTCCAGGCAAGAATACTGGAGTGGGTAGCCATTCCCTTCTGTAGGTATATTCCCAACCCAGGGATCCAACACTGGTCTCCGGCATTGTCAGCAGATTTAGTACCATCTGAACCACCAGTTCAGTTCAGTTCAGGTGCTCAGTCGTGTCCAACTCATTGAGACTCCATGAATCACAGCACTCCAGGCCTCCCTGTCTATCACCGTCTCCCGGAGTTCATTCAAACTCATGTCCATCGAGTCGGTGATGCCAGACAGCCATCTCATTCTCTGTTGTCCCCTTTTCCTCCTGCCCCCAATCCCTCCTAGCATCAGGATCTTTTCCAATGAGTCAACTCTTTGCATGAGGTGGTCAAAGTACTGGAGTTTCAGCTTTAGCATCATTGCTTCCAAAGGGAGAGAAGTGGGAGGGGTGTTCAGGATTGGGAACATGTGTACACCCATCTCAGATTCATGGTAATGTATGGCAAAACCCATACAATATTGTAAAGTAATTAGCCTCCAATTAAAATAAATAAACTTAAATTAAAAAATAAATAAATAAAATAAAATAAACAAATCTAAAAAAAAAAAAAAGAACATCCAGGGCTGATCTCCTTCAGAATGGACTGGTTGGATCTCCTTGCAGTCCTAGGGACTCTCAAGAGTCTTCTCCAACACCACACTTCAAAAGCATCAATTCTTCGGCTCTCAGCCTTCTTCACAGTCCAACTCTCACATCCATACATGACCACAGGAAAAACCATAGCCTTGACTAGATGAACCTTTGTTGGCAAAGTAATGTCTCTACTTTTGACTATGCTATCTAGGTTGGTAATAACTTTCATTCCAAGGAGTAAGGGTCTTTTAATTTCATGGCTGCAGTCACCATCTGTAGTGATTTGGGAGCCCAGAAAAATAAAGTCTGACACTGTTGCCACTGTTTCCCCATCGATTTCCCATGAAGTGATGGGACCGGATGCCCTGATCTTCGTTTTCTGAATGTTGAGCTTTAAACCAAATTTTTCACTCTCCACTTTCACTTTCATCAAGAGGCTTTGAGTTTCTCTTCACTTTCTGCCATAAGGGTGGTGTCATCTGCATATCTGAGGTTATTGATATTTCTCCTGGCAATCTTGATTCCAGCTTGTGCTTCTTCCAGCCCAGCGTTTTTCATGATGTACTCTGCATATAAGTTAAATAAACAGGGTGACAATATACAGCCTTGACGTACTCCTCTTCCTATTTGGAACCAGTCTGTTGTTCCATGTCCAGTTCTAACTGTTGCTTCCTGAACTGCATACAAATTTCTTAAGAGGCAGATCAGGTGGTCTGGTATTCCCATTTCTTTTAGAATTTTCCACAGTTGATTGTGATCCACACAGTCAAAGGCTTTGGCATAGTCAGTAAAGCAGAAATAGATGTTTTTCCGGAACTCTTGCTTTTTCCATGATCCAGTGGATGTTGGCAATTTGATCTCTGGTTCCTCTGCCTTTTCTAAAACCAGCCTGAACATCAGGAAGTTCACGGTTCACATATTGCTGAAGCCTGGCTTGGAGAATTTTGAGCATTACTTTACTAGCATGTGAGATGATTGCAATTGTGCGGTACTTTGAGCATTCTTTGGCATTGCCTTTCTTTGGGATTGGAATGAAAACTGACCTTTTCCAGTCCTGTGGCCACTGCTGAGTTTTCCAAATTTGCTGGCATATTGAGTGCAACACTTTCAGAGCATCATCTTTCAGGATTTGGAATAGCTCAACTGGAATTCCATCACCTCCACTAGCTTTGTTCGTAGTGATGCTTTCTAAGGCCTACTTGACTTCACATTCCAGGATGTCTGGCTCTAGGTCAGTGATCATACCATCATGATTATCTTGGTCATGAAGATCTTTTTTGTACAGTTCTGTGTATTCTTGCCATCTCTTCTTAATATCTTCTGCTTCTGTTAGGTCCATACCATTTTTGTCCTTTATTGAGCCCATCATTGCATGAAATGTTCCCTTGGTATCTCTGATTTTCTTGAAGAGATCTCTAGTCTTTCCCATTCTGTTGTTTTCCTCTATTTCTTTGCATTGATGGCTAAAGAAGGCTTTCTTATCTCTTCTTGCTATTCTTTGGAACTCTGCATTCAGATGCTTATATCTTTCCTTTTCCCCTTTGGTTTTCGCTCCTCTTCTTTTCACAGCTATTTGTAAGGCCTCCCCAGACAGCCATTTTGCTTTTTTGCATTTCTTTTCCATGGGAATGATCTTGATCCCTGTCTCCTGTACAATGTCATGAACCTCATTCCATAGTTCATCAGGCACTCTATCTATCAGATCTAGGCCCTTACATCTATTTCTCACTTCCACTGTATAATCATAAGGGATTTGATTTAGGTTATACCTGAATGGTCTAGTGGTTTTTCCTACTTTCTTCAATTTAAGTCTGAATTTGGCAATAAGGAGTTCATGGTCTGAGCCACAGTCAGCTCCTGGTCTTGTTTTTGCTGACTGTATAGAGCTTCTCCATCTTTGTCTGCAAAGAATATAATCAATCTGATTTCGGTGTTGACCATCTGGTGATGTCCATGTATAGAGTCTTCTCTTGTGTTGTTGGAAGAGGGTGTTTGTTATGACCTTTGCATTTTCTTGGCAAAACTCTATTAGTCTTTGCCCTGCTTCTTTCCGTATTCTAAGGCCAAATATGCCTGTTACTCTAGGTGTTTCTTGAGTTCCTACTTAACGTCCATAAATATTAGTAAAGATTTCATTCTTATAACTGGTGAGTTATATTTCATTATGTATGTATATATGTGTGTGTGTGGGGGTGCCACATCTTATTTATCTGTTATAAATAAATAAAGCAGCAGGCTTAGGCTGCTTCTATGTCTTGGCTGTTATAAATAATGCTGCTATGAACATCAAGGTGCATCAAACATTGAAATTCGTACATTAATTTTCTTTAGATAAATACCTATAATTGGAATTGCTGAATTATATGATAACTTCATTTTTAATATTTAGAGGAGCATCCATAATGTTTTCTATAATGACTGTATCAATTTGCATTCCTATCAACAGTTCATGAGGGTTCTCATTTTAGACCTTCTTGCCAACTCTTATTGTTTCTTATCTTTTTGATGATAGGCATTCTGACATGTGTGAGGTAACATCTCATTATGCTTTTGAAAGATATTTCCCTGATGATTAGAGATGTTGAACATGTGCCTGTTGGCCATGTATGTCTTGTTCAGGAAAAAAAAAATACAACTATTCAGGTTCCCTTCCCATGTTTTATAATGTGTTGTGTGAGTTTTTATATATCTTTATGTAATTTAGATGTTATCCCTATATTGAATGTATGATTAGCATCTCCTCATAGAGAAGTGTTATTTATTTACTTATCTATTTATTATTTAGATACCTCCAGACTGTGGGCCACCATGCTGGAGGCGGGGTTTTGAAGAGTGTCTCTCTCTCTTTCCAACCTGGCTTGATGTGGCCCTTTTATCCTTTGTTGTGAAGCAAGTATTCCACTAGTTCTTCAGTTTTTTTCAGAAGAGTTTCTTCCATATACACTTGTACATTTGCTGTGTCCATGGGAAAATGTGAGTTTAGAACATTCTTATGCCAGTATCTTGAACTGCCTCCTCAATTAAGGTATTTTTTTAAATGTTACAGTTGTTTTCTTAATTTTACTGTTAACTGTGAAGTGCATTTTCACAGATATATCTGTCATATGCATAATAAGTTGACTTTTAAGTAACATTACAGATTTCCAGGTATCTTGCATGCATTAGTGGATCAGTTCAATTCAGTCACTCAGTTGTTTTCAATGCTTTGCGAACCCATGGACTGCAGCACGCCAGGGTTCCTTGTCCATCACCCAGAGCTTTCTCAAGCTCATGTCTGTTAAGTGGGTGATGCCATCCAACCATCTCATCCCCTCTGGTCTCATTCTCTTCCTGCCTTCAATCTTTCCCAACATCAGAATCTTTTCCAATGAGTTAGCTTTTTGCATCAGGTGGCCAAAGTATTGGAGCTTCAACTTCAGCATCAGTCCTTCCAATGAATAATGAGGACTGATTTCCTTTAGGATTGACTGGTTTATCTCCTTGCAGTCCAAGGGACTCTCAAGAGTCTTCTCCAACATAACAATTTAAAGGCATCAGTTCTTCAGTGCTCAGCTTTCTTTATGGTCCAACTCTCACATCCATACATGACTACTGGAAAAACCATAGCTTTGTCAGTGAAGTAATGCCTCTGCTTTTTAATATGCTATTTAGGTTGGTCATAATTTCTCTTCCAAGAAGCAAGTGTCTTTTAATTTCATGGCTGCAGTCACATCTGCAGTGATTTTGGAGCCCAGGAAAATAAAATCTCTCACTGTTTCCATTGTTTCCCCATCTATTTGCCATGAAGTGATCGGACTGGATGCCATGATCTGCGTTTCTTTGAATGTTGAGTTTTAAGCCAGTTTTTTCACTGTTTTCTTTCACTTTCAACAAGAGGCTCTTTAGTTCCTCTTTTCTTTCTGCCATAAGGGTGGTGTCATTAGGATATCTGAGATTATTGGTATTTCTCCCAGCAGTGTTGACTCCAACATTACTGTATACAAACTAAATTAATTCTAATGCAACTTCCATTCAAGATAGAGGACAATTCAGTACAGCCGTATCTATAGGAATTCTTTTCCTTCAGTGACTACCAGTGCAATGATAATTCCAAAGTTTATACTCCCAGCCAGCAAAATTGTGTAATCACAAGAACTTCATGTCTGGGTATATTGGACATTTTCATATAGGCTGCAGGCACCTTGCATTTTACATCTTCCTACTCCAAATCCATCTTTAATGTGTAATTTATATCCTGGTGGATGACACTTAAGATACACCCAGCTAAACAAGTAAGAAAAAAAAAGATGATGTCTTACATTATCTCCTTTATACTTTTTTTTTCAAGTTCATTATAATCAAGTTGATAATTCAGTCTCTTTATTTTTTATTGTCTTTGCCTAAAGACCCTGATGCTGGGAAAGATTGAAGGCAGGAGGAAAAGGGGACAATAGAGGATGAGATGGTTGGATGGCATCACCGACTCAATGGAGATGAGTTTGAGTAAACTCCTGGAGTTGGTGATGGACAGGGAAGCCTGGCGTGCTGCAGGCCAGGGGTTGCAAAGAGAGATTAAGAAAAAAGAAAACTTATTCTAGTCAGCATCAAAGACTTATTATGAGAGTCAGAAACTGTTTGGAGAAAAAGCTGAAAGCTACCTGGACATCACAAAGGTAGTAATTTGAGAGTATATAATTAAATGAAACAAAACCCTGAAATGTTACTTGAGATTTTTTTTTGGAGACATTGTAGTTAATGAGTATTAGGCAATAGATAAGTTACCTTCACCTAAAACAAATATACAGAAGAAAAAGTCTTGAGGAAACTGAATCTGAATGGTATTAAGAAAATTCTAGAAATTCCAGTATTCACTGATAAGTGGAAACAAATTCGAACCTAGTTCTCTGTAATACTGAAGTCTATCTTGCTTACAATGAGTTATTTTATCTTTAGTAGTACTTTGTATAGGGCTGCCGCTGCTGCTGCCAAGTTGTCCCAGTCGTGTCCGACTCTGTGCGACCCCATAGGCGGCAGCCCACCAGGCTCCCCCATCCCTGGGATTCTCCAGGCAAGAACCCTGGAGTGGGTTGCCATTTCCTTCTCCAAGGCATGAAAGTGAAAAGTGAAAGTGAAGTCGCTCAGTAGTGTCCGACTCTAGTGACCCCATGGACTGCAGCCTACCAGGCTCCTCTGTCCGTGGGATTTTCCAGGCAAGAGTACTGGAGTGGGGTTCCATTGCCTTCTCCATTGCATAGGGCACCTACTTGAAATCTAGAGGAAGTCGAGGCTTTTATTGAAGCCCAGAAATCTGGGTGACTCTCTATCAAAATAACTAAAGATCGATTCCAGTGAGAAAACCCACATTCGGTATCTGTTCCTGAGTGTGAGTACTTACACACAATGACACTCAACAACTAATCTGTTACCATTCAATACACTGAAAGTCTGACAAGTAAGACATTAGGCCAAGATTGCCTCAGAAGGTGCATAGTTTTGGAAAATAATTTCTATGATCTTGGCTCCAAGTTTAATTCTGCCTTTAACTAATTATTTCTCTGAATAAGTCTCCAATATTCTAGGACACAGTTACCACATTTTCTAAGTGAAAAAGTAAGTCCAGGTAACTTTTAGGATACTCTCATTAATATAAATCTGTGATGATATGAAATATAGAAAAAATTAATATTTAATTTGAAAATGAAATGACTGATTCAATTAAGTCTAAAATAATGTTAAAATATGGAAAAATTTGGAGTATAGTTTGGTAGACATTTATTTAATATTTGGTTAACAGATTTTTCATGAACTATGTGGTTAAAGAAGAGGTTTCCCTTGTGGCTCAATGGTAAAGAGGCTGCCTTCAATGCAGGAAACCTGTGCATGGTCCCTGGGTCAGGAAGATCCTTTGGAGATGGGAATGATTACCCACTCTGGTGTTCTTGCCTGGAGAATCCCATGGACAGAGGAGCCTCGTGGGCTACTGTCCATGGGATTACAGAGAGTTCCACATGATTAAGTGACGAATACACACACATGATTAAAGAAATTTGACAGATTAGAAAACCATTGTATGCATAATCATATATATATAAATATATTGGCAAAAGTTGTAGCCTAAAAAAATTTAGCTAAATGATATCTGATATAACGTAGGTAGAAAGAATAAATTATCTTTGTGACAAAAATAAAATGATGAGTGACAAAGCAAATTTGGGCAAGTCAGTAAGGTAGATAAAAGGAAGACACATTCACTGATGTGCTGCTGCAGCTATTCTTTCCTAAACCCAATGCTGATAGTTTGAATAAATCACTGAGCTTTTGTGCTTAACTTCAAAACTCATTGCAGCAAAGTCTTTTGGATCCGTACCAGTAGGTCAGTATTTACATATTAAAAAAAAACACATTGTCTGTCCTTTGTCCAGTATAAGCTTATGGAAAACTCTCAGCAAATTTGTCAAATTGATAAGGTATTTTTTATGTTTCCTTCTTTGTGTTCATGTCTCATTGTCCATTAATCTTATTTCTTTGACATTCAAGGAAGCTTCCTATTTCAGGACCTATTCAACCTACCTGGGTTTAAGATGTAAAAAGAGTGTTATTCAACATTACCTTTCTATTTTCAACATAATTCATCAAAGTTCTAATTTTAGATTTTTTTTTTTATCATTTAACTAACAATTAGAGGAAAAGGATCATTTAGTCTATGGGTGAGTATGTGCTAAATAGGTTCTGTCCTATCGAACTCTTTGCGACCTTAAAGACTGTAGCCCTCCAGGTTCCTCTGTCCCTGGGATTCTGCAGGCAAGAATCCTGGAGTGGGTTGCCATTCCCTCTTCCAAAGGATCTTCCCAACTCAGGGATCAAACCCATGTCTCTTACATCTCCTGCATTGGCAGGTGGGTTCTTTACGGCTACCTGGGAAGTCCCCATTTATTCTGTACTCTAGCCAAATTTAAGGTATACATTTTAATCTTAAATCCATCCTTGTTTACTTGTCTTTTATTACAAAACTATTTTAATGTTCTATATCAAACAATGACACAATAAAACAAAAATATTAAAATTTTTGAAGAAATATTTGTGGCAAGAGTGCATTTCAGCCTCTCTTGAGCTATGTGGCTAATTACCTACTCTAATTTAAAAGCAAATGTGATTTTAAAATTGAGAATGAGTATCTGGATTCTTGTCAATATTGAAATGAAAACTTTGTAAGGTCCTTAGGAGAAGTTTTATGCACCTGTCATGGAGAAGTCATATTTGGTATTCATTAAATGTGTTTTGCTTTGTTATAGCTCTTCAGAAAGAATAAATTTTGTCTATTTTTTTCTCTTTCAAAAACCTCAAGATCACCTTGAAAATGATTGCTCCATTTGAACCATTTGAGAAAGAACAGCAGAGCAATTTTCCCAAGGACTAAACAGTTTCAAATGGGCTGAGATACTGATTCCAGACAGCCAAATGACCATTAAAACAGAGATGGGTGGTTGTGGAATATGAAACTAATTTGAGAAATGTGTATTTTGACATTTTTTATTACACAAGAGTCCTATACCCTCTAACATTTCCTTCTTGATAGGGGGAAAAGTTATTTTTGCCATAGAAATCAAAGGACAGTTAAAGAGGGAATCTCATTTATATAGATTTTCAAGTGACTAAGATAAAAACCAGGAATACCAAAATGGTTTTGGTGGAGGAAATGATAAATGCAGGAAACCACTTAGCATTCGATCCTGGCCTCTTTGATCCTCTCAGAGACACCAGGAGGTGACACAAAACCAAATAAACACCCAAAGCAGGAAAGAATTAGAAAATGTTTACAAGCTACACTGCAACTAAAATCAAGTAATAGTATAGTAATACGTAGTCCCTAAAAGTTGCATCTCTTGAAAGTATTTTAAGTGATTTTGTAAAACTTGAACTCCTTGTCATAAATAAAGGATATTGCTTAGCTATATAAATTTTGATCTGCAGCAGTTAGGCTGATTATAGCTCCTGAATATAACTCACAGAAAAAAAGTGATACACCTGTTTCCAAAATGAACAAAATTAAATATTTAATTTAATTTGATATAGCACTCTGAGAAGAGACTATATAATGTTCACTGTATAATAGAGAGAGATTCTATTTCAAGAAGAAGTTAAATCATGTACTTTAACTTTGTTCTATCACTGATCAAACCCTTATCAGAAAATGGGGTTCTTTTGAAGTCTTTTTACAAGCCAATGTTAAACATAGTTTGTAAATTCAATCTGTCAGATATCAGCCATTTTTGTCTGTCCTTAGACTCCAGCAGCAGTATAGCTCAAAACAAAAGTAGAGAGCAAAACACACAAAAACAAGTGAAATATTGCTGCTCTTGAGTTTTTATTAGTTACTTGATTAAATATTCCATTTTAGTGAAATAATTGCTATATTTAGCAATTATAGTATAGCCTATATATTCTATATAATTATAGCCTACATATTCTATACCCAGATAAGAAAATTCATTTGTAAGGTAAGCTTTGTGACATAAAATGAGTATTGATCTCAATTATTGGCACCTTCCCCCTTTAAAAACTAAAATTAAATTGTAATTAATTGTGTCTACAAACTTCTTGTCAGTTATACTATTGTCAGTATATACTTTCAAGAATGTCACCTTATTATTCTTCTGGTTATCATTTGCAAAGCCTGCAATGCCTTTGCTTAAAGGTTATGCAAATTTTTGTTAGATATAAACCATCTCATTTCTGATTTCAGGAAGTCAACATAACCCATCTGCTGCTTTCACTTCCCAGCTGTATGCAGCAAAGCCAAATTGCTCTAAGTTGAGCTTTATACTGTCTTTGTAGGCTATCTTTTACCCACTGTGCTTACATTTTCCTTGTGTAATTTCACCATAGACACAGGTGCAGATGGTGTGTAAGAAGTGCAATGCTTATGGGAACATGTAATGTTAGGCTTGCAAGGCTTTTGACAGAACTTTGAGTTATAGTCCTAAGGAGTGAATTAATTTGGTTTAAGGATGGGCACTAATGCATCAAAATGGATTCATCCCTCAAAGTGATTCCTAATTTTACATCCAATCTCTACACCTATGTTCACTTCAAAAAGTCTTTTACTTACATTGTTTCATTTTCAGCATTCCCAAATAAAGGTATTGTAACTTTTCACTAATTCCTCAAGGATATTGCTTTAAAACAAAGTAGACAGACCGACAGAGGTTAGATAGGTGGATAGACAGAGAGATAGATATGGTATTTGTATATTGAGCTGCATTTGCAGTGATGTATAGAATTAAAAGTAATTTTCTGTATAAAATTTAGACTTCTAAATAGGTTTATGTTTTGTTAGTGACATTTAAAATAAGAATTGAGCAGTCAGCTAAGTTGTTATCAACAAGACCATTATAATATGCTCTGATTTCTCTAAAATGATCAAAAATCAAAATATATGCTGCAAGTTTATAACCTAATAATTATCATTGAAAAGCTGCCTAGCCACTATCATTCTTCTGATCTAGCTCTTTATATAAATGTCATTAAAATTGCTTTGGTCACTAAAGTATAATTTATACACCTTAGCAGTTTTGACTGTACATGATATTCAGGACAGCCAGTTTGATACTCATTCTTATTTTCATGTTAAAATATTTTGTCATCTTTCTAAGAAAAGCAATATTAGGAAGATTCAGATCAGATCAGTCGCTCAGTTGTGTCTGACTCTTTGCAACCCCATGAATCGCAGCACGCCAGGCCTCCCTGTCCATCACCAACTCCTGGAGTTCACTGGAAGATTAGACAATATTAATTTAATACTTTAGTAGGGGTGTAAGAATTGGTAATCATTCAAACTTTTGAATTCTTGCCCATTTTAATATAGTTAACTATAGTGACTCTTGATAATCAAAAATGTGGAATAAATATACCTCAAATAATTTTTATAAATTAGCTACATTTAATTATTCTTGAAACTAGAGAATTAGACATTTGTGATAGAGAAATAGTGAAATACAGAAATAGTGATTGAATAGTGCACAAAATGAAGAAAAAAGAAGTGTTCTATTACAAGTGTCAATATATTTAAATGGTCTGATTGGACTTCTGGATTTGCATTGAAAAGACACTTTTGACAAAGTTGTAGATTTTAATCCTGAGTTGACATGATATGCTCATCACAGTGTAATGTCAGGGAAGGTGCCTGCATCTTGGTGCTTCAGGAAAAAAAAAAAAAGCAAAACAAAAAATGACAACAAAAAGCACAAGTTTATAAACATGTAAATATTTATTAGAATTTTGACTTGCTTGTCACTTTACAACAATTTTTCAAAAGCCCTAGATATGCATTTAAAATAAATGTTATTGGGATTTCCATGGTGATCTGGTGGTTAAGATTCTGAGTTTCCAATGCAGAGGATGTGAGTTCGGCCCCTGGTCAGGGAGCTAAGATCCCACATGCCTCACGGTTTGTCCAAAAAATAAATAAATAAAATAAATTTAAAAGTTAGTATGATTATGTCTAAGTTAATGTCCTGGCTGTTGTAAATAGTACTGCAATGGACATTGGGGTGAATGTATCTCTGAATTATGGTTTTCTCTGGATATGTGCCTGGAGTTGGATTGCTAAATCATATGTTAGCTCTATTTTTCTAAGGAACCTCTGTACTTGTTTTCCAAAGTGGCCATGCCAATTTACATTACCACCAGCGGTATAAAGGGTTCCCTTTTCTCCACATCCTCTCCAGAATTTAACCTTCACAGATTGTTTAATGATGGACATTCTGAGTGGTGGGAACTGATACCTCACTGTGTAGTATTGATTTATATTTCTCTAATAGTGATCAGAGATAGAGTTACAGATGTAGAAAACAAATATGATTATTAAGGGGTAAGGAAATTTTTTTTTTTCAGTCAGACTCTGAAAAACCATGAATTTCAGCAAGACAGGCACCTCTGTGCTTCACTATCTCCCAGAGTTTTCTCAAAATCATGTCCATTGAGTCACTGATTTTATCTAAAAATCTCATCCTCTGTTGTCCCCTTCTCCTTTTGCTGTCAGTCTCTCCCAGCATCAGTGTCTTTTTCAATGAGTCAGCTTTTCACATCAAGAGGTCAAAGTACTGGAGCTCCAGCTTCAGCATCAGTCCTTGCAATGAACATTCAGGGTTGATTTCCTTTAGGATTAACTAGTTTGACCTCCTTGCAGCTCAAGGAACTCTCAAGAGTCTACACCAACACCACAGTTTGAAGCCTTCCATTCTTCAGTACTCAGCATTCTTTGGGATCCAACTTTCACATCCATATATAACTACTGGAAAAAATCATAGTTTTGACTATATGGACCATTGTCAGAAAAGTGATGTCTCTGCTTTTTCATATGCTGTCTAGGTTGTCATAGTTTTCCTTCCAAGAATCAAGTAGCTTTTAATTTCATTGGTGCAGACACTGTCCACAGTGATTTAAGAGCCCAAGGCGGGGGGGAAAATAATCTGTCACTGTTTCCATTTTTTCTTCCCATTCTATTAGCCATGAAGAGATGGGACTAGATGCCATGGTCTTCATTTTTTGAATGCTGAGATTTTAGCCAGTTTTTTCATTCTCTTCTTTCATCCTTATAAATTGGCTTTGTACTTCCCCTTCACTTTCTGCTATTAGAGAGGTATCATTTGCATATCTGAGGTTGTTGATATTTTTCCTGGCAATGTGGATTCCAGCTTGTGATTTATCCAGCCCAACATTTCCCTTAGAGGTACACTACATGTAAGTTAAATAAGCACATTGATCGTATACAGCCTTGCTGTGTTCACTCCTTTACCAACTTTAAACCAGTCCATTATTGATGCTTTTGAACTGTTGTGTTGGAAAAGATTGTTGAGAGTTCCTTGAACTACAAGGAGATCCAACCTGTCAATTTGAAAGGAAATCAGTCCTGAATATTCAGTGGAAGGACTGATGCTGAAGCTGAAGCTCCAATACTTTGTCCATCTGATCCAAAGAACTGACTTACTGGAAAAGATTCTGATGCTGGGAAAGATTAAAGGCAGAAGGAGATGGGGACGCCAGAGGACAAGATGATTGGATGGCATCACCAACACCATGGACATGAGTTTGAGTAGGTTCTGGGAGTTGGTGATGGACAGGGATGCCTGGTGTGCTGAAGCCCATGGGGTCACAAAGAGTTGGACATGACTGAGTAACTCAACTGAACTAATTACTCCATCAGATCAGATCAGATCAAATCAGTCGCTCAGTCGTGTCCAACTCTTTGCGACCCCATGAATTGCAGCATGCCAGGCCTCCCTGTCCAACACCAACTCCTGGAGTTCACTGAGACTCATGTCCATTAAGTCAGTGATGCCATCCAGCCATCTCATCCTCTGTCATCCCCTTCTCCTCTTGCTCCCAATCCCTCCCAGCATCAGAGTCTTTTCCAATGAGTCAATTTTTCACATGAGGTGGCCAAAGTACTGGAGTTTCATCTTTAGCATCATTACTTCCAAAGAAATCCCAGGGCTGATCTCCTTCAGAATGGACTGGTTGGATCTCCTTGCAGTCCAAGGGACTCTCAAGAGTCTTCTCCAACACCACACTTCAAAAGCATCAATTCTTTGGTGCTCAGCCTTCTTCACAGTCCAACTCTCACATCCATACATGACCACAGGAAAAACCATAGCCTTGACTAGACGAACCTTTGTTGGCAAAGTAATGTCTCTGCTTTTCATTATGCTATCTAGGTTGGTCATAACTTTCCTTCCAAGGAGTAAGCGTCTTTTAATTTCATGGCTGCAGTCACCATCTGCAGTGATTTGGGAGCCCATAAAAATAAAGTCTGACACTGTTTCCACTGTTTCCCCATCGATTTCCCATGAAGTGATGGGACCGGATGCCATGATCTTCGTTTTCTGAATGTTGAGCTTTAAGCCAACTTTTTCACTCTCCACTTTCACTTTCATCAAGAGGCTTTTGAGTTTCTCTTCACTTTCTGCCATAAGGGTGGTGTCATCTGCATATCTGAGTTATTGATATTTCTCCCTGCTATCTTGATTCCAGCTTGTGCTTCTTCCAGTCTAGCGTTTCTCATGATGTACTCTGCATATAAGTTAAATAAACAGGGTGACAATATACAGCCTTGACAAACTCCTTTTCCTATTTGGAACCAGTCTGTTGTTCCATGTCCAGTTCTAACTGTTGCTTCCTGACCTACATACAAATTTCTCAAGAGGCAGATCAGGTGGTCTGGTATTCCCATCTCTTACAGAATTTCCTACAGTGTATTGTGATCCACACAGTCAAAGGCTTTGGCATAGTCAATAAAGCAGAAATTGATGTTTTTCTGGAACTCTCTTGCTTTTTCCATGATCCAGCGGATGTTGGCAATTTGATCTCTGGTTCCTCTGCCTTTTCTAAAACCAGCTTGAACATCAGGAAGTTCATAGTTCATATATTGCTGAAGCCTTGCTTGGAGAATACCCGGTACTAACTCTTGCTTCTTGACCTAAGGTGGTCTGGTATTCCCATCTCTTTAAGAATTTTGCACAGTTTGTTGGGATCCACACAGTCAAGAAGCAGAAGATGAAAGAAGAGAGTGGAAAAAGCTAGTTTAAAACTCAACATCCCCAAAAAATAAGATAATGGCATCCGGTCCCATCACTTCATGGCAAATAGATGAGGAAACAATGGAAACAGTGACACTTTTTTTTCTCAAAATCACTGCAGATAGTGACTGCAGCTATTAAATTAAAAGACGCTTTCCCTTTGGAATGAAAGCTATGACCAACCCAGATATCATATTAAAAAGCAGAGATATTATTTTGCCAACAAATGTCCATCTAGTCAAAGCTATGGTTTTTCCAGTAGTCAAGTACGGATATGAGAGTTGGACCATAAGGAAGGTTGAACACTGGGGAACTGATGTTTCTGAATTCTGGTCTTGGAGAAGATTCTTGAGAGTCCCTTGGACTGCAAGGAGATCCAACCAGTCAATCCTAAAGGAAATCAGTCTTGAATATTCATTGGAAGGACTGATGCTGAAACTGAAGTTCCAATAGTTTGGTCACCTAATGCAAATAATGGACTCATTCGAAAAGACCCTGATTCTGGGAAAGATTGAAGGCCAGAGGAGAAGGGGAGAGGACAAGGTCCCCTCTGTTGAGAGGATGATGTGGTTGGATTGTACCACCAACTCAATGGATATGAGTTTTAGCAAGCTCCAGGAGATGGTGAAGGGCGGGGAAGCCTGGTGTGCTGCAGTCCAATGGGTTGCAAAGAGTCAGACACAACTGAACAACAACTACAGAGTCAAAGGCTCTGTAGAGTCATAGTCAATGAAGCAGAAAATGAAGTATCTCAGTCGTGTCCAACTCTTTGCTACTCCATGGACTGTAGCCTACCAGGCTCCTCGGTCCATGGGATTTTCCAGGCAAGAGTACTGGAACGGGTTGCCATTTCCTTATCAAGAGGATTTTCCCGACCCAGGGATCGAAACTGAGTCTCCTGCATTATAGGCACTTTACCATCTGAGCCATGATGGCTCTGACCAGTGAAGCAGAAGCAGTTGCTTTTCTGGAATTCTCTTGCTTTCTCCATGATCCAACAAATGTTGGCAATTTGATCTCTGGTTCCTCTGCCTTTTCTAAACCCAGCTTGTACACTGGAAGTTCTCAGATCATTTAAAGCCTAGCTAGAAGGATTTTTAACAAACCTTGCTAGCATGTGAAATGAGCACAATTGTACAGTAGCTTGAACATTTGAACATTCTTTGCCATTGTGTTTCTTAGAGATACTGCATAAGGAAATGGAAGGAAAAATTGGAAGTTTGATATATACACATTAGTTATATAAATGATAACAAATAAGAATCTAATATATAGCACAGGGAACTCTACTTAATACTCTGTAGTGACCTGTATTGGAAAATAATCTAAAAAAGTTTTGAGATATGTATATTTGATACACTTTGCAGTACACCTGAAACTAACACAACATTGTAAATCAACTACACTCTGATAAAAAATTAAAAATATGTTAGGGGAAAAGGACAGTTCATAGCTTGTAAGAGTTCAACAGTGATGACAAACTGCCCCTCTCCTTTATAATCTTCCACCAGTGAAATCAAGACACAATGGAGTCATCAAAATTATTGATTCAGTTTTCTGCTATCATAAAATGATTCCAAAGAGGCTCTTAAGTCTATAAATAAACTTTAGAGCCAATGGATACAAACTGACGTATGATAATGAAGACATGATATTCAAAACTGATTATTTTACTTTGCAAAATGTCACATTTTTACAGACCCTTTTGCTTTCAAAGAATCAGGAATTAATGTAATTTCAACCAATTGAAAACTATTCTTTTATCCTTGGATGATATTGTGTTTTTCAATTCTGACATTAACTTAATTAAAGATATATAAATACATATACTTAAAAAATCAAATGATCTCTCAAAGTCAAAACACAAAATATATAGTAATTTCTAATTGTTGTGAAGATTGAAGATTATGCCAGTTTTATTATAAAGAGTATTTTGAGGCACATATATTATGTCAGTCAAGGAAAAATTTTCAGTGGAATAATCTTATTGAACACAATTTCAATATATCCACAGATTTCTTGTCTATTTTTCTTTTTATTTAATTTTTAATTTTATTTAATTTTTATTTTTTTATATTTCTGTTTTTTTAATTTAATTTAATTTAATTTTATTTTTTACTTTACAATATTGTATTGGTTTTGCCATATATCAACATGAATTCACCACAGGTATACATGTTTTCCCCATCTTGTCTATTTTTCTTTGGTCTGAATAGTTCTATACTTTACTCTATTATCAAGTCTACTAAAAATATTATCTGGCTAATAATTTCTGACCATCAAACATAGATAACCTTTCTTTAATGCTCTTATGTAAACAATGAAATACTCTTATTGGATTTATAGTTAGGGCTAAAATTCTCTGAGAGGCATGCAAATTTTTTTGCACCTATGAGTCTTTTTGCATTATCATGGAAAAACATAGGTGTATATTTACCTTTAATAGATGAGTCACTATTTCCATTATCATTTATTGAGAGTCTATTATGAAGTTGATGCTTGTCTTCAAAGTGGCTCTTGATTTACTGGCACATAGCCCCTAATTTGTGTTTTTCTGTAGTACATAGTTAGTCTATGTAAGTTTTGTTCTTTCAGTTGACACATTCAGTTGCTTACAGAAGATTGTGAAATGCAATGATCTGCTGCATATTGGACCAACACCAGCATTCCATATGTTTGAGTAGGTAGTAGCATACATATACAGGCTTCTCAAGTGAGCTAGTGGTAAAGAACCCACTTATCAATGGAGGAAATGTAAGAGACGAGGGTTTGATCCCTGGGCCAGGAAGATACCTGGAGCAGGGCATAGCAACCCACCCCAGTATTCTTGCCTAGAGAATCCCATGGACAGAGGAGCCTGGTGGGCTACAGTTCACAGGGCTGCAGAGTCAGACACAACTGAAGCGAGCTAACACACACACAGCATACCTATAACGCGATGGAACAGGACTGAACTAAGGTCAAGAAGCCGTTCTCTCAGTTGCTGGGAATGGAGGATTATCTATGTACCTGCTTGAACTAGAAAGTACTGGAAAGATAATCTTTTCCATCTGTTCTTAATTACTGAAAAATCACATGCATCTTTAAGGTGAGATAGTTTCTTACCCAGTGCATTCATACATTTTTTTCCTCCATCACTCTTTCTGTTCCAATGTGAAGAGCAATATAATTTAAAAATCTGTATTGTTTTCACTCTGTTTAACCATTCATCAGATTCTCATTGTACTTGGGATGAAGGCTCTATCCTTACATACCACTTTTGCATCATCTGTAGGGAATATTTCTTGTTCCTTGTTCACAGGTACCAGTGCCATGTTCAGTTACCTTGTCATTGCCAAACACCTTCCCAATATTGAACTTTATCTTTTGTTTCTATATTCACTTAACCCTTACTCATTTTTTAATTCTCACCTCAAATGTCCCCTTTAAGGAAAGGGCTTGTGGCAATAAATATATTTTTATTAGAATATAGTTGCTTTACAGTGTTTTGTTAATTTCTGCTGTTTAAGGAAGTGAATCAGCTATGTGTATATATGTTAAATTGCTTCAGTCCTGTCCGACTCTTTGTGACCCTGTGGACTGTAGCCAGCCAGGCTTCTCTGTCCATGGAATTTTTCCAGGCAGGAATACTTGAGTGGTTTGCCATGCTCTCCTCCAGGGGATCTTCCTGGCCCAGGGATCAAACCCGCATCTCATATCTCCTTAATGGGCAAGTGAGTTCTTTATCACTAATGCCACCTGGCCGCATGTGAAGCCAGCTATATGCATACATATCCCCTTCCTCTTGGACCTCCCTCCCACATGCATTAATTGTAAATTACTTTGTGTGATCTTTTAATTGATGCCTTACTCAGACACTGGGACAGGAGCTGCAAGGGGAAGGATTTTTTTCTACTTTTACTCACTCCTATTCACGGACTATATTTAGCATTGGCTGGCTATAGCTAGCATTCCACAACTGACAGAAGTCTGAATAACATTTGAAGAAGAGCTGTGCTTTAGTTCTTCATAATCTCAGGAGCAAATTAGAGAAATGAAAATTGAAGCATAAATTTGGACTTGCTTTGATCAGTTTAATATTTATGTATTCCTTTTATTGTCTCTACTACAGCACATGTCTACCTGAAAAATGTGTATTTTCTTGTTTACAAAATAATTTTCATGTGCTTTATTTTATCTGGCCCAAGCAGTTGCTCTAACAAGTAAATCATTGCTGAATGTAAATCTAGATAAGATTTCTAGTCTTTCTTGTCCATACACACATAGGCCTAAGGATGTGATCCATAACCCTTCCACATGTCTAGATTGATAGAAATATTGATATTGGCCTACCTATCTATTTGAATCCAGATTAGATTATGCATTCCACTGCTTTGTATTTCAGAGGCCTAGAGACTCTTTTCCCTGTAGTTTTGCACTCATTATTTCAAGCATAATATGAAAATATTAGTCAAGTTAATAAATTTAGTTTTGATTTTAGGTTTTTAAAACAGGAATTAAAAGAAACATCTCTTCCTTGCTAACTTCACTTATTGTAAAAATAAAATATGGTTAGATATTTTAACAGACTAGAAAGATTAAAACTATTAAAGAAAGTTGGGTCCTTGGAGTCTTAAACTTTTGAAGTCAGTGTTTAATATCTAGCAGAAATGTAAAATGATAGCAAAATTGATTGTTATGTAGTATTAAATTGGAAAATTTGTTTTCAAATATTTTTACCAAACTTTTGACAATCCTAGGTGTAACCGAATGTTTATATACTTTATTTTCTCATTCTAGAGGTTCATTATAATTTCCCCCTTGTTTTGATATTAGAAAAAGAAATATGCTTGTTTTTTTGCAAACTGGCTGCCAAAAATCTGTTGGTTAATTAATTTTTAAATGATATTATTAAGTAGATGTTAAATATAAGAAGTAATTATGTCTTCATTTTCCTTAAATTATTCTCCATTTCTCATTTTAGATTTGTTAGACATCTATTGCCTTAGGTAAGAATTCATGCTTTTCACTTTGTAAATGTAAAAAAAAAAAAATGACATACTATTGTCTAGTGTGCTTCAGTGTTAAAAGAGAAGTTTCACTATTAGTTGATATTTTCAGTATAATTGTGAAATTATGGGATTACATTCATATTATTTATAGTTTTCTGCTTTCATCTAGTTATCATAACATCGTCTAAGGTAGAGATATTCATTTATGACCTTTGCTGATCAAATTTGCTTTCCCTTACCTCCATTTTCTATATCTGTCAATTGTATTAGTATTTTGAAATAAAATGGTTCCGTGGAAACCACTTTGTTATCAAATTTCAAGGAGAGCAAAAGGTAAATTGTGCCTTCATAGGTCAAGAAACACCTGGAGTAACAGGAAAATTTGGCCTTGGAGTAGAGAGTGAAGCAGGGCAAAGGCTAATTGAGTTCTGCCAAGAGAATGCACTGGTCACAGTAAACACCCTCTTCCAACAACAAAAGAGGGACTCTACACATGGACATCACCAGATGGTCGACACAGAAGTCAGATTGATTATATTCTTTGCAGCCAAAGATGGAGAAGCTCTGTACAGTCAGCAAAAACAAGACCAGGAGCTGACTGTGGCTCAGATCATGAACTCCTCATTGCCAAATTCACACTGAAATTGAAGAAAATGGAGAAAACCACTAGACCATTAAGGTATGACCTAAATCAAATCCGTTATGATCATACAGTGGAAGTGAGAAATAGATTTAAAGGACTAGATCTGATCGAAAGAATGCCTGATGAACTATGGATGGAGGTTTGTAACACTGTACAGGAGACAGGAATCAAGACCATCCCCAAGAAAAAGAAATGCAAAAAAAGCAAAATGGCTGTCTGAGGAGGCCTTACAAATAGCTATGAAAAGAAGAGAAGACAAAAGCAAAGGAGAAAAGGAAAGATATACCCATTTGAATGCACAGTTCCAAAGAATAACAGGGAGAGATAAGAAAGCCTACCTCAGTGATCAATGCAAAGAAATAGAGGAAAACAACAGAATGGGAAAGACTAGACATCTCTTCAAGAAAATTAGAGATACCAAGGGAACATTTCATGCAAAGATGGGCACAATGAAGGACAGAAATTGTAGGGACCTAACAGAAGCATAAGATATTAAGAAGAGGTAGCAAGAATACACAGAAGAACTGTACGAAAAAGATCTTCAAAACCCAGATAATCACGATGGTGTGATCACTCACCTAGAGCCAGACATCCTGGAGTGTGAAGTCAAGGAGGCCTTAGGAAGCATCACTAAAAACAAAGCTAGTGGAGGTGATTGAATGTCAGTTTAGTTATTTCAAATCCTGAAAGATGATGCAGTTAAAGTGCTGCACTCAATATGCCAGCAAATTTGGAAAACTCAGCAGTGGCCACAGGACTGGAAAATGTCAGTTTTCACTCCAATACTAAAGAAAGGCAATGCCAAACAATGTTCAAACTACCGCACAATTGCACTCATCTCACACGTGAGTAAAGTAATGCTCAAAATTCTGCAAGCCAGGCTTTAGCAGTACCTGAACCACAAACTTCCAGATGTTCAAGCTGGTTTTAGAAAAGGCAGAGGAACCAGAGATCAAATTGCCAACATCTGCTGGATCATGGAAAAAGCAAGAGAATTCCAGAAAAACATCTCTTTCTGCTTTATTGACTATGCCAAAGCCTTTGACTGTGTGGATCACAAAAAGCTGTGGAAAATTCTTTAAGTTATGGGAATACTGGATCAACTGACCTACCTTTTCAGACACCTGTATGCAGGTCAGGAAGCAACAGTTAGAACTGGACATGGAACAAAAGACTGGTTCCATTTAGGAAAGGGAGTACGTCAAGGATGTATACTGTCACCCTGCTTATTTAATGTATATGCAGGGCACATCATGAGAAACGCTGGGCTGGAGGAAGCACAAGCTGGAATCAAGATTGCCAGGAGAAATCTCAGTAACCTCAGATATGCAGATGACACCACCCTTGTGGCAGAAAGTGAAGAAGAACTAAAAAACCTCTTGAAAGTGAAAGAGGAGAGTGAAAAAGTTTGCTTAAAGCTCAACTTTCAGGAAACTAAGATCATGGCATCCGGTCCCATCACTTCATGGGAAATAGATGGGGAAACAGTGGAAACAGTGGCTAACTTTATTTTTTGGGGCTCAAAAATCACTGCAGATGGTGATTGCAGCCATGAAATTAAAAGACGCTTGCTCCTTGGAAGGCAAGTTTTGACTAACTTAGACAGCATATTAAAAATCAGAGACATTACTTTGCCAACAAAGGTCCGTCTAGTCAAGCTATGGTTTTTCTAGTGGTCATGTATGGATATGAGTGTTGGACTATAAAGAAAGCTGAGTGTCAAAGAATTGATGCTTTTGAACTGTGTTGTTGGCAGACTCCTGAGAGTCCCTTGGACTGCAAGGAGATCCAACCAGTCCGTTCTAAAGGAGATCAGTGCTGGGTGTTCATTGGAAGGACTGATGTTGAAGCTGAAACTCCAATAGTTTGGCCACCTGATATGAAGATGAAGGAAGGAGGAGAAGGGGATGCCAGAGGATGAGATGGTTGGATGGTATTACCAACTATATGAACATGAGTTTGGTTGAACTCCGGGAGTTGGTGATGAACAGGGAGGCCTGGTGTGCTGCAGTTCATGTGGTCGCAAAATGTCGGACATGACTGAGTGACTGAACTGAACGTTTGTGCAAATATCTAGAAGAGATCTCATTGCCCATAATTTTGTTAAATTTTTAGGAAGCTGAAATATGAAACAATAGATGAAATACCTTAAATAATGTAGGATGTCTTATTTTTTGGAACAATAATTAAAATAATTTATTATACTTCTATTATTTGCCCCTAGTTTGCCCACAAAACACTAAAGGGAAGACTTATATCAGTTCAGTTCAGTTCAATTCAGTCGCTCAGTCGTGTCTGACTCTTTGTGACCCCATGAATCGTGGCACACCAGGCCTACCTGTCCATCATCAACTCCCAGAGTTCAATCAGACTCACATCCATCGAGTCAGTCATGCCATCCAGCCATCTCATCCTTTGTCGTCCCCTTCTCCTCTTACCCCAATCTCTTCCAGCATCAGGGTCTTTTCCAATGAGTCAACACTTGACATGAGGTGGCCAAAGTACTGGAGTTTCCACTTTAGCTTCATTCCTTCCAAAGAAATCCCAGGACTGATCTACTTCAGAATGGACTTTTTGGATCTCCTTGCAGTCCAAGGGACTCTCAAGAGTCGTCTCCAACACCACAGTTCAAAAGCATCAATTCTTCGGTGCTCAGCTTTCTTCACAGTCCAACTCTCACATCCATATACGACCACTGGAAAAACCTTAGCCTTGACTAGATGGACCTTTGTTGGCAAAGTAATGTCTCTGATTTTCGTTATGCTATCTAGGTTGGTCATACCTTTCCTTCCAAGGAGTAAGCGTCTTTTAATTTCATAGCTGCAGTCACCATCTGCAGTGATTTTGGAGCCCCAGAAAATAAAGTCTGACACTGTTTCCACTGTTTCCCCATCTATTTCCCATGAAGTGATGGGACCAGATGCCATGATCTTTGTTTTCTGAATGTTGAGTTTTAAACCAACTTTTTCACTCCCCTCTTTCACCTTCATCAACAGGCTTTTTAGTTCCTCTTCACTTTCTGCCATAAAGGTGGTGTCATCTGCACATCTGTGGTTATTGATGTTTCTCCCGGCAATCTTGATTCCAGCTTGTGTTTCTTCCAGCCCAGCGTCTCTCATGATGTACTCTGCATATAAGTTAAATAAGCAGGGTGACAATATACAGCCTTCTTCATTCTCTTTGGAAGGATAGTAAAGGTTTCCAGAAAATACAAAAACAGACATTAGGATCTGAATTCATTGTGTTATACTGGCCCCTAAAAGTATAATCCAATCAGATGACTTAAAGTGATCTTGAGATAATAATGATACCAAGAAGGTGACAGAATGACATTACTAAAGAGAAATCTTTTGAGTTAAGTCTTCAAAAATTAGCACAGATAAAGGAACATTGAGTCACAATGAAACAACCAATAACCACATAGAGAAAAAAACCACTGTGGACAGGAATCAGATGAAACAATTGAAAAACAAATATATCTTATTTGTTTAAAAATGAATTTGAAATTATAGGAGATGAACTTGAGTGATCTGATATGTTATAATGGAAAAAATTTCCAGCAAGTGGCTGGAAATGGAAAACTAAATTATGTTACAATATTTACATGTCATTTGGAAAAACTATCATCAGAGTTAGAGACCTTTTTTGAAGTTGTATCTTTATAAAATATAGTATAATTATTATTTACATTACATTTTATAAAATTAACATATCTATGAAAATTACTAATTAAGTTTGAAAGAGTATATAATAACTGCTCAAGAAAAGTTAATCAGACATAGAAAACAAAATAAATGAAAACTGAAAAATAAGAAGATGGACACACACACATTTAGGCACATCTAATGGAGTGTGAAAGTTGCTCAGTTCTGTCCCACTCTTTGACACCCCATGGTCTGTACAATCCATGAAATTCTCCAGGCCAGAATACTGGAGTGTGTAGCCTTTCTCTTCTCCAGGGTATCTTCACAACCCAGGGATTGAACCCAGGTCTCCCACATTGCAAGTGGATTCTCTACCAGCTGAGCCACAAGGGAAGCCCTTTTAAAAAAAAAAAAAAATCTTTTGGCAGCATTGCACAGCATGTAGGATATTAGTTCCCTGACCAGGGATTGAACCCATGCTACCTGCATTGCCAGTGTGGAGTCTCAACCACTGGACCACAAGGGAAATCCTCTAATGAAGTAGAGAGAATAAAATAAGTAGTTTAAGTTTACATATAAATACATCAGTAACCAAATTAGATACAAACTAAATAAATTCTTCATTTAAAATATATTTTTTAGATTTGTTTAAACAATTGCAGCTATGCCCTGTTTATATGAATAATGGCTAAAGTATATCTTATTTATATAGAAATACATATATATATAATGAATAATATATATGTTCATATATATGATGAAATTTGGTAATAAAGACCAAAAAAGATGTTGTAGCTCTAATGAAATCAAAAAGGAAAGACTTTTAAGGCAGTGTTAAAAGTGTGACAGCAATCTTAATTTTCAACTCTCACACTTCTAAAATAATATCTCAAAAGTATAATTAAAATAATTGAGATAAAGAAGTTCACACCTATCATAAGTGTGTTGTTTTATGTAATTCATAGAAAAACTGAGAACATACACAATCAGTAAATATACAAGACAACATATAACAGTAATTTTCAAGCATACATGGGAACATAAATAACATTCTAGTACTTTCACAGTACGTGGTGCCATTTTTGATGCAAGTATTTGTGCAGCAAACATTTTTACCACCTGACTAATGTCATAAGGCAGTTTTGTCATAAATGATAAAATTACAAAAATATAAAAGATAATTAAAATATTGTAATGAAATATGAGAAATGAATGGCAAAGCTAAAAAGACTCTTGCAAAATACAAAATACTTGAATACATTTGAAATGTGTATGGATTCATGGAAACACTGCACAAGTAACTGATTATTTTCTGTGTATTAAACCTGAACACTTGTCTTCCAAAATTTTCATTCATAGTATTTTGTATATTGGGGGTTTTGGTGGTTATTCTGTTTGGTTTGGGTTTGTCTTATTCTTTTGCTTGTTGATTCATCTCTTTGTTCAGCATCACACTTTTTCTTTCTTGCTAAAATTTCTTTCTTCATTAAGAGAGATATCAGTTTCCACATACTCAAATTCATATTTGTAACTGAGCCTTGTGTTGCATTGTAAAAACCTCTATGTTCTTGTTTATTTCTTCTCATATTGTCATACCTCCACTAACAGACATTTCAAAGTTCATTGGGAGATGTCAGTTCACCTATGCTCCTTAGTTTCTTTTCTTCTAATGTAGTATGTTCAAAATAAGAAACCAACTCTTGGGTAAATCATCCTCATCCGTCAATTTGATGTAGCTATCAGTAATGTCAGTTACTGGAAGATATGCTAATGCATTTCAATAAGTTGAAAGCAAACTGTCAAACCAAAGAGAATCAACCAGTTGTTTTATCTTTCAATGGCAAAATTTTTGTAGTGGAAATGCTGCAGCAAAAAATGTTTACAGTAAGAAAAAAAAAAAAAAGAAAGAAAAACCTTACAGCAAAAATACTGGACAGGTATATACAACTACATATTCTATATATTATTCCATTAAGCAAGTCTTATCATGTTTGAAAACATTATTTAACAAAAGTCAGGAATTTCCCTTCTGTAAAGTTCCAGAGAGTAAATACTTTCTTCTTTGCCTGACATGTGTTCTCAATTAAAACAACTCAACTCTGCTGTTTCGGTGTACAAGCAGCCACGGAAAACATGAATATCAATAGATATGACCGGGTTCTAATAAAACTTTTTTATCAGTCAGGGCTGGGGTTGGACTCTGTCTGTGGAGTACCATTAGCCAGTCTGTTATAAAGCACACACTGTGCATGCATGCTAAGTCACTTCAGTCAGGTCCAAAGCTTTGAGATCCTGTGAACTGTAGCCTACCAAGCTCCTCTGTCCATGGAATCCTCCAGGCAATAATACTGAAGTGGGTTGTGATGTCCTCTTCCAGGGGATCTTCCAGACTTAGGAATCAAACACACATCTCTTAAGTCTCCTCCATTTGCAGGTGGGTTCTTTACCACTATTGCCACCTGGGAAGCCCCAAAGCAAACATTACCACATAACACTGATAATGTGTGCCAATATATTTAACTTAAAAAATAACATGACACCTAGTGAAAAATAGTTTAAAACTGCAACAGTTTTAATGGCCATTTTTAAATAAATCAAAGAAGAGATCAAATCAAGGTTGGAATACATTTAGATGTAAATAAAAATGAAAATCAGATCAGATCAGATCAGTCACTCAGTCGTGTCCGACTCTTTGCGACCCCATGAATCGCAGCACACCAGGCCTCCCTGTCCATCACCAACTCCCAGAGTTCACTCAGACTCACGTCCATCAAGTCAGTGATGTCATCCAACCATCTCATCCTCTGTCGTCCCCTTCTCCTCCTGCCCCCAATCCCTCCCAGCATCAGAGTCTTTTCCAATGAGTCAACTCTTCACATGAGGTGGCCAAAATACTGGAGTTTCAGCTTTCGCATCATTCCTTTCAAAGAAATCCCAGGGCTGATCTCCTTCAGAATGGACTGGTTGGATCTCCTTGCAGTCCAAGGGACTCTCAAGAGTCTTCTCCAACACCACAGTTCAAAAGCATCAATTCTTCAGTGCTCAGCCTTCTTCACAGTCCAACTCTCACATCCATACATGACCACAGGAAAAACCATAGCCTTGACTAGACGAACCTTTGTTGGCAAAGTAATGTCTCTGCTTTTGAATGAAAATAGTAGTTTTAAAAAATGTAACAAATGCTATTGCAAGAACCATTTATTAATTAAATTAAAACATACTAAGATAAAGGCTGGAATTCAAAGACATAAATAAGGGTGCTCATAAAAGATTAAAACTAATGGATAACCCAAACAAGAAAGAAAGTAAATAGTTGAAACTAGAGGAGAAATTAAAAAGAAGACAAAATTAAATGTGGCAGTCCACAAAAGTATTTATTTCAGTGACATGTTTAGAGACAAAAGGAGAAGAACTAAAGAATTTTTGCAACAAGAAGCAATAGTTAGAACTGGACATGAAACAACAGACTGGTCCCAAATACGGAAAGGAGGATGTCGAGGCTGCATATTGTCACCCTGCTTATTTAACTTATATGCAGAATGCATTATGTGAAATGCTAGGCTGGATGAAGCACAAGCTGGAATCAAGATTGCTGGAAGAAATATCAATAACCTCAGATATGCAGATGACACCACCCTTATGGCAGAAAATGAAGAACTAACAGCCTCTTGATGAAAGTGAAAGAGGAGAGTGAAAAGTTGGCTTGAAATACAGCATTCAAACAACAAAGATCATGGCATCCTGTACCATCACTTCATGGGAAATATATGAGAAAACAATATAAACTGTGACAGTCTTTATTCTCTTGGGCTCTAAAACCACTGCAGATGGTGGCTGCAGCCATGAAATTAAAAGATGTTTATTCCTTGGAAGAAAAGTTATGATCAACCTAGACAATATATTAAAAAGCAGAGACATTACTTTGTCAACAAAGGTCCGTGTAGTCAAAGGTATGATTTTTCCAGTAGTCATGTACTGTTATGAGAGTTGGACTATAAAGAAAGCTGATCGCTGAAGAACTGATGCTTTTAAACTGTGATATTGGAGAAGACTCTTGAGTCCCTTGGATTACGAGGAGATCAAACCAGTCAATCCTAAAGGAAATCAGTCCTGAATATTCATTGGAAGGACTGATGTTGAAGTTGAAACTCCAATATTTTGGCCACCTAATGAGAAGAACTGACTCATTGGAAAGACTCTGATGATGGCAAAGATTGCAGGAGATGGAGGGGACAACCGAGGATGAGATGGTTGGATGGCATGATCTACTCAATGGACATGAATTTGAGCAAGCTACAAGAGCTGGTGATGAACAGAGAAGCCTGGCATGCCGCAGTCCATGACATTGCAAAGAGTCAGACTTGGTTGAGCAACTGAACAACAACATCTCATCTCAAAGGAGAAAAAATGCACATGTAACAATATCAGTGCATAATTGTGAAAAAAGCTAGCGGAGGTGATGGAATTCCAGCTGAGCTCTATCAAGTGCTAAAAGATGATGCTGTGAAAATGTTGCACTCCATATGCCAGCAAATTTGGAAAACTCAGCAGTGGCCAAAGTGCTGGAAAATGTCAGTTTTCATTTGAATCCCAAAGAAAGGCAATTGCAATGCTTGTTCAAATGATTGCACAATTGCACTCATTTCACACGCTAGCAAAATAATGCTCAAAATTCTTCAAGCGAGGCTTCAAAAGTATGTGAACTGAGAAGTTCCAGATGTTCAATATGCATACAGAAAATCACAGGAACCAGAGATCAAATTGTCAACATCTTTTGGATCATAGAAAAAGCAAGGGAATTCCAGAAAAACATCTACTTCTGCTTCACTGACTACCCTAAAGCCTTTGACTGTGTGGATCACAACAAACTGGAAAATTAAAGAGATGAGAATACCAGACCACCTTACCTGCCTCCTGAGAAATCTGTATGCAGGTCAAGAAGCAATGGTTAGAACCGGACATGGAACAGGGACTGGTTCTGAATTGGAAAGGAGTACCTCATGGCTGTATATTGTCACCCTGTTATTTCACATATGCAGAGTACATCATGTGAAATTCCAGGCTGGATGAAGCACAAGCTGGAATCAAGATTGCCAGGAGAAATATTAGGAACCTCAGATATGCGGATGACACCACCTTTATGGCAGAAAGCAAAGAGGAACTAAAGAGCCACTTAATGAATGTGAAAGAGGAGAGTGAAAAATTTGACTTAAATCTCAACATTCAAAACACTAAGATCATGGCATCCGGCCCCATCTCTTCATTGCAAATAGATGGGGAAACAATGGAAACAGTGACAGACTTTATTTTCTTGGGCTCCAAAATCACTGCAGATGGTGACTGCAGCCATGAAATTAAGAGACACTTGCTTCTTGGAAGAAAAGTTATGACAAATGTAAATAGCATATTCAAAAGCAGAGATGTTAATTTGCCAACAATGGTCCGTTTTGTCAAAGCTATGGTTTTTCCAGTAGTCATGTATGGATGTGAGAGTTGGACAATAAAGAAAGCTGAGCAATGAAGAATTAATGCTTTTGAACTGTGATGTTGGGAAAAACTTTAAGAGTCCCTTGGAGGCAAGACAATTAAGCCAGTCAATCCTAAAGTCAATCAGTTCTGAATATACATTAGAAAAATTGATGTTGAAACTGAAACTCCACTTGATGCAAAGAATGGACTCATTGGGAAAGATTCTGATTCAGGCAAAGACTGAAGGCAGGAGGAAAAGAGGACAACAGAGGATGAGATGAGATGAGATGGTTTGATAGCATCACTGAATCAATGGACATGAGTTTGAGCAAGCACTGGAAGATGGTGAGGGGAAGAGAAGCCTGGCATGCTGCAGTCCATGGGGTTGCAAAGAATCAGGCATGACCTAGCAACTGAACAACAACAAAAGTATTAGGGGAGAAACAGAGCAGATAATCCCAACACATTGGTATATTAAAGGAAAAAAATCACATAAAAAGATATCAAAGAAAACATTTGATATTGTTCTGTATATGAAATAGAATAAAAGCAATCAAAAAATCAAAATAGAAATAGATCAGTACAAGTCTGATAGTATATGGTGAAAATATAGAAGCATTTCTTAAAAATGGTAAGGATGTCAAGGTAGCACTATTCAGTTCATTTCAGTTCAGTTGCTCAGTTCTATCTGACTCTTTGCAACCCCATGGACTGTAGTACGCCAGGGGCTTCCTTGTCCATCACCAACTCTTGGAGCTTACTCAAACTCATATCCATTGAGTCGGTGATACCATCCAACAATCTCATCCTCTGTCAACCCCTTCTCCTCCTGCCGTCAATCTTTCCCAGCATCTGGGTCTTTTCCGGTGAGTTGGCTCTTCACATCAGGTGGCCCAAGTATTGAAGTTTCAGCTTCAGCATCAGTCCTTCCAGTGAATATTCAGGACTGATCTCCTTTAGAATTGACTGGTTGGATCTCCTTCAAGAGTCTTCTTTTCCAACACCACAGTTCAAAAGCATCAATTCTTCATTGCTCAGCTTTCTTTATAGTCCAACTCTCACATCCATACATGACTACTGTAAAAACCATAGCTTTGACTAGACAGACCTTTGTTGACAAAGCACTATTACTAAGTCAACTTATTGAATTAACAACTTTGGCCAGTGGGAGAAAAAAAGATAGCCAAAGCAGAACTACCTTTTCTGTTCTTTCCTTCTATCTCTTTTCTACCAACAGTTGAGGGGATTCTTTTGTCAATTCTCTCCTGAAACCTATCCAGATTTTTCCTCAATTTTTTTAGAGTAAGATCCAATTTCTTTACAGTAGCCTCAAAAGTAGTTACAGAATCTATCTTTTCCTCTTTAACAGCTTTACTCTGTTCCAACTATACTGACAAGTTAAGAGTCTCTCCCACTTTAAGCTATTTACAGCAACATTTCTTTTGGATTTGGTTCCTCCAGATAGCCACTGCACCCACTTATTCTTCACTGAATTTCAATCTGCAATGAGATCTTCTCTGACAGCCTTAATAATAGCAACTCCCACTGCACCATCTCCCACACTCCCATACCTTCCACTTCACTTTACTGTTTCTTTTCTAGATCTATTATCATCTACCTTTATATATAGCTTATTGAGTTTTTATGTATTTTGACAAGGTGACCATCTAATGTATTATCTAAGTAGCTAAATGGAATAGAGGCAGTTACTATTAACAACATATCATGACAACTGGCACAAATTGAACTTGTCATAAGCAAAAGGGGCATATGGTTATTTACCCTCTGGCTTATAATCTTTTTGTTTTTTTTCCCAGTAATATGAGTTCCTTGAAGGCAAACATCTGTCTTTGTTTACTGATGTGATTCAGGTGGCTAGAATAGTGTCTACCAAAATAAAAATTTGTTCAGTGAAGAAATAGCTGTGAATTTCCTTAGCTACAGAAAATCATATCACCCCCATGCAAATACTCTGCGTCCTTAAAAGCAATCAAATAACCTTAACTAGGTAGCAAATGGAATTCCTAACCATTCACAGAACATGAACTTTCAGTTTTTTAATAGCTAGGAATCATTTCTTCAGTGTAGACTTAAGTTTAATATGGCTTTTTATACGACTCTCCTGAATGAAAAGTTTTGGATATTGACACACTGCCAGAGGGTTTTTCCCTATGTAATATATTTTCTTCAAATTTTAAAATTTGCTCTCATTTCATTTAAAAGCGAGGTGGATTTTTGCAAAATGAAATGGAGAAGCAGGTGTCGGCAACTAGAATACACACAGGCTGGCAGATGCAAAACAAATAGACCAACAAAAGCATTTGGAGCCTTTACATGTTTGCCAGTCTGATGCCTTAGCGCAATTTGCAAAGTGCTCTGAGGATTGTCCTTATGTTTATTCATTGAATAAGAAATATTTGCAAATTTTTCTTTTCCCCTTGGATATAAAATTCTGTGAAATATGATAAAGTAAAAGGAACATCTGAATGACAGAATCAGCATACATATTTCTATTACAGGCAATAGAAA
Source organism: Bos mutus (assembly GCF_027580195.1). Taxonomy (NCBI): domain Eukaryota; kingdom Metazoa; phylum Chordata; class Mammalia; order Artiodactyla; family Bovidae; genus Bos; species Bos mutus. Next base: position 47,521,358 of record NC_091636.1, on the reverse strand, counting down.
TACTTGTGACTTTCCATCATTCAAGTGCTATGTGAATACATATTTAAAAATCTACTAGTAGATACCCCTTGACACAACAGCAATCAATGGAAAGCTTTGAAAATTATTTATCTTTAAATATTTTCACTGAAAATGATTGTTTTAACAATTTAAATCAAACTCCAGATGCCTACTAGGGGGGAAAAAAAAGCAACTAAAGCTATGTCTGGTAGTGAACCCCCACTGAATACTGAAATTTTAAAAAATAAAACAATTGGCTATCTGTGGTCTTTGTCATGAATTTAGCTTTTAAGAGACCAAGTGATATATACAGTATATTTGGCAAGTTGCTTGCCAGTGCAAGCTGTAGAGAAAAGTGAGATCGTCTTAATACCTGCAGAGTGTTTATTTTTCTTTTATCTACCAAACACTTGATCTATTTGCATTGCTTGAAATCCAACAGGCTGTCTACAGCTACTTTCAATCTAGAGCATACAATGAAAACACATTATTATAAATCTTGTACATATACACACATATCAATGTATATTATATAAACACATACATATCACATGTATTATACATACACATGAATAGATGCTAGATATATAAATTCAGATTTCCAAAACTACATCAGTGGGAAGTTGGTTTAGACGTTCATTTAGAAATAAACAAATACATTAAGTCTTTTTCATCACCTTTAAAATAAGGGCCACATGACATTGTTCCTAGATGTGTGCTGCTGCTGCTGCTGCTAAGTCGCTTCAGTCGTGTCCAACTCTGTGCGACCCCATAGACGGCAGCCCACCAGGCTCTGCCGTCCTTGGGATTCTCCAGGCAAGAACACTGGAGTGGGTTGCCATCTCCTCCAATGCATGAAAGTAAAAAGTGAAAGTGAAGTCGCTCAGTCGTATCTGACTCTTAGCAACCCCATGGACTGCAGCCTATCAGGCTCCTCCGTCCATGGATTTTTCAGACAAGAGTACTGTCCTAGATGTGTAGTGGCAGGTAATACAACCCTAACTATTGTCATTCTTTCACTTCTAGAATGAGTCAGAGAATCCACCCTCAGGAAGACCTTTCTAAATTAACTTGCTAGCTAAGAGCCTCAGCTAAAATAGTTGCTGACACAGTTACTGGAAAGTAATTGAACTCACTCAAGACCCATATGCACTAGGAATTGAAGATGTTTTCTTGCCCTCTCTATATAACACAGACATTTCTGGGCGTACTATCCTCATATTATACTCAGCTGTTAGCAGTGATATTATACACTTGTCTAGCACAGTCTGTACCTCTGTAAACTCATGGAGACTTCCCCTACACAGATTTATAACCATCACAGCTCTGTCCCAAATAATGAAAAACCAGTCATAAACAACAAAATATTTCTCAGTAAACCTGGAATCCACACCACCAAGAAGTCAGTCTGATATAATAGAGAAACAATCTATTTTGTTATCAAGCAGAGGAAATTAAATCTTGATATTACTAGAGGATGGCTAGACCAACTAACATCCTTTCTAAGCCTTACTTAAAATGCTTGAAATAAATCATAGTTTACTTATAGGTGCTGAATATTAATTAAATACTTAAAATTGTTCTTAGATCATCCCACACTCAGTATATGGTGTATGTTACCATTCTTTTCAAAGAGCTGATTTTACTAGTTTATCTTAAATATTTAAATGACTAATTTTATTTAAAATATCCCAAAAGTATTTCTCTTTTTAAAAAATTCTATAAAATCAAATATATAAGGCATGGGTCTTTTAAATTTTTCTCCCTTAATACTATTAATAATAGAGAAAAGAAAAAATAAATAAAATGAACTAGGGTTGGAACATAGCTAATAATTTTGCACAATTAATTATTTTTATTTTGTTCACACTGTATCGACAATTATCTATACAAACTTTCATACTTTCTGATTAATTCACTGTTCTCCACAACCATCACATTTTTTTCTTTTGTTGAAAGGTATACTTTTACTAATCGAACACTTTGCTAATTATCAACTTTTATAAGTTACTAATATAAATAAAATGAATAGAAGTGGAAAAATAGGCTCAGTCAATGATATCCATCATTTGATCTAATTGTAAAGATTAGCCCAATCTTAGGCTTATTTTTTGTTTTTTAAAGTATGTTTTGAGCACTTTTAAATAGACTCATTTGTACATTTCAAAGTAGTATCCTCGGGTGATGCTTTTGGAGTCTGACTGCTCTCGTTGACACATGGCAGATAACTACTTGCAGGGCTTTGCCAAGTTTTTTATCTATTTCATAAAATTCACTTATCAAGGCAATTTTCAAACTTTCATAAAATGAAGCTCCAAGCAATTAATTAATTTGGTTTTGATTATATTTTTCATTGAATTGCTCCTAGCCAAGAAAATTTCTCATTTGAGATGAAAAAAAAAAAAAAAAAAGTTTGGTTACATTCATTCATAATTTGCATTATTGGCTTCAAAATATTGCTCTGGGTGATATTTTTATTTAGTTATTACTCAAGGTTTTCTCTCACAAGAGACAACAACATGCAGAATTTCTTGAAACTTCAAACTAATAAAATTCATGTTTTAATAAGTATCTAAAATAACCCACATTTTTTACTTTGACTAATAAATAAGTTGTGGCTATCATATTCTATTCAGAAGCAGGAGCATAGTCTTTCAACTTTTAGTGATTTCTAGTTAGTATGTATTTTTCCTCAGTATTTTATTGATTATAATATCACACATTGAAAATACTTTAATCTCTGATACATCTGAGTTTTTAATGAATATAATTTTGAAGTATTACTTTTTAAGTGTGAAAGTGTATGAAAATATAAGTGCATTAAAATATATTCGCCTCATATGAAACTCAAAGATATTGAATGTATTTCTTTTAGTAAGTGTGTGGCACATTAATCAATAACCAATGATGAAGAGATAAGATTACAAAGTGACCAAATTATTCTTAAAACCAAATGTCTTGAACTTTGAGAATCCATACAAAATAGAACAAAAAATAGCACACTACTTTTTACTTTCTCTACTTTGAGTGAAGAGCACTAGCAGTAGAGACCAATAAATTGATTCTATTCTGTCCTAGTTCCAGTATGATAATATCCTTTTATCTGAGTTATCATCCTTCCAGGTTCAAAGATAAGGCTTTTTGAAAAGAATCATTCACCGGCAACCTAATTATTTGGGCATTGTCAAGAAGGTTACTATTGACTAACATATAAATCTTCATTGACTTGCTTGTCCTTTTATGTGGCAAAATACTTAAGAGAAAATCAGGAAGATCCTCTGCAGGAGGAAATGGCAACCCACCCAATATTCTTCCCAAGAAAATTCTATGGACTGAAACGCCTAGCAGACTACAGTCCATGGGATCACAGGGTTGGACACCACTGAGAACATAGGTACAGATGATAGTCAAGATGTTGGTGTACTTTGTTTAAAAATTTAGTAAGTGAGCAATTGCATACTTGTGTGATGCAGTATAATGTGATTCTATGCCACAAATTTTGGTTGTATTAATAACTCATTTTGACAACACAGTTTGGAAAAAGTGGAGCTCAGAATCTTTGAAGTACACTTATATTCTTTGAAGTCTAATTAGATTAAATATTTTACCTAGGAAACTGCAACTTTTCTAGGATATTTAAATGCAATTATTACATTGATGATCACCTATCATCTGTATTTAATTAAAATTGTGAATCAACAATCATAAAGATGCTCTAATATATAAAATCCTCAAATTTGAATTAGTTATATAAAAGACACAATTCAAATGTTTCTTAGTTCTATGGAAATTTTATTTTAGGAATGACAGCACTATTTTATATTTTAATAATGGGTATGACTTCTTTATGACTTTCACTTAAAAGCAGAAAGAGTAGTCTGTGGAGACTCATTCTCTTTTGCTCACATGTTTTAACAGATGCTTTGTATGGCTTCAAAAGTTAATTTCTCCTATATATACTTGAGAAAGTTGAGAATAGAGAGAGAAGGGGAAATGGAGTAAATTTAGGCACTTTATCTTACAAAAACTTGCAATAACCTATTACAATTAAATAATTAAGATGTAAAGAATGCTATATCAATTGTAGTCTTCAGTCATTTATTACAAAATATTTAGAGCAAACCTACTGTATTACTGACTCCTAGGCATATGAGAAAAAATAATTGATAAACTTTTCACTCTAAAAAGCATTGTAAAATTAAAAAAGAAAAGAAAAGCATAACATATTGATGTTTTAAATTGCTGTTGCAAATAACACAACAATTGTTTTTGGAGTCTAGATGCTGAGAGTTTTACAATAAATCACTAGAGCTATAAACTCAGAATCACCTAATTTACAAGATGGTAGGAATTTTATAGGAACGTTGAGCTCAAACGCCTATCCAATTTGTATATTACTACTATTATAGTTTTCATTGGCAACTCACATGATCTATATTGTCCAAATTGGGGTTTTGATTGGTTAAGGAAATATTGGTCCACAAGTGTGTGTTTGTGTGTGCATAGTGAAAGTGAAAGTTACTTAGTCATGTCCGACTCTTTGTGACCTCATGGACTATATACAGTCCATGGAATTCTCCAGGCCAGAATCCTGGAGTGGGTAGCCTTTTCTTCTCCAGGCAATCTTCCCAACCCAGGAATCAAACCCAGGTCTCCCACATTGCAAGCGGGTTCTTTACCAGCTGAGCCACAAGGGAAGCCCATGTACATACGTTTGCTTTTATTAAATTTCTGTTCAAGTATGCAATGTCACATTTTGAGGTATGTATTATTCTCCAAACAAACAAACTGAAAATATTACACGTCTATGCCTCTGCAGCACCCTGACAGAGCTGAATCACAGTCATTTATTAGCTGGATCACAGCACTTGATAGTTTACTACTGTTCATTCCTCCCCAATGATTTTTTGGCATTCAGTTCCAGTATCAGAAACCTTTAATCACCAAGGCTGCCTTTGTGGTTTTTCCCATGAAAAGAGTCTAAAAGGAAGAAGTACATGTTCTGTATCCATGCCTCATTGAAAACCATGCATTGCAAGATCAATCAGCTTCATAATTCTTGAAAATATTGATTTTGCATCTGGCTTGGCTCATTCACTTATACCACCATGATAACATCTGTACACATTTGAGCTTTTGGCCTCTGTTTTGCATCATTTTCAAAGGTGAATATATAGAATTTTATTTCTTTTATTACCTCATGTTGGAAAGTTGCCAAACCAGCAGCTGAGGAACTGAGAAACTGATGAAACTGATGTCATGTCACTGAGGAACTGATGCAGTTTTAAAATTTTTTTTATTCCCAATTTTTTCATATTCTCTACTCATTATTAAAATGAATCCGCCACAGAAATAGTTTCCCATCCCGAACCTTCTCCCAAATTTACATCCTTAAAAAAGCATAATTTGGACTGGCAACTATGATATTTTACATAAAAATTTTGAGTCCATAAGACTCAATGTTAAAAATATTGTATAAACATGATATTTATCTCAATGTCAATCATTTATCCACCTGAACTGATTCAAATGTATTCTTTTTAATATGTAAATGTTAAAAATATGTCATTAAACATGAAATAGTTTCTCTCTCCCAAATTTACAATAATTTTCCTATGCATGTCAATGTTAAAAATATCGATGTATTTACCTGCATCGATGTGAGTATGTCAATGTTAAAAAATATATTGTGAACAAAGCCCTGCATCAATGTACCAAAATATTTTTTAAATGTCTTTTTAAATGTCTATCATCTGCATGCATATTCATGATATGTACTTCCAAATGTATTAGGAAAGTATAGCTTTCTTCACTTACAGAACAATTTTTTAGATGTATATAAATAATGAGAAACTCTTACATTTATAATAAAATTAGAATAAAAATTCAAGAGATATTTTACTTAAAAATATGCTCCATAAAGCACCTACATGAGATTAAATATTCTCAATAATTATGATACACTTTAAGCAGATAGCATGTTCTGTGTTCATCTTTATATTTAAAATTTATGGTGTAATTTTTGCAAATAACCAAGGTATAAAAATAAGCATTTGGAAGTCAGCGTATCTATTTATACATAAGGCAGCCACATAGTAATGCACTGTGTGTTTGTGCTCAGCAGCTCAGTCGTGTCCAACTCTTTGCGATTCCATGGACTGTAGCCTATCAGGCTCCCCCGTCCCTGGGATTCTCCAGGCAAGAACACTGGAGTGGGTTTCCATTTCCTCCTCCAATGCATGAAAGTGAAAAGTGAAAGTGAAGTCGCTCAGTCGTGTCCGACTCTTAGTGACCCCATGGACTGCAGCCCACCAGGCTCCTCCATCCATGGGGTTTTCCAGGCAAGAGTACTGGATTGGGGTGCCACTGCCCCCTCCATGTATCAGACTAGGCTTAGGTAAAACCATCCTAATATGAAATGTCTCTTCAATGCTTTACCCATGTTTAATTGGTTTGTTTAGCATCAAATTATTGAAATGGAGTAGTTATTTATATATTCAGAATATATTTTCTGTATCAGATATATGTCTTACAAATATTTCCCCCACCTGTGGCATATCTTTTCATGTTCATAATGGTGTTGCCACCTAAAGAATGGTGGTGGCTTCTGCCTTTGCAAGGAGTAGGCCATTAGCCATTGCAAACACTAAATTCCTACACATCCTGAAAGAAATTTAACCTGGAGGTCTGGAACGAGGCACTCTGTGCTCTGGGAAAAACTGAATCAGGCCTTTAGATAGTGAGCTATTTTTAAGGAGAAAATTTTATGAACTCTGATTCTTACATCTTCTCATACCTAGAAAAGCACAAAGATCATTATTAGCAACATCTACTCCTCATGACTAGCAGCAGCCTTCTACTGAGACGTATATTTGCACTAACCCCACTCTCAAAAATTCTGTTATAGTCCTCAGTAGGTCTTCAAATAAAAGTGAACTCACAACCCTAAGGATGTGTAGCTTTTGTTTTGTCTTTCAGTCAGTAGTTCCTTTTAAAGTAAAAATGTAACACATCTAAGTTCAGCTGCTTGCTACTAATAAGCCAATAATTCTAGAGGCAAGTGTCTGTGGAAAGGAAAGATGCTTTAGTCATGAAAGCCAGCAATCTGGGGAGATGGTGGACTCCTATCCAAAGACCACCTCCAAAGATTCTGCTCAACCATGACAGTTCTTAAAGGGTAAAATGGAGGGAAAATGTATAGATAGTTGAATTTACACAAAACACATATATCTAGACATAATAGATTATAACTTTATTCAGGTATAAATATGTTTATCTATTTTAATACATAGGTACCATGTAATGATGGAGAGTGGAATGGCACCCACTCCAGTATTCTTGCCTGGAGAAGTCCATGGACAGAGAAGCCTGACAGGCTACAGTCCATGTGCGTTGCAAAGAGTTGGACATGACTGAGTGACTAAAACACATGCACACTATATAATGAAAAAGTAAAAGCTTTTGAGACTGGGAGAAAATATTTGTACATCTCATATCTGGTAAAGGACTTCTGTTTAGAATATTTAAAAAAATTCAACAATGTAAGAACAAAAATCAATTAAAATGTGAACAAAAACACTGAATAAACACTTCACCAAAGAAAATAAATGGATGTCAAAAAATGCATACAAAATTGTTAAGGGTTAAAATACAACTTAAAATGACTATGAGATACTAATACTAAATATTTATTTGTTGTTCAAGTCACTCAGTCACCTCCAACTCTTTGCAACACCATGGTCTGTAGCCCACAAGGCTCCTTTGCAAACTGAATTTTCCAGGCAAAATACTGGGGTTACCATTTCTCTCCCCATTGGATCTTCCCAGACCAGAGACCGAACCCATGTCTCCCGCATTGGCAGACAAGTCTTTACCACTGAGCCACCAGGGAAGGCTTATTTTTCTCCTATTAGAATGGCTGCTTCTGCTGCTGCTAAGTCGCTTCAGTTGTGTCCAACTCTGTGCGGCCCCATAGACGGAAGCCCACCAGGCTCCCCGGTCCCCAGGATTCTCCAGGCAAGAACACTGGAGTGGGTTGCCATTTCCTTCTCCAGTGCATGAAAGTGAAGTCACTCAATCATGTCCCACTCTTCATGACCCCATGGACTGCAGCCTACCAGGCTCCTCCATCCATGGGATTTTCCAGGCAAGAGTACTGGAGTGGGGTGCCATTGCCTTCTCTGATTAGAATGGCTAGAACAAAAGAAAATGAAGTCTGACAATACAAACTGTTGCCAAATTCTGGTGAAGTTGTAAAAACCAAACCAAAACAAAACTATTTCTCATACACTTTTTTTCAAAATGAAAGCAGTTACAGTCAATTTGAAAATCAGCTTGTCAGTTTCTTATAAAGTCAAACATATATGTATGTATGGTTCTACCTAGAGGAACAAAATGTCACTTGAAAACCTGTGCATGAATGCTTATAGAATCATTGTTTAAATCACCAAAAAGGTGTAATAAGTTATATGTCCTTCAAGACATTATCATTACCAATTATCCATTTTTGGTGGATTAAAAGGCAGTACGTTCACTGTACATGTATTCAATGGGATACCATTAAGTAATAAAAGGGAGCAAAATAATGGCATAACCAGTGACATGGGCAAACTACAAAAGAAACTAAAATAGTAATCTTACATGGTTTAGTGTGATATAACTCCAGGTTTTACAAATTTCTGGAAAATATAATTGTATAAATATGGAGAAAAGATCAGTGCTGTAAAGGATAAGGGATGAGCAGAGGATTTGACTACAAAGTTGCAACATGAGGGGATTTTTGGTGATGGAATTTTCCTGTATGCTGAGTGTGGTGGTGGACTGCATGTATTAAAATTCATAGAATTAGATACTGACTGAAAGAAAAAAGAATTACATCTTCTTTAAATAAAACTCTAATAAATCTTATTATTAAATTGACATATTTATAGTATAGAACATTAATTTATGCTTATTTCTGAAGAGTTCTCTACTAAAATATAAATGTATATTTTGTAATGTTATTTTATATATGACTTGATAGGAGTAGTATTCTGCATTAGTTATACAAGCTCTACATTCAGTCTATGTAGAAATTAATATATTTTGGAAGGAAAATATTGCACAGATGTCATTTTCCTCAAAAGCAGGCAAATTATGAATGTAAATAATGCACTATTTTGGTTTTGAGCTTCCAGAATCACTTGGGATCTGAAATACTGAAATGTCAACAGATTTGAGATTATTTTCTGCCATAGAGATGAATAGATTGATAGCCACTTCTTATTTTTAGCTTGCATTAATTTTCCTATTAAAGATCTGTAAGAATAAAGTTTGGCAGTCACCTGTATCTATGATTATAATACCATTATGCCATTCTGAAAAAGCACAATCCAAACATAAGCATTAGTTTTATGTGACTTTTATTATACAATAGTCTTGATATTGCATAAGAATATGAAGATAAGGAAATTAAAGTCAGGATACAATTATATTGAAAGGAAATATGTTGAAGCAGGCTGGGTAAGATGTCAATTTGACAGTGGATGTTACCTGACTGAGATATTCATTAAATGATTATACAAATGTGTCTGTGGTCAATAACAGCAACATATTAAAAGCTATTATAGTAGTACAAAGTAGGGCACCCACTAGGTGTAACAAAGTTTGGTCAAAGCTAAGTATGTATATCCCTTGACCTGGCTATTCATTAGTAACCAATATCAATGGTACATTGAAGAAGTTAGGAGACATAGAGTTGACAGTTATTCCATATGTTATTAAATTTCTCCATTATCCTCTTGATCAAAAATTTAATCTTATGGAAATCATTAATTTCTCACACTGTCTCATGAATTATCAACACTGTATCTTTTACTATTGCCATGAATTATTCAACCCATCAAAAAGCCAACATTCTATAAACAAAATAAAATATCTTCAAACTATTATCTACAATAACTAAATTTCCTCATTTACTTATAAATGTTAAAACATTAAATGGCACAAATGGATCACATGCTATTGATCTTAATAAAATAATAAACCTTATCTGCAATGAGATGATATTAACTGGTAGAGATTTAGGACAAAATTAGAATAATATAAACACGAGGGTGGAGCCCCCGATGAATGAGATTAGTGCCCTTTATAGGAGATACAGTAGAGCATGCTCTCCTTGTCTGTTCTCTTCTGTGTGACCATACAGGTGTCTGAATTTTGGAATCCTAAAGAGGACCCTCACCAGAACCCAGTCATGTTGGCACCCTGCACTTTAGGCTTGAAACTGTGTGAAAATAAATTTCTGCTGTTTATAGGGCAACTGTACATGCATGCTAAGTCACTTTAGTCATGTCCAACTCTTTCTTATCCTATGGACTGTATCCTGACAGGTTTGCTGTCCATGGGATTCTCCAGGCAAGAATACTGGAGTGGGTTGCTGTTCCCTTCTCCAGGGAATCTTACCAACCCAGGGATCAAACCCACATCTTTCATATCTCCTACCTTGGCGGGCAGGTTCTTTACCATTTGAACTACCTGGGAAGCCCATATAGGGCACTTAGTCTATGATGTTCTGTTACTGCAGCCCAAACTGGCCAAGACACCTTATATATTGCTCTTTTTCAGGAGTGTAGAATCAATCATTTTCTGAATATTTTGAACAGACTTTCTTTAAATCATCCTTTGTCCATTTTCCCTCTTATCTCCAAAATCAGAGGAAAAAAAACACATTTAGGAAATGTATGTATGGATCAAGTTCACATGTAGATTTATTTTATGTGTAAACATCACATTATATATATAATATATATATATATATATATATATATATGATTATTTTGACAATAGTGAAACATAATATTTCTATAGCGATATAAGATTAGAAATATTTTTTGTCATCAATTTTTTTCTATTACAATAAAGTATTTTTAGGGCAGGCTAATATATTTGTGATTGGGATAGAGAAATGGTGTTTGGATCTTTGCTGTCCTTTGTTAGAAATAAATGATTCCATAAAAGTAACCACTGAGCCTTAGGTTGTCCACTTCTAAAATGGGGATAATAATTACATACATATGTCATGAAGTTTTATGAAAAAATGGATAGATGGCCCTGTACATTCAAAAAAAAAAAAAGAATAATTTATGGGATGAAATCTAGTTGTGTTCCAAATGAGAATTCAGAGAAAATTTCATAAATATATAAGAATGCTAGGAAATGACCATATCAGCCCAGTATTCTGTATCAGTTGGCAGGGAGTTTTTATTTTTCTAAAGCAATCATAATACTCCTTTTTTGAAATGCATAAAAAATTGAAGACTGTGCCTTTTCATGGTTGTTCTCTGCCTCTGGTTATGAATGCAACACTTTTGAATGTTCCAGAATGACAGCCTTAAAACAAAGGGAAAATAATCTACTTGCATAGCACATTCAGCTCTAAAATCTGATTTCTGGAAGCTCTTGATGGCCTTTCCAGTACTATTAAGTTTATGTTTGCCTGGTGAGGAAAACCACCAGTCACTTCAGTCAACCACCTAGTTATCAGCTATTTTAGAGAGGAAAAAATAACAAATTGTATTCATATGTGTTTTCCCCTTCAAAACTTTGTTTTGCCATGGTAAAAAGTTATTCTCAATTTTGAGAAGCCTATTCATTCTGAGCGGAGAAGGCAATGGCAACCCACTCCAGTACTCTTGCTTGGAAAATCCCATGGACGGAGGAGCCTGGAAAGCTGCAGTCTATGGGGTCGCTGAGTGTCGGACATGACTGAGACTTCACTTTCACTTTTCACTTTCATGCATTGGAGAAGGAAATGGCAACCCACTCCAGTGTTCTTGCCTAGAGAATCCCAGGGATGGTGGAGCCTGGTGGGCTGCCGTCTATGGGGTCACGCAGAGTGGGACACGACTGAAGTGACTTAGCATAGCATAGCATATTCATTCTGAGAACTATTATTTCATATACTTACTTGACAAGTGGCTACTTAAAATAGTGTTTGTAACAGAAGAATGGGAATAATCTTTGATGTACTTTTAAAACTAATATATTTCACCCCAAGTTAGGTTTTCATTAAATAAAGTATTTATATTTATCACATTGGATCTATAATTTAGGTCATGTAAATGAGTTTTTGTTGGATACATTAAAGCTTATGATTATGAGAGCACACTCTAAAGTTCTTAGTCATTTTAGGAGTTTGCCTTCAGACTCTAAATATGTGAACCTTGAAAATTAGCTGAAATTTCTGAGACCTTAACAATGACTATCTCAGTGCTGGGTAAACTGAGAATGTCCCTTCTTCATGTCCTCACAGGACTCCTTAGTTGCTTAGATAATTTCTACTTCAGCCAAGAAAATTCCCAAGTATTTTTGTTGTAGCTGTTTTTGCTTGTTTTGTTTTTGTTTATTTGTTTTGCCCCACACAACTGCTGAGGGGCTTCACCACTGGGTCAACAGTAAAGAACTACTTGCAATCCAGGAGACACAGGTTCTATCTCTGGGTTGGGAAGATCCCCTGGAGTAGGGAATGGTGGAATGAGTAGGACTCATTTCAATATTCTTGCCTGAAAAATCTCATGGACAGAGGAATCCAGTGGGCTACAGTCCATGGGATCTCAAAGAGCAGGACACAACTAAGCGTCTGAGCATGCACACCAGTCACTGAGATTGCCTGAAGAGAGCTCACAGTGAAAATCTGTTGGATTCCTATAACCTTTATAATATTTCTCAGTGGTTCTTGTTCAACCTTTTATCAATCTCTAGTCAAAGTTCTTTTTCAACCTCTTGACAATTTTGTCCATAGTCTGGTTTAATGACATTAATACATTGTCTGAAGTTCTGCCAAGACACCCAGGAGTGACCTTCTTATTTGCCCTCCACCAAATATAGCCTTTTACTTGTTCTCCAATTCTTTCATATTCTTTCTTAGAGGAGTGTAGAGTACTTCCTAGATTCTTTTAGGTAAATTAGAAGCCTTTTTGGAAACTAGCCAGTTTGGAAACTGCATATACTGATCTCATTCATTACTTTTTTATGAATGCTCCATTTTTGTTGATGAATGCTAGTATTTAGTGTCTGTACTTGATGAGGCTACATGCCCCTCACCACATGTCTGTAAAGCTCTGCTGTCATGGTTCTAGAGAGACTAGGAACATATTTCATTGCTTTCTCTTCACAAATGCTGACCACAGATGCTAGTCATCAGTGGCCAGATCCTATCCTCCAGGACAGTTGCAAAAGTAGAGACAATGATAAAAGCAGCTGGGTTACCTAAAGTGCACTAATCTCAGATCCACTAACACAGAATCCCGGAAATATTAGCTTACTGAATTTTTCAGGTGTTGGTTCATTCCAACCAGTAATCCTGATGTGTAAAAATGCAACACAATATCTGTATAAACTTATGTGATTGATTACTACATTAACTTTACCCATGTTAGTGGGAGGAGCATCAGGCCAGAAGTACTCAGAATTGCTTAAGCACACAGATAAAGTTTGTCCTTTTAACACACCACAAACTTTTTTTGTCTGTCACATGTACTTCCCAAGTTTCTCCACAGGCCTAGGCCACTTATAAAGTTATATCAGTCATTGGATAGAGCATTTCTAGGCTAAGAAATTAAACTTTTCTTGGTTCTTAGTATCCATAGTGCTTCAAGAAACAAGTATAAATCCTCTATGGATTACATGGAATGCTCAATACATATATTTATGTGTTCTCACATATTAAAATGTTCAAATACAACCTAATAATAAAAACTCACCAAACACAGAAGAATACAAAATTCTATGTAAGGCAATCAAAATAATCAACACATGGGAGTTTTTAGAGCCTAAAGCTCTTAAAGCCATTCACTTTAAAAATAGAATGTAAAATAACCATATATGAAACATGTAAAGAAATAATTTTTATTGAAAAATGGATAAATAGGACCAGTTACCATGACCAGAAAGAAGGAAAAATAAATCAGTTTCTGGATGCAAAATTAACTCAGAGACAAATCAATTTATGAATTAAACCCCAGATTAGTCACAAAGGAATGCAAATTTTAAAAATTGATAATAAATTTGAAAAGACCACCCAGAATAGTTTGAAGGGAGAAGATTTGAAACATGAGAGAATAATTAAATGAGAAGGATGATGGATTGAAAGGCCTAAAAGGAGAAAGCCTTTTCATTTGGAGGAATGGGAATACCAATTTTTAATTTCTTAACTTTTAAAATACCAATTATGGTATTACTGCTATAAAAGATAATTTTCAAACAAACTTGGTGGAAGAAACCAATATATAATAAATAGGCAATATGTATTCAAAGAATGTTAGTTTATTATTATTAAAATCATGTAAAATTCACCATGTAATGTACTGGAGAAGAGATTTGTATGACCCTCTCAATCATTCAAGAAAAAGTATTTGGTAAAATCCAATACATATTTATAATCAAAAATATAAAAACTAGAGATAAATGTTTTATATTCCCATAAAGCTTATTTACTAAAACATAAATTCTTAGAAGTAATTGAAGGGATTTTACAAGGTTTGCTTAAAATAAATACACAAGCCAATTTCCCATCCATAAAAATGTAAAAAACAATTAACAACTTATTTTAAATGAATATATGACTATAATATCAACAAAAGTTTAAAGTATCTGAGTATTTCTAACAAAATACTCTCAGAAACTTTAAAAATTACATTATAGCATTTTACAGAATAATATTACAAATAAATTAAATTATTAAAAAATAAGCCATGCTCATGTATGGGGAAACATGTCAGTTCTTAGCACATTAAATTTAGATTCAATACAGTTCTAATGAAAATCTCAATACATGTTGTTGCAAGGAATTTGACAAAATAATTCTAGCATACATATAAATCTGTGAATAATTAAGAATTGTCAACGCACAACAAAAGATCAAAGAGGGAGATTTTTCTTTCCAGATTTCAATGGTTATAATGAAACTATATTAATTAGGATAATGTGATGCTGATGAACAGAACAAAACATAAAACAAGTGAAAAAGTACAATGTTATAAACAGATAAGAACACATGAGGAAATAAGATATTGGGTAAAGCTAGCACTATTGGTTAATAGAGTAAGATCAGTCATAACTTTAAAAATAGAGAAAGATTGTTTCCAAATTAAAAACAATAGTAAAACTGGAAGTTTTCCTCATAGAATGTGACAATATACTAAACTTAAATATGAAAAGCAAAATTATAAACAATTTTAAATCACATTAGATTATTTTTATAAACTTGGGGAAAGATGTGTTTTTAAAGAAGACTTTAAAAACAACATGAAGAAAATATTTATGAATAGAGAAATCTTAAAATTAAAATTTTAGGTTCTTGGAAAATACTGTAAGTAAAGGAAACAGGCCAGTCACAAACTCAGTCATGTCCAGCTCTTTGCGACTCCATGGACCGTAGCCTACCAGGCTCCTCCCTCCATGGGATTTTCCAGGCAAGAGTACTGGAGCGGGTTGCCATTTCCTTCTCCAGAGCATCTTTCCAACCCAGGGATCGAACCTGGGTCTCTGGCATTGTAGGCAGATGCTTTATCATCTGAGCCACCAGGGAAGTCTAAAGGAAACAGGCCAGTCACAATGAGAGTAATTGATAGTTCCATAGAACCACCATGCAAAGTATCTGAAAGTTTAGAACTATCCCTTTGGCTGTTGTTACAACCACAGAATTCCTTAAGGAAGGAAGCTTTGCAGAACAAAATTATGACATTACATTAGGATCCTGTAAATGTACCTTGATTCTTCTTCATTCTTGTGTCTATTTACTTAGTCTCAGACTTGAAAGTAAACTAAGATTCTAGATTATTGTCTTGATTCCGGCCTCAGTCTTCCAAATCTAAATTTGTTTGGTATAGATCATTTTAATATGAATCAAAGTAAAACTATGGCTTTCTTATTTTTCTTCCCAAGGGATCCATCATTATTTAGTAACTGAATAAACTATGCATATTTGATTTTTCTTGAGATCTGATGGTCATCTTCTCCCTATTTGTCACCTTGCAATGACTTTATATTTACTCTGGCTTCTAAGCATCTACAGGTGAGGCAAATGTGTGGTTCAAAATCTTATTTATGTTAATAAAACACAATGTCATGCCTCAAGTAGACACAGGTTATGTGGAAATATGATGCCTTTAATTCTTTATCAGTCAGACAGGGACTGAGGTAATTGGAACCTTCTGGACAGTACCCGTTAGTTATAGCAGATTTATCACCTTACCCTGGCATGCTATACCAATTGTACAAATAATATTTACAATATGTGTCATAAAATGAGAAAAACTGGAAAACAGTATGCTGGACCATCATTTATCTCACAAGTAACTGGTACTCACATGTATTGCTGAGATCAAGGAGACCATTGTAATTGTAATGCAGTCCCAGGCATTTCTGAGTGTGAGAGAGCAAGAAAAGATTTTTTTTTTTTCTAAATAATTTGGCATTCCATACTCCTGTCTATTATTTGAATAAAGTCGGTAAAGATAGTGTCTTCAAGGACACTCCAGATGTGTTTTGGGAGATGCACAGTTAATTAAAAAAAACAGTAAATAATTTTTAATATTCTTCCTCTACATTGTGACAAATTGCTTCTAACCCTTGGATGCCATTTGAGCTTGGCCAATCTTAGATCTAGGTTAACACATGTCAACTGTCAATCTCATGAGAATGTATTTAACTGCTAAACTCAGTGGAGTTTCTACAAATTTTCTAGCAATTGGTAAAATTTCAATTTCAATTGCTACAATTTTAGCTTGCTGCAAATTTGTCTTCCACCTTCCTTTTCATGAATCCTTATAACCACTAGTAGCAACATTACCCGATTTGTCACTGATTCCTACATCACATCCTCATGTTATTTCAAGGCCAGTTTGATTCCAGAGGTCCACAAGCATTTGACCATGAAGAGAACCATTAGATTTTCTTTTTATTAAGGCAGTTTTACCTCATACAAATAAAACTATTTTTACACATTTTACTTTGTAAGAGAAGTCCTTAGGTTTTTAATGTGCACCAAAGATTTTTAGTTTACTTTTTGAACCCTATTCTTTTTCAACTCTTCTCCTAACTTTTTCTATAGAGTACCAGTGGGAAAATGAATTCAATTATGTAAGTTAGTAGGCATCATGTTCAAATATTCAAAGAACTAAAATTTTGGTGGTCACAGTCCTACAACTACAAAACTAAGGTCACACAAATACCTCTGATGTCCTTCTCTAACTTAGGCAGACTGTCTTGATATGAGCTCTGTTGTTTTGAATCATCATTAGTTCATATGATTAGAGGAACTACCTCATCTATCCATCAGGGGCCTTAGTGCGCTTTCTCCATTTATCACTCTCCTATCTTTTGATG
Source organism: Bos mutus (assembly GCF_027580195.1). Lineage (NCBI taxonomy): Eukaryota > Metazoa > Chordata > Mammalia > Artiodactyla > Bovidae > Bos > Bos mutus. The sequence goes on along the minus strand of NC_091636.1, from coordinate 47,503,991 downwards.
GGGCTTCCCTGGTGGCTCAGTGGTAAAGAATCTGCCTGACAATGCAAGAGACACAGGTTTGATCCCTGGGATGGGAAGATCCCCTGGAGAAAGGAATGGCAACCTATTCCAGTATTCTTGCCTGAGAGATCACATGAACAGAGGAGCTTTGTGGGCTACAGTCCATGGGGTTGCAAACTGATAACTTAGTGATTAAGTTGTCTTAGTCAACTTAGTCTAATAATAATAACATGTCAAAATAATAACATGGTTGGTAGCTTTACCTTTTGTTATTGTGTAGCCATGTTCTTTAATTCTGTATTAACACAGAACTTTATAGTACAGCATCATTGATATATAAAATCAATATGTATACTTAATTTTATTTACATTATTTCTTTTTATTCCTTCTTTCATATCTACTCTTTGTATAATATTCCTTCTCAAAAACATTTTTTAATGTACTGGTGACAGACTTTTCCTCCTGTAATCCTCATGTCCTTATATTTATTCCATGTCATTGTGCCAGATAATCTCTGGGAGGGAAGCATGGGACACCTACCATGTGTGGGGGTGTCCACCACACTTTCATGATTCTTTATCAAACTCTTGCTTAAAACTGAAGTTTTCCTCTTTTGTAAGCTCTGACTACACAGTGGCATTTCCATTTTAAAAATCTTCAAACCCATATTTCAACACATTATTCCTCAACATATCTTATCCTTAAATAATCCACTGCTTCTTTCTGGTGCCTTGGTCTGAAATAGTACTTACATCTTTTTAGTTATACAATGTGGTGGTTTAACATCCTTGCCCTGTAGATAAACTTCAGCCCTTATAAGAATGTATTGCTCCTCATCAGATCAGAGTGGGACCATGAAGGAGGAGTTGCATTTCATAGTTGTATAAATTTTTATCAGAATCTAAATCAGACCACTGAGGTTCTTTATAATATACAATGCATGAAAATTATTTTGGAATCATAACACTCTTCTTGACCCAATGACAAATATAACATCAGTGATTTATTGTATATTTTAATTCATTTTAGAGTAATATCCAGTTAAGTTGAAACTTTTACTTTTTCTTTTCATGCAAAGACTAGCACATATATTTTTTCTCTAAGAAAAAGAAAACATAAAGAATTATAAAATATAACCAAGACTATTCTTTGGCAACTCTACAGTTTCAGTTATTCATTCCCTCAGTGTGTCTTGTCTAGAAAATCCATAGTTTTCCTCTGTTATTTATTTTTCCTATCTCTCCTATAGGGTCTGATGGTGTTTCAGTTCCGAAGCAAAGAGCAACAATGAAAACAAAATTGCCAATTTCTTTTTTTTTTTTACATTCCAATTTTATTTTCCAGATATTTAATTTTCTGCTTGAACTAACCCCAGTCAACTTTCTTAGTCTTATCTTGTTCTAATTCCTTTAATGAATCCTAAGACCTGTCTAAATCAAGCTGATTTTTATGTATGCTTATGCTTTCGGATTTCCATTTTTAATTTTTTTTATACAAAGATATTCTTTGGTCTTGACTCATCTCCCTGACGACACATTCCACTTACACTTTAGAATCTATCTCAACTGACACAAAATGTTTCTTGATCCGTCAAGACCTGTGCTAAAGAAGTTTCTTCCTATGGTAAGTTTAAAAAAACAAAACAAAACAAAAAAACAAAGACTCTGACTTTTAACTCATGACTCACACTTTTCTATCCTATGCTATGTTTATGACCATCTCTCATTAAACATTTTAGATTTTGACATCTGAGAAAATACAACTGTATCTGAATAACATGTATATTTCCCATAGTAGACATTGTAAAGTATTTTGTATAATGTAATTGCATTTCTAAAAAACATGGATGTAGATATTTCAGTTTAATCAACTGAGATCAAAAGTTTTTTTCTTTTTCAAAATTAGAGAAAATGATTAAAAACCAAAGGAAAAATAACTTAAAATATCTTGATTTGATTCAAATATGGAGAGGGATAAAGATTCACCAGACAAAAACAAAAATATAATTAGTAAATTAACTAGTTATACAATTTAAAAATGATAAATGAGTACTATGAATGCTTATTAATTATAAAAAGACAAACTGACCATGATTTTATGTGAATGCAAGCTAGATATTGTACATTACCTCATATCTAACCCTGGTTTCAATCTACTATAGAGCAATGGGAGACTCAAGATTGATCAGGGCCAAATTTACTTGGTAGTACACAATGACTTTTGGCCATAAAAAAGAATAACAAGTATTTCTGTAGAGATAAGCAAGTTAAAACTACTTAGTCATAAAATATGGTTGACAAATAATGTGGTTTAGTTTTCCTAGTTAATTTGTTTGACTCTTTAGTAGGAAACTCTGAATTGGTCACATAATACATTAGACATTTGTTGATAGTTCTTTTATGAGAGCAAGCAGTAATAAGGAGAAAAAATTTTCATCTAGATAATGTCACTGATTTTGTAGGCAAAGGAATTCTCACAGCTTTTGTTAGACTGTGAACAATGAATTATTTTAAATATCACCATTTTATATACCTTTTATTAACAAAAAATAAACATTTGAACAGAGCTAAAATGTGCATAGTCAGAGCATACAACTCAATATGGTTCTGAGAGTAGACTGCAGAAACTAGATTTATCTCCACTTTCTTTTTCTTCCCTTGAAGCTCTCTTATGCACTCCTACTGTGGAAACATGGTGCCAACACAGCCATGATGTTTAAAAGCATTTGTGTCAAAGCCTCCTGTATTCAATATCAGTAGTTAGATGTGACTCTAGTTGCCGGCATTAGTCGTACATTGTTTGAAGATGTGTTAATAAAACATCTGTTTTCACTTTAGTCCCTTGATCAACCAATTTTCTGGCTGAAGGAGCTCAGCCACACAGAACCAGTTCATAGTCTCCACAGACAGAAGGCTCCATCCATCATTGCCAGTAATGCATCTCCTCTTTGCCACCCATATCTTTATTATATGTACTCCTCTTCATTTCATCACCCTTGTGCTCAGTTCTTCTGAGTATGATGTTATTGTCATCTATTGACATGCGTCTCCCAGATGGATATATACACCATTCAGTCAATGCTGAAAACCTTAGAATATTGCTTTCACTAAGCATAAAGCCTAATTTGACTCAAGTTTGCTGTTTCTGTAAGAACCAGTAAAGATTCCTATTTCCCCCTTACATTAGCAATATCTTTGATTCATAACATCTTTCCTGAAAAATTATGTAGAATTCATCCACTCTGTGACTACTGCATGTGTGCTCCAATACAACTTTAGATTTTGTGCAAACTGCTCTATTTCCCACTTTTTCAGAATCCCAACAGATTCATCTATTCTTAAAATTATATGTATTCTGTGGAAGCTTGACACTTCTAAAATAGCTATTATGCATTTCTATAATAATACTAATTGGTGTGAAGTGGGGCTAGTGGTAAAGAATTTGCCTGCCAATGCAGAATATGTAAGAGACACAGGTTCAATCCCTGGGTGAGGAAGATCCCCTAGAGAAGGAAATGGCAACCCTCTCCAGTACTGTTGTCTGGGAAATCCCATGGGCAGAGGAGCCTGGCAGGCTAGTCCAGTGGGTCACAAAGAATCAGACACAACTTAGCAAGTAAACAACAACAATAAGCCTACATAAACAGAGTGTTTGGGAAGAACAATGATCTCTTATACTCTTAGACTAATTCTTCTTCTAAGTCACATATTCATGTATTAAAAAAAAATTATCTGATGACAATATTAGAAACCCTACTTTTTTAGTGCTTGTGTTTACTTGGTATAATTTTGCCCACCCATTCAGACTTCATGAGTCTAGGTATTTTAGGTAAGACTCTTATACAGATTAAACTTATATTTTGATTAGTGTGCAAATCCAAAATATTTAAACTCTTTTATAAATATCGACATGAATGATATGCTTAGTTTCCTATTTTCAGGAGATCTTAAGTTATTTCATATGTGTTTCACATATATCATTCCATATATGGTATATTTTTTCTGCTCTTTTGTACTAATTCTGATATTTATAACAGTTCTGATTTGTTCAAATCATTACCATATAATAATGTATTTCATGATGCCCTTAGTCTTATTTTTAATTAAATAGGTTTCTACATTTTATTTTATTATCTTCATATGATATCCTTGACTTTCACTTATTACCTGTGTGATCATCAGTGAGGTTATTTTACTTTCTCACATTTCTACTTTTATGGAATTTATAAAATTTAAGTATTATTGGCTCATTATTTTCCCATCTTTCATTCTAGTAACTATGGTTAAATATGTTTATTGCTGAGCATAGTTTTTCACTGAAGTTGCAGCAGTCTAGTTGATCTTTAAGAAAGGAAGAATGACTGTATTCTTACAAATTTCATTATTGTAACATTACTTAAAATTGGAGGATAGCTTGTCTGAAGTTTAAAAATTTGCTCATATTTTTCTCTTTGTGGTTCTTAAAACATTATTTCACTGTTATCTTCTTTTGTATGTTGTAAAAAAAGCTGGTGTTGACTTGATTTTTCTCTATAAGAAATAATAATTTTACTTGGATGTTTTGCATTTTTCCCTATGAATTTACAGTCTAACAGTTTTACAATAATGTGTCCTAAAATTGTCAATCATGGTACAACCTTCCTACTTAAACACTGAAACTTTCAATATAGAGATTAAAACTAAAATTAATAGCTTTAAATATTATTTCCAACCCCCCTTGTTTTGCTTGTTCTTCTTTGAGATCTCCCAATTATATTTTGAATTAGGGTTAGGTTTAGGGTTAGGGGACTTCCCTGAGAGCTCAGCTGGTAAAGAATATGCGTACAATGCAGGATACCTCTGTTTGATTCCTGGGTGGGGACGATCCACTAGAGAAGGGATAGGCTACCCTCTCCAGTATTTTGCAGCTTCCATTGTGGCTCAGCTGGTAAAGAAAGCTCCTTGGATTGAGAAGATCCCCTGGAGAAGGGAAAGGCTACCCACTTCAGTATTCTGGCCTGGAGAATTCCATGGACTGTATAGTCCTTGGGGTCTCAAAGAGTCAGACACGACTGAGTGACTTTCACTTAGGGTTAAATTCTGAGTGTTCTAAATATTTCACTTACTCATTTTTTTTGCGCATATTGTTTCTATTCTCTTCACAGTGAGACATTGCTTCCTGACATTTTATAAGTCTGTCTTCCTTCTTTCTTTTGAACTGGTGATTTTCTTCAGTGAATTTTCTCAGTTCTCTTTTCATATCTTATTGTTATTATTTTTAAAATGAGTTTTAAAAATTGTTGATCTGTTGTGCACTTTCTTACTTACAATAGCTAGTTTAAAGATACTTATAGTACAGCATTTTTTTTTTACAGTTTTCTTCCTGCTAGCTTAGTGTTTTCATTATATGAAAATTTTGCTCCTCACTTTTTCTGTCTTATAACGTATCATTTTTATGTGTGATTTCTGACTTTTCACATTTATTATATGTGTTTAAAGTTTCATTAAGAGACACTAGCAATTATTTCTATAAATGATGTGAATTGTTTCATTAGCTAAGTTTCTTGTTTCAGGATTAATTCTGCATGTGTACTCAGTTGCTCAGTCACATCTGACTCTTTGTGACCTTATGGACTATAGCCCACCAGGCTCCTCTGTCCTTGGGCTTCTCCAGGCAAGAATACTGGAGTGGTTTGGCATTTCATCCCCCAGGGGATCTTCCAAACCCAGGATTGAACCAGTGTCTCCTGAGGCTCCTACACTGCACATAGATTCTTTACCTCTGAGCCACCTGGGAAGCCCAGACTGAAGAGCATTTATTTCAATAAAATATTTCATTAGAAACAACTTTGATTTTCAGTAATGTGATGCTCTTTTTTCTGTAAGACTTTTATTTATACTACTTTATTTTCCTTTTCTTCTGTACAAATCAACTCTCCTGTGCAAGTTGCTTCCCTTCCACCAGCACTGGCATCCTAAGGCTGCCCTCTGACCCTATCCACAGTTGAGAACATATATCAAATTTCCAGTAACCAGTGCTGTGCTCTACTAAATCTTGCTTCTGTTCTCATTATTTTCCATTCACCATAGGAATCTTCTTTTTTGGTGATAATATCAGTCCCTGCAACGACTAGAATACCACTGCACTCATCTTTTTTTCCTACTGGATTCTCTGCTCTGTTCTAAAGGCCTGCTTCAGGAGTTTCTTTCATTTATGCATAAACTCAAGGTCAATGGAATCTCTGTCTCCTTATACTTCTGTAGACATGAATTGCAGCTGGATTTATCTTTCTGTTGAATGCTATAGTTTTCAAGGATGTGGATGGCAGTTTATGTAACATAGTAACTTATGTTACTGTCATCCCTGATCTCAGATGGTAAAGAATATGCAGGAGACTGGGGTTTCATCCCCAGGTCAGAAAGAACCCCTGGAGAAAAGAATGACAACCCTCTCCAGTATTCTTGCCTGGAGAGTTCCACGGACAGAGGAGCCTGATCGGGTACACTTTATGGGGTCGCAAAGAGTCAAATACCACTGAGCAAATAACACACTACATCCTAGGAAAGCATCTATCCATCATTGTTTTGAGGGGAGAGGTAGGAGGGATGATATCTGAATAGTTTTATTAAATCTTAGCAATGATTTATGTGATTGAAAGATATAAAGGAAGTTATATAAAAAGTTAAAGCAAGTTTAAAACCACAAAAGATATGTTTCAACTTTTATATTATAGTCTTTTAAAATTCTTGCTGTGCCCAATTGTTTCTAGTTGTATATGAAACACTTTTTTTCAGATACAATATGATGTCTGTTTCATTACCTTCATACCATACACTTTGTAAATTGTTGTTCTTGAAAAGTAATATACTGCCTATAAAGGGCAACAAAATTTGCCATGCTAAATTGTGTCTCTTTGGCATAAGGATAATTTTAGACTTGTTACGAGATTTGAGGATCAGGCTGCTTTCTACTCTAAAGTCAATAGGCAAGGTTAATGGAAAAGAAATTTTGCTTTTTTTCAGAGGCCGGTAATGGGTGATATGTGTGTGGTGGTGGTGGTGGTGGTGGTTGTGGGGTAGGGGATTCCTGTCTAAAGGCTGACTCTCCCACACTAACGATCATTGGCCATAAATTTTATAGGTAAAGGGAGAGAAATGTACAGTCAGCTCTGTTAGTCATCTTGAAATTATTCATGCAGTGGTCTGATCAGCATCATCACTTTTAAGTACAGTTCATCACTTTTAAGTACCCTTTTATTCTTCAGTTCCAGGGTCAGTTTGTTCCCATTTCTTTGAGGCCAGCTCTTGAAATATGGCAGCTATGTCACGGTTTCAGCCTGGTCATCTTACTTCTTCCACCTGGTGGGGCTTTTAGACTCTATAAGACAGCTCACAGGATATGGCTCAGGGTATTATCTATCAGCCTTGTTGTTCAGTAGGTAAATCATGTCTGACTCTTTGCTACCCCATGGACTGCAGCACACCAGGCTTCACTGTCCTTCAATATCTCCCAGAGTTTGTTCAAACTCATGTCCATTGAGTTGGTGATATTATCTAACCATCTCATCCTCTGTCACCCCCTTCTCCTTTTGCCTTCAGTCTTTCCCAGCAGTAGAATCTTTTCCAAGGAGTTGGCTCTCTGTATTAGGTGGCCAAAGTGTTAGAGCTTCAGCTTCAGCATCAGTCCTTCCAATGAACATTCAGGGTTGATTTCTTTTATGATTGACTAGTTTAATCTCCTTGCAGTCCAAGGGACTCTCAAGAAGCTCCTTCAGCCCAAAATTCAAAAGTGTAGTTCTTTAGGTCTAAGCCTTCTTTATGGTCCAACTCTCACATCTGTACATGACTACTGGAGAAACCAGAGTTTTGAATATATAGATTTTGTCAGCAAAGTGATGTCTCTGCTTTTTGATAAACTGTTTAGGTTTGCATTGCTTTTCTTCAAAGGAGCAAGAGTCTTTTAATTTCATGGCTGCAGTCACCATCCCCTTGAAAAGGAACTAAAGGTCCTTGAAGTACCTTTATGACTAAATATTATTATTTAGTCTTGTTCAACTGTTTTCTTTTGTTTGTTCACTTTCTCACTTCTCTGATTAATTTTTTTCTTTGGCTAAAGTTTTTCCACAGACAAAAGGTGTGATAGCCACACGTTCTGGGAAACAAACTCACTAAGAAGGACAATGCAGATAGTGAAGTGCAGTTTATTACACCGGCGGGCCCAAGGCAGAGTCTCCTCTTAGCCAAGGACCCTGACCAGCATTAGTGAAAATCTTTTATACCTCATGTGTATGTGTCTGAACCCACCACTCCAAATTCCTTGAGACTTACATAAACAAAGGAAGGGTAAATACAATCCCAATAACCCCATCATTTACGTGTTATGTATTCAAACAGTTGAACAATTGGCCAATAATCAATAAGCCCGAGGTTACATTCAGAGAGATACAGAAAAATTTATGGCCTGTCCAGAGGCAAGGGTGATTAGTGTGTTTTCTCTTAGGCAATGAGTAACCTGGATATGATCTTCAAGGTTCCCCTGTCCAGAGGTGGTCTTATCATTCTGTTGTCATTTCCATAGGCACTAAACACAGAGTTCAGCATCCATTGGAGAGGTGGCCAAGCATGATCAGCATGAACAGGCCTAAGATGGAGTCCAGGACCTATGAATTCCTTCTTCAAAGGCAGGCTGAAGGTGTGGGAGAAAGGATCAGAGGGCCCTGTTTTATTTCATGTTGATTATTTTTAAGAAACAACAGACATAGAAACATCTCTGAAAATAAAGTTACCCTTTTGTCAGAGATATTTATATTTATAAGAGAAATATCCATTTGTAAGGGTATCTTCTTTTCTTCTAGGTGGAGAATACTTAATTCCCTAGAAAGTCTTTATCAATGGAGAAGGCAGTTATCTAAATCTGCATATCAATTCAACCTTTTAAAATGTTTTCTTTTGATAGTCTTCCTTAACTGCCCTCCTCCCTCCACATGTTTTTTTGTTTTTAGCTGGAGATAGTACTTATGATGATTTGTGTATATGTGTTAGTTGGTCAGTCCTGTCTGACTATTTGGGACCCCATGGACTGTACCCTGACAGGCTCTTCTGTTCACAGGATTTCCCAGGCAAGAATACTGGAGTGGGTAGCCATTTCCTTCTTCAGGGAATCTTCCCCATCCAGGGATCATACCTGGATCTCCTGCATTGCATGTGGATTCTTTACCAACTGACCACCAGGAAAGCCCACTTATGATGGTTGCTTGGGCTAATTTGGATAGTTACTAAGTTTTCCTGGTTATCTCTCTTGTATACAGGTAATAAACATGTCATTAAGCTTATTTGTTTTGCTCTTGTTGATCTTTTATTACAGGTGGTCTCAGCTTTAAGGAAAATTATTTTTCATACCCTCCAAATACAGCTCTGCATAACAACTGATTTTTAGGTTATTCTCAAAAATCATTTGTTTGCCAGGATACTTCTCCTTCTTGCTTTCATTCAGTGTACATGTGATTGGTATTCTGGTCCATTTCATATCTTTTATAATAAATATTTTCACAGGAAGACATTTTAGTAATATTAGTTTGTTGAGAAAGTGAATAAAATTAGATATACTACCTTACTCAACTGAATTCTAGCTACTCTTCCTTCTCTGCCTGGGAAAATTAAATAATTTTGAGCTGAAAAACAGGTCCATAGAAAGATGCACATAAACTCATACATGCAAAACCTTTTTGGATGTGCTTATTTTACCATTTGTGCGTGCTTACTAATTCGTGTCCGACTTTGTGACCCATGGACTGTAGCCCACCAGACTCTTCTGTCCATGGAATTTCCCAGACAAGAACAATGGAGTGAGTTGCTATGACCTCTTCCAGTGGACCTTCCCAACCCAGGGATAGAACCTATGTCTCTTGCATCTCCATCATTGACAGGTGGATTCTTTACCACTGAGTCACTGGGAAAGCTCCATTTTACCTAACCAAAGAAAAATTGTTGTACCAGTAGAAGTAATAGTATATAGTAGAGTTTTTCTAACAATGGCATTAGATATTATTTGATTTCAAAATAACACTATAAGAATATTTTAAAAAGCAGTAAATAACACAGTCACATGAGGCAAGGCAAGATGGTGGAAAAGAAAGATGTGTGCTCATCTTCTGTGAAAACTCCAAAACTGCAACTCGTTGCTGAATAACCACTGACAGGAGAATGTTGGATTCTACCAAAAAATTTCCCTGATGTCCAAGGGCAAGGGAGAAGATGGTAGGAAGAGTGATATTACATTTAGAATCAAACCCCATCACGCCAGTGATGCTCAGAGGGCTCAAAACACCTTGTGTGCACAGGACCCAGAGACCCCACAAGAGACTGAGCCAGACCTGCCTTTGAATGTTTGAAGGTCTCCTGCAGAGGGATGGTCAGCAGTGGCCTGCCACTGAGACAGGGGCACTGGCTGCAGCAGACCTGGAAGACGCTGTGTGTGAGCCCCACCATAGAGCCACCGAGCAGACAAGCCACAAACTGGAGAACAATTATACCAAAAAAGCTCTCCCACTGTTGTGACAGTTCTAGGGCCCACAGAAGATTTCCCAGCATGGGGATCTGCAAAGGGACTGAGAACCCCTAGGGAATTTGACTTTGAAGGCCAGTGGGATTTGACTGCAGAACTTCCACAGGACTGGGAAAACAGACTCTTCGAGGGTACAAACAAAACCTTCTGTACACTAGGATCCAGGAGAAAGCAGCAGTGACCCCACAAAAGACTGAGCCAGACTTGCCTGTGAGTGTCCACGAATCTCCTGTGGAGGCTTGGGTCTACAGTGTCCAGCTGTGGGATCAGGGACACTGAATACAACAGTTCTGGTGTAAGCCCTTTGGAAGGAGGTTTCCATTACCTCCATTACCCCTATCATAGTTTGGGCTCAGGCCAAACTACAGGGAGGGAAGATAGCCCCACCCATCAACATAAAATTAGATTAAAGATTTACTGATTATGGCCCCACCCACCAGTTCAGTTCAGTTCAGTTCAGTCACTCAGTCATGTCTGATTCTTTGCAACCCCATGAATCGCAGCATGCCAGGCCTCCCTGTCCATCACCAACTCTCCGAGTTCACTTAGACTCACGTCCATCGAGTCAGTGATGCCAGCCAGCCATCTCATCCTCTGTCATCCCCTTCTCCTCCTGCCCCCAATCCCTCCCAGCATCAGAGTCTTTTCCAATGAGTCAACTCTTCGCATGAGGTGGCCAAAATACTGGAGTTTCAGCTTTAGTATCATTCCTTCCAAAGAAATCCCAAGGCTGATCTCCTTCAGAATGGACTGGTTAGATTTCCTTACAGTCCAAGGGACTCTCAAGAGTCTTCTCCAACAGCACAGTTTAAAAGCATCAATTCATCGGTGCTCAGCTTTCTTCACAGTCCAACTCTCACATCCATACATGACCAAAGGAAAAACCATAGCCTTGACTAGACAGACCTTTGTTGGCAAAGTAATGTCTCTGCTTTTCAATATGCTATCTAGGCTGGTCATAACTTTCCTTCCAGGGAGTAAGTGTCTTTTAATTTCATGGTAGCAGTCACCATCTGTAGTGATTTTGGAGCCCAGAAAAAAAAAAAAAATCTGACACTGTTTCCATTGTTTCCCCATCAATTTCCCATGAAGTGATGAGACCAGATGCCATCATCTTCGTTTTCTGAATGTTGAGCTTTAAGCCAACTTTTTCACTCTCCACTTTCACTTTCATCAAGAGACTTTTTAGTTCTTCCTCACTTTCTGCCACAAGGGTGGTGTCATCTGCATATCTGAGGTTATTGATATTTCTCCTGGCAGTCTTGATTCCAGCTTGTGCTTCTTCCAGCCCAGCGTTTTTCATGATGCACTCTGCATATAAGTTAAATAATCAGAGTGACAATATACAGCCTTGACGTACTCCTTTTCCTATTTGGAACCAGTTTGTTGTTCCATGTCCAGTTCTAACTGTTGTTTCCTGACCTGCATACAGGTTTCTCAAGAGGCAGGTCAGGTGGTCTGGTATTCCCATCTCTTTCAGAATTTTCCACAGTTTATGTGATTCACACAGTCAAAGGTTTTGGCATAGTCAAGAAAGCAGAAATAGATGTGTTTCTGGAACTCTTGCGTTTTCCATGATTCAGTGCATGTTGGCCATTTGATCTCTGGTTCCTCTGCTTTTTCTAAAACCATCTTGAACATCTGAAAGTTCATGGTTCATGTACTGCTGAAGTCTGGCTTGGAGAATTTTGAGCATTACTTTACTAGCGTATGAGATGAGTGCAATTGTGTGGTAGTTTGAGCATTCTTTGGCATTGCCTTTCTTTGGGATTGGAATGAAAACTGACATTTTCCAGTCCTGTGGCCATTGCTGAGTTTTCCAAATTTGCTGGCATATTGAGTACAGCACTTTCACAGTATCATCTTTCAGGATTTGAAATAGCTCAAATGGAATTCCATCACCTCCACTAGCTTTGTTTGTAGTGATGCTTTCTAAGCCCCACTTGACTTCACATTCCACGATGTCTGGCTCTAGGTGAGTGAAACACCATTGTGATTATCTTGGTAATGAAGATCTTTTTTTTATACAGTTTTTCTGTGTATTCCTGCCACCTCTTCTTAATATCTACTGCTTCTGTTAGGTCCATACCATTTCTGTCCTTTATCAAGCTCATCTTTGATGAAATGTTCCCTTGATATCTCTGATTTTCTTGAAGAGATCTCTAGTCTTTCCCATTCTGTTGTTTCCCTCTTATCCTTGCCCATCAGAGGGCAGACAGAATGGAAACCACAATTATGGAAAACTAACGAAACTGATCGCTTGGAACAGAGTGTTGTCTAACTCAATGAAAGTAGGAGCCATGCCATGTAGGGCCACCTCATTGGATGGATCATGGTGAAGGGTTCTGACAAAACATGGTCCACTGGAGAAGGAAATGACAAACCACTTCAATATTCTTGCCTTGCAAACCCAAATGAACAGTATGAAAAGGCAAAAAGATATGACACTGAAAGATGAAATCCTAGTTTAGTAGGTGTCCAATATGCTACTGGAGAAGAGTGGAGAAATAGCTCCCAAAAGAATAAAGATGCTGAGCCAAAGTGAAAACAATGCCCAGTTGTGGATGTGACTGGTGATAGAAATAAACTGCAATGTTGTAAAGAACAATATTGCCATGGAACCTATAATGTTAGGTCCATAAATTGGAAGCAGTCAAACAGGAGATGACAAGAGTGAACATTGACATTTCAGGAATCAGTGAACTAAAATGTACTGGAATGGGCAAATTTAATTCAGATGACCATTATATCTACTACTATGAGTAAGAATCCCTTAGAATAAATGGAGTAGCCCTCATAATCAACAAAAAAGTCTGAAATGCAGTACTTCAGTGCTATCTCAAAAAAGATAGAATGATGTCTCATCATTTCCAAGGCAAAACATTCTCTAGCAAAGTAATTCAAGTCTATGCCCCAACCACTAATGCTGAAAAAGCTGAAGTTGAACGGTTCTATGAAGACCAACAAGACCTTCTAGAACTAACACTAAAAAAAAAAAAAAAGATGTCTTTTCATTATAGGGGACTGGAATGCAAGAGTAGGAAGTCAAGAGAAACCTAGAGTAAAGGCAAGTTTGGCCATGGAGTACAAAATGAAGCATGGCAAAGGCTAACAGTATTGCAAAGAGAGCACACTGGCATAGCAAACACACTCTTCCCACAACATGAGAGACAACTCTACACATGGGCATCACCATATGGTAAATACCAAAATCAGAGAGATCATATTCTTTGCAACCAGAGATGGAGAAGCTCTATACTTTCAGCAAAAACAAAATGAGGAACACCTGAGGCTCATATCATAAACTTATAATTGTAAAATTCAGACTCGAATTGAAGAAACTAGGGAAAGCCAGTAGGCTACTCAGGTGTGACATGAATCAAATGGAAGTGACAAATAATTAAAGGGATTAGATCCGATAGACAGAGTGCAGGAAGAACCATGGACAAAGGTTTATAACATTGTACAAGAGGTGGTTACCAAAAACATCTCCAAGAAGAAGAAACGCAAAAAGGGCAAAATGGGTTTCTGAGGAGGCCTTACAAATAGTTGAGAAAAGAAGAGAAGTGAAAGGCAAAGGAGAAAAAGAAAGATATATCCATCCAAATGCAGTGTTCCAAAGAATACCAAGGAGAAGGAACAAAGCTTTCCTAAGTGATCAATGCAAAGAAATAGAGGGGAACAATAGAATGAGCAAGACTAGAGATGTTTTCAAGAAAATTAGAGATACCAAGGGAATGTTTCATGCAAAGATGAGCACAATAAAGGACAGAAACTGTATGGGCCTAAAAAAAAGAGAAGATATTAAGAAGACGTGGCAAGAATACATGGAAGAACTACAAAAAAAAGATCTTCATGACCCAGCTAACCATGATGGTGTGATCACTCACCTAGACCCAGACACCCTGGAGCGTGAAGTCAAGTGGGCCTTAGGAAGCATCACTATGAAAAAAGCTAGTGGAACTGACAGAATTCCAGTTGAGCTATTTCAAATCCTAAAAGATGATGCTGTGAAAGTGTTGCACTCCATATGACAGCAAATTTGGAAAACTCAGCAGTGGCCACAGGACTGGAAGAGGTCAGTTTTCATTCCAATCCCAAAGAAAGCTAATGCCAAAAATTGTTCAAACTATATGCACAATTGCACCAATCTCACACACTAGGAAAGTAATGCTCAAAATTCAGCAAGCCAGGCTTCAACAGGAGATGAACTGAGAACTTCAGATGTTCAAGCTGGATTTAGAAAAGGCAGAGGAACCAGAGATTAAATTGCCAACATCTGCTGGACCACAGAAAAATCAAGAGAATTCCAGAAAAAAACATTTACTTCTGCTTCATTGACTATACTAAAGCCTTTGGCTGTGTGGATCACAACAATCTGTGGCAAATTCTTAAACAGATGGAAATAACAGATCACCTTATCTGTCTCCTGAGAAGTCTGTATTCAGGTCAAGATGCAACAGTTAGAGCCAAAGAAAGAACAATGGACTGGTTCCAAATTGGGAAAGGAGTATGTCAAGGCTGTGTATAGTTACCCTTCTTATTTAACTTTAATGCAGATTATGTCATGTGAAATGACAGACTGCATAAAGCACAAGTTGCAATCAAAATTATTGGGAGAAATATCAATAACCTCAGATACAGATGACACCATCCTTATGGCAAAAAGTGAAAAGTAACTAATGAGCCTCTTGATGAAAATGAAAGAGGAGAGTGAAAAAGTTGGCTTAAAACTCAACATTCAAAAATGAAAATCATGGCATCCAGCCCTATCACTTCATGGCAAATAGATGGAGAAACAATGGAAACAGTGAGAAACTAATTTTGAGGGGAGGCTCCAAAATCACTGTAAATGGCAACTACAGCCATGAAATTAAAAGACACTTGCTCTTTGGAAGAAAAGCTATGACCAAGCTAGATACATATTAAAAATAGAGATTTGACTTTACCAACAAAAGTCCGTCTAGTCAAAGCTATGTTTTTTTCCAGTAGTCATGTATGGATATGAGAGTTGATCCATAAAGAAAGCTGAGCACTGAAGAACTGATGCTTTTGAACTGTGGTGTTGGAGAAGACTCTTGAGAATCCCTTGGACAGAAAGGAGATCACACAACTCAATCGTAAAGGAAATCAGATCTGAATATTCATTGGAAGGACTGATGCTGAAGCTGAAGCTCCAATACTTTGGCCACCTGATGTGAAGAACTGATTCAATGGAAAAGTCCGTGATGCTGGACAAGATTGAAGCCAGGATTATAAGGGGCAACATAGGATGAGGTGGTTGGATGACATCACCAACTCAATGGACATGAGTCTGAGCAAGATCTAGGAGCTGGTTGATGGACAGGGAAGCCTGGAGTGCTCCAGCCCATGGAGCTGCAAAGAGTCAGACATGACTGAGCTATTGAGCTCAACTGAAAGCAGTCACTTGTACACAGGTTATGTAATACACATTAAATGGATACTTAAGGCTATAGAAGGCAATATAAGCCCTATAAACACATTTCTGGAACTTCTAAATTTAATACCTCAAATTATAAATATTCTCATCTCTTTTAAGTTTCTACTCATTAGCAAATATCCTGTGATTTATTACATTGTGTATTCTCAGTATTTCCTAAAAAGATTAATTTTTTTGTTTGTGTGTGAGCTTGATTTGGAATTGTTAAAAGGTAAACTGGAGTGTGGGTTTCCTGGGCAACTCAGTTGATAAAGAATCCACCTGCAATGCAGGAGACACTGTTTTGATTCTTGGGTCTGGAAGTTTCCCTGGAGAAGGTATAGGCTACTCACTCCAGTATTCTTGGTCTTCCCCGGTGGCTTAGATGGTAAAGAATTCACCAGCAATATGGGAGACATGGGTTCTTTCCTTGGGTTAGGAAGTTCCCTGGAGGAGGGCATGGCAACCGACTCCTATATTCTTGCCTAGAGAACTCCATGGACTAGGAGTCTAGCAGGTTACAGTCCATAGGGTTGCAAAGAGTCAGACCTGGCTGAGCAACAAAGCACAGCATCGAAAACTGAAGCATATTAAAATGTTAAAAGATTATTTGAGCTAGGCAAATTTGAATCAGGTAGTGCCAAGCTGGAACTGTTTAAGAGCCCTCCACCAATAACACAGGAATAAATTATATAAATATAAGGTGAAATTGATTAAGAAAATCATTGATTGTCCATAGCTTAAAGTCTCATTTGTAATTCATAACTTTGACGGACTTACAGGCTTAGATTTTGGTTTGCCTATGTAGGTGTCCATAGCATTAGAGGTACATTGTTCTAATGGCTGTCTCTTTAATTAATTTAACAAAATTCGCATCAAAGAACTTGAAGCTCAGACATCACCGGCTCAATGGACATGAGTTTGAGCAAGCTCCAGGAGTTGGTGTTGGACAGGGAGCCTGATGTGCTACGGTCCATTGGGTGGCAAAGAGTCGGACATGACTGAGTGACTGAAGTGAACTGAACTAAGTTCAGAAATATTTCTACCAGACAATTTTCACACATATTAGATATAAAACTCCCTGCCCCCCTTACTCATAAAGTTAATGTCCTATATTGAAACTTGGAAGAATCATCTGAGAATGCATCTATATATCTTTATATCTGTCTCATATAGAAAAATCACAATTTATCTCACACAAAATATTTTTGCCATGTGCAGAAGCCTGTGGAAAATACAATTTTGTTTTTACAATCACTTACCTACATGAAGCAAAGGGCCTGGTATTCAGTATTCAAAAAGCAGAAGTTATATTTGGTAAATAGATTTATAAATGGATAATTTGGAAATTTATGTATAAATTCATTAAATTTATTAACAGTGTTTGAAGGAAGTTTGCTGTTATTCAGTACCTAAGTCATGCCTGACTCTTTACAACCCCATAGACTGCAGCACTCCAGCATTATCTATCCTTCACCATCTCCTTGAATTTGCTCAAACTCATGTCCATTGAGTCGGTGATGCCATCTAATCATCTCATCCTCTGTTGCCCCGTTTCCCCCCTTCCCTCAGTCTTTCCAAGCATCAGGATCTTTTCTAATGAGTCAGCTCTTTGCATCAGGTGGGCCAAAGTGTTGGAGCTTCAACTTCAGCATCAGCCCTTACAATAAATATTCAGGGCTGATTTCCTTTGATTTTCTTTAGAATTCACTGATTTGATCTCCTTGCTGTCCAAGGGACTCTCAAGAGTCTTCTCCAGCACTACAATTTGAAAGAATCAATTCTTTAGAACTCAGCCTTCTTTACAGTCATACTCTCACATCCGTACATGACTACTGGAAAAACCACAGAGTTGTCTATACAGACCTTTGTCAGTAAAGTGATGTCTCTGCTTTTTAACTTAAAAAAGGAAGAAAGAAGAGTTGTCTTTCATTTAGGAAAACCCAGTCATAAAAATCCTTACTCTTGCCAACTACACACCATTACTTACCATAGACACTTGCTATCCACCTCTACAAGGATTCAATCATGTGCTGCTGCAGCTGCTGACCTTCAACTGATAGTGAAAGTAGTTAAGGCTGGAGAGTAGAAATGAGAATCTCTGTGCTCTGGGAAAACTGGCAGAACATGTCTTCAGATCCATATTTTCAGGACCTGGTTTTATGAGCTCAGTCTTTGCATCCACATATCTAGAAAAACACTGAATCCCTTCATGGTGACATCAGCTCCTCATAACTAGCAGAAAATTTTGCAAAGGCTTTTGATTGCATGAACTCCCCTTTCACCAAAATCACATATATTGAACTACCCCTCTCCCCAGACATACACCTCTTTGGAGTAGTTTCTCAGAGCTATCTGAGGTGCTGGCTCCTGGGCTGCGGTCCTCCTTTTGCCCCCAATAAAACTTAACTCGCAACTTTCATGTTGTGCATTTTTGAAATTCAATATCTTCACCTTCTAGATGGTAGCCCCTTCAGTCCCTTCTGGACAGTCTGGTGCTATGAGGTATATGCATGCTAAATCAACTTCAGTAGTGTTCCTACTCTTTGTGATTCTATACACTGTCACCAGACTCCTCTGTTCATGAGATTCTCCAGGGAAGAATACTGGGGTGGGTTTCCATACCTTCTTTCAGGGAATCTTCCTGACCCAGGAATTGAACCCACCTCTCTTGTGTCTGTCGCACTGGCAAGCAGATTTTTTTTATCACTAGGGACACCTGGAACTTCATGCAAACTGACTGCAGAATCACCCATGAAAGTGTTTGGTATTGGCTCCCTGTGGTCGTATTTTTTTTCATTAATCAGCTCTGCTGCTACTGCTCAGTCGCTCAGACGTGTCCAGCTCTTTGCGACCCTGTGAATTGCAGCACGCCAGGCCTTGCTGTTCATCACCAATTCCCGGAGTTCACCCAAACTCATGTACATCGAGTCGGTGATGCCATCCAGCCATCTCATCCTCTGTCATCCCCTTCTCCTCCTGCCCCCAATCCCTCCGAGCATCAGAGTCTTTTCCAATGAGTCAACTCTTCGCATGAGGTGGCCAAAGGACCTGGGTCTCAGCTTTAGCATCATTCCTTCCAAAGAAATCCTAAGGCTGATCTCCTTCAGAATGGACTGGTTGGATCTCCTTGAAGTCCAAGGGACTCTCAAGAGTCTTCTCCAACAGCACAGTTCAAAAGCATCAATTCTTCAGCGCTCAGCTTTCTTCACAGTCCAACTCTCACATAGATACATGACCACTGGAAAAACCATAGCCTTGACTAGACAGACCTTTGTTGGCAAATAATGTCTCTGCTTTTCAATATGCTATCTAGGTTGCTCATAACTTTTCTTCCAAAGACTAAGTATCTTTTAATTTCCTGGCTGCAGTCATCATCCGCAGTGATTTTGGAGCCCAGAAAAATAAAGTCTGACACTGGTTCCATTGTTTCCCCATCTATTTCCCATGAAGTGATGGGACCAGATGCTATGATCTTCATTTTCTGAATGTTGAGCTTTAAGCCAACTTTTTCACTCTCCACTTTCACCTTCATCAAGAGGCTTTTTAATTCCTCTTCACTTTCTGCCCTAAGGGTGGTGTCATCTGCATATCTGAGGTTATTGATATTTCTCCCGGCAATCTTGATTCCAGCTTGTGTTTTTTCCAGTCCAGCATTTCTCATGATGTACTCTGCATAGAAGTTAAATAAGCACGGTGACAATATACAGCCTTGACATTCTCCTTTTCCTATTTGGAACCAGTGTGTTATTCTGTGTTCGGTTCTAACTTTTGCTTCCTGACCTGCATATAGATTTCTCAAGAGGCGGGTCAAGTGGTCTGGTATGCCCATCTCTTTCAGAGTTTTCCACAGTTTATTGTGATCCACACAGTCAAGGGCTTTGGCATAGTCAATAAAGCAGAAATAGATGTTTTTTCTGGAACTTTCTTGCTCTGTCTTTTCTAATTCCAGCTTGAACAGCTGGAAGTTCACAGTTCATGAACCATGAAACCTGAATTGGAGAATTTTGAGCATTATTTTGCTAGCATGTGAGATGAGCACAATTGTGTGGTAGTTTGAACATTCTTTGGCATTGTCTTACTTTGGAATTGGAATGACGACTGACCTTTTCCATTCCTGTGGCCACTGCTGAGTTTTCCAAATTTGATGGCATATTGAGTTTAGCACTTTCACAGCATCATCTTTTAGGATTTGAAATAGCTCAACTGGAATTCCATCATTTCCATTAGCTTTGTTCTTGTGATGTTTCCTAAGGCTTGCTTGACTTCACATTCCAGGATATCTGGCTCTAAGTGAGTGATCACAGGATCATGGTTATCTGGGTTATGAAGATCTTTTTTGTATTGTTCTTCTGTGTGTTCTTGCCACCTCTTCTTAATATCTTCTGCTTCTTTTAGGTCCAAACCATTTCTGTCCTTTATTGTGCCCATCTTTGCATGAAGTTTTCCCTTGGTATCTCTAACTTCCTTGAAGAAATATCTAGTTTTTCCCATTCTATTTTTCTCTATTTCTTTGCTTTGATCACCGAGAAAAGCTTTCTTCTCTCTCCTTGCTATTCTTTGGAACTCTGCATTCAGACGGATATATCCTTCCTTTTCTCTTTGCTTTTAGCTTTTCTTCTTTTCTCAGCTATTTGTAAAGCCTCCTTAGACAACCATTCTGCCTTTTTGCATCCCTTTTTCTTGGGGATGGTCTTATCCCTGCCTCCTCTACGATGTCACGAACTTCCATCCATAGTCCTTCAGGCACTCTATCTATCCCATAAATCTATTTGTCACTTCCACTGTATAATCGTAAGGGATTTGATTTAGTTCATATTTGAATGGTCTAGTGGTTTTCCCTACTTTCTTCAATTTAAGTCTGAATTTGGCAATAAGAAGTTCATGATCCTTAAGAGAATGCTATATATGATAAAGATTTTGAATTCCAATCCAGCTTTATCACAGGTGTGTGTGTGTGGGGGGGGGTAGCTAACATTCTAACGTTTTGCAGCAATAATGCCCACAGCCTAAGAGTCAAATTTTCTTTACAATGCATAAAATGTCCTCTCATGGATATAATGAAAAGTCTCAGAAGACAAGGAAAACTGGATACTTACCAACCTGTGATTGCTCTGGGCTCCCTGCATTTCCCCCAATAAATATTGATCCTATAGGTCTGGTTTGTATGCTATCAAACCATTTGTCTTTGACTTCTTTGAATGTATCTTCCAAGGAGCATGCATGCTTCATCACTCAGTCATGTCTAACTTTTTGTCACCCCAGGGACTGTAACCCACCAGACTCCTCTGACCATGGGATTCTTCAGGCAAGAATACTGGAGTGGGTTGCCATTTCCTTCTCCAGGGGATCTTCCCAACCCAACCCAGCAATTGAACCCATTTCTCCTGCATTTCAGGTGGATTCTTTATCATCTGAGCCACCAGGAAATCCTGTAAATGTGACTTGCTATCCTCAAATGACCTGGAATCTATAGTATCTTACAAAAATATTTTAAAAGTGAATGTATGTATCATATATACACATATATGCAATGATTTTTGTAAAATAAGTTTCCATTAATATATATGTAGATATTCAAATGAAGTATATTTTTAAATTCCCTTCTATTTAATAATATCAAATTTATAGTTTAAAAAGACTTCTCTTTATTTTAGAGAACAGCCTTAGAATTGTTACCTTAAAAATCAGTTAAGTTTTTCTATTTTTTTTCTTAAATGTTAAATGGAGCTTCTGAATCAAAATATTTATTTTCCTGTCAATAATTGACTTCCAGTTAAATTCAGAGCACAAAGCATCTGGATTGACTGTCAGAGTATAAGATTCCCAGCAGCTTTATTCTTTATATACTTCCTATCTCTTTGTGGAAAAGCAATATACCACAGTGAGAAGGAAGCCCTCTGGGTCTAATGCTTATGTTCTTTTGAAGGCTATATATTCACTACTTATGTAGCATTATAATATTTTCTATTCTTTATAACCATTAGCCATCTTAGAATTAAATATCATTAACTTTAAAAAACATATCTTACTTTAAGATTATGTGCCTCTAATGGAATTTACTAGCAAGAGGAGAAGGGGGCAATAGAGGATGAGATAGTTGGATGCATCACCGACTCAATTAACATGACTTTGAACAAACTTTGAGAGATAGTGAAGGATAGAGAAGTCTGGCATGCTGCAGTTCATGGGGTCATAAAGAGTTGGACACAGCTTAGCAACTGAGCAACAACAACTAGTTCATTATGGGATTCCCAAGAGTCAGACATGACTGAGTGACTTCACTTTCACTTTTCACTTTCTTGCATTGGAGAAGGAAATGGCAACCCACTCCAGTGTTCTTGCCTGGAGAATCCCAGGGACAGGGGAGCCTGGTGGGCTGCCGTCTATGTGGTTGAACAGAGTCAGACACGACTGAAGTGACTTAGCAGCAGCAGCAGCAGGTGGGTTGGTGATAAAGAATCTACCTGCCACTGTAGGAGACACAGGGAGACATGGGTTTGATTACTGAGTCAGAAAGATACCCCTCGAGGTGATATGGCAATCCACTTCATTATTCTTGCCTGAGAAATCCCATGGACAGAGGAGCCTGGTGGGCCACAGTCTATGGGGTTGCATAAAGTTGGATGGAACTGAGAAACTGAGTACAAACATACCTTAGTTCATTATACAGTTGTAATAAGTGTTATTTCAGAAAGTAAAATAATGTAACACTCATAATAGTGATCTAATGATAAAATTACTTTCCAATAAAAATTTCTCTCTTTAAATTTCAAGTTTTTACAGGATATAAATAGAAAAAATGATAAAGCTTTCTAGTATAATTAATCCACTAAGAATTTTATCTTTTAACTAAACCTATTAAACAAATATTCAGCTGCCCAGGTGGCTCAGTGGTAAAGAATCCACCTGTCAATGCAGGAAATGCAAAAGACATGGGTTCCACCCCTGGGTCGGGAAGATCCGCTGGAGGAGAAAATGGCAACCCACCCCAGTTTTCTTGCATGGAAAATCCCATGGAGAAAGGAGCCTGGCAGGCAACAATCCATAGCATCACAAAGAGTCGGACAAGACTGAGTGACTGAGCACACATACGTTGAACAAAAATCAGTTCAAAATAGCTAATATGGGTGAAACAGAAAGAATAGGTATATATAGGATTTTAAACTTTAGTTTATAACTACAAATACTAGTTAACATATAAATCATGAACTACTTTCATATGTCTTGAAATTTAATTGTGTGTAAATGAATAAGCAGAGTAAAATACTGGCAGACCTTTTAATTTTACTCACAAGTCAAGAAGCTGGAGCTTAAATAATAAATTAAAAATAATTCTTGTTAACTTCATATTCCTAGACTGTTAATTTAAAGATATAGACTAGACTCAAGAAGTAGAGAAAACACAAGTTGACATATAAAAAATGTAGATAGATTTTATCTAGGAGGGACGAATGTCTAACAGTGCTTTAAAAACACATTGATATAGTATTTAAATACTTCAGGAGGGTCTGATTAATATATTTAAAATGTCACATAAAAATACAGTTAGTAGTTTTAAGAAAAAATACATTTCTCAATTTGATTAGAAAATTCTGTTGAGTTTTTATAGAACAGAGATAGAAGGAATATTTTAGTTCATAGATCAGAGATTCATAGAAGTCAAAGTTATGTCATAAGAGACACATAAACACTTGTTTTTATTCCAACTCTAAATTAAGGAGAAGGGATATTAAACATTACTTAAAAGTAAACATTAATAAAAATATGCCATTTTTTTATTGGTGCAATTTAGGAGAAAGCAAGTGAGTTCAGAGAGAAAATAGAAACACAATATTATATTCAATATGACCATACAAAAGAGAACCTTTCAGTTTTTAATTTTAAATCAAGAAACGGTTTCTACAAACAAGTGCAGCAGGTACCTCGTCTATGGAAACTTACAGAAGTAGAAGGAATGTGGGGGTCAGATTAGACCAGGTATCAGTGTCAGTTAGTTCTGAGCAACAGAAGTGTGTGGAAGCAATGAAACTAATTGAACGTTAATCTAAGAATGTACATAATGACTAGAAGTTATTCACAAAGGATAACACAAGCAGTGAAATTCAGAGATAAGGCAGAATGTCTGCCAGACATCAAGCTGTTATTAGAAGTGGCAGACACACAGTATGTGATTAAAGAAACTGCAATAGTTGAAATAATTTACTGTGTAAATGTCAGTTATCTGCATTTTCTTCCAGTCTGTTGGTAACGGTTTCTATCCTGATAAGGTCTTAGAAGTGGGGACCTCTAAAATTTACTGGATCTTAACAGTCAAGTAAACTAAAGATATAAGACAGAAGCTTAGACACTTGACACAAACAAGTGTAAGCTCTCATAAATTGACATTACCACATTGTGCATTTTTCCATTTATACTACTAAAAACTTTTAAGTCTGTGTCAGTTACAATGACTGTCAACTTTAGTACAGTATCTATTCTCTTTTTTCACAATGCACATAAATCTGGTTTTTCATGGCCTACAGGACAGAAGTTTATGACCAATAATTTGAACTATCTCAGAAAAATAAAAGGAAACTGAAAGCAATCAAATGACTAAACCGAGGCCCTCAATGTAAATTACATATTTCAAAACTTTGAAGTGATATTTTGAATCATAATTAGGGGTGAATGAATTGCTATAATCTATCAAACACTATTTAGAAAAGTAACTTCAAATCATATTCAAAACTTCAATGATTCAAAATAATATATAGTGCCAAAGTCATTCAGTTTTGGTTCAGGTTAAAATTTTTCTCTAATTATAGTAGATTATGTCCATAGGTGTTTGAAGAACTTATTAAAGAAAGACTACACAAGTAAGAGTGAAGTTAGCTAAAAGACAGCTTTTCTGCAGAGCCACAAATTTCAAGCTTTGAATTATCATTTCTTATAAAAATACACATCAGAATATTAAGTAATCAGTTGTCATTTTACCTTATTTTCATGTTTAGGTAAATTATTTCTTTGTGAGTAAAAAATGAATTTAAAAAAAAAAAGATGAAAGGGGAGAAAAAGAAACAATAATGTCTGGAAGCTTTGAAGGAATAGTCAAATTTTTAATTACACAATGCAGCTTCCCTGATGATTCAGACTGTAAAGAATCTGTCTACAATGCAGGAGACCTGAGTTCAGTCTTTGGTTTGGGAAGATCCTCTGGAAAAAGAAATGGCAGCGCACTCCTGTATTCTTGCCTGGAGAATCCCATGGACAGAGTAGCCTGGCAGGCTACAGTCCATGGGGTTGCAGAGTCAGACATGACTGAGCATCTAACACACACACACACACACACATACAGCTTGTTAGGGAAGCATAGGATTTCTGAACACTTTTTCTGTGATTTAGTGTCCAATATAACAGACAGGTTCATCCTGTCTCTGTGAATACATTTTTTTTCCCTTAAATGAACAGAATTTATTTATTATCATTATTTTGCTAATATGATTTATATAAGTATGAAGAGCATTATAAAATATATACAGGTTATATAGACAAAAGTCTTTTTTCCTTAGTCTGGTAGAGATAATTTAGAGTAGTTGACTTGGAGCAGTTGAATATCTATCTGTATTATCAGAAGTTACTATCATGAATTTTCATTAGTATATATTTACATAACTTTCACTGTTTAACAACATGTACTCATCTGTTAATAACTGAAAATATAACCTTACTAACTAAAAAATAGTAAGATTCTAATGCTAGAATATTATGGGATGGTGTATAATGAAAAAAAGAGCGTATATGCTGAGTTGTGTCTGAATCTTTGTTACCCCATAGATTGTACCCTGCTAAGTACTTGTCCATGGAATTTTCCAGGCAAGCATACTGGAATGGGTTGCCATTTCTTACTCCAGAGTATCTTGCTGACCCAGGGATTGAAACCCATATCTTTTGTGTCTTCTGAGTTGGCAGCCAGATTCTTTACCACTGTGCCACCTGGAAAGCCAATGTGTAAAATAAAGTCAACTTCAAATTGGTACTTGCCATGGGCACTTGCCACCTTATCTACTTCTACAAAGATTAAATCATATGCTATGGCAGCTGCTGACCTTCAATACTCACTGAAAGGAATTCAGGGTGGAGAGAAGAAATAAGGCACTCTGCTCAGAGGGAAAAGCCATTTTAAGTTTTCATATTGTTCTTGTCTCTGAGCACTTCTCTCATCTTCATCCACACTCATTCAAGCTTGTTAATGTCACTCTTTGAGTATGGTCTAAATTTGAACATAGAATATTCATTGTAACTGAAGTATCATAGAACAGGTATAAAATGCTACCTTTGAGTATAATTATGTCTTTAGAAATGTCAAGTGCTTTTGTTTTCCTTTTGTCTAAAATCATTATGCTGTCTTCCTGTCCACATATGGACAGTAAAATAAAATAACATAAATAAAAGAAAAAAAAAAGAAGTAAAAGGAACACTGCATCAGTTCTAAAAATTATGAAAGGATAATGCTTTACAAGGGAATTCCCTGGTGGCTCAGTGGTAAAGAATCTGCCTGCCAATGCAGGAGACACAGATTCAATTCCTGGGTTACAAATATCCCCTGAAGAAGGAAATGGCAAGTCCCTCCAGTATTCTTGCCTGGGAAATCCCATGAACAGAGGGACCTTCAGGGCGACAGTCCATGGTGGTACAAAGATTTGGACATGACTTAGCAACTAAACAACAACAATATTTACAAACACAAAGTTTCTGCTAAGCTAGCTTTCTAGGTCGGAGAAGGCAATGGCACCCCACTCTGGTACTCTTGCCTGGAAAATCCCATGGACGGAGGAGCCTTGTGGGTTGCAGTCCATGAGGTCGCTAAGAGTCGGACACGACTAAGCGACTTCACTCTCACTTTCCACTTTAATGCATTGGAGAAGGAAATGGCAACCCACTCCAGTGTTCTTGCCTGGAGAATCCCAGGGACAGGGGAGCCTGGTGGGCTGCCATCTATGGGGTCGCACAGAGTCAGACACGACTAAAGCGACTTAGCAGCAGCAGCAGCAGCTTTCCAGGTGGCACTAGTAGTAAAGAATCCACCTGTTAATACAGGAGGCGTAAGAGACACGGGTTCGATCCCTGAGTCTGGAAGGTCCTCTGGAGAAGGAAATGGCAACCCGTTCCAGTATTATTGCCTGGAAAATCCCATGGACAGAGGAGCCTGGTAGGCTACAGTCCATGGGGTCACAAAGAGTCGAACATGACTGAGCAACTTCACTTTTTAATCGTGGATAGATTGTTTCACTTTCTATTATGGTATTAAAATTGTGTTAAACTAATATATATATATAATAATATATATATATATATATATATATATATATATATATATATATACACCTATGCTGGTTGAATGATCTGAGAAGCAGGCTTCAGGATAATTTAAACATGCAAGGATGTTAGAGAGAATTTGGAGAGAACTTCATAAGATTAGGTCAGCCATCTAAATACAACTGAAATCTGAAAACATTAAAAAAAAAACCTAAAAACAGAATAGGTAGAAAGTCTATAACTGCAATTTTAAATACTGTTAATCTTCTAAGTCCCGTGTCTACACAGGAACCGTAGCTTATTTCACTACTCAAAGGCAAGTATTTAACCACTGCAAGTAATAGCAAGTATTTATCGAACACTGATAAAACTGCTGTATGTAATTTTGTGAAATTGTTTCCCTAAAGTTTATAACTCTATGAAGAAATGTAGTCACAGAATGTACCTAATAGATGCCCCCAACCATAGTGAGCATATTTGACCCAGGTACCTGGCGGCAGTGCTTTGGTATCCACCTCAACATTTGCACTAAATCCACACTTCCACTTAGAGAACTCTCAGGCATTAATTAAGCTCAGCAAGGCTGCTTTTGTAGACCCATTCCTGGGTCTGTGTACCTCTGATAGTTTTTTGTTTAAAGACTTTGTAGTAACCTTGCTGAAATTTCTTACATTGCCCGGCACACAGCAGTTATAAACTTCATACCTATTCTGTTTTTAGTTTTTTTCCTTATGTTTTCAGATTTCATGTATTTAGATGGCTAACCTAATCTTATGAAGTTCTCTCCAAATTCTAACATCCTTGCATGTTTAAATTATCCTGAAGCCTGCTTCTCAGATCATTCAACCAGCACAGATATATATATATATATATATATATATATATATATATACACACACACACACATATATATATATATATATATATATATATATATACATGCTGCTGCTACTGCTATGTCACTTAAATCGTGTCCGACTCTGTGCGACCCCATAGATGGCAGCCCATCAGGCTCTCCGTCCCTAGCATTCTCCAGGCAAGAACACTGGAGTGGGTTGCCATTTCCTTCTCCAATGCATGAAAGTGAAAAGTGAAAGTGAAGTCGCTCAGTCGTGTCTGACGCTCAGCGACCCCATGGACTGCAGCCCACCAGGCTCCTCCATCCATGGGATTTTCCAGGCAAGAGTACTGGAGTGGGGTGTCATTGCCTTCTCCGATATATATATATATATATATACACACACACAGTTTTAATACCATAATAGAAAGTGAAACAATTTATCCATGATTAGAAAGTGAAGTTGCTCAGTTGTGTTCGACTCTTTGTGACCCAGTGGACTGTAGCCTACCAGGCTCCTCTGTCCATGAGATTTTCCAGGC
Source organism: Bos mutus (assembly GCF_027580195.1). Lineage (NCBI taxonomy): Eukaryota > Metazoa > Chordata > Mammalia > Artiodactyla > Bovidae > Bos > Bos mutus. The sequence goes on along the minus strand of NC_091636.1, from coordinate 47,475,330 downwards.
AAGAGTACTGGAATGGGTTGCCATTTCCTTCTCCAGAGGATCTTCCTGACCCAGGGTTTGAACCTGGGCCTCCTGCATTGTAGGCAGACGGTTTACCATCTAAGCCACCAGGGAAGTCCATTACTACTTGGAAAGGTACAGATTTGTGACTACACTGAAGTCCTCAAAAATGGAATCACTGGACAATCAGCTTGTTACAAGAGTTGTAGAAAAGAGAACTTGTGAACTGAACCTCAGGATTTCCTTATAGATTGAAATACATCCTATTTATGGTATGTGTGTGCTTAGTCACTTCAGTTGTATCTCACTCTTTGCTATCCCATGGGCTAAAGCCCTCCAGCCTCCTCTATCCATGGGATTCTCCAGGTAAGAATACTAGAGTTGCCATTTTCTTCACCAGAGGACCTTCCAGACCCAGGGATCAAACCCGTGTCTCTTACGTCTCCTGTATTAACAGGTGGATTCTTTACCACTGATGCCACCTGGAAAGCTAGCTTAGCAGAAACTTTGTGTTTGTAAACATTGTTGTTGTTTTGTTGCTAAGTCATGTCCAACTCTTTGTGAGACCATGGACTGTCGCCCTGAAGGTCCCTCTGTTCATGGGGTTTCCCAGGCAAGAATACTGGAGGGACTTGCCATTTCCTTCTTCAGGGGATATTTGTGACCCAGGAATTGAATCCGTGTCTCCTGCATTGGCAGGCAGATTCTTTACCACTGAACTACCAGGGAATCCCCTTGCAAAGCATTATCCTTCCATAATTTTTAGAACTGATGCAGTGATCCTTTTACTTCTTTTTTTTTTTTTATTTATGTTGTTTTATTTTACAGTGTCCATATGCGGACAGGAGGACAGCATCTTTTTAAGAATAGGTTTATAATTTTAATGAACTGAATTAAATCTACATATATTTGCTTAGATTTATTTAACATAGGTGTATCTCTAGATATTTATTCATTAACATATTCCTTTAAGTTATATTTACTTTTCTATCCCTATTTAGTTAAAGTACCTTTTTAACAAAATTAGAAAACTAAAGGTCAATTTATATGTGTATTTAGCTTCTGACCTGTTGCTAACTTACATAATATTTGAAAGTTCTATAAAGCATTGAGATTTATTTTTTTAAATAAAATAATAGCATCTGTTTTGTTTTGTCACCTAATTAAAAGGATGATGAGCTCCTTTGGGCATGTACCTAATGCATTCTGAGCATGTCTATGTAGTTCTAATATAATATATACCTTCCTTGTTTAAGATAATCAACTTCAAAAGAAAAAGGCAACTTTTATTATAACTTTACACTTAGTGCAACATATTTGGAGTTCCTTTTAATTATCAACATTGTCAATAACTCTGAATACTAAACTGTCTTACTGACCATTAAATCACTACCATCACAAATAAAATGGTCCCAAGGTTAAAGGCTTGAATTTGGAGACAATACTATGTATTTAATGGATAGGTGAGGATTCTAACAAGGATAATAGGAGTTGTAAGTCATTGAGCTGATGAAATTTGATTGAAGCATGAAAATAAATAATGTTTTCCCTCTCTTTCATCTCTTATTTTTAATGTTTTATAACATTTATAATTATCCTAAGTATTAATCCTAGAAAACAAAAGCAAATAAGGAGAAAAATTAGTCAGCAGACAACCTGAGATATTTCATTTGAACCAAAATTACCAGCATCCATAAAAAGCTAGGGAACTATTAGGAATCAGGAAGTGACTAACACATAGCAAACTATTATTAAACACTTTCTTACTCATTAGCACTGAGTACAGATTATACTGGATGGTAGTGTTCCTTTGGAAAAAAAAAAATCCTGATGTTTATTTACACCTGATCATCATTTCATTGTTTGATAAATTTTCATCTTCATTTGTGGGTGAATGATCTGAGTCATCTGTGGTTCAACAGTATTTGCATTTCTGCTCCCAGTGTTTAAAAAATATAAACATCTGAATCCATTAGCAAGCTTCAATTTATGGCTTGGAAGATTGCTTTATTCTGAACAAATGATGTTGGATAAAAATCTAATGAATTTACATAATGGAATCTATAAATGTAATGGATTAACAGCATTAGTGTATTTGTTGCAGTAATTTACTTTTTCTTTTTAGATGAAAAAGAATGTTTTTAATTTTCCTTTAACAGATATTATTAATCTTGTTGACAATGTGGCTAAACATGTTGTCAGATCTATTTACCACTAACGATAAAAATGTCTTACATCTGAGCCTCTAGGAAAAAAAAAAAGGCATATAAATTTCTCAAAGATTGTTTTGAATATAAGCAGATATATAGGAAATATTTAAAGCATCCAATGGGAAATAAAAAACCTTATTATATTCCACTATTTCTAAGAACTTAAAGTAAAAAATATCATGTCAAAACAAAATGAGAAATGTAGTTATACATAGTCATATATTATTGGCCTCATATATTTTAAATAAAATAACATAGGTTTAAAAGTTGCAGGCTTTGCTTTTAATAAATAAGGTTGAAAATAATTATTTTATACCATTATTGCTATCTAGTTATATGATAGTATATCTGTTATAATTATAGGTCATTAGAATTATGTTAATTTCATTTCAATTTTCTGAATTATGATAAATACACATTTCTATACTAGTTATAGGTATCTGAAAATAAGAAACCAAAAATTCATATATATGTATGTATACATACATATAGACATATAAGTGTATATATATATATATATATATATATACATATGACTTTAATTCTAAGTGGTTGATTAAAAACAAATTTTACCTTTGTGAGAGTCAAGACCTTAAATTATGAAATGAGTATTATTTAAAGTAAATAAATAAAATGAAGTGGTTTAGGAAAGATGGTAGTGTTCCACTAACATATACAAATAGTGAAGAGATTTGAATGGCATAAAAAGAAGAAAGATTTTTACAATGCAATAGAACTGAGGATAATACAGCTACATACAGATAAAAATGAGGCTCATCAAAAATATCAATTCTTTCCCACTGTGACCTGAAAGATTGGGACATTGAAACTTAGGGTTTGTGGACTGTACAGATAATTAATTAGGGGACAGTAAAACAGCTTTAATAAAGCCAAAATATTTTCTAGCTTTATTACATTTTAATTCTCATAATTTATATATTTAGATACTCTCTTCTGCCTCATCTCTCTTGCTCCCTGCTCTTCCTCTATTATCAAGGGATTGTGTGATTTTACTGAGTCTACCAGCAGAATCTTCTTATTTCAAGTTTGCTGATTAGTAATATTCATTACATCAACAAAATTCCTTTACCATGTAAGCAAGCATATTCACTGTGTCATATATTCTTGGATAGTATCTTATTTGGGGGTCATCTGTATCAAATCCCTATTAAAATACTAATGATATATTTTTTCAAGAAAGAGGAAAAGCAACCCTGAAATTCATATGAGCCAAAGAGGACCCCAAATAACCAACACAATCTTGAGAAAGAACAAAACTGGATCGTCACACTTTCTGATTTCAAAAGATATTACAAAACTACAGTAATGAAAACAGTATAATGAAAGTTGCTCCGTCATATATGACTCTGCAATCCCATGGACTGTAACCAGCCAGGCTCCTTCGTCCATGGAATTCTACTGGCTAGAATACTGGAGTGGGTAGAGAGGGGATCCCCCCAACCCAGGGACTGAACCCAGGTCTCCCACATTACCGGCAGATTCCTTCCCATCTGAGCCACCAGTTGAACCGAAGAATAATACAGTGGGTATCAATGGGGTCGCACAGAGTCAGACATGACTGAAGCGACTTAGCAGCAGCAGCAGCAGCAGCAGCAGCAAACCTATCTCTTGAGCGGATCTTCCAGACCCAGGAATTGAGCCAGGATCTCCTGAATTTCAGGCAGATTCTTTACCAGCTGAGCTACCAAGGAAGCCACAATATAGTAGGGACATAAAGACAGATATATAGACTGAAAGAAAAGAATAGACAGCCTGGACATAAACCCATATATAAATGATGGGATGATCTACATGTGTGCCAATACTACACCATGAGGAAGGATAGTCTCTTCAACAAATGACATTGGGAAAACTGTATATCCATAAAAAAGGCATAAAAGTATGCCTTATACTATACAAAATACACAAAATAGACTAAAAAAGCGTAGAGATTCAAATGTAACACATGAAACTCAACCCCTAGAAGAAAACACTCAAAATATTCATAACATTAATCTTAGCAAAGATTTTTTGGGTATGGCACTAAAAAGCACAATCCAAAAAAAGCAAAAATAAGTGGCTACTACACAGTAAAGGAAATACTGAACAAAGTGAAAGTTAACCTATGCAAATGAAAATACTTGCAAAGCACTGTGCTTCAAAACAGTCTTCTTCATCACAGAAGTCAGGTTTGGGGGATATCAAATGGGCAATTATTTTAATAGGGCTGAGAGATAGAAACATTGAACAATGTGTTAACCTTGTGATGGAGACAATCCTCAGTGTTCTGTTGTTGTTTTTCAGACACTCAGTCATGTCCAACTCTTTACCAGGGACTGCAGTATGCCAGTGGTGTTCTAGCATGGACTAAAATTCACTATTCCTGCATATGAACATAGTTTTAATGGAGAGAAGAAAGATTTTGCACAGGTTCTTAAAAGGAAACATTCAAATTTGTAGATATTATGACATAGTCCTTCTGATCTCCATCTTGTCAAACTCATTGTGAGCATGTTATGACAGCCTGTGGGAGCATAGGCTATTTAATGCAAGCATCACAAGTACTGAAAAATGCCCTTATGAAAGGCGTGCTGTTATTTTCTCAATGTTAATGTTTTATTGGAATGTAAATATATCTATTGAATAGTGTACAGAAGTATCTAGCCAATGATTTTTTGCAAACTGAATGCATCTGTATAAGCACCCAGATCAACTTATAGAACTTCACCAGCATTCCAGAAGCCCTCTTGTTTTCTACTACCCCCAGACTCCAAAAAAGAAAAACATATCCCTGATACATTCCAGTCTTAGATCTGTGAGTTTATTGTTTTGATCAATTTTGGACTAGTTTTACCATTGTTTCCTCAAATATTTTTTCCTGTTTCCCACTCTGTCTTCTTCTTTTAGAATTCCAATTATACATGTATGTTAGGGCTTTTGAAGAAATCCCATTGTTAACTGATTCTCTGTTCATTATTTTCCATTCTCCTTTCTGTTAGTAGTTTTGAATTAGTTACTATTGCTACATCTTCATAATAATCCATCTTTTCTTCTATAGTGCCTAATCTGCTGTTAATTTCAAACAGTATATGTTTCATCTCAAATATTATAATTTTCTTCTCCAGCAATTTGATTTGTTTTATATATCTCATATCTACACTGAACGCGTTCAGTCTTTTGTTTAACTTTTTAAATCTGTGGACCAAGGTTATAACATTTTTGACATCTGTTTTAGTCTTGATCTGTTTCCATTTATTTCCCTTTTCCTCATAGGGGTTATATTTTCCTGCTCATTTGCTTGTCTGGTAAGTTTTGATTACACCACAGTTACTATGAATTTTGCCCCTTGTTAGTTGCAGGATATTTTTGTGCTCTTCTAAATGCTGTTGCACTTTGTTCTGAAAGGTTGTTAAGTTAGTTGGAAATTGGTTCTTTTGAGACTTACTTTTAAAGTTCGTCTGGAGGGACTAGAACTGGCAGTAGTCTAGGGCTAATTATTCACTTCTATTGAGGCAGGGTCTTTCTGGGTACTTGAGCAACAGGCCATGGATCCTGACCTTTACTAAATCTGCTCTAATTCTTAAGGGTGGGTCTTTACCCAGACCAGGATAATTGCCTCACATACCTGCTTTGATCCATGTACTGTTGAATACTTAAGGGGACCCAGTATAGATCTTTGAACTTTTCTTTCACTGCATCTCTTTTCTCTGGCACTCTGCCTTGCAAGCTCAAGTGTCTCTGTCTCCCTACACTCTCTGACATTGCTTTACTTAAGGAATCTGTTGTGATTTGGAAGCAGTCACTGGGTAATAAGCTGGGGCAATTGCACGGCTCACCTTGATTTCCATCTCCCAGAGATAACTGCCCTCCATGGCTTTACTGCCAATGTCTTGAAAAGATTGTTTTTATATATTTTCATCCTGTATTTTTGAATTAAACTAGATTATCCTGGATGTTACTAACATGGACTACATATTTCAACCTGTAATGGAAATGCTTTCACTGAAATGCATTTAATTGTTATTTCATTGGTCTGTGTTAATACAGAAAACCCTTAAAGATGAACTTGTTTACAATAGAATATTGTTGTCAGTGTCATCATCATTACAATCTTTAATATGATGACTCATAAAAATATCATTAAATCTCATTAAAAATTTCAGTTCAATAAACAGTTGGACTACTTTCTGTAACAGGACTGGTATTGATATAAATAGTCACTTGTGACTTTTTTCCTTCATAAAAGTACAGACCTAAAAGTATGATCTGACAGATCCAAATGTATAGTTTTTGAATGAACTCCTCATTTGATTCTAGTTTTCTGATGACTACTTTTCCCTTGTCAAAATCCTCTCAGTGACAATTGCTCAAACTAAATACACAGATAGTCTAAAACAGAGGTGTGCATAGATAGAGTGGTAGCTGTTTGTCCTTCCCTGACTTTTCTAAGCTGAATTCCTTGCTTGCCTGGCTCGACAGTCCCCTCCTGATACTTTCAGACATATTCAGTTCTACATAATTAATTTCTTGTATGCCCACCAATGGAATCTGCCAGAACTCTCTTACCCTAACAGATTTTTGGATTTGGCTCTTTTCCCCAGCCATATCCTGCTGCTCCTCATCCCTTTGTATGACAGTGGCAGTACCCTGAGAGGTTGTGCCAAATGATACACTGATGAGAGAATAATTAAAGTCATTCAATTATCAAGTGTTTATGGAAGATAAAATTTGTGCCAGCAACTGTACTGTGTTATGGAAATATGACATGAACCTGACATATCAATCAATTTTCACAAAAATCTAAAAAAAGCATTGCTTTGAATGTCCTCCTTAAACGTCCAGCTATGAGCAATGCAGTAGTTCATTCTGACACTGGAAAAAGGAAGTCATGGTCTTTAATTTAATGGTTTACTTTCCAACTATTTAGAAACATGCAATCACAAGATTTACCTATAAGAAAATATATTGATGTTTCACAGATGATGGCTATAAAATATCATTTTATCAGTGTAAACTTAAGCAACAAATCTCCTATTCAAAGGGAGAATATTGATGGTGATTCAAGCTAAACTTAAATATTAGTGCCATGGCTACAATAGGTTGACTAATAGTCTTATTATAACTTACAGAAATACTGGTTTATATTGAATGGAAATTGGAACAGATATGTTTTAGGGAATAAGAAGGAGGAAAGAAGCAGAAACTTAGACATGTTGTTATCAAGTTCTTGGTTGTCTAAGTGTTGCCTAAGTCAGAAAATAGGTTTTCTTTTCTCTTTTAATATTTTAAATTATGAAAATATGATACATTTACAGGAGACTTGGAAAATACAGAACAAAGTTACATATAGTTCCACTATATGTTGCAATTATTTTTAAGTAGATAAATTACGATTTTTAGTTGGAGTTTCAATATCAAACTCTCAAAAATTAGTAGAATAAATACATAGAAAAGTAGAAGGATATAGTAGAGGTTAAAATCACTGTAAACCAAGTCAGCATAATTAAGATTTATGCATTTTTCACACAACAGTAGGATGCAAATTCTATTCAAGTTCCTGTAGACTACAAACTAGGAGACACTGGAACATCCAAGCACATAAAACAAGATGCAAAAACAGAAAATAATTTTTAACTTTAGAATCCTGATAACTTATATATTTCTACAAATAAGACTAAAAACAACATTACCTAATTTTTTAATTAAAGATACTCCAGTTTTCTTTCTGGTTGTGAGATTGAATAGTGAACAAGAACGAATCCTCTCAGGCATCATGGATTATGCATTATAGTAGCAATAGAGCTCTTTCTACCTCTCTCTGTCTCTGTCTCTCTCTCTCTCTCACACACATGCACAAACACACACAAACATACACACACACACACACACACACAGACATATATCAACAACCATTTATTTTAAATGAATATAGAATGGACAAAAAACAATTTTCTCTTTTTATTTGAATTTGTGAAACTTTCTCTTAAATTTTTAAAGACTGGACAGCAAAGAGCTTTAAGAACATTAATGTTGATGATGTTCTTTGAAAAATGATTTTATTCAACAATTAACTTAATAATACATTGGTTTGCATCAAGACATGCTTTCCTATTTTTTATTTTTTCTAAATATTTATCTCATGATATCCTGCCATGGGTAATTCAAGATTGAATATTACTATCTGTTTTCCATGGAGTTCCCAACTACTGTCACATAATACCTTAAACAAGATCGAAAAATACAATACCAATATATGATTATCTGTTAGATATAACAACATAGACTTATTCAAATAAGATTTCTGTGCTGTGCTTAGTCACTCAGTCACATCCAACTCTTTACAACCCCATGGACTGTAGCCTTCCAGGCTCTTCTGTCCATGAGGATTCTCCAGGCAAGAATACTGGAGTGTGTCTCTTTTACAATGTTTTCTTAGTACTTTTGTGTTTTTAAGGAAATAGGCACTCCTCACTGAGAAGGAATACCTTCTAAAAATGTATATGTCATTGAATTCCTTGAAATAAGCACATGTTTTGAATCACTAATGATCTGCATGAGAAAATAATTATTCTTCATATTTAAACAATTTCATGCAGTCTTTTGTAGCACTCAAAATACATTTCAGAAGTTTGATTTCTGGGGTAAAAATAGGGCTGGTGACAGAAAAGGTGGAATCAACAAACAAGAATGAAGTGATGAAAATTGTTGGATGGCTCTGGAGGTTGGAATCAGATTGGAATGGAAAGGGAAAAATGTCTTAGAAAAAAATAATATTGAAAAGTCTTTTTTTTTTTTAAAATTAATTTTATTCTATTTTTAAACTTTACATAATTGTATTAGTTTTGCCAAATATCAAAATGAATCCGCCACAGGTATACATGTGTTCCCCATCCTGAACCCACCTCCCTCCTCCCTCCCCATACCATCCCTCTGGGTCGTCCCAGTGCACTAGCCCCAAGCATCCAGTATCGTCATTGAACCTGGACTGGAAAAGTCTTTACAGAGTCTGACCAGAAGTAAAAGACTGATTGCATTGTTTTTTTCTTTTTTGAACTTTCTTTTGTTTTCTTGTTCTTAATTAAAAGAAAAGGAATAATGGGCATATTAGGAATTAATACATTTGTTAAAATCAATGACTTCCACTCGTAAATCTCTCCACATTATTCCTTTATCTCATTTTCTAAATCTCCATAGAAAGGAGGATCAAATGACAGAAATTATGGAATTAAATATAGACTTCTACTTTAAATACAGTAAAAACAAATATTACTTTGAAGCACTGATTTTGTTCCATTTATATATATATGCAGAAGAGAGATTGCTGGATCATATGGTAGTTCAACTTTTAGTTTTTTGAGGGCTCTGCATACTGCTTTTCATAATGGTTGTACCAGGTTACATTCCAACCAAAAATGTATTGGTGTTCTGTTTTCTCTACATCCTGAACAATACTTGTCATCTTTATTATTAATAATTTATCTTTGATAATAGCCATTCTGGCAAGTATGATTTGATGTCTTGCTGTGGTTTTGATTTATATTTCCCTTTAGTGATATTGAACATCTTTCACATACCCATTGGCCAATTGTATGTAACCATGTGAAAGGGTATGCTGCTACTCTACTGCTGCTGCTAAGTCGCTTCAGTCGTATCTGACTCTGTGCAACCCCATAGATGGCAGCCCACCATGCTCCCCCTTCCCTGGGATTCAGCAAGCAAGAACACTGGAGTGGGTTGCCATTTCCTTCTCCAATGCATGAAAGTGAAAAGTGAAAGTGAAGCCGCTAAGTCGTGTCAGACTCTTAGCAACCCCATGGACTGCAGCCTACCAGGCTCCTCTGTCCATGGGATTTTGTATGCTAGTCAGCTTTACTAAAGTTTTCACTCTGTATATATATAGTAGATCATTATGTTTTACACTTTAAATAAAATTTTATTTTAAAAATTAAATGAAATTAAAAGCAATTTAAAATAAAATAGCAAAAATAGTAGTGACATGATGCATCATTGTGATTACAATTTATTGAGTAGTTACTTATATGCCAACCAATATATTATGGGTTTTATTACATTATTTCTTTTCAAAATAACTGCATGAAATAAACCTTAATTCTATATTACATATCAGAAAATAGGAGCTATGACATTTAAGAAATTTGATGTAGATTCAGGAAAATTCAAGACAAGAACATAACTTTTTTTTTTTTTTTGCCAGTGGAGATTAGATGGGGTAAATGATTTCACCCTTTTTATTTTGTTTTTAAGTAAGGTATTCCATGATCTGTGTTCCTGGGTTAGAAATCCTCTGATTAGAGATCATGATTATTTTTATTTTTCTGGAAAATAAGCTAGAAATATTCCTTGAACTATGTTTCTATTTTTTTTTATTAGCTATTACATCAGGCCTCAAATTTTTTGCAGGAATAGCAGATGAATTAATAGTAGATGGATTGAATATACATAGTTTATCTCACAATGCAAGTAGGTAGTCCAGACACACTGGCTGTAACATATACTTCTTCACTGAGTGCTAAACAAAATATGATGTTCTGGACTTTTATGAAAATGTGGAGATCTCTTTGTCAGTCAGCAATGGGAGGTTCACAAATGTTACTTGGCCTGACATCTAGTAATCATTCAGAGATAGGCAGGGCTTCATATAAATATTGCCTGGTTTCTGCCTCATAGGTTCCTGTAGTGGCTAAACATTTTGCCTGATGTCAGATAGATAATAATTTACCTTGAAAAAGGATTCAGATCACTGTCTGTACCTATATGAATGACAAAGAAAAATAATGCTTCCTAATATGGAATCAATTAGATAGTAAATATCTGATAACATGAGATGAAGTGGAAAATTAGGGAAGGCAATCTTATTTCTTCAGTTTTATTTAAAACTCTAATCTTTGATGTCATGTAGTTATATATCACTCTTTATAAAACAAATTATAGAATTTTTATAATAGATTTTTTAAAAACAAAGTTTCACAGAATTTGAATTATGTTTTCATCTTTTTTATATTTCCATCATGAAAAAAAAATTGATACACCCAGCTACAATTCATAAAAATGCACCACGGAACAGCTGTCTGGCAGTAGAGATTGAAATGACAAAACCAATATCCAGACAGGTAATAGTAACAAGCAGACTCTGGATTAAAAATCTCAGACACCATTTATTTTCCAAAGCCACTGGCAAGGTGCAGTCCTGATTTGAGAGTAGGAATAGCAGTGGTGGTCCTGAAATGGGTAAGAAGAGAGGAAGGAAAGAAATAAAATGTTTGCAAACCATGGAATAGAAAGTGGGCAAAAAAGAGGCTACAGCAACAGCAGCTAACTCAAAAATTTGGTAGTAAACATTTTTCAGTAATGCAAAAGGGAGGAATGGAGAGCTGGACACAGATCTAAAATGCATAAGCTATTGTCATTAAATGTCTTTAGTTTAGAATGTTAATTCTTATTGGACAAAGAAAGCCACTTGTTAATGAGCAAGTGCATCTCCTGAATGATTGGGCTTCCCTGGTGGCTTAGAGGTAAGAAATCCACCTGCCATTGCAGGAGATTTGGGTTCATTCCCTGGGTCTGGAAGATCCCATGGGGAAGGAAATGGCAACCCACACTAATATTCTTGCCTGGAGAATCCCAAGGACAGAGGAGCCTGGAGGGCTACAGTACTTGGGGTTGCAAAAGAGTCAGACACAACTTAGCAACTAAACCACAGTGATCACAAACCTAAACCATCATTTCCCAAGCTTATTGTAAATGACTTGAGAATCTTGGTAAAATATAGAATCCTGGACTCTACTCCAAAAGATTCTGAATGAGTAGGGCTTAAATAGGTTGCAATAATTTTCATTTCTAGCCAACTCAAAATTGATGTTTATTCTATCTATAATATCAATAATTAATGTCCGTGTACTAATCCTTGGGATCCATGAACATGTTGTGTTGTTTGGCAAAAGGCAACTTAGATTGCAAGTGGAATTAAAGTTGCTAATCATCAGCTTAAAGTGGTGGCAGAGCTCATTAGACCTACTCATTGGAGCTGTGGGATTTGACTTTCATTTTCTTTTCCCATCAGGCCACCAAAACCACAGATCAGTTCCATAATTCTTTCTTCTAGATTCAGCTAATGCCCTCAGGAAAAACTGGCTCTGAGTGCTGGGCTTTCCTATTTGGGTTCTTGTCTTCTTGAAGATTTTAGTCTCATAGTTTCTTAGTGCTTAACAAAGATACTTTCTTTATACATTTCATCCAGTAATTTTTAGTTGTCTTCATTGGGATGGTTAGTCCAAATTACTAAGCCTGCCATTACTGTAAGCAGAGGTGTTCACCACTCTCCTAACTTCTCTCCTTGTCACCAATCTCTCTTTCTTCCAGTTTCTCCTCTAGAAAGTAGCTGAAAGTTTCTTCCAGATGGTGTTATTTTCCTGCACAAATCCTCCAAAAGCTTGCTGCTAAATGTAAATTAGAAATTAAATTCCTCAGTTTGGACAATCAGATCTAAAATGCTCTTTCTGAGACAGTACTGTATAGCACAGGGAACTCTACTCAATACACTGTGGTGACCGAAATGGAAAGGAATTCTAAAATAGAGGGGATAACTGATTCACTTTGTTATACAGCAGAAGCGGATATAACATTGTAAAGCAACTATACTCCAATAAAAATTAACTTAAAAATAAAAGAAGAGATGTGGATGGAAAGTGGAGTATGTGGAGTAGATTATGGAGAGAAAACATGAAGAAAAGTTCTCTGCCAGTTAATGAGAAGTCTGAAATTTTTAAAGTAAGACAATGATGTGATTTAATTTGGATTTAGACATGGCACTTTATTGGCAATATGGAAATTGTGTAAGTGTCATAAATAGAATGTCTGCATTCCCCCAAAATCTATATGTTGAAATCTTACTTCCCAAGATAGTGGCCTCCCTGGTGGCTCAGACAGTAAAGCGTCTGCCTTCAATGCGGGAGACCTGGGTTCAATTCCTGGGTTGGGAAGATCCCCTGGAGAAGGAAATGGCAATCCACTTCAGCACTCTTGCCTGGAAAATCCCAGGGATGGAAGCGCCTGATAGGCTACAGTCCATGGGGTCGCAAAGAGTCGGACACGACTGAGTGACTTCACTTCACTTCACTTCATCTGGCTATAAATCAAGGAGATTTTTTGTGTTTATCCATATGACACAATGTGACTAAAAGTTCCTTAAATGGGAAAGAGAAAGGTAGAGGAGTCAGAACAAGAGAGAGATGGCATCATCAGAAAGACAGGGGTGGCCATTGCTGACTTTAAAGATGGAAAGGTTAATCAGCAAAGGAATGTGAGCAGTGTCTAGAACCTGGAGAAAACAAGGAAATAGATTCTTCTCTAGAACCTCCAGAAAGGAATGCATCTCTGATATCTTGATTATAGCCCAGTGAGACCCATTTCTGACTTCTGACATCCAGAACTGTAAAATAATAAATTCATGTTAAGTCAGTAAGTTTACCATAATTTTTATAGCGGCAAGAGAAAACTAATAAAATAGACTATGCTTTGAATTTGAATTTCCCAGTGGACTCCTGTGGAGTGGTTTGCCATTCCATTTCCAGGGGATCTTCCTGACCCAAGGATTGAACCTGCATCACCTTCACTGGCAGAAGGATTCTTTACCACTCAGGCACTAGGGAAGCCCTAGGCTTTGAATAGCAAGGTTTAGACATTGCAAATTTTCTATCCATGTACTTATGATTTGGAACACTGGAGAGAATTCAAGAATGTTGGTGGCACTCATTTATCAGTAGTCTTTACTGGAAAATATTTAACATATTCAGTATTATAATTTGCTAATTAAAACAGTGATAGTGGTATATAACCCAGTTATACTCTTTCAAGTGTATCTATTCAGCCACAGAAGACTGTTGAAGATGAGCTGTGTTAAAAACAGAAATAGAAGAAAGTGAAAACAAAACACCTTTTATATCTTCCTTTTAGGGAAATATTAAAAGCCATTTTAACATGGAAGTCTTCCAAGGTACATCATTTGGACAAACTCTCTGTGTTTATAACATCATTTCCCATGTTAAAATGTCAGATGATTAAATTAAAAAGACCCTTCTCTTTTTTTTGACATTGGATTGGTGTCATCAATACATATAGAGTCTTTCATAGCTATGGAATTTACAACATGCTAGTTAACGGCAAGTAATAAAAGCCTATGTATTTGGACATTCTGACTGTCAATATTCAATAAATTTTCATCATTTTATGAAAAGAAAACAAGTGTTATATGTTCTAGGTTTCCCAATGATTACATCTTGTTATCTTGTTGATTTTTCCTGACATTGTCAGTGGAATGTACACATTGTACAAAGATTGCAATGTGTATCATTGCACAATTGTACACATTGTGCAAAGAGTCTGATGGAGGCAAATCTCATAGATACGTGCCTATAGCTATGTGTGAGTTTCCCTGATGGCTCAGATGGTAAAGCATCTGCCTGCAATGTGGGAGACCCAGGTTTGATCCCTGGGTCAGGAAGATTCCCTGGAGAAGGAAATGGTAACCCACTCCAGTATTCTTGCCTGAGAATCCCCATGGACAGAGGAGCCTGGTGGGCTATAGTCCATGGGCTCGCAAAGAGTCGGATACGACTGAGCGACTTCAGTTTCAGCTATGTGTAGAATTCAGGCAGTCACAAAACGTAAACCCTGATATGCTCAGCCTTATAGTTGTAATTTGACATCATATACTTAGAATTAAAAAGAAAAAAAAAAGCAGAAATGGGTAGGATAGCACTTGGAGGGTGCTGACTAGAGGTGACAGAAATCTCTCTTCATTCTCTTTCCATTCCATGCCTGCCTTCTTTCAAGTGGGCATAAAGCTAGTGACTACAATCAGAGTCCTGAAGTTCTGGTCACTCTATGAATATGTAAATCCTGAGAATAAACCTCCTTGTAACATAGAAACAAAGAATAGACTTCTAAGAAAGAGGCTGCATCATCATCCTGGCTTTTTGTAGTATATTTTCATAATTTGTCTGCCTACATTCTATGGTCATCTTCATTAATTATTGTGTAAATAGATATAAGCAAAAGATAAAATAGGGTACAGGTGAGAAAGCTGGATTTTGTTTATGCTATCTTATCACCTTTTATTTTATTATCCCATTGGTTATTCTTGGGAAATTTTTCCTGGACAAAGTTGTGTGCCACTCTTCTCTTCTCTGAGTTACCAAACTTCCTACTCTCAACTTTTCTTTGTTCTTTGGCCACAATCCTAGAAATGTCTAATACACTTATCTACTAGATTAATATGTACTGACATTCTGTAGAATTATGGGGCTTTCATTTTTTTTTTGTCCATTTTAATGAATGGGGATGTAAAAGTTCCAACTAACTCTGGAGCTAGAGATATTATTTATATCACTCAAGCTTTAGATACTTCAGATGATCTTAAAAATTCCACATTATCTGTCTTCCTAAGCATGTTCCTTAAAAGAAAATAAAAGACTTTAGAATCCATAGTAGGTTCTCCCGCTTTTCCAGTAGTATCAATCACTCAGGCAACATATGATAGTATTTTAAATGACATTCTTTAAGAGAAAAATTCTTTAGATTCATGCCTAAAGAATAGTTAGACATATAAATGTCATTGAGAATAATGAAAGTAATTTGCAGTAGAGGATTATGTATGCATCTTTTTTAGATCCATTGTCACCCTGATCTTGGAAGTTAGAACAATATTAAAACTCTATGAAACATAGAGAGACTAATTGATTTGGAATGGCGGGTCAATAAAAAAGGGAAAATTATCCAGTAATCATTTGTTATTATTGACTCAGGTGCATGAAAATGCAAGCATTAGTCTCTCAGTCATGTCTCCTCTTTGAGAACCCATAGACTATAGCCTGCCAGGCTCCTCTGCCCTTGAGATTCTCTAGGCAAGAATACTGAAGTGGGTTTCCTTTCCCTTCTCCAGGGTATCTTACCAACCCAGGGATCAAACCCAGGTCTCCTACACTGCAGGTAGATACTTTACCATCTGAGCCACAAGGGAAGCCTAACTCAGATGTTATTCATCTATTAATATTCACTGACTTAGTGAACACTTGTGTACTGAATGCCTATGACATGCTAAGCACTCAGTCACTCTTCTAGGAGTTTGAGACGGGAAAGGCAAATATAAAGGAAACTTCTTCATTCAAACATTTTATATTCACATGACAGAAGTGGCTTTTAAGACATTTTGACTAAAATGTATAGGATGTGAATAGCAATTAATGGAGAAAAAACACAGAAAAAAGTATAAGAAATGAAAATGCTTCCTGTAAGCAGTGTTGTCAAGCAAGATCTCTCCAAAAGAAAATATTTGAATAAATACATAAATTAAGTGAGGTAGCGAACCATGCAGGTAAACTAGGGACATAAAATTTCATTAAAGAGAAGATCAAGTACTAATCCCTTCAGCTGGGTTAATTTTTGAAATTTCCTAGTAAATACCAGAAGACTGATATGGTAGGACGATGGAGCCAGTGAGAGTCAGAGAGGTGGGAAACAGACTCCAGATAACATACACCCATGACTGATTCATGTCAATGTATTGCAAAAATTATTACAATATTCTAAAGTAATTAGCCTCCAATTAAAAGAAATAAATTAACTAATACAATTAGGTAAAGTTTAAAAATTAAATTAAAAAAAAAAAAAGGCTAGTCCATATGAAGACTTAATCAACTGTTGTAAAGACTCAGAGAGACAAGGAAATTTAGTCAAGGGCTTTGAACAGAGAAATGGCAGTTTATATGTAGAAGTTCTCTGGCTGTCTCTCTGGAGAATAAATTAACAGGGGAAGAAAAGTGAGGTAAAGAGATACTTTGCGATAATATTGAATAGTTTAATGGGGATATGATATTAGCTTTGGCAAGATTCTAGTACAGAAATTGATAATACATGATTAAATTCTAGAAACAGAACCAAAAATATTTGCTGGTATATTAAGTACAGATTATAGGAGAGAAAAAGTCAAAAATGATCAATAATTTTTGCTGAGCTACTAAAAGAATAGGCTTGACATCAATTGAGATGGAGATATGGCAAGCAGGATAGAAGAAAAGATGTGGAGCTGGATTTTGGATTTGCCATGTTTCAGCTGCTGGTCTGAGATGAGATTTCAGACCTTGAGTGGTGGTGGTTTATTTGCTGAGTCATGTCCAACTCTTATAACCCCATGGACTCTAGCTTGCCAGGCTCCTCTGTCCCTAGGATTCTACAGGCAAGAATACTGGAGTGGGTTGCCTTTTCCTTCTCCAGAGGATCTTCCCAATCCAAGAACAGAACCCAAGTCTCCTGACTTGCAGGAAGATTCTTTACCGAGTGAACTATGAGTGAAGATCCCAGTACCTTGAGTAGGCAGTTGAATACATGAGACTGAAATTCACAGGAAAGGTTCAGGCTGAAAATATAAAATTTGAATCAGCT
This sequence comes from Bos mutus, assembly GCF_027580195.1. Lineage (NCBI taxonomy): Eukaryota > Metazoa > Chordata > Mammalia > Artiodactyla > Bovidae > Bos > Bos mutus. The sequence continues at coordinate 47,457,661 of NC_091636.1, read as the reverse complement.
TACTAATGTTCTTATAAGAATGTGTCCAGCCCTCTTAAAGGAGAAGGCAATGGCACCCCACTCCAGTACTCGTGCCTGGAAAATCACATGGACAGAGGAGCCCTGGTGGGCTGCAGTCCATGGGGTCGCTAAGAGTCGGACACGACTGAGCGACTTCACTTTCACTTTCATGCATTGGAAAAGGAAATGGCAACCCACTCCAGTGTTCTTGCATGGGAGCCAGGTGGGCTGCCATCTATGGGGTCACACAGAGTCGGACACAACTGAAGTGACTTAGCAGCAGCAGCAGCCCTCTTAAAATTAACAAATCAGGGAGATAGGAAGAATTAGCAATAGAAACTAAGAAGTGAAACAAATGAATGGGAGTTTAGCTAGAAAACTGTTACATCCTAGGAGCCAAACAGGTCAAGAGTTTCAGGTAAGATTAAAACAGAAAAGGATTGTGGATTTCACCATTTATACATTATTTATGACTCTGGTAGGAGCAATTTCAGCGGAAAAAGGATGAAACCTCACTACATGGAATTATACAACAACAACAAAGGCTTAAGAAAAATTTGGAACAAGCCACAAAGACATTATTTTCATAGAGTATTTTCTCTAAAGAAAGAAGGGAACAGATTACTAGTTGGAGATAAAGCTGTATCAATATATGAGGTTGCAGAGAATGGAGAGAGTCGGACACGACTGAGTAACTTCACTTTATATACAATGAGAATAAAAAGAAGGGAAGAAACAATATGAGAGAGAGTAGATAGAATATCTACATGGATATCTTTGAGTACATGACAAAGAGCGTCACAGGTCACAGGTCAAGGAAAGAAACTTTGTTTGAAGTAGGGGGCAGTTCTTTAATAGTTTCTGGAGTTAAACAAGAATATATGCATAGATAAGATGGATGAAATGGGGCAGATGGATAGTTTGAAGCTTGTCAATTTTTAAATTATTATTATAATAATTACCAGATGAGAATGAGGGAAGTGGAGTAGATATCAATACTTTTGCTTCAAGATTTACATATAAAACCTCAATATACATATTGGTTAAAGAACAGACTACCAATGTTATATTTGCTTCCCTTCTAATGTATTTCTGCTTGATGATTGTTCAACATGTAGGGCTTGCTTAAGAAGAAAATGATTGCAATGGAAAGAAAATAAATTTGCGAAGAAGACTGACTCATTAATATCCAATATTTTCTGCTTATTTAAGTTGAGTTTTTTGTGCAATTACTTAGATATATTTGAACTTTGCTTTTTATATGTAAAATGAAGATAAATGTATTCAAATATATTCATCTCAAATGTTTTTTGTAAAGATTCAAAGTGTTAGAAAAAAGATATTGAAATTGAAAATTCACAAAAGAGATACCTGAGTGTTCTTCCAGTGCAGTATAAGGCTTTCATCTTTAATTGCCTTTGTATTGATTGGACCATTTTTCACCTTTACCTTCAAGAAAAGAGCATTTTTAAAATTACATTTATTTTTCTTTAATGTATTAATCAATTTGTCTCTAACCCCACAATCTTAGTTTAGAATTCCTTTATTAAATTACTTATGAAGACCAAGCTCCTCAAATGCTCATTGAACTGGTTTTAACTTATTTCTGGTTCCCTCCTTAATTAATCAGGTAAAAATCATTGGCTCTTTTTTTTTTTTTTTTAATTTGCATGAGTGTCAGGTGTTTAAATATACAAAATGTATACTTTAACAAATATAATGTTATAATCCCTAGTTGAGCATCCACATATGTTACTTTAACTCCCTCCCAGCCATTTCCCATATCTATCCCAATCACAGTTTTCTATTCCTTTCATTGAAAAAAAAATCTCAAATTCTTAAAGTTCATTAAAGGCATATAGTTTAGTACTTCAGTCCAGTTCACTTCAGTCGCTCAGTCATGTCCAACTCTTTGCAACCCCATGGACCACTGCACTCCAGGCCTCCCTGTCCATCACCAACTCCCAGAGTTCACCCAAACCCGTGTCCATTGAGTCGGTGATGCCATCCAACCATCTCATCCTCTGTTGTCCTCTTCTCCTCCTGCCCTCAATCTTTCCTAGCATCAGGGTCTTTTCAAACAAGTCAGCTCTTCACATCAGGTGGCCAAAAATATTGAAGTTTCAGCTTCAACATCAGTCTTTCCAATGAACACTCAGGACTGATTTCCTTTAGGATTGACTGGGTGGATTTCCTTGCAGTCCAAGGGACTCTTTTTTTTTTTTTTTTTAACTTTTGCGCAGTTTTATTCAGACAGAAAAGTTATTTAGTGTACTTGATAGATTGAGAGTAAAGTTTATAAATAATTGTTTTATAAAGAGGCTATCAGGAACATTTTTATTTTTTACTTTACAATATTGTATTGGTTTTGCCATACATCAACATGAATCTGCCATGGGTGTACAAGTGTTCCTCATCCTGAACCCCCATCCCACCTCCCTCCCCGTACCATCCCTCTTGGTCATCCCAGTGCACCAGCCCCTTAAGAGTCTTTTCCAACCCCACAGTTCAAAAGCATCAATACTTCGGTGCTCAGTTTGCTTTATAGTCTAACTCTCATGTCCAAACATGACTACTGGAAAAACCATAGCCTCTACTAGATGCACCTTTGTTGGCAAAGTAATGTCTCTGCTTTTTAATATGCTAGCTAAGTTGGTCATAACTTTCCTTCCAAGGAGTAAGTGTCTATTAATTTCATGACTGCAGTCACCATCTGCAGTGATTTGGGATTCCAAAAAATAATAATAATAATAAAGTCAGCTACTGTTTCCACTGTTTCCCCATCTATTTGTCATGACGTGATGGGACCGGATGCCATGATCTTAGTTTTCTGAATGTTAAGCTTTAAGCCAACTTTTACACTCTCTTCTTTCATCTTCATCAAGAGGCTTTTTAGTTCCTCTTCACTTTCTGCCATAAGGGTGGTGTCATCTGCATATCAGAGGTTATTGTTATTTCTCCCAGCAATCTTGATTTCAGCTTGTGCTTCTTCCATCCCAGCATTTCTCATGATGTACTCTGCATATAAGTTAAATAAGCAGGGTGACAATATACAGCCTTGACCTACTCCTTTTCCTATTTGGAACCAGTCTGTTGTTCCATGTCCAGTTCTAAATATTGCTTCCTGACCTGCATACAGATTTCTCAAGAGGCAGGTCAAATGGTCTGGAATTCCCATCTCTTTCAGAATTTTCCACAGTTGAGTACTTATTCCTACTTTTATATCTTCTTATTGTCCTAATATTTGGATATATTTAGTTCGTACTTAAAAAGTGTTGATAAATTCTGTTGACTGAATATTATACATTTCCAAATTGCCCCTACAAATTGATTGTGGTTTGGTAGAAATGTTACTGGATTTGGTGAATAAAAGAATTGTGCCAGAGTTTATTTGGTGAATAAACTCTGATTGCTGCTGCTGCTGCTGCTGCTGCTGCTGCTAAGTTGCTTCAGTCATGTCCGACTCTGTGCGACCCCATAGACGGCAACCCACCAGGTTTCCCCGTCCCTGGGATTCTTCAGGCAAGAACACTGGAGTGGGTTGCCATTTCCTTCTCCAATGCACGAAAGTGAAAAGTGAAAGTGAAGTCGCTCAGTCGTATCCGACTCCTAGCAACCCTATGGACTGCAGCCTACCAGGCTTGGCAGCCCATGGGATTTTCCAGGCAAGAGTACTGGAGTGGGGTGCCATTGCCTTCTCCAAACTCTGATTAGATTATTTAAATGGTCATAATATCATTGCTTTATCCATAAAATAATGGAAAGAAAACCCCTAAGTTTCTTTTTCCAAACTCAAGTACACAATACAGTTTTCTGCTTCTTAATTGGTGCACTGACATATTATTTGAATTTTACTCTTAAAATTCTAGAAATGTCATATAACACTACCAATTATGGATGCTACTAAAATTGGGTATACATATTGGAATTAAATGTCCTAGTGAAAAACTCCTGAACTCTTATTTTGTACCTGAATAAAACTCAAGCTCACCAGCTTTACAAAAAGGCTCAACAAATGGTGTATCTATCTTATTCCACCTCAGGTTCTCTTTAATGACTCCAATTTGATGCTTTCACCAGCTTTTGTTTCAGAAACCAGAATTGGGTTATAGGTCTGTTTTTTTTTATCCATAACATATGTGGTACAAGGTCTGAAATTAATATCCAATATCACGTGCTGCCTTGAAATTTTGGAGGGCTTTAAAGTGCCTAAATATGCCCATTCCTTTTCTCTATGATTAAGGTCCTGGAGCCAAACCCTGCACAGTCAAGCCCATGACTGCTTAATTTCTAGGTATCTGACTTCATTTCCCTGTCAGCTAGCTGCCTTGTTCAAATAAGTCCTTCACAACACCCTCCTTGTTGCTACAAACCCTGCCTCCTGCAGGCCTTGCTTTTCACTCATTCTTAGTGCAGCCTGCATGTGGCCTTGTGTGATATAGTGTCCTCCTTTCCCTGGCTGTGAGCATATGTGACTAATAACCAGCTGTCGATCTCATCTGTCCAAGGTCAGGTGTTATGTGTACCTTATAACCCAGGACAGAAATCCTCTTCTCACCAAAGGGAGAGAGATAAAAAGAGAGGGAGAAAAAAAAGATAAAACACATCTGTTCAAAATCAAGTTTTTTCATCTATCTATCTATGAATCCATTTATACATGCAATAAATGCTAGTTAGAGTCATGCCTATATGCATCTTGGAAGGTGTAAGTAACTCATCAATGCTGGACATTATGAGAAGTAATTTCCTAAAAATTTCGTCTTAAGAATCTCTTAAATGTATCTTTTCTAATAGCTTTACAACTCTAACTTAATGTGCTCCCTATAAATTTTTAAAATGCATTTTTTCCAGATATGTGGACAAGACTAGAGGGAAACGCTTAATGTTATAACCCTATTATTTAACTTAGTCACATGATAATATGCATCAAAATTTTTTTTTGAAATGCCACTTATTGCCCCCAAGTTGTTATAACTTTTGAAAAAGTGCAACAAAAATCATAGTAAATGAAAATAAAGAGATGGAAGGGAAACAGCTAACAAAGAAAGATAAATACATTACTAGGAGATGATTTCTTTGAAGAAAAATAAAGTAGGGTGAGAAGATACAGAGTGAAATGAGGCTCAAATTTGATTTAGGGAGGTTGATAAGTCCTTTTGGTTATACTTGGGATGAACTTAAGTTGTAAAATAAGGCTAGAAAATGTACAAGGAAAGAGAGCTGAGCCAACAGTTTAAAAAATTGCATTCTTGGCATGACCAAGGAAAAAGCCAGAGGCCAGAATGTGTGGGGCAGCTAGGAGCCTTAGTGAACAGATGATGAGGTCAGAGAAAGAACCAGTGGCCAAAACACATTGGATTTGGAAACAGACTTAAGGTCTTTGGTCCTAAAAAGGGGGTAAATGCATTACAGGGTTTCACCAGGGAATTGGTATGAACATACTTACATTTAAAAAAAGGAGCTGTTTGCTTTCTTATAAAGAATAGGCTGTAGGAGTAAGACACAAAAACAGGGAGACAAATTAGGAGGCTACTGTAATGGTACAGGTGAAACATGATGGCAACTTGAAATGTGGTGATATTAAATTATTCTGACAAAAATGCAGATTGAATCTAACAAAAGTGACACAATTTCTTGAATGTGTCAAGAAATTTTAAGAAAATTTCTTAAATTTTCCTCTTTTTGAAAACATTGGGAGAACTGCTCTATTATTCCACCACATGTGATACACACACACACCTATACACAAACACACACCACACACAAGCATATATATTTAAAATATTTAGTATTATTTAGCAATAAACATGGGATAAGTTACTGAACAATTAAATACTTTTGCTCAGAGAAGTTTGGGATTTTATACTAAGTACGAGTTTGAAATATTACAATTCAAATGTTCATGTTTGTTTCAACTACTTTGAAATTTTAAGAGGCTTGTTAACATAATTACTTCTTATGATCCCTGAAGGCTTTCTCTATTAAATGCTATTAAAATATTCATTGTATTTATTTTCAAATTTATAAAACAAACTACTACAGTGAAATCTCTGTTTATTGATGCACAATAATGATACAAACAACTAATAAGCATAAGATGAGCTCAAGAGTCAGAAAATTGTCTGGATCACCTCTCTATTATCCATTAATAAGATATGAGTAAATCATTGACCAACCTCCCTTGACCAATATACATGAAAAATAAATACATGCTATCCCACTATTTGAATTGCAATTAATCTATAATCTATTTCTTCTACAAAGAAATCATTTTGACTTGTACATCTTTTTTTTGAGATTATATGTGTGATATATTTCATAATAAATATTATAAACATTTTAGATAATATGATTTTAAGTAAAATAATATTTTAATAAAGTTAATAACATTAACGTTTTTATAAATGGCTATTTTTTTTCATGGGAAATATGCACACTCTGCTTTATAAGAATTAGCTTACTCATGTTAACAAGTGTACCATATAAATACACATTCAATATTACAATGCAGTATCTTGGGGCACCTTGGATTTGGAATGGAAACACTTGTCCTTGGATGAAAATAAATCTCTAGTGTTTTTTGCAGAGAGTTCAAAATTTTATGTTGCACTATGTAATTAAAAGTCATATTTAAAGTACACATTAAGTAAGGTTATTACCAGTCATAAACTGATATTTGAATCTTGGGAACTTGCAGGTGTCAATAAGTGGCACATAAGTCTCTGTGGAACATCTTAAATGCCAATTTTGATCAAAGTTGACAATTTGTTCATTTAGTCCTTTTCATCTCTGAGTCAGTATCTCCAAAATGTTTGAAAAAAAGAAAAAGTATAATATATCTTGAGAGAAAAGTAATAGAAAAAAGAGTCTGAAAAATTCTAAGGGAAAATACTTAAATCATACAATTAGTTATATGTGAGAGTTATATATGAGTAATATAACTAATTACATATAATTAGTTATAACTTGTGAGAGTTTTTTAAAAATTATTTAAAACTACTGCATAAATATGCTACAGTAATGTTACTGCATTATAAGCATAATTCTGAATTATTGTTTTTTAAAGTGTGTTAACCAAATGCAAAGGAATAAATTCAACTAGATTTTAATATTGCAGCATTAAAACATTTATCATTGGATATCCACCATTTTCTTAGTATACATTAATTCTGCATCTTTTATATGTGAATGTCACATGATAGAAAATAGAAATGACACAAATAGAGAAAAGACATAATTTTAAAGACATGAAACTAAGTAACTGAAAGCAAAATAGATATATTAATATTTATCTGCTATTTGTCACCCAAGTGTGTAGCTCTGATCAATATTTCTATGACCATCCCAACACACACTCAATTAACAAAGAAACCAAAACAAATTTTCAAGAAATGAAGGAAACAAGTAGTATTATTTAGCTTGCTTTTTTGTGGCATGTGGTATTCTAGTTCCCCAACCATGGATGGAACCCATGTCTCTTTCAGTGGAAGCTCAGAGTCGTAATCGTTCGACTGTCAGGGAAGTCCTAAGTTTACTACTCATTATAACTTAAAATTTAAATGGACACTCAAGATATGATTCCATCTGTAACAACTCCCATTTATCCCATGTTTAAATCTGAAGCCAATGTAAAGTACAGAGGATGTGCTTGATCTTACTTGTTATGATACTTCTTCTATCTTAGAAGACATTTGCATACATTGCCTGTTGAAATTCTGCTCTGTGAATCTACTAATATTCTCCATTTAGATATCATTCAAGAAGAATTAGCATTTTTTTAAATTTTATTTAAATTTAAATTTTTTTAAATTTAAAAACTCTGAAATTATTATTTTCCTATCTTTGGTAGAACATTGGTCTTTATACCATCTTGGAACCTATAGTTTCTGTGTATATTTTCACCACTTGCTTTAAATTATAGACTATTCAGAAGTTGGTGCTATATTGTAATTTTTGGGTCATCCATATGACCTCAATATAATTATTGTTGAGTAATACAAAAATAAACAGTTAAGGTATAACTTGTGTCTTGCATCTCATTAAAATGTGGGTATGTCCCTTGCCTCAGTGACATTTATAACCCTCAACAGAGACATACTTTTGTATGAGTGTTTGTATTGTGAAGGGTGTAACATAAAACAGTCATTAATTCTATTAAGGAATAAAAAGGGAAGCTGTAATGTAGATAAGAATTAGTTTTTAATAAATTTCAGTTGATCTAGGCTCAACAATTTTTATTTTAATTATGATATAAATATTGGTACATCATATTCAAAATCAAAAATTGAAAGCTCTGTGTTTTAATGAACATTTTGTTACATGGGAAAATTAAGCAAATATAATTTGCCCTTCATCTAAAATATACCAGGTTTTAGACAACTGACTAATGTAATTTGTTGCAAAGACCAGAATAAGGATTCCTCCTTTTCTTTCATGTAGTAGAATTTCATGCAGTTTCAGTTCAGTTCAGTTCAGTCCCTCATTCGTGTATGACTCTGAGACCCCATTGGCTGCAGGACCCCACACTTCCTGTCCATCACCAACTCCCAGAATTTCCTCAGACTCATACCCATTGAGATGGTGATGCCATCCAACCATCTCAACCACTGTCATCCCCTTCTCCTCCTGCCTTCAACCTTTCCCAGCATCAGGGTCTTTTCCAGTGAGTCAGTTCTTCACATCAGGTGGCCACAGTATTGGAATTTCAGCTTTAACATCAGTCCTTCCAATGACTATTTAGGACTGATTTCCTTTATGAACAAGTGGTATGATCTTCTTGCAGTCAAAGGGACTCAAGAGTCCTCCAACACCACAGTTCGAAAGCATCAGTTCTTCATCACTCAACGTTCTTTATAGTCCAACACTCACATCTGTACATGACTACTGGAAAAACCATAGCTTTAACTAGATGGGCTTTTGTTGGCAAAGTAATGTCTCTGCTTTTTAATATGCTGTCAAGTTTGGTCATAGCTTTTCTTCCAAGGAGCAAGAGTCTTTTAATTTCATGGCAGTAGTCGCCATCGGCAGTGACTTTGGAGCCCAAGAAAAAAAGTCTGTCACTGTTTCCATTGCTTCCTCATCTATTTGCCATGAAGTGATGGGACTAGATGCCATGATCTTAGTTTTCTGAATGTTTAGTTTTTATTTATTTATTTATTAAGGATAATTACTTTAAGGAATTTTGTTGTTTTCTGTCAAACCTCAACATGAATTAGCCATAAGTATACGTATATCCTCTCCCTTTTGAACCTCCCTCCTATCTTCCTCTCCATCCCACCTCTATGGTTGATACAGAGCCCTTGTTTGAGCTTCCTGAGTGAATCATACAGCGAATTCCCGTGGGCTGTATTACATATGGTAATGTAAGTTTCCATGTTACTCTTTCCATATATCTCACCCTCTCCTCCCCTCTGTCCATGTCCATAAGTCTATTCTCTATGTCTGTTTCTCCATTGCTACCCTGTAAATAAATTTTTCAGATCCATTTTTCCAGATTCCGTATATGTGCATTAGAATACAATACTTACCTTTCTCTTTCTGACTCACGTCACTCTGTATAACAGGTTCTAGGCTCATGCTCCTCATCAGAACTGACTCAAATGCATTCCTTTTTATGGCTGAGTAATATTCCATTGTATATATGTACCACCACTTCTTTATCCATTTATCTTTTGATGGGCACCTAGGTTGCTTCCATATTCTAGTTACTGTAAACAGTGCTGCGATGAACAATGGGTTACATGTGTCTTTTTCAACCCTGGTTTCCTCAGGGTATATAGGAGTGGGGTTGCTGGGTCATATGGTGGTTTTATTCCTAGTTTTTTAGGGACTCTCCATACCATCTTCCATAGTGGCTTTTTCCACACTCTCCAACATTTATTGTTTGTAGACTTTTTGATTATGGCCATTCTGACCAATGTGAGGTGATATCTCAGTGTAGTTTTGACTCACATTTTTCTAACAATGAGCAATGTTGAGCATCTTTTCATGTGTTTGTTATCCATCTGTATGTGTTCTTTGGAGAAATGTTTGTTTAGGTCTTTTTCCCACTTTTTGATTGGGTTGTTTGTTTTCCTGGTATTGGATTATATGAGCTGCTTGTGTATTTTGGAAATTAATCCTTTGTCAGTTGTTTCATTTGCTATTATTTTCTCCCATTCTGAGGGTTGTCTTTTCACCTTGCTTATAGTTTCCTTTGCTGGGCAAAAGCTTTTAAGTTTAATCAGGTCCCATTTGTTTACTTTTGTTTTTATTTCTGTTACTCTAGGAGGTGGGTCATAGAGGATCTTGCTTTGAGTTATGTCATCAAGTGATCTGCTTATATTTTCCTCTAAGAGTTTTATAGTTTCTGGTCTTAGATTTAGGTCTTTAATCCATTTTGAGTTTTTCTTTGTGTATGGTGTTAGGAAGTGTTCTAATTTCATTCTCTTACATGTAGCTGTCCAATTTTCCCAGCACCATTTATTGAAGAGACTGTCTTTGCCCCATTATACATTCTTGCTTCATTTGTAAAAAATAAGGTACCCATAGTGCGTGGATTTGTTTCTGAGCTTTCTATCTTGTTCCATTGGTCTATATTTCTATTTTTGTGCCAGTACAATACTGATGCAAGTATTTTTCAATATATGCAAATCAATCAATGTGATATATCATATTAACAAATTGAAAGATAAAAACCATATGATAATCTCAATAGATGCAGAAAAAGCCTTTGACAAAATTCAGCACCCATTTGTGATTAAAACTCTTCAAAAAATGGACATAGAGTCACAAGGGAAGCAAAGTCTCTGATATTCCCGTTTCTTTAGAATTTCACACAGTTTATTGTGATCCACTCAGTAAAAGTCTTTGGCCTAGTCAGTAAAGCAGAAGTAGAATTTTTTTTTTTTTGGAACTCTCTTGCTTTTTTTGATAATCCAAGGAATGTTGGCAATTTGATCTCTGGTTCCTCTGCCTTTTATAAATCCAACTTGAACATCTGGAATTTCATGGTGCATGCAGTGTTAAAGCTTGGCTTGGAGAATTTTGAGCATAATTTTTCTAACATGTGAGATGACCACAATTGTACAGTAGGTTGAACATTCTTTGACATTGCCATTCCTGGGGATTGGGATGAAAACTGATCTTTTCTGGTCCTGTGGCCACTGCTGAGTTTTCCAAATTTGCTGGCATACTGAGTGCAACACTTTAGCAGCATCATCTTTCAGGATTTGAAATAGCTCAACTGGAATTCCCTCACCTCCACTAGGTTTGTTTGTAGTGATGCTTCCAAAAGCCCACTTGACTTCACATTCCAAGATGTCTGGCTCTAGGTGAGTAATAAAACCATTGTGATTATCTGGGCCATGAAGATCTTTTTTGTATAGCTTTTCTGTGTATCCTTGTCACCTGTTCTTAATATCTTCTGCTTATGTCAGGTCCATACCATTTCTGTCCTTTATTGTGCCCATCTTTGCATGAAATATTCTCTTGGCATCTCGAGTTTTCTTGAAATTATCTCTATTCTTTCTCATTCTATGGTTATCCTCTATTTCTTTGCATTGATCACTGAGGAAGACTTTCTTATCTCTCTTTGCTATTCTTTGGAACTCTGAATTCAAATGGGTATATTTTTCCTTTTTATCCCTTGCCTTTAGCTTCTCTTCCTTTCTCAGCTGTTTGTAAGACCTCCTCAGACAACCGTTTTGCCTTTTTGCATTTCTTTTTCTTGGGGATGGTCTTGATCACTGCCTCCTGTACAATGTCATGAACCTCCATCCATAGTTCTTCAGGCACTCTGTCTGTTAGATCTAAGCCCTTGACTCTATTTGTCACTTCCACCATATAGTCATAAGGGATTTGATTTAGGTCATATCTGAATGACCTAGTGGTTTTCCCTCCTTTATTCAATGTAAGTCTAAAATTTTGCATTAAGAAGTTCATGATTGGAGCCATAGCCAGCCCCTAGTCTTGTTTTGCTGACTGCATAAAGTGTCTCCATCTTTGGCTGCCAAGAATATAAGGAATCTGATTTCAGTATTGACCATCTGGTGATGTCCCACTGTAGAGCCTTCTCTTGCATTGTTGGAAGAAGGAGTTTGCTATGACCAGTGCGTTTTCTTGGCAAAACTCTGTTAGCCTTTTCCCTGCTTCATTTTGTACTCCAAGGTTGGATTTGCCTCTTACTCCAGGTATCCCTTGATTTTGTATTCTTTTGTATTCTTGTCTCCTATATTGAAAAGCACATCTTTTGGTGGTGTTCGTTCTAGAAGGTCTTGTAGGTCTTCATCCAACCATTCAACTTCAGCTTATTCAGATTACTGTTTGGGGCATAGACTTGGATCACTGTGATATTGTATGGTTTGCCTTGGAAATGAACAGAGATCATTCTGTCATTTTTGAGATTGCACCCAAGAACTGCATTTCAGAATCTTTTGTTGACTGTGAGGCCTACTCCATTTCATCTAAGGGACTCTTGCCCATAGTAGTAGATACAATGGGCAATTGAGTTTAATTCACCCAGTTCAGTCCATTTTATTTCACTGATTCCTAAAATGTTTACGTTCACTCTTGCTATCTCCTGTTTGACCACTTCCAATTTACATTGATTGGAATGTATGTATTACAATGCATAGATGCTCTGTTCTCACAAATCTTGAGGTTGAAATTATGTAGGGTTCCTTCTTGCTCCTTAATGTTAATTTCAGGGCATTCCTTCCCTTTTTGATTATACAATTATACAAACATATTATTTTATATATATATATATATGTTTGTATAATTTTATAATAATAATAATAATAAACATAAAAACAGTTAGAAAAACAGCACAAAATAAAACAAACACCACTGCTTTAGATCACGTGTCATGGAATGTGCTGAACTTCTCCCTTACACTTTTTTTTTTTTTTTTTAATATACCAAACTCTTATTTCTATCAATCTTGGAAAATAGTGGGAACTGACTTGCAGATTTCTTCTATATCCCAAATCATGTCATTATTCCCTGACAATTACATGGGTATATCTATATGGATGGACATTGATATAGCCACCCAAGCTGTATCTTGAGCTGCATACCACCAATGATATTTCACTGTTCAGCATAAACAGATTTCTATAAGTATACCCTAGACTTGCTGACTCTAGAAATATCACTTAAAAATTAGTAATTAAAACATCTCGGGGTTTCCCTAGTGGATCAGATGGTAAAGCATCTGCCGCAATGTAAGAGACCTGGGTTCGATCCTTGGGTCAGGAAGATTCCCCTGGAGAAGGAAATGGCAACTCACTCTAGTACTCTTGCCTGGAAAATTCCATGGATGGAGGAGATTGGTAGGCTACAGTCCATGGGATCGCAAAGGGTCATACACGACTAAGCAACTTCACACACACACAGAAAAAACAAAACATCTCAACCACTGTCTGTAAACCCACCATTCTCACGGCACTTCTTTAATCATTAAATTTTCCTCTTCTTTTCATGTTTCTGCTGGTGTAGCAGAGATCCTCTGATCCACAAATATGACAAATTTCCAAATAATTTAAACTGAATTTCATTGTTTCCTTCTTCCATATTCTATAGAACAAAACAAAACAAAGCAGTTATTTGGATTCTCCTTACTTAAAATTCTCCACTGGTATCACTATATTTTGAATCTGAGAAAAGAAATTTTTCTTTCTTACTTAGAATAATATGTCACTTAAAAATCAGCTTGGACTAAAAAATTCAGTTGGGTTTTACAAAATTATGACTTAAGGTATTATAGACACAGACATGCACACATATATATGCATGTGTGTGAATAAATATATATATATATATACATACATATATTTACATATGTGTATATCAGTTCAGTTCAGTTCAGTTGCTCAGTCGTGTCCAACTCTTTGTAACACAATGAACCACAGATGCCAGGGCTCCCTGTCCATCAACAACTCCTGGAGTTTACCCAAACTCATGTCCATTGAATCGGTGATGCTATCCAACCATCTCATCCTCTGTCATCCCCATCTCCTCCTGCCTTCAGTCTTTCCCAGCATCAGGGTCTTTCAAATGAGTCAGCTCTTCGCATCAGGTGGCCAAAGTATTAGAGTTTCAACTGCAACATCAGTCCATCCAGTGAACACCCAGGATTGATCACCTTTAGGATGGACTGGTTGGATCTCATTGCTGTCTAAGGGACTCTAAAGAGTCTTCTCCAACACCACAGTTCAAAGCATCGATTCTTTGGCTCTCAGCTTTCTTTAAAGTCAAACTCTCACATCCACACATGACTACTGGAAACAACATAGCCTTGATTAGACAGACCTTTGTTGAAAAAGTAATGTCTCTGCTTTTTAATAAGCTATCTAGGTTGGTCATAACTTTTTTTCCAAGGAGTAAGCGTCTTCTAATTTCATGACTGCAATCACCATCTGCAGTGATTTTGGAGCCCCCCAAAATAAAGTCTGACACTGTTTCCCCATCTATTTGCCATGAAGTGATGGGACCAGATGCCATGAAGTGATGGTACCAGATGCCATGATCTTCATTTTCTGAATGTTGAACTTTAAGCCAACATTTTCACTCTCCTCTTTCACTTTCATCAAGAGGTTCTTTAGTTCTTCTTCACATTCTGCCATAAGGGTGGTGTCATCTGCATATCTGAGATTATTGATATTTCTCCTGGCAATCTTGATTCCAGTTTGTGCTTCTTCCAGCCCAGCGTTTCTCATAATGTACTCTGCATAGAAGTTAAATAAGCAGGGTGACACTATACAGCCTTGATGTACTCCTTTTCCTATTTGGAACCAGTCTGTTGTTCCATGTCCAGTTCTCACTGTTGCTTCCTGGCCTGCATATAGGTTTCTCAAGAGGCAGGTCAGGTGGTCTGATATTCCCATCTCTTTCAGAATTTTCCACAGTTTATTGAGATCCACACAGTCAAAGGCTTTGGCATAATTGATAAAGAGCAGAAATAGATGTTTTTCTGGAACTCTCCTGCTTTTTCCATGATCCAGTGGATGTTGGCAATTTGATCTCTGGTTCCTCTGCCTTTTCTAAAACCAGCTTGAACATCTGGAAGTTCACAGTTCATGTATTGCTGAAGCCTGGCTTGGATAATTCTGAGCATTACTTTACTAGCATGTGAGATGAGTGCAGCTGTGCAGCAGTTGAACATTCTTTGGCATTGCCTTTCTTTGGGATTGGAATGAAAACTGACCTTTTCCAGTGCTGTGGCCACTGCTGAGTTTTCCAAATTTGCTGGCATATTGAGTGCAGCACTTTCACAGCATCATCTTTTAGGATTTGAAATAGATCAACTGGAATTCCTTCACTTCCACTAGCTTTGTTCGTAGTGATCCTTCCTAAGGCCCACTTGACTTCACATTCCAGGATGTCTGGCCCAAGGTGAGTAATCACACCATTGTGATTATCTGGTTCATGGAGTTATTTTTTTTTGTACAGGTTTTCTGTGTATTCTTGACACCTATTCTTAATATCTTCTACTTCTCTTAGGTCCATACCATTTCTGTCCTTTATTGAGCCCATCTTTCCATGAAATATTCTGTTGGTATCTCTAATTTTCTTGAAGAGATCTCTATTCTTTCCTATTCATACTAATTTAAATTATTATAAATGTATACCTAAATAGAAAAGAAAATTCTAGAGTTGTACCAACTGTTAACTTATTTGATACTACAATATGTAGTGCAGTAAACAGAACAAGATGGATCATTAAATTACTTATTAAATAATTATTTCCAGTTAGACTTCAGAAACATTAAACAAAGAAATCAACTGCCTTTTAGTTAAAATTGTTGAGTATATGATGTGAAAAAATATTAATATTTCAAATGAAGAGCTCCTTAAGTAAACATGATCAGTCGATGATTTTTGTTTGTTTTCTGGAAACATTTTGTTTTACTGCTTCATAATATAAGTCATTTAATTATGATGTTTTATGGTTAATGTCCCTTTGCAATTTTTTTCCTCTGTAGCCAATTCTCTCATTCACATGCATAATTACACAGTGAAAAATTCCAAGCCATAGCAAGTTTAAGATTATTAGACTATACATCTGAGTTTTAAAAAATACTCTAGATTGGCCAATTTGTCAAACAGCCACCACTACTTTCCCATTTTCAGATGTCAGCGAAACCATATGCAAATAAGAAATCATTCATTTTCATGAGTAAATAGCAAATGCAATGTAATCTCTTAGTTTAGCTACTCCACCTCCTCCTCATCATCTCAGTGTTATCCTTAAGTATTTCAAAGTTTGAAACATAAATTTATTTTGCATCATAGAGCTCACATCACAGAAAAATACTTAAAGTCTGGAGTAGAATAGAAATGAGCCACAGTCAGTGTCAAAGCTGGTCTGTAAGAATTGTTTTCAGATTTCACTGCCTGTCATTCTCCATTTTTAAAGATTGTTTTTATTTTTAAATTGAGGCACTGTCTCCAGAAGTTGCTATTGAAAGTCGCAGATGACATCTATACACTAGATAATGTTTTAAAATATATATTGATTTAATATACGCAAAACATTAAAGTCCATATGTATAAATAAAACCTGCTATACTAATAAAGTTTTCAAATAATCAATATGTTCATTCCTTCATTCTTTAACTAAACAAAGTTTTGAATAGGTATAATGCTTGTTCCTATTCTACCCTGTGGTGACACCAAAATAAACATGTCAGGAATTCTGCCTTCCAGAAGCTGACAATCTGGAGAGAGAGATGGACAAGAGATAAATATTCATGACACTAATAATAATCACAACAAAAGAAGCTTGGATGCTTTCCTTGAGTCAATTATGGTTTGCTTTGTCTTTACAATAGTCTTTTAACATAGGTTCAATTCTCATTCTCATATACTAGAAAATGAAATCGAAGCATAGAGATTTATCTTGCCCAAGCTATACAATGGAGAAGTCAATGGCCACCCATTCCAGTACTCTTGCCTGGAAAAATCCCATTGACAGAGGAGCCTGGTAGGCTGCAGCCCATGGGGTCGCTAACAGTCCGACACAACTAAGAGACTTCACTTTCACTTTTCACTTTCATGCATTTGAGAAGGAAGTGGCAACCCACTCCAGTGTTCTTGCCTGGAGAATCCCAGGGACCGGGGAGCCTGGTGGGCTGCCGTCTGGGGGTCACACAGAGTCGGACACGACTGAAGCAACTTAACAACAGCAGCAGCAGAGACTTAAGAAAAGAAAAAGAGTGGGAGAAGGGCTCCCAAATTGTAGCACCGCTCTGAGGGATGTTGTTATAGAGAATATCAAGTGGTTCAGAATTCTAGAGTATTAAAGTAGAGAAATGGAATGGAGGGATAAGAAAGGGGAAAGTTCTGCAGAAGTGGATCTGATAGGTTTGATCTGCCAAATCAAACAGATCATATTCCACCTTGAAGAAAATACAGAGCCCTGAAGTGTGTGTGTGTGTGTGTGTGTGTGTTTCCCTTAAGGGCTGACACTGTGACATTGATACTTTAGATGTTCAGCCTGGCATCTTTGGTGAGATATTTTGAGGAGGCCAAGATGAGAAAATAAAGGAAAACCTGTTGTATATTGTTGTGATAGCAGTGTTTAATTGCAAGATAACATGAATGTGGGAGCTGGTAACAGAATATACTGAAAAGGGTGAAATATAGATACGTTTGTAGGTGTAAACTGGAAAATTTAACTGAACATGTGTGTTCGTGCTCAGAGACTAGTCCTTAAGGATAACTTCTAAGCTTTTTTTCCCATGCTGCTGCTGCTGCTGCTAAGTTGCTTCAGTTGTGTCTGACTTTGTGCGACCCCGTAGACGGCAGCCCACCAGGCTACCTTGTCCCTGGGATTCTCCAGGCAAGAACACTGGAGTGGGTTGCAATTTCCTTCTCCAATGCATGAAAGTGAAAAGTGAACGTGAAGTCGCTCAGTCATGTCTGACTCCTAGCGACCCCATGGACTGCAGCCTACCAGTCTCCTCCATCCATGGGATTTTCCAGGCAAGAGTACTGGAGTGGGGTGCCATTGCCTTCTCCAAGGCTAAAAGAGAGTTATGTAATATGAAGTTATGGGAAGGAAAAATAGTTCCTTCTGAGATGGAAAAATAATGAAAATACTGGCCATTAAGGAAAAGAATAAATAACATGGAGGAAGAAATGTTGATATTGTGGGCAAAGAGAATGCCATATTTAAGCAAGCTAAAAGAAAACATCTTTATTCAGGGAATAGTAAGTAAACAAGATTGGAGTAATGGAAAATAGAAATGAGGAAGTGGTGGGTATATTTCGGTAAAGATACTTTGAGTGGAAGTAATGAAGATTTACATATCTGTTTAGGAAATGTTATATTTAGTTGTTTTTTTTTTCGCAAACTGTGTCTTTTCTAATAACTAATGGTTTATCTTTGGAAATGTATAACTTTTCAGTTCAGTTCAGTTACTCAGTCGTGTCCGACTCTTTGCAACCCCATGAATTGCAGCACGCCAGGCCTTCCTGTCCATCACCAACTCTCGGAGTTCACCTAAACCCATGTCCATTAACTTTTGAGCCTAACTATAAAAAGAAAGTAGTTATTTAAAGTTTCTTAGAAAGGATAGAATTTAAAGATAAGAAGAATATTATTTGCATTCTTGTGGCAAGAATCATATTTACTACTGATGCAATAAAATATTGAATAATAAAGAGTATGTAAATCAATAAAAATTAGGGCATAGGCTATAAACAAGTAGGCAGATTTGTGCTTATATACATCTATGTCTATAGATATAAAAGCAAAGTTTGTGATATAAATACTAATGCACACACTGAAGCAATCAGGCCTTTATCATCCAGAATAACAAAATATAAGGGGCCTTCAGAGTTTGGCAGCCAGGGAACCTACTGGGATACATTGTTAACTAATTGCCTCACTAGGAATGTGACACTGAAACTGAACAGTGGAGAATAAGGTTTCAGTAACATGAAGAGTAGAGAGAAAAGTACTTTTGCTGCTGCTGCGAAGTCACTTCAGTTGTGTCTGACTCTGTGCGACCCCATAGACGGCAGCCCACCAGGCTCCCCGTCCCTGGGATTCTCCAGGCAAGAACACAGGAGTGGGTTGCCATTTCCTTCTCCAGTACGTAAAAGTGAAAGTGAAAGCGAACTCGCTCAGTCATGTCAGACTCTTCGAAATCCCATGGACCGCAGCCCACCAGGCTCCTCCATTCATGGGATTTTCCAGGCAAGAGTACTGGAGTGGGGTGCCATTGCCTTCAAGAAGCCATAAAAGCACATGCAAAAGCACTAAAGTAGAACAGAAGTTAGTTTGCTTGTGGGATAGCAAGCAGTCAACTGAGCCTAGAGTGCAGCACTAGGAAAGTTTGAATAAATGGGCAGGGGAGGGATGATGCAAAAATCTACATTTTATGCAATGATCAAATTTATGACATAAGAAATGAAAGAAATAAGTCTCCCAGAAATAATCTCTCAGATTTGGAAAGAGTAAAATACTGAATAAGGATATCTATAGATGTAAAAGGTCTAAAAAATATAGCCATATTTTGAAAGTGCCAAAGGCAGTCATTTTCAACGTGGAACATGCTTTTTTACTTTGAAAGTATCATCCTTTTTACTTAACTTTTTTTTTCTTTATTTTTAGGAATTGCATGTCACATTGTCTCCTAAGGTGTGGCTGTCACCCACCACTGGCCTCTGGCAGGTAACATTTAAATGCACTGCTGTAACAATGATTCTTGGCAGGAAAGTTTAAAAGCAGTGAACTTCAGCTAAAAAAAAGTGATGGAGATATATTATTTTCACTTCATGAAATTACTGAACAATACTTCTACTGAAACAAAGGATGAATGAACATTATAGATATTGCCATTATTCTTCCAAAGTAATATTTTCACAAAATATTGTTTTAAAGTTTCGATCGGCTTTGTTAAAATTACCAAAAACTGCATTTCAAAATCAATATACATTCATAATCTAAAATTTAATAATACTGTATTCTCTTCAACCAATTCCTCTTCGCAAATTATGAGCTTTTTGCAGTTTAAAACAGCTCTAATTAAATCTCACTTCAGTAATGTGTATTAGCTCTATGAATTTCTACTGCTGGGTATGACAGCTAAGGAATAATTTTAATTTCATAAAATAGCATAAATATAATGATTCCTGTGTTTTATTGGAACTCCAGGCTTGAAAGATTCAAGTGAATTTTTCTTTAAATAAAATTAAACTAAAATAATACTTTACATTTTAATGACACAATCTTAAATATATATTATTCTCATCAATAATGGTACTTTTTTAAAAGACAATATATATCATATAGTTGAGTAAAGTCAATGTGAAAGGCTTAAGACATATATGCCAGTTACTTTAATTCTAAATGTGATGAGATAACAAATTCTATCAAAAAAGCACAATTTGAAGACATTTAGCTCACTTTATAAGAGACAAAGCATGTTGTAGATTGGGATATTAACTATCCTCCTGTTAGCCATATTTCATTCAATTATCAGCACTTTTTAAATTTAGTATACTGGATAAAACAAGTTTTGTTTTGTTTTTTTTTTTTTTTTTGAAATTTGATTCTTTATTAGAACTCTTCAGATTCATGTTTGCAAACCTTTAGCAGGGAGTGGGGGGGGACCAGGGAAACCAAAAATCAAAAACGCACATCATTCTTTTCTCAGCTCCTGCAGCAGAACGGGACTTAGGAGAACAGGATTCCAGGAGGGGCTTTCACTTGGACCTTGTCTCGCTCTCTTGCTCCTGAGCACGGAACGCCTTCAGAAACTGGTATCTGGATCAAGTTTTAAGTTGGTTAAACCTGTTTTAATCAGCATAGCAAATATTAGAAATGGTTGTAAGGATCAATTAAAAATATCCAGGGGTTTGGATTAGCTAAAATATATAATAGTTTAAATATATTCTTCCCTCTAAATTTAAAAGTAGAATATAAAAGTCCTTCCCAGATATACTTCCTGAACTTTTGAAGATAGTACCTACACTGGTTCTTTATCAAGTATTTTGTTTAAGAAGTTTTCAGATTCCTGCACTAAGAATCTGAAATCAGCCTTTAATGCTAGAATTCTAATCTGAACACCTAGTTATCCAATCTTGAGGAAATCACTCATTAAAGAATTTAAAACAGCTATTGGCAAAGCAATAAATGTTAAAGTTCTCCTTTGATGTTATAATAAATTATTTGTAGCAATAATTAAAACTAAAGTGAATATCACCATGAACCGTCATTATTTAGTGACAGTCTCCAGTGGTTCATTGGGTAAAAAATCCACCTGCAATGAAGGAGACACAGGAGACATGGGTTCAATCTCTGGGTGCAGAAGATACCCTGGAAGAGGGCATGGCAATCCATTTCAATTTTCTTGCCTGGGAAATCCCACAAACAGAGGGGCCTGGAGGTCTACAGTCCATAGAGTTGCACAGAGTTGTACACAATGAAGCAACTCAGCATGCACACACATTATTAAAAATAAGTAGAATTTTAATGTAAAAGCCAGCAATTGAGTATTCAGACATTACAAAAATACCTAATCTACCCTCAGACTTCTCTTCCTTACCTGTACAATTTTGCATTTAGCACAGGCCTCTCATTTTCTTTGTATTCTACTCTCACTCTCTTTTCAGTTGCTATTCTCAAAGGAAATAATCAGTTGTATGCCTACAATAGCATGAACCAAAATGTTGTACGATGGAATGATTTAACTTACCTGTGCTAAACTTAAAAACTACAAATGACGTAAAATAAACAACATAAAAAACGAATTTAAAATCTAGCACACTGTTATTCTTGCCACATATATAAATTTGAGAAAAAAAAAAAACAAACAGCAAGACTAATCTAGCCTGTTGGGAATCAGAATAGCAGTTACCTTTCAGGCAGTGGGTTGTGAATGAAAGGTTACCTCAGGGCCTTCTGGATTTCAGTTAATGTTCTGTTTATTGATTAGGTTGCTGGTTACATGCCTGTGCTTTGTGTGTGTGTGTGTGTGTGTGTGTGTGTGAAAATTTATTAATTTGCTTCCTTAGCATTTTGTTATTGTGTTTATATTACTGATTAAAACTGAGAAAACAAGAAGTTAGAAAATTAATTTCAGAAAATACAAAAATGATTTATAAAATATGGGAAAAGTAGAATTGTTTGCAGGATAACAAAATGGAAACTTTTAGGAAAAATTTATGGGTGTTTGTGTGTGTATGCATGTGTGTGTGAGTTTGTAAATGCACATGTATATGATAATGATCCCAAATATTTCATCCAGAAATTAAAATTTTGCTTTTTACATTATTTAGCTTTATTTTTCTTAACCAATCAATATACAAATTTCTCTTATTTTCATGCTTAGTACCTCTTTATATATCTCTGTTCACTTTTCCCTACTCCATATCATTTCTCAGATATGCTGTTACAAATTTCTAGGAAATGTAATTGTCTGGGAATAGAAAGGAGTCTAACCATTTCCTCTTTACTTCTGATTGACCTATTCTACATATCCAAATCAAAATGACAACCACAAAATGAAGTCTCATCACATTGCTAAAGTATATCCAATCATACTTACAATTGTTAGCATAAAGTCATAGTCTTAATGCTAAGTCACAGGTCCTTCTCCCATTTCACAAAACAATTTTCTTTCCCTGTTCTAGTAGCACTGTCTCTGTTTCAATGTCTAGAAATTATTGCTTTCCTAGTTTATATTCTAAATTCCTTAATGAGTGATTTCTTCAAGAATGGATATGTCCTTTTACTTTTCTTTCCTGTACTCTGATGAGAGATGCCCCCTGACCTCACTTCAAAAGTCCTGCTCATTCTTCATATAGGAACTTAGTCACTTCCTCAATGGATTATCTTCCTAACTTCCCTGACTTTTGGACTGAAGCAGAGAGAAAGAGAACAGATCTTGATGATTTATTCCCCAGAATATTCTAATTTTGTACTCAGAAATTAGGGAACCCATCAAAATGGCCTTTGGCTTCTCTTGGGGTAACTGTTAATATGACTGAGATCAACATAGTATTAGTCATTAGAATGCAATGTCTCCTTTTACATTTTTGGGCTGCAATGGTATTGTAGGGTTCTGGAAATTAATGATAATTTACGGCTACTATGTAAGAGTTCCAGAATATTTTGTGTTTTTCATTCTTCAGTATATATTTTAATGGCATTGCCAGAGATCCTTTCAGTTAAATATACCCATCAATATTTTCTAAGTTGTTACTGAATATTCCTTTCTCAAATATACCTGAACTTTCTGAATTCCTCAGACTTTACTAGGTTATGCTATATCAACATAAAAATCCAAATTCTAAGCAATAGTCACAACTAAAATTTATTTTTCTCATATTACACATTGGCTGTGTCTCTGCTTCATCTATTTTCTTCATTTTGGGGATATATCTTAAAGATACAACTCATGTTGGGAACATGCCATTTTTAGGGTTTGGAGAAGAGAGCCATAGTCCTAATGACTTTTATACTTTTTACTTGGAAATGGAAAATATCACTTCTGTTAGATATGGGAATGGACTTTCCTGGTGGCTCGGATGGTAAAGAATCTGCCTGCCTTGCAGGTGACCCTGGTTTGATCCCTGACTTAGGAAGATCCCCAGAGAAGGAAATGGCAATTGAGTCCAATATTCTTACATGAAGAATTCCATGGAAAGAGGAACCTGGCAGGCTACAGTCCATGGGATCATGAAGAGTCGGACACTACTAACACACACACACAGATGGGAATACCAGACAACCTTACCTGCCTCCTGAGAAACCTGTATGCAGGTCAAGAAGCAAGAGTTATAACTGGGCATGGGATAACAGATTGGTTCAAAATTGGGAAATGCGTACATCAAGGCTGTATATTGTCGCCCTGCTTATTTAATTGATATTCACAGTACATCATGTGAAATACTTGGCTGGTTGAAGCTGGAATCAAGCTTCAGCTGGATTCCAAGCTGGAATCAAGATAGTTGGAAAAAATATCAACAACCTCAGATATACAGATGATTACCACCCTAATGCAGAAAGCAAAGAGGAACTAAAGAGCCTCTTGATGAAGGTGAAAGAGGAGAGTGAAACAACTGGCTTTAAACTCAACATTTAGAAAGTAAAGATCAGGGCATCTGGTCCCAACACTCCCTGGAAAACAAATGGGAGAAAAGTGGGAATAGTGACAGACTTTGTTTTCCTGGGCTCCAAAACCACTATGGATGATGACTGCAGCCATGAAGTTAAAAGACACTTGCTCCTTGGAAGAAAAGCTATGACAAAACTGGACAGAGTATTAAAAAGCAGAGATATCACTTTGCCGACAAAGGTCCATACAGTCAAAGCTACAGTTTTTCCAGTAGTCATATATGCGTGTGTGAGTTGGACCATAAAGAAGGCTGAGCACCAAGAGAATGGCAACCCACCCCAGTATTCTTGCCTGGAAAATCCCATGGACAGAGCAACCTGGCTAGATACAGTCCATGGGGTCGCCAAGAGTCAGACATGACTGAGTGCACACATAACAAGCAATGAAAAATGGATACTTTCAAACAGTGGTGCTGGAGAAGACTCTTGAGAGTCCCCTGGACAGCAAGGAGATCAAACCATTCAATCCTAATGGAATTCAGCTCTGAATATTCATTGGAAGAACTGATGTTGAAGCTGAAGTTCCAATACTTTGGCCACCTGATGTGAACAGCTAACTTTTTTGGGAAAAACCTTGATGGAGACAAAGACTGAGGGCAGGAGGAGAAGGGGACTACAGAGGATGAGACAGTTGGATGGTATCACTGACTCAATGGACATGAGTTTGTGAAAATTTCAGGAGATAGTGAATGACAGGGAAGCCTGGTGAGTTGCATTCCATGGTGTCACACAGAGTTGGACATGACTGAGTGACTGAACAACATATGTCCTAGAGTAAGGCATGGCAACCTACTCCTATTCTTGCCTGGAGAATTCCGATCGACAGAGAATCCTGGTGGGCGACAGTCCTTGGGGTTGAAAAGAGTTAAACATGACTGAGTGACTAAGCACAAACCTCAATACTCTTCTACAGGAAGAGACAGGTGAGAGACACCATATAGGCCTGGTGTTAATTAGAGAGGAGCCGCAAATGTATTGACAGAATAATATGTTTTATTCCTCAAGCTTTATATCTCTGATTTGACTCTGAGATGGCTAGAGGAGAAAATCACAATTCTCTATCTTTCGTCCAATCATAACATTTGGTTACTAGTCTTGAATTGATTGATTATTAGATTTTTAAAGAGACATACAAATTTACTTACGTGCTAATGTTATTCCAAGGAAAGCCATGACCACATAACCATCAGAAATGTTTATGTTACTACCACAGATCCATTGTAATTATTGAAATACCCTCTAGATTCTCCAGCAAAGAAATCTGCCAGCAAGATATTTCCATGGATGTTGAAATTTCCCTCAATGAAAATATGCATCAAATTTTGGCATTGATTATCTTTTCTATACTATCTTTAAAATCACAATTATGGGTTATTTGAGCCTGGAAAATATGATCTGTCATTCCCAACTTACCTAATATTTATATATCTTTCCCTTAACACAGGATTTGGCATCCTTTTAAAGAATCCACCTACCAATTCAGGAGATGCAGGAGATGAGAATTTCATCCTCAGGTGGGGAAGATGCCCTGGAAAAGGAAATGGCACCCCATTCCAATATTCTTCCCTGAGAAATCCCAGGGACAGAGAAGCCTGGTAGACTACAATCCATGGTTCACAAAGAGTTTGATACCACTGAGTGACTGAGCATGCTTACACATACTTATTATACAAGTGTGTGTATAGTTTGATTCTTCTAGTCCTTGTATATCAAGGAAGTACCTGAGCACTGGATTGGTCTTTCAGAGCTATGTATGTACTAATATTTTTTGACATGAACTGAAAATTATTGAGAAACATTGTTCATATTATGCCAAGGAATTTTTATCTTTATTTTCTTAGACTCTGTGTATTAAAACCAGGTTTGGATTAACCAGTAGAAGTTCTAATTTGACAACCTACAATGCCAAAATCTGAGTGTGACTTCCAGATATCTCACTCCTGAAGAGGTTAGAAACACTGAATTTGTTTCTCACTGCCACATAATACATCTGTGTTTAGCTCTTGATTTAAGATAAGAAATCTAAAATGGGTGTTTGTATGTGTTTGTTCTTAAGTTCTCTCTCACTTGCAAAACACTGTCACAGAACTCTCAAATTCTTCCTACAATGCACTCTGCAAAATTTTTCCTTAGTGAACACTTGGTTCCAAATGATCACAGGCAATAAGTTAAAATTTCTTTTACCCCTGTGTGCCATGGTCAGCTAATTTAACATCTAAGCATCATAATAATATGTTTTTATAGCCTTCTGCCTTGTCTGAGCCATTTAATTATTTCTAAATCCCCATATTTTCTTACAGTTCTCTTGCCTACAGTCCACTGTTTAATAGCAATCCATCTTCCAGGCAGGATTATGGATTATAAGTGATAAAAAGTGTTCTCAAATATTTTTTAAAAGCCTAGAGAGAATTAATTAAAGCAATTGAAAGTATGTTGAAAGGCCTTTTTGAAAATGAGGGTGGGGGAATGGAAAATGAACCAAGAAAATTCTAGAGATACAGGCAGTAGCAACTACAATAAAATCAGCCAGCTAAATAGAATCAGTGCATCCACATGAAGTGGGGTTTCATGTATTTTCTGATCATGTGCCGAATTTAACTCACTTTCCTAACTTCCCTACATGATGGTTTAAGAAATACCCCAAATTAAAATTCCTAAAGAGAAGGATTGGATTATCAACCCCATGTTACTTGCTCCTTGTCTAACATAGGATGGAGGAAAGAATGATCTAATGACTTGAGATTATGTAGAGAAAGCCTTAGATATGTCTTATAAGAAGAAACACAAAATAAGTAAAAATAGGATGGGAAGAAGGATTTAATTCCCCAAAACAAGAATATTAAATATGCAAAAAAGGTTTTCAAACTATGATTCATTTAGTGTTTTGTTGTATAAAACTTGTGAAATTAATTGGAAATCATAGTTTTTTAAGGAAAATGTTGAAAAATATTCAAGGATGAAATATTAATATAAATTAAGGCCAAGTTTATATCTAGTAGGATGAGAGAGCCATGCTAGAATAGATAGAGCAAATATTTCTGAATGTGCCTTCTGAGGAGTAGTTATAATATAGGAAGGAGGAATTTTATTCTAAATTGTTTGTTTCATAAAAGCAGAATTTGATTAGTTCCTGAAGGTGATTTGAATGTCTCTTTTGAGATTGGTCATTATAGTAGCATATTTTGGGAGTGTAAAATCAGGCCTAGTTTTTCCAGAGAAAGTAATTTAGACTTAAGTAGACTTAGGGTCCTGCTGCAGTCAACAATTTGCACATATATGTAAGGTTTAAGCAGAAATTCCCTTTATCTTATATGACAAATCAATAGAAAGCTTATACCTATTTGGCTGTACAAGATATTAAAATATTTTAATATGATTTTTGCAATCCGTATTTCTCTGTTTTGTTTTTTGGGAAGATATTATGCACATAGAAAATGAGGTGTAGGTGCACATATTTCAATTCTGGAAGTTGGAGTGTTATTAAAAAAATAATTTAAATGGAATCTATCCACTCTTAAATGCATTTTATGTTCCTAAATGTGTTTTTGTTAACAACCCTAAAGTATGCAGACTGTTGAAAAGCATTCTTCTGTACTCAAGAATATGTAGACAAATTGCATTTGTCTTTCCTTTGACAAATGGAGTCTTATTTTTAAAGTACACTTGTTTCTTCAATTATTCTAAATTCGCTTAAACAAATGTCCCTTATTAAGCAGGTTCTTATAATTTCAAAGATAGTGCGCAATCCTATTGTCTTTTGTGGAGTTTTATTAGTTAATGTCATCATTATTTTAAACAAGTATTTTTTACCGATTCTATCATTATTTCTTATTTATATCACTATTATTCTAATATGCTTATATCATTTTAATAGACAAAACAGGAATGTGTAAATAAACAAACATGAAAGCTGAGTTTTTCACAATCTATATCCTTCATGAACTGATTTTGTTTAGATGTATAATTGTGTATGTGTGTGTATGAATGTGTGTGCATTATGAGTGTGTGTGTGTATTCATATCTATGCACCAAGAGAAGAGAGATAAGAGTGTAAGGGACAAATTTCTTGTTTAAGAAATACAGCTCCTTGCTAAAAGCCTATTGGGGGGATTGTTGGGTCACATAGTAGTTGTATTCCTAGTCTATTAAGGAATTTCCAAACTGTTACCCGTCAGTTTGGTTCAGCTCAGTCACTCAGTAGTGTCTGAATCTTTGGGATGCCATGGACTGCAGCACACCAGGCTTCCCTGTCCATCACCAACTCCCAGGTCTTGCTCAAATTCATATCTACCAAGTTGGTGGTGTCATACAACCATCTCATCCTCTGTCATTCCCTTCTCTTCCTATATTTAATCTTTCCCAGCATCAGGGTTTTTCCAATGAGTCTGTTCTTCACATCACGTGGACAAAGTATTGGAAATCAGTAAAGGACTGATTTCCTTTAGGATGGACTGGTTAGATCTCCTTGCAGTTCAAGGGACTCTCAAAAGTCTTCCCCAATGCCACAGTTCAAAAGCATCAATTCTTTGGTGCTCAGCTTTCTTTGTGGTCCAACTCTCACACCCATACATGACTACTGGGAAAATCATAGATTTTATTAAATGGATTTTGGCAGCAAAGTAATGTCTCTGCTTTTTAAAATGATGTCTAAATTTATCATAGCTTTTCTTCTAAAAGCAAGTGTCTTTTATTTTCATGGCTGCAGTCACCATCTTCAGCAATTTTGGAGCCCAAGAAAATAAAATTTGTCACTGTTTCCTCATCTGCTTGCCATGAAGAGACGGGACCGGATGTCATGATCTTAGTTTTTTGAATTTTGAGTTTAAAGCCAGTTTTTTCACTCTCCTCTTTCACCTTCATCAAGAGGCTCTTTCTTTCCTCTTTGTTTTCTTCCATAAAGGTGGTGTCATCTGCATATCTGAGGTTATTAATATTTCTCCTGTCAATCCTGATTCCAGCTTGTGCTACATCCAGCCCAGCATTTTGCATGATGTACTCTGCATATAAGTTAACTAGGCAGGAAGATAATATACAGCCTTGACACACCCCTTTCCAATTTGAAACCAGTCATTTGTTCCATGTCTATTCTAATTGTTGTTTCTTGACTTGCATACAGATTATTCAGGAGGCAGATAAGGTGTTGTGGTATTCCCAACTCTCTAAGAATTTTCTGCAATTTGTTGTCATCCACACAGTCGAGGCTTTGGCATAGTCAATAAAGCGGAAATCGATGTTTATTTGGATATTCTCTTGCTTTTTCAATGATCCAATGGATGTTGGCAATTTGATTTTTGGTTCCTTTGCCTTTTTAAATCCAGCTAAACATCTGGCAGCTCTTGGCTCATGTACTGTTGAAGCTTTGCTTGAAGAATTTGGAGCATTACTTTGCTAGCATTTGAGATGAGTGCAATTGTGCAGAAGTATGAACATTCTTTGGCATTGCCTTTCTTTTGGATTGGAATGAAAACTGATGTTTTCCATTTCTGTGGCCACTGCTGAATCCTCAGAATTTGCTGACATATTGAGTGTAGCACTTGAACGGCATCATCTTTTAGGATTTGAGGTAGCTCAAATGAATTTCTATCATCTCCACTAGCTTTGTTCCCAGTGATGATACGTAAAGCCCACTTAACTGCATTGCAGGATGTCTGGCTCTAGGTGAGTGATCACACCATAGTGGCTCTCTGAGTCATGGAAATCTTTTTTGTACAGTTATTCTGTGTATTCTTGCCACTCTTTAATATCATCTGCTTCTGTTACGTCCATACCATTTCTGTCCTTTATTATGCTCATCTTTGTATGAAATATTCCCTTGATAGCATTAATTTTCCTGATGAGATCTCTAGGCTTTCCCATTCTATTGCTTTCCTCTATTTCTTTGCATTGATCACTAAGGAATGCTGTCTTATCTCTCCTTGCTATTCTTTGGAACTCTGTGTTCAGATGGGTATATTTTTCCTTTTCTCTTTTGCCTTTCACTTCTCTTCTTTTTTCAGCTATTTCTAAGGACTCCTCAGACTACCATTTGGACTTTTTGCATTTCTTCTTCTTGGGGATGGTCTTGATCACTGCCTCCTGTACAAAGTCACGAACCTCGGATAGTGCTCCAGGTACTCTATCTATCTAATTCCTTGAAACTATTTGCCACTTCTACTGTATAATTGTAAGGAATTTGATTTAGGTAATACCTGAATTATCTCACTGTTTTCCCTACTTTCTTCAATTTACATTTGAATTTTGCAGTAAGGAGTTCAAGATCTGAGCCACAGTCAGCTCCCAGTCTTGTTTTTCTTACTGTACAAGCTTCTGTAGAAGCTTCTCCATCTTCGGCTGTAAAGAATATAATCAATCTGATTTCGATATTGACCATTTGATGATGTCTACGTATAGAGTCATCTCTTGTGTTGCTGGAAGAGGGTATGAAACAGTATGAAAAAGCAAAAAAGATATGACTCTGAAAGATGAATTCCCCAGGTTGGTAGCCCATATGCTACTGAGAAATAACTCCAGAAAGAATGAAGAGATGGAGCCAAAGCAAAATCAAAGCCCAAGTGTTGTTGTAACTAATGATTGAAGTAAAGTCCAATGATGTAAAGAACAGTATTGCATAGGAACTTTGAATATTAGGTCCATGAATCAAGGTAAATTGGAAATGGTCAAACAGGAGATGGCAAATGTGAACACTGACGTTTTAGGAATCAGTGAACTAAAATGAACTGGAATGGGTGAATTGAATTTAGAGGATCATTATATCTACTACTCTGGGCAAGAATCCTTTAGAAGAAATCTAGTTGCCTTCATAGTCAACAAAATAATCTAAAATGAAGTTCTTGGGTGCAATCTCAAAAATGATGGAATGATCACTGTTCAATTCTAATACAAAACATTCAATATCACAGTAATCCAAGTCTATGCCCCAACCACTAACTCTGAACAATCTGAAGTTGAATGGTTCTATGATGACCTACAAAACCTTCTAGAACTGACAGAAAAAAATAAATGTTCTTTTCATCACAGCTGACTGGAATGCAAAAGTAGGAATTCAAGATACCTGGAGTAATGGCGAGTTTGGCTTTGGAGTACAAAATGAAGCAGGGCAAAGGCTAACAGAGTTTTTCCAAGAGAACACACTGGTCATAGCAAACACCCTCTTCCAACAACTGTTCCCCATATTGGCTGTATCAATTTATGTTTCCACCAACAGTGCAAGAGGGTTTCCTTTTCTCCACACCCTCTCCAGGATTTATTGTTGGTAGATTCTGACTGATGAAAGGTGATAGCTCATTGTAGTTTTGACTTTCATTTCTCTAGTAATGAGCAATGTTGAACATATTTTCATTTGCTTATTCACCATCTGTGTATCTTTGGAAAATGTCTGCTTAGGTATTCCACCCATCTTTTGATTGGGCTCTTTGTTTTCATGTTGTTGAGCTACATAAGCTACTTATATATTCTGGAGATTGATTAATCCTTTGACAGTTATTTCTTTTTTTTTTTTCTTTTTTTTAAATTTTATTTTATTTTTAAACTTTACAAATTGTATTAGTTTTGCCAAATATCAAAATGAATCCACCACAGGTAGTTTCTCACATTCTGAAGGTTCTCTTTTAATCTTGTTTATTGTTTCCTTTGCTGTGCGAAAGCTTTTAAGTTTAATTAAGTCCCATTTGTTTATTTTTGTTTTTATTTCCAATACTCTAAGAGGTGGGTCAGAAAGGATCTTGCTGTGATGCATGTGAAAGATTCATGCTGATGTATGGCAGAGACAAAAAAAAATATCATAAAGCAATTATCCTCCAATCTTAGAAAAAATGATTAGTTATATAAACGCTGCTCTCTCAATTTATCCCACCCTCTCCTTCCCACACTGTGTCTAGAAGTCTGTTCCCTACATCTGTGTCTCTATTCCTGTCCTGAAAATACGTTCACCTGTACTATTTTTCTAGATTCCACATATATATAATAATATACATTGCCATGTGTAAAACAGATAACCAGTGGAAAGCTGCTATATAACACAGGGAGCCCAGCATGGCAGTCTGTGATGACCTAGAAGGATGGATGAGAGAGGGGCAGGAGGGAGGGTCAAGAGAAAGGGGATATATGTGTGTGTACATATATAAATATGCTTATGACTGATTCATGTTATAGGGCAGAAACCAACACAACATTGTAAAGCAATTATCCTCCAATTAAAAATATATAAAAAGTGTTGGTGATATTTCAGGCTCAACCATGAGAGCTATGCTAAGTTGCTTCAGTCATGTCTGACTCTTTGAAACCCTGTGGACTGTAGCCCACCAGGGTCCTCTGTCCATGGGATTCTCCAGGCAAAAATACTGGAGTGGGTTGCCATGCACTCCTTTAGGGGACCTTGTTGACCCAGGGGTTGAACCCTTGTCTGTTAATGTCTCCTGCATTGGGAAGCAGGTTCTCTGCCACTAGGGCCACTTGGGAGGCCCATAGGTTGTTACAAATGCTTTACTTGGCAAACCTCACCAGGAAAGTTGCCCTCCCCATTTCAAACTTGCCTCACAGCCTTTGAAGTGTGATTCAGTCAAGGACACAGACACCTCTGACTGATCATGTTATTTGCATGTTTGCATTTCTAATACAGACGGCTCTATTTATAGGTAGTTTCTTTCTGAGGCCATGGGCAGAGTTATTCACTCAATCCTGTAAGCTCTGGAATGGGGTGGAAACTTTGAATGGAAAAGGAAACTTTGAAAACACACTACTGCTGCTGCTGTTGCTGCTGTCCCTTCAGTCGTGTCTGACTCTGTGTGACCCCATAGACGGCAGCCCACCAGGCTCCCCAATCCCTGGGATTCTCCAGGCAAAAATACTGAAGTGGGTTGCCAAGCCACTCTAACTTAGTATGCAGTGCTTCTCTGCTCTTGGCATGCTCCCATGTCCCTTCTCTTAGGCCAGGGTCCATTCAAGGGCCAGAGGCTTTTGTTTGGAGATCCCTTGACAGTGGGACAAACACCACCTCTTTATGATCCACCTGACTCACCAGGCCATTGTTTCATAGGAGAAAAAAATTAAATATAAGAAAGGTTGGGGCCCTCTCTGTGTTTGGCCTAATATACTACCATGATAGGAGAAGGAAATGGCAACCTACTCCAGTACTCTTGCCTGGAAAATCCCATGGATGGAGAAGTCTGGTAGGCTACAATCCATGGGGTCATGAAGAGTCAGGCACGACTGAGTGACTTCACTTTTACTTTTCAGTTTCATGCACTGGAGATGGAGAAGGCAATGGCACCCCACTCCAGTACTCTTGCCTGGAAAATCCCATGGACGGAGGACCCTGTAGACTGCAGTCCATGGGGTTGCTAAGAGTCGGACACGACTGAGCGATTTCACTTTCACTTTTCACTTTCGTACATTGGAGAAGGAAATGGCAACCCACTCCAGTGTTCTTGCCAGGAGAATCCCAGGGACGGGGAAGCCTGGTGGGCTGCCATCTCTGGGGTCGCACAGAGTCGGACACAACTGACGTGATTTAGCAGCAGCAGCAGCAGCACTACCATGATAAGTGATTACAAGCCTCTTTGTCCACTGTTAATTTCATTTTCTTTATTCAAAGTTGCATCTATTGGTACTCCAACAACGAGGCAGCTCAGCTCTTTCCTAGCACAGCTGAATTCCTGGCATGGACAAATTCAGGTTTCTTGACTGATGCAACAAAGGAGACTGTACATCAGAAAAACAATGGATGTCTCACTCAACAAAGAAAAACAATAGAAATTACAGGAACTAGAGTGAATTATAGAATTTAGGTGACATTTAGAGAAAGCAATGGTTTTATGTGCCAAAGTAGCACAAAGTTATATTTAAAGGGGCCAACATAAGGGGTAGACTATAAAGTGATCTCAGGGTCTTATGTACTTGGAAACTACAAAGTTTAATAAAATTTAATAAATAATCTGAGAGGAAACTGTCAGTAGAAGGGAAAGATGCTTTAATCAGAAAAACCAATATTCTGGGAGGTGGGTCATAGAGGATCCTGCTGTGATGTGTGTCGGAGAGTGTTTTGCCTATGTTCTCCTCTAGGAGTTTTATATTTTCTGGTTTTACGTTTAGATCTTTAACCCATTTTGAGTTTATTTTTGTGTATGGTGTTAGAAAGTGTTCTAGTTTCATTCTTTTACAAGTGGTTGACCAGTTTTCCCAGCACCACTTGTTAAAGAGATTGTCTTTAATCCGTTGTATATTCTTGCCTCCTTTGTCAAAGATAAGGTATCCATATGTGTGTGGATTTATGTCTGGGTTTTCTATTTTGTTGCATTGATCTATATTTCTGTCTTTGTGCCAGTACCATACTGTCTTGATGACTGTGGCTTTGTAGTAGAGCCTGAAGTCAGGCAGGTTGATTCCTCCAGTTCCATTCTTCTTTCTAAAGATTGCTTTGGCTATTTTAGGTTTTTTGTATTTCCATACAAATTGTGAAATTATTTGTTCCAGCTCTGTGAAGAATACCATTGGTAGCTTGATAGGGAAGACATGGAAGCAACATAGTTGTCCATCAGCAGATGAATGGATAAGAAAGCTGTGGTACATATACAAAATGGAGTATTACTCAGCCATTAAAAAGAATACATTTGAATCAGTTCTAATGAGGTGGATTAAACTGGAGCCTATTATACAGAGTGAAGTAAGCCAGAAAGAAAAACACCAATACAGTATACTAACACATATATATGGAATTTAGAAAGATGGTAACAATAGCCCTGTATTGACAGCAAAAGAGACACTGATGTATAGAACAATCTTTTGGACTCTGTGGGAGAGGGAGAGGGTGGGATGATTTTGGAAAATGGCATTGAAACATGTATATTATATATGAAATGAGTCGCCAGTCTAGGTTCGATGCACAATACTGGATGCTTGGGGCTGGTGCACTGGGACAACCCAGAGGGAGGGTATGGGGAGGGAGGAGGGTTCAGGATGGGGAGCACGTGTATACCTGTAGTGGATTCATGTTCATACATGGCAAAACCAATACAATATTGTAAAGTTATAAAATAAAATAAAAAGAAAAAACAGCAATCTGGGTAGATGGTGGACTTGTTTACAGAGACCAGTTTGGAAGATGCTACTCAACCATGACAGTTTTTAAAGGAAAAGAATGCAAGAAGAATCTCAGTGAATCATCCAGGCAGCACATTCTCCATCGTGTGCAGACTGGGTGACTCTCTCTTCAGATGTTATCTTCCCTCTATGATCCTTAGGATCATTGCAGTATCCTGTAGGATTCCTGTAGTGGGCTTTGGAGGGTAGAGAGCTATTCATTCTTTAATTACTCAATTCTTCATTCTTGCTTCTTTTTATCTGGTAAAAGAATCAGCAGATTAGACAATGCATGGTGTGTATTTTTTCAGGAGAGCGTAAGTCAGGAATTAGTTTCAATTGTTTTAGTGATCTCATTCCTATAAATGAGGGTTTTTTGTCATTTTACTTTATTTTGCTTTTTTAAAATAAACTAATTTATTTTTAATGGGCGGATAATTGCTTTCCAATGTTGTCTTAGTTTCTGTCATATAAAGAAGGAGACAAAAATGGGAAAAGCAGGAAGGGGCAAAAGAGCTGCTTTCAATTGCTGAATCCTAAAAATTAAAGGATAATGTTTCAAAAATTTCTAAATGCCTATCACTACTAAAAAGAATGCCAAGTATTCAATAGATATGTGCTCTCTTGTGTTTGTTCATATGGGTATTTGTGTTTTACCTGGGAGTACATATAGTGAAAAGTATTATGTCCAGTACTATTTGAATGCAGAATTTCAAAGGACAGCAAAGAGATAAGAGTGTCTTCCTCAGTGATCAGTGAAAAGCAATAGAGTGGGAAAGACTAGAGATCTCTTCAAGAAAATTAGAGATACCAAGGGAACATTTCATGCAAAGATGTGCACAATAAAGGACAGAAATGGTATGGACCTTAATAGCAGAAGCTGTTAAGAAGAGGTGGCAAGAATACACAGAAGAACTATACAAAAAAGATCTTCATGACCCAGGTAACCATGATGGTGTGACCACTCACCTAGAGCCAGACATCCTGAAATGTGAGGTCAAGTGGGCCTTAGCAAGCATCACTATGAATAAAACTAGTGGAGGTGATGAAATTCCAGTTGAGCTATTTCAAATACTCTAAGAATTACTGTGAAAGTGCTGCACTTAGTATGCCAGCAAATCTGGAAAACTCAGCAGTGGCTACAGGGCTGGAAAAGGTCAGTTTTCTTACAATCCCAAAGAAAGGCAATGCCAAAGAATGTTCAAACTACTGCACAATCGACATATCTCACTACCAAAGTAATGCTCAAAATTCTCCAAGCCAGGCTTCAACTGTGAACTTCCATATGTTGAAACTGGATTTAGAAAAGGCAGAGGATTCAGAGATCACATTGCCGACATCTGCTGGAGCATCAAAAAATTAAGAGAATTCCAGAAAAATACCTACTTCAGCTTTATTGATTACATCAAAGCCTTTGATTCTGTGGATAACAACAAACTGTGGAAAATTCTTAAAGAGATGGGAATACCAGACCACCTTACCTGCCTCCTGAGAAATCTGTATGCAGGTCAAAAAACAACAATTAGAGCTGGACGTGGAACAACAGACTCATTCCATATTGGGAAAGGAGTATGTCAAGGCTTTATACTGTCACCCTGCCTATTTAACTTAAATGCAGAGTACATCATGCAAAATACAG
This sequence comes from Bos mutus, assembly GCF_027580195.1. Taxonomy (NCBI): domain Eukaryota; kingdom Metazoa; phylum Chordata; class Mammalia; order Artiodactyla; family Bovidae; genus Bos; species Bos mutus. The sequence goes on along the minus strand of NC_091636.1, from coordinate 47,420,834 downwards.
GGCTGGTTGAAATAAGAGCTGGAATCAAGAGTTCTGGGAGAAATATCAATAACTTCAGATTTGCAGATGACACCACTCTTATGGAAGAAAACAAAGAGGAACTAAAGAGTCTCTTGGTGAAGGTGAAAGAAGAGAGTGAAAAAGCTGACTTAAAACTCAAGATTCAAAAAAACTAAGATTATGCCATCCGGTCCTATCACCTCATGCCAAATAGGTAGGGAAACAGTGAGAGACCTTGTTTTCTTGGGCTCCAAGATCACTGCAGACGGTGACTGCACCCATAAAATAAAAAAATGCTTGTGTCTTGGAAGAAAAGCTACAACAAACCTAGACAGTGCATTAAAATGTAGAGACACTACTTTACTGGCAAAAATCTGTGTAGTAAAAGCTATGGTTTTTCTAGTAGTCATGTACAGATATGAGAGTTGGACCATAAAGAAGCCAGAATACCAGATAATTGATTTTAAACTAGAGGTTCCATAAAATTCAGAAACTCCACAAATGGCTATTTGTTGATCTGTCAAAGTCTGCTGACTCTTTGGAGATTCATGGATCCAGTCCATTTGTATTGTACAGCACCAACATGTAACAATGTGGTTTCCAACACACATTAGCATGGAAGGAGAAATAAAAGCATAGCTCAGCCCAGAAGCCATGCATACGATTCTTTTCTGAAGCTCTTTAGGATGAACTAGTCTCTATTGAAATTCAAGAAGTCTGAGAAGCATAGCTTCCTGTGCTTCTGAAAAAGTGAGGCACACAGCTATTGATGTACACTGATGATGTCTACAATCCTAAATCCAGATTAACCTTATATCTAAAATGGCTATCTACTGTGACTCTCAGTAATGAGTCAGGCAATGACATTCCAGACAATGCAAGACTAGAATATGAATACATCATTCTAAATTCTCCAATTCTCACTAAGAAAAAATACTCTCTTTGTGACTACAGGTCCAAACACTATTATGGTCTACATTTTTATTATCCATTGGTATTCTAGGTATATTCTGTGGGGTCCTAGAATTGTTTGCTCTGATTCAAATTGTTGTAAAGAATAAGCTTTGTTAAACAGTGACAAACTTTATTTTCTTGGGCTCCAAAATCACTGTAGATGGTGACTGCAGCCATGAAATTAAAAGACATAGTTAAAAGTCATAATTAGAAGACTTGCTCCTTGGAAGAAAAGCTATGACCAACTAGGACAGCATATTAAAAAGCAGAGACATTACTTTGCCAGCAAAGTTCTGTCTAGTCAAAGCTATGGTTTTTCCAGTAGTCATGTATGGATGTGAAAGTTGGACTATAAAGAAAGCTGATCACCAAAGAACTGATGCTTTTGAACTATGGTGTTGGAGAAGACTCTTGAGAGTCCCTTAGGTGCAAGGAGGCCCAACCAGTCAATCCTAAAGGAAATCAGTCCTGAGTATTCACTGGGGGGACTGATGCTGAAGCTGAAGCTCCAATACTTTGGCCACCTGATATGAAGAACTGTCTCTTTAGAAAATACTCAGATGCTGGGAAAGATTGAAGGCAGGAGAAGGGAATGACAGTGGATGAGATGGTTGGACAGCATCACCGACTCAGAGGACATGAGTTTGAGCAACCTCCAGGAGTTGGTGATGGACAGGGAAGCCTGGCGTGCTGCAGTCTGTGGGGTTGCAAAAATTCAGACATGACTGAATTACTGTACTGTACTGAACTGAACTATGTCCAGATTTCAGTTGGAGAAAATATTTTTGTTACATTTGACCGCATTTTTCAACTGAAATATCCTTTTGCCCAATTTGCTTCTTTCAGGGGGATTCTTCTATCACATGGCTTCCATGCTGGCTCAGACTATAAAGAACACACCTGCAATGTGGGAGACCTGGTTTCAGTTCCTGGATTGGGAAGGTCCCTGGATAAGGGAATGGATATACGCTCCAGTATTCTGGCCAGGAGAATTTCATGGACTGTGCAGTCCATGGTGTTGCAAAGAGTAGGACACGGCTGAGCAACTTTCACTTCACTTCCATCACATGCCACTGTACCCTTATTAATTACTAATTTCATTAGTATCTGGTTTATTGTTTTTGCAATGAAGATAGGTAGACATAAAACCTCTCACACAAAATCTGGAATGTTTTCCAAGTTCCCAATATTTTGTAGTTATTTTCACAACATAGCTTTCTCTATAAGCATTTTCATAATATTAGAAGTGTATTTCTAAAGTAAATTTTCTGAATTAGAATTGCTGTGTGAACTGCAAAACATAAGGCTTTTAGATGCACTGAAGTCATCTCTCTAGAGACTGGGTGTTTTTTGTCTCCTTCCAGGAACCCATGTGAGTGCCGTTTCCCAATAGCTTCATTAAGAATATACACAGCTTTCATGTTGACAATTTAATGCATTAGGAAACTTTCTTGCTGCATGTTTTTTATGGAAATTTTCTAATCAGATTTTTTATAGAAAAGTTCATGGTAAATTCTGTAAGTAATAATGCTGTATAGCATGGAAAAATCTGCATTTAAAAAATACAAAAACTCAGTGAAATAATAGCAAAAAAATCCCTAAGGAGGCATGCTCTTAAATCTAGTAGGAGTAATGTTGCAAAATAAATAACAGGAAATATAAATATTGAACTTTGGGGCAATCTGATGATTACGGAATTGTATTCAGTGTGTATTTAAATATTAATTTATTTTATTTAACTAGATTTGCATAGAGTTTCTATACATCATATAAGAGCCATTTTGTACATTTTTTTTGTAGAATATGTTCTCACAGCTTTCATCTGTTTTACTCTCATGCTTTTGGTCTTTTTCATCAATTTTTAAAAGCCTTTTATTTATTAAGAATTTATTCTTTAAATCTGATTTTTTTGGTAACTCTGTTTTCCATATATATTTTAGTCAGATTTATTAATATTTTTCATTACTGCCTCTGGAATTTTAGCTAATTAGACAGTCTTCTTCTACATCAATGTCACAGAGGAATCTCCTGATTTCTTTAATGCTTTAAATGTTTTCTTTTAATGCTCATTTTATTACATTTTACATTTATATTTATGAATAATCTAAAGCTTATTATTTTGTATTATTTGAGGAATTTATCTGGTTTCTTCATGTCACTCTCCTTTTATCCCAAGGGAATTTAGTTAAAAGTTCACATTTTCATTAGTAACTTAAGATACCATCTTTCATAAATACTCATTTTCATAAGTTTTTAGCCTATTTCTGGATCTTTTATCTTTTACCATCAGTTTGTCTATTTATGTGTCAATACAGCAGTCTTAAAAAAAATAGTTGAATTAGAGTATGTTGAAATATCTCAAGGACTGGTTACACTTTCACTTCAGTGTTTTCCTACAGATTCTTGTAAAGTTTATTTCTTAAATTGAGTAAGACATTCTTTATCATCAAAATAAATATGTTGTTAATTTTAATGCAATCACATTACTTTTTAAATTTATTTAAAGACAACTGACACATTGAAGAGTTTGAGATATGCAGACTAAGAGGAAGGAATGGCTTTCCATCTGCTCAACTTTACTTGAAAGTTTTTTAAGAGTGTATTATAGATTGCAACTTAAATGTTTATAAGGTCTACCCTACTGATTATGTTGTTAAATCTTTTAAAATTGTACTTATTCTTTGTCAATGTGTCCTATTTTTATCTGAGTGTAGTGTGTTAATGTGTTCTTTTTTCAGTGCTTTTCAGAAATTTATTTCTGTATAATTTCTATTATACAAATTACTCTTTCATAGGTGTTTATTATAATATTACAATAACAGATGTTCATATTTTTTGCCTTTTATCACTAAAAAAGTTTTCTTGCTACTGTTTGTTGGTCAGAATTGTACTTTTATATTTTAATATTACAACCTCTACTTTATTCATAGTTTTATTCTATTGATACTTCCTTTTCCCTGTATGTGTGTATGGGTCCTTGGCCATCCTTTTATTTTCAACTTCTAATCATTTATTTATAAATGAGTCTCTTCAGAGAAAAGAGTATTATTTTATGATTCAATATGAAGGATTTTTTTATTAGTGAGAAAACTCAGATTTTTTTATATGCTTGGTATATTATATAGTGACTGTCATATTATTTTATTTTTAAATTTCTGTGCTTGTATATTATATTTAATAAATTTCTTTCTCATTGTATGCAATTTTGTTATGTATTTGATGCTTATGGTATTTAGAATATTTAGCTGCTTTATCTTTTTATATCTTTATAATGGTCTTAATCATCTTTATTCTTCAAATATCTAGTTTGTCACATTTACATGATATAAGTTGTTTGTTACCTATTACCTACATATTCAAGAGTGATTAAAAAAATTCAAGGGATTTTTTTTTTCCCCTGTGTTGCTATCAAATTGGTTCAGCTCCATCAATGGAGTACTGAAGTGAGAGCTCTGGGGAGAAAAGAGGAACTCTCTAAAGATAGGAAGCATAATGATGAAGGCTGGAGATAAAGAGTACATTTAAAAGTCCATGTATTGAAACTGGACAGAGGTGATGGTTGCTCAATGCTATGAAAGTTTTAAATGCCATTGGATTGTACACTTTATAATGGTTAAGATGCTTGGGAATGGGAGTGGTAGACAAATTGCATGTATACAATACTTGAATGCTATCTTCATAAGACAGTTGCATCTAGCATTCTCTATGTATTGATTTCTCAGTGCGTTTTTGAAACATGGCTTACAGGACACAATTAAGTCCAAAGGTCTCCTTGTTTAATTCAGTCAGCATAGCGAGGTGTAGTTTGTATTTGTTTGTTCATTTTTAATGGATAAAGTCTTTGGGTGATATCCATCGAGATATGGAAAGAGTTGATATGTTCTCTAGGTCTCTTTCAATTTGCAGAACCCTGAATCTTTGCTACTCATTGTCATGTTTAAAGGAAACAACTCCAGTTCTCCATCTTCTTTTCTTCCAGAAGGAATTGTTTTCCCAATGCTGCCACCTCTGGGCTTTTCCAACACCCTCTCTGCTAGGTCTGTGAACCATCTAGTTCCTGACATGTATTCAAAATTTTTGCACTTAAAGTTGAATTTATTTTTTTCTGAAAGTAGCTTTGCCTGTTGTATTTAAGTCTTCTCCACTATCTTCTTTTTCACTGACCTTTAAAGACTATCTTCCCCTACTCTCAATATCCACAGACTTACAAAAATGGCTCAAGGTCCAGTGGTGTTTCTTTGGGAAATTGGCATGTACTTTCATGCTTATGAGTAATTTGAAATTCAGGGTATCCCCTGTATCCCAGTAATGGAGAAGGCTTGGATAGTGTTTGATTATATATCTATGTCTTGTTGATCTTACATTTTATTTATTTTAGAGGTCACATGCTGCTGCTGCTGCCAAGTCGCTTCAGTCGTGTCTGACTCTATGAGACCCCATAGACAGCAGCCCACCAGGCTCCCCCGTCCCTGGGATTCTCCAGGCAAGAACACTGGAATGGTTTGCCATTTCCATCTCCAATGCATGAAAGTGAAGTCGATCAGTCGTTTCTGACTCTTAGCGACCCCGTGGACTGCAGCCCACCAGGCTCCTCTGTCCATGGGATTTTCCAGGAAAGAGTACTGGAGTGGGGTGCCATTGCCTTCTCCATTAGAGGTCACATAGAGGGATTTAAATCAGATGGTCTCCACTTTCCTGGAGCAAATAGAAACTCTCAATTTTAGAAGATTCGAGTATTTTTTGGTAATAAAAATTCATTAGTCATGTTTGGAAAGTAATGGAAAAGGCATTGGAGAGTTAAAAGTCTAAAGGAAGAGACACCAGAAATAAAAACACCAATACAGTATACTAATGCATATAAATGGAATTTAGAAAGATGGTAACAATAACCCTGTATACGAGACAGCAAAAGAGACACTGATGTATAGAACAGTCTTTTGGACTCTGTGGGAGAGGAGAAGGTGGGATGATTTGGGGGCACGGCATTGAAACATGTATAATATCATATATGAAATGAGTTGCCAGTCCAGGTTTGATGCACGATACTGGATGCTTAGGGCTGGTGCACTGGGATGACCCAGAGGGATGGTACGGGGAGGGAGGAAGGAGGAGGGTTCAGGATGGGGAACACGTGTATACCTGTGGTGGATTCATGTTGATATATGGGAAAACCATTACAATACTGTAAACTTAAAAAATAAAATAAAATAAAAATACTAACATAAAAGAAAAAAAAATAAAGGAAGAGACAAAGTTGAGGACATGAAAGACATAGTTGAAGAAAACATTGTCCAACCTTTGGGACACCCTGGACTATAGCCTTCCAGGTTTCTCTGTCCATGGGATTTTCCAGGCAAGAATACTGAAGTGGGCAGCCATTTCCTCTCTAAGAGATCTTCATGACTCATGAATCGAACCCAGTTCTCCTGTATTGCAGTTGGATCCTTTGTTTCTGAGCCACCAGGGAAACCCGAAAAAAACATAAGTGATGTTCTACAGGGAGTGAACTCAACTCCAACTCTGCCTCTAGCTTTCTCTCTGTTCTATAAATGTGTTACCCTAATGATATCTAATGTTTTGTGAACAGTGGAATCTCAACAGAAGTAACTTGAAGACAATCAGATTTAAGAAATCACTATAGCTAATTATGGGTAAAAGACTGCTACTATTTATATTACATTCTTAGATGCTTCCAAAATTTTCAGTTTCCTTCCCTATTACCACATGAGATTGTGAACTGAAGTCCTGAATTCAGCTGTGGAAAACAGGAGAAGACCAGCTCGAAAGCTCTTCCTCTTGTATTGTGATGTTCTTACCATATAACATTGCAGAAACCAAGAATCTCACTAAGTCATCAGTTCAGATCAGTTCAGTCGCTCAGTTGTGTCTGACTCCTTGCTTCCCTGTCCATCACCAACTCCCGGAGTTCACTCAGACTCATGTCCATCGAGTCAGTGATGCCATCAAGCCATCTGATCCTCTGTCATCCCCTTCTCCTCTTGCGCCCAAACCCTCCCAGCATCAGGGTCTTTTCCAATGAGTCAACTCTTCACAGGAGGAGGGCAAAGTACTGGAGTTTCAGCTTTAACATCATTCCTTCCAAAGAAATCCCAAGTCTGATCTCCTTCAGAATGGACTGGTTGGATCTCCTTGCAGTCAAAGGGATTCTCGAGTCTTCCCAACACCATAGTTCAAAAGCATCAATTCTTCGGCGCTCAGCCTTCTTCATAGTCCAACTCTCACATCCATACATGACCACAGGAAAAACCATAGCCTTGACTAGCTGGACCTTTGTTGGCAAATAATGTCTCTGCCTTTGAATATGCTATCTATTATGGTCATAACTTTTCTTCCAAGGAGTAAGCATCTTTTAATTTCATGGCTGCAGTCACCATCTGCAGTATTTTTGGAGCCCCCCCCAAAAAAAAAAATTCTGACACTGTTTCCACTGTTTCCACATCTATTTCCCATGAAGTGGTGGGACTGGATGCCATGATTTTCGTTTTCTGAATGTTGAGCTTTAAGCCAACTTTTTCACTCTCCATTTCACTTTCATCAAGAGTCTTTTTAGTTCCTCTTCACTTTCTGCCATAAGGGTGGTGTCATCTGCATTACTGAGGTTATTGATATTTCTCCCGGCAATCTTGATTCCAGCTTGTGTTTCTTGCAGTCCAGTGTTACTCATGATTTACTCTGCATATAAGTTAAATAAACAGGGTGACAATATAAAGCCTTGAGGTACTCCTTTTACTATTTGGAACCAGTCTGTTGTCCCATGTCCAGTCCTAACTGTTTCTTCCTGACCTGCATACAGATTTCACAAGAGGCAGGTCAGGTGGTCTGGTATTCCCATCTCTTTCAGAATTTCCACAGTTTATTGTGATCCACACAGTCAAAGGCTTTGGTGTAGTCAAAAGCAGAAATAGATGTTTTTCTGGAACTCTCTTGATCTCTGGTTCCTCTGCCTTTTCTAAAACCAGCTTGAACGTCAGGAAGTTCACGGTTCACATATTGCTGAAGCCTGGCTTGGAGAATTTTGTGCAACACTTGACTAGCATGTGAGATGAGTGCAATTGTGCAGTAGTTTGAGCATTCTTTGGCATTGCCTTTCTTTGGGATTGGAATGAAAACTAACCTTTTCCAGTCCTGTGGCCACTGCTGAGTTCCAAAAATGGAGAAGCTCTATACAGTCAGCTAAAACAAGACCAGGAGCTGACTGTGGCTCAGACCATGAACTCCTTATTGCCAAATTCAGACTTAAATTGAAGAAAGTATGGAAAACCACTAGACCATTCAGGTATGACTTAAATCAAATCCCTTGTGATTATACAGTGGAAGCGAAAAATAGATTCAAGGGCCTAGAGGAACTATGGAATGAAGTTTTTGACATTGTACAGGAGACAGGGATCAAGGCCATCCCCATGGAAAAGAAATGCAAAACAGCAAAATGGCTGTCTGGGGAGGCCTTACAAATAGCTGTGAAAAGAAGAGAAGCAAAAAGCGAAGGAGAAAAGGAAAGATACAAACATCTGAAAGCAGAGTTCCAAAGAATAGCAAAAAGAGATAGGAAAGCCTTCTTCAGCGATCAATGCAAACAAATAGAGGAAAACAACAGAATGGGAAAGATGAGAGATCTCTTCAAGAAAATCAGAGATACCAAAGGAACGTTTCATGCAAAGATGGGCTCGATAAAGGACAGAAATGATATAGACCTAACAGAAGCAGAAGATATTAACAAGAGATGGCAAGAGTACACAGAAGAACTGTACAAAAAAAGATCTTCATGACCCAGATAATCACAATGGTGTGATCACTGACCTAGAGCCAGACATCCTGGAATGTGAGGTCAAGTGGGCCTGAGAAAGCATCACTATGAACAAAGCTAGTGGAGGTGATGGAATTCCAGTTGAGCTATTTCAAATCCTGAAAGATGATGCTGTGAAAGTGTTGCACTCAATATGCCAGCAAATTTGGAAAACTCAGCAGTGGCCACAGGACTGGAAAAGGTTAGTTTTCATTCCAATCCCAAAGAAAGGCAATGCCAAAGAATGCTCAAACTACTGCACAATTGCACTCATCTCACACGCTAGTCAAGTGTTGCACAAAATTCTCCAAGCCAGGCTTCAGCAATATGTGAACCGTGAACTTCCTGACGTTCAAGGTGGTTTTAGAAAAGGCAGAGGAACCAGAGATCAAATTGCCAACATCCTCTGGATCATGGAAAAAGCAAGAGAGTTCCAGAAAAACATCTATTTCTGCTTTATTGACTATGCCAAAGCCTTTGATTGTGTGGATCACAATAAACTGTGGAAAATTCTGAAAGTGATGGGAATACCAGACCACCTGACCTGCCTTTTGAGAAATCTGTATGCAGGTCAGGAAGAAACAGTTAGGACTGGACATGGGACGACAGACTGGTTCCAAATAGTAAAAGGAGTACATCAAGGCTTTATATTGTCACCCTGTTTATTTAACTTATATGCAGAGTAAATCAGGAGTAACACTGGACTGGAAGAAACACAAGCTGGAATCAAGATTGCCGGAAGAAATATCAATAACCTCAGATATGCAGATGACAACACCTTTATGGCAGAAAGTGAAGAGGAACTAAAAAGCCTCTTGATGAAGGTGAAATTGGAGAGTGAAAAAGTTGGCTTAAAGCTCAACATTCAGAAAATGAAGATCATGGCATCCGATCCCATCACTTCATGGGAAATAGATGGGGAAACAGTGGAAACAGTGTCAGACTATTTTTCTGGGCTCCAAAGTCACTGCAGATGATGACTGCAGCCATTAAATTAAAAGACGCTTACTCCTTGGAAGGAAAATTATGACCAACCTAGGTAGCATATTCAAAAGCAGAGACATTACTTTGCCAACAAAGGTTCGTCCTGTCAAGGCTATGGTTTTTCCTGTGGTCATGTATGGATGTGAGAGTTGAACTGTGAAGAAGGCTGAGTGCCAAAGAATTGATGCTTTTATACTGTGGTGTTGGAGAAGACTCTTGAAATTCCCTTGGACTGCGAGGAGATCCAACCAGTCCATTCTAAAGGAGATCAGCCCTGGGATTTCTTTGGAAGTAATGATGCTAAAGCTGAAACTCCAGTACTTTGGCCACCTCATACGAAGAGTTGACTCACTGGAAAAGACTTTGATACTGGGAGGGATTGGGGGCAAGAAGAGAAGGGTACGGCAGAGGATGAGATGGCTGGATGGCATCACTGACTCAATGGATATGAGTCTGAGTGAAGTCCTGGAGTTGGTGTTAGACAGGGAGGCCTGGCGTACTGCGATTCATGGTGTTGCACAGAGTCAGACACGACTGAGCGACTGGTCTGATCTGATCTGATCCTCTTAATATCTTCTGCTTCTCCTAGGTCCTTACCATTTCCGTCCTTTATCGAGCCCATCTTTGCATGATAGTCATGGGTTCATTAATTTCTGCTCAACGAGGAAGATGAGATAGGAATGTCCCTTTCTAATCCAGAGTAACTAGACTGTGTGGTGGTTTTATTCCTAAGAAAGCTATTCCATATGATCTAGTTATATGTTTTCTGATTATGTTACTCCAGTCATCTCTAAATTATATTACAGAATATTTGTACCCTTAATTCTCACTTATTCAAAAACTGTCTGTAACAAAACAGTGCTTATGCTGGATTTCCATAAGATCATTTTATTCTTTTCTGTGAAAATATATTGGAATTTGGACATTGTTTGGGTAAATGTTGAGATTCAAATAGGTAATTAATGAGATCTCAGAGTCACTCAGAATGCCTGAAAATTGGCCAGTCTGAGTTGGCAATAGGAATCAAAGATTGAATATAATACCCATAATAAAAATAAAATATAGAAATAGTTTTGATCATAGAAGTCAATATAATGTGATGGTTAACATAATAACTTAGGAGTGAAACTGTGACACTTTGGTGATTCTTTGAACAAAAGCAGTGATGTTTTAATCAGGACTGAAACTGAGATTTTATTTTAGAAATGTAGAAATATGATTGTGTTTTTACCTATAAGACGGAGATTAAGAAGAAATATATTCAAGTTCTTTAATTGGGAGACATAATGCCACCAAAAAATCTCAAATTTCATAGTGTCCCAGGTAAAATAATGTAAGTTAAAAACAAATTTTGTTTTAGAGATGCTTGAGAGATTAAAAATGAAGATAAAATGTAGTATGCTTTTTATTTTCCCAAATCTCAAAGGCTTTCTATAAGTGAGAAGGCTGGCAATTGATTCCCAACAATGTGTCAAGAAAGTAATTAATTCATAGGACCTTTGGACCACATAGTATTACCATCTATAACAAGAGCAACAGGAGACCTTCTGTTGAGAAGATCTGTGTTGTTTTCTGTGCCTCTTGTTTTTATCTCAAGGTATAAAATTTTGTTTGAACTTGACAATTTGTTGTCCTTGCACTTCTATTTGAATTCTCTACAGGAAAAAAAAGTGTAGCACAGTATCAAAATACAATTGCTCTTATTTTTTTTTCTATTTTCTTTCAAAGGTGTGAATTTAAATTCACACCATATGCACATTGCAGGTGTCAGTTAATTTTCCTAAGAAATCATTAAGAAAATATTTTTTTAGATTTCTACAGTTTATAATTTAATATTCATAAGGATAATGAAGTAAGCAAAATAAGCAGGGGTAAATAAAGCTGAGAAATGAAGATAAAGAAGAAAAAGCCTATCATCAAAAATAAGAAGAAATAATTAAAACTGGCTTAAGTAGCAATATAGTCCATTGGTATCTCAATAACCTATTCTTGATTAGAATCACTAAATTTTTCAACTAAGATCATAGTGTTATTAAGGGGGAAATAAAATGGTTAATGCCACTTCCAAAGATTCTTAACAACTGTACCTAAACTTGAGTTCTGGGCAAAAGAGACTAATTGAATATCATTAAATCATTAATTAACAAAAGACCCTGAGACAAATAAAATGTATATAAAATTTGACAACGCATGATACTGAAATTTTGTTTTCTGTCAAAACACTGATAAGAGAGGATATTGAAAGGCTGTTTCTCCAAGAAGCCTATGAAGACAAAAAGTATTTCTACTTGCAGTCATCACATCCAAAAGGCTTTCAAATACCGTGTATGAGAGGTATAGTATGACTGGGGAGCTAATTACCTTTATTATGATAATGGTTTGCATCAAAATGTCAGTATTGATTTAGGCTAAATCATGTCATCACGTTTTATTTTTTCTGGACTGAATGCAAGACTGAATGCAAAAACAAACAATCAGGCTTCCTCTGTATCCTTTTAAAAGACTAACACATAGATATATTATTTGCTGATAATAATAAAAATGAACTAAGAAATAGTTTTTGATGCCTTTCCTGTATTTTGATCTTGTTGAGGATTCTTCCTTAAATATTCTTCAGGTAAATTCTCCAGTCCTTGTGCCAACTGGCTTCTGTGAGTTGAAACAACACATACAAAGTGTGGGGAAAGGAACTTAACTAAATCTTCTTATTGGAAAACACCTTCAAGTCCCATTCCACTTTGTGTGGAACAGGTAGAATGAAAAGAACCCAGTACAAAAAAAGTTTAGTCTTCTTACTATATCCTATTCTAAAAAGCCAAAAAGCAAAAAGCCTTGCTGTGTCTATGTCACCAGGCTTCCCTGGTGACTCAGTGGTAAAAAAATCTGCCTGCAATGCAAAAGACTTGGGTTCGATCCCCGAGTTGGGAAGATCCCCTGGAGAAGGAAATGGCAACAACCCACTTCAATATTCTTGCTTGAAGAATTCCATGGACAGAGGAGCCTGGTGGGCTACAGTCTAAAGGGTCATGAAAAATTGGACACTACTGAGTGACTAACACCTCACCATCTGCGTCACCAGTCCCTATCAGCTCTCCTCATTCTTGGCATATAATGGGATAAACAGGAGACTAGAAATTATGGTAGATTCCAGGAGCACCTAATAACTGAAAGGGATCAGGACAGATGCCTGATAAACATACCGTATTTCCCAAGTGCCATTTTTCTTTCATTTTCCAAGTAACTTTAAAGCTTCCCATATTCCTTGAACTTAGAGGAAGAATTTTCCTTTTCCTGGAGCAAAGTCCATTCTTTCTAAGTTCAAGGAATAAAGCTTTCCATATTCCTTGAACTTAGAAAGAATTAACTTTGCTCCAGGAAAAGGAAAATTCTTCCTCTTTTTAAATAACACTGCCCAACTATACCTAGACTGTGAATTCTATCCTCATCTATTTTATCAGTCCCATTTCTTAATGAAAAGCTGTCACCTCATTAAACTTAATGTCACTTTCTCCTCCAATACTGCACACTTTTTATCTTCTATTTAGAATTAAATTTCTTGAAAAAGCATTGTCTATACTCAACTTTTTCTCACCCTATACACTTTGAACCCATTCCAAATAGACTTTTATTCTCACAGTATTCCCTTAGTAAGCATTCTAATGTTCTACTTGTTGCAAAACATATTAGTCATTTCTCAATCCTCTTCATATTTGCTCATTTTTCTTTTTTCTCCATATATATATATATATATAATAAACAGATTTCAGAACATTATTTCTAAATTTTTTAGAATAAAAAATAGTTTTATTTCTAAAACTTATCTTTTCTATCTGAACTACAGCGTTTTAAATCTCATCTAATTTATAGCCTTGGTGTAACATGTGTTCATAGAACAATCCCAAATATATATTCTAGAGTTCCATTCACCACTCTCCCATAAGCTCCCAAATGATATATCTATTAACTTCTCTATGTCTCCTGTTAGCTTCTTAGTCATCTCAAAATTATGTCAAAAATTTTTCATATTATTTGGAAACCTGACCTTTCTGAAGTCTTTCTGATCAAAGTAAATGGCAAGCTCACCTTGCCGTTATAGAAAATTTGAAATCATTGAAATACAATCACACACCATTGTATTTCACAACCAGCAAAGTCCCTTGTTTTTACTTTCAAAGTATACAAAATCCAACTACTTACATATCCACTGACTAACAGTAAACACAAGCCATTATCATCATTCTATTGGAAGATTGTAATAGGCAGTTTCCTTGCTTTTATATGTATTCCCTTTTACTTATTGCTAACCCAATAGCTAGAAGGATATTGTTAAAACAGAGGTCAGATTATTGTAATCACTACTCAAAATTCTCTAGTCTATTCCTTTCATGGTAAAAAGCAAAAGTCTTAAAATGATCTATAATGCATAGTACATTACTTAAGAGTTGTTCCTTCACTTCATGGGAAATAGATGGGGAAACAGTGGAAACAGTGTCAGACTTTATTTTGGGTGGCTCCAAAATCATTGCAGATGGTGATTGCAGCCATGACATTAAAGACACTTACTCCTTGGAAGGAAAGTTATGACCAATCTAGATAGCATATTCAAAAGCAGAGACATTACTTTGCCAAAAAAGGTCCATCTAATCAAGGCTATAATTTTTCCAGTGGTCATGTATGGATGTGAGAGTTGGACTGTGAAGAAAGCTGAGTGCCAAAGAGTTGATGCTCTTGAACTGTGGTGTTGGAGAAGACTCTTGAGAGTCCCTTGGACTGCAAGGAGATCCAACCAGTCCGTCCTAAAGGAGATCAGTCCTGGGTGTTCATTGGAAGGAATGATGCTAAAGCTGAAACTCCAATGCTTTGCCCACCTCATGTGAAGAGTTGACTCATTGGGAAAGGCCCTGATGCTGGGAGGGATTGGGGGCAGGAGGAGAAGGGGACTACAGAAGATGAGACGGCCGGATGGCATCACCGACTCGATGGACATGAGTTTGGGTAAATCCTGGGAGTTGGTGATGGACAGGGAGGCCTGGTGTGCTGCGATTCAGGAGTTGCAGAATAGGACACAACAGAGCGACTGAATTTAACTGATGCACTGCAGATACATGCTTCTCTTAAGGGCTATATTTGTGCTCTTTTGTTGATCTAAGGACCCTTTTCCCAATACGTACATTGTTCATTTATATACTTCTTCCAAGTTTTTCTTTCAAATGCCACACTCCCAAAAGCATATGCCTTCTTTTGCTGTTTGTCTATTGCATATATATGACCATATTACTAATTTTACTAATTATTTTAAACTCACTTTCTTCAATAAAACATATACTTCATGAAGGAAGTTTTTTTTTTTTTTTTTTCAAATGTTTTGATCCATAGTAAATATGATATTGACTGGCCTCTAACAGACCTTCTGTCTATTTTGCTGAATGAATGAGTGAAGGCATTTCTGGTATTCATGATTCCCCTTACTTAATCTAGGAAGGAAATGATATCCTTCAAATTTGAGTGCAAAGACTTAAAAGCAAGAAAGTGAATGATATAAATTCTATTCTGACGGTAAGAGAAGACCAATGTGCCAGCTCAAAGACAGGAAGAGAGAGTAAATTCTCCCATTCCTGGTTTTCTTCATTTTAGGCCTTGAATGGGTTTGATGTGACTCACCCTCTTTGGGGAGGACGATCTGATTTTCTCAGTTGACCAAGAATAATCTCGTCCAGAAATACTCTCACAAGCAGTCAAAATACTGCTTAACCAAATACCTAGGTACTCCACACTCCCATTAGGTTAGTGCATCAAATTTATCACCATAAACATTAAAGTAAAATGTTGTATCATTGTTATGATTAATTTATAATTAAATAGGTCATTGAAATCCTTTATTCTTCAAAGCATTGAAAAGAGCATAGTCATGTTTTATTCTACTTTGTGAAAGTTTGTGTTTTTTATGAATGACATTTTGTAAAGCTTTAACAACACACAAAAAAATTACACACAGAATAATTTCCCCTGTTGCATTCATCACTAAGAAAAAAAAAAAACTGAAATGGTAATTGTGCTTTCTTAAAACAAAAAAGCCTTAAAAAATAAGAGTCTTGGCATTTAAAGGCAGTTGAAACTGTGTAAGTTATTGCTTGCAATATGCCTTTAACACTACAGCATTGTGCATTGAAACTATAAGAAAGTATCTTTATTTAAACACCCATTTAAACATTTTTCAATATTTTATTTTCAAAGCTAATATAAACTGAAAGGTAAAAAAAATAATTTGCATTCCGAATTTAAAGTAAAATAAAGAATACACACTTTTTCCCTAAATAAACCTTTATTAAACACTATTTTTCTAGAATTATTTCCTTTGGATAATTCAAGTTGTCACAAATATTAGGCAAACAATTATATTAATGAGTAGAAAATGTGTCTTCCCTTTATATAACACAGGTCAAAGGTTTTAGTTAAAAGTATATTTTCAAATCAAAATATTAAAAACT
Organism: Bos mutus; assembly: GCF_027580195.1. Lineage (NCBI taxonomy): Eukaryota > Metazoa > Chordata > Mammalia > Artiodactyla > Bovidae > Bos > Bos mutus. The sequence goes on along the minus strand of NC_091636.1, from coordinate 47,404,604 downwards.
AATCATCAGCAAAGCATTGGAAGCTAATATCAAGATTATAGAAATACCAAACCTGTTTATTCTTTGAAGAAAAAAATAGAAATGGAGTCTTGGATGACCTTTAGTAATCTTTTACACCATCCATTTTCAAACTGTTTAGTAGTCCTCTTGAATTCATCTCCAAAATATATACCAAATGTGTTATTTCCCCCATTTTTAGCATTAGACCATTTATCTAGGCCAAAATCCTCATTGACCTCCACTCCCATAAGAGATTTCTAACTATCCTTGATCATACTGTTTCCCTGTAAAACTGAGCTATGAGAAATAGTCTACCCCTTAACCTGGTGGCTTACAGAAAAATGGTTTGTGATTGCTCATATCTCTATGGAAGAGCTAGATGTTTCTGATGGTCTTGACTTGGATTGGCAGAGCAGTCCTGGGCTTGGCTTAGGCACACTCACATGTCTGGTAGTCACTGTGTTTGGCTAACGTATGATAACCTCAGCTCAGATGACTGGCTCTATTTCATGTTTCTTCTCATGCAACAGCCTTGCCTGGGCATCTTTTCATGATGATCCAAGTGAGAGAACAGAAGTGTTCAATGCCTTTGAGACTTAGACTCAGATCTGAAATGCCACACTCCTGTCCAAAATGTGGCTAGTCCAAGACAAATTTAAGAGATGGAGAAGCAGAAATGAGAGTTGTTGCAAAGACACATTGCAAGGAATGTAGATATAATAAGGGGATTCGGAAAGTGTGATGGAAAAGTTGGAAAATTGGAGTCTACATTACAGTCAATCTACCAAAAACTCAATAACCTACTTTCAAAACAATATCCATTCTGTATAGATCAGTCTTATGGACTCTGTGGGAGAGGGAGAGGGGGGAGATTTGGGAGAATAGTATTGAAACATGGATAATATCATGTATGAAACGAGTCGCCAGTCCAGGTTCGATGCACGGTACTGGATGCTTGGCACTGGTGCACTGGGACGACCCAGAGGGAGGGTATGGGGAGGGAGGAGGGAAGAGGGTTCAGGATGGGGAACGCAGGTATACCTGTGGTGGATTCATTTTGATATTTGGCAAAACTAATACCATATTGTAAAGTTTAAAAATAAAATAAAATTTAAAAAAATAGAAAAAAAAAAACAATATCCAGATTATACTTCTAAAATATGTCAATGTACTGACCCAAACCTTTAATAACCTTTTATTATATATATAATATATTTCAAACTCCTAATCAACACTTACAACATCCTTATGATATGGTTTCTGCCTTATCTGATATCTTCTATTACTCTCAACAGGGAGCTTCCCTGTGAGCTCATCTGTTTCTTCCCAGCCTGTCAATTAAAAAAAAGGAACATTTATTGAATATTTGCTAAATAAATTAATGGATTAATTAATATGCATGCATTTTATATGAGGATTCATCAACACTTTTGTTGAGAAGACAAGTATAGCATTGGGGGAAATCCAAGATTTAGATATCATGTTACCTCATTTTTCCTGTTTGTTTTCCTGTTATCCTTGATAGATATTAGGGGTAAAACATAATAGTCAAGGCTGTATATTGTCACCCTGTTTATTTAACTTATATGCAGAGTACATCATGAGAAATGCTGGACTGGAAGAAACACAAGCTGGAATCAAGATTGCCGGGAGAAATACCAATAACCTTAGATATGCAGATGACACCACCCTTGTGGCAGAAAGTGAAGAGGAACTAAAAAGCCTCTTGATGAAAGTGAAAGTGGAGAGTGAAAAAGTTGGCTTAAAGCTCAACATTCAGAAAACGAAAAAAAAAAAAAAGAAACGAAAACGAAGATCATGGCATCCGGTCCCATCACTTCATGGGAAATAGATGGGGAAACAGTGGAAACAGTGTCAGACTTTATTTTTCTGGGCTCCAAAATCACTGCAGATGGTGACTGCAGCCACGAAATTAAAAGACGCTTACTCCTTGGAAGGAAAGTTATGACCAACCTAGATAGCATATTCAAAAGCAGAGACATTACTTTGCCAACAAAGGTCCATCTAGTCAAGGCTATGGTTTATCCAGTGGTCATGTATGGATGTGAGAGTTGGACTGTGAAGGACACTGAGCACCGAAGAATTGATGGTTTTGAACTGTGGTGTTGGAGAAGACTCTTGAGAGTCCCTTGGACTGCAAGGACATCCAACCAGTCCATTCTAAAGAAGATCAGTTCTGGGTGATCATTGGAAGGGCTGATGCTGAATCTGAAACTCCAATACTTTGGCCACCTCATGCGAAGAGTTGACTCATTGGAAAAGACTCTGATGCTGGGAGGGATTGCGGGCAAGAGGAGAAAGGGACGACAGAGGATGAGATGGCTGGATGACATCACTAACTCGATGGAAGTGAGTCTGAGTGAACTCCGGGAGTTGGTGATGGACAGGGAGGCCTGGTGTGCTGCGATTCATGGGGTCGCAAAGAGTAGGACACGACCGAGTGACTGATCTGATCTGATAATCACATTCCACCTCACTGAATTCTGCCTCAAATTCTGCTAAGATTCAATGCACCTTAATGTCCTTACACAAACAGCAATGCTGTTGGAAAACTTTATACAAAAGCAAGAGCAAATTCTTTCTACATCCAAACATTTGAGTATTTCACATTGAGTTTAAAACTTCCATTTATCTTCATATACATTGTAGGACACTTTGCAATACAAAATTTTAGACTGAAGTCAATAATTAAAGAAAAATGCTATAAAGAATATTGATTCAAATAGAATTGCATCACAGAAAGTGTTAATAAATTAGATAAAATATTACTTGTAAATGTATGGAGATTGATAACTTTAGTGTAAATTTTCCTGTAGTTAGAAAACACATACTTATATTTAAAGGTTAGAGGGCCACAAAATCTTCAATATTCAAATTGTTCAAAAATCATTTGTGTGTACTTGTGTGTGTGTGTGCATGCATGCATGTGGAGGTGTGAGAGAGAGAGAGATTGAAGGAGCACATGATAAAGTCCATGTATAAATGGGTAAAATACTAATGAACTGGATAAACATATATATTCTTTGTAATATTCTTCCTTTTTGCTCTCAAATTTTCATAATTTTATGATTTTTTTCAAAATAAAGTTATACTGTATAGTAGAATAATGAATATAGGGGAAATGTCTACCATTGTACATTGGTGTCACCTACAATCTTAATGTACTGCATAAAATTTTATTTTCATAGTGCCTTTTGTAGACCATTCATACATATTATAACCTAATTAAAGAGCTGTCATGTGAGTCGGACTTTTTAGGATTCAGTTTATATCAGTATGTATCAATAAAGACTAGGAAAGGGAAACTGAGTTATTGCTATTTTAATTACTGCTAGAGTAGTAATTGATAGCCAGATGTTATGAGAAATAAAAACTTGATGTGAAGACACCTGGAATAAAAATTTAGATCTTTTCCTTCTTCACCATGTACCCAGTTGTAGCAAATGCCCTGTTTCATCTCATTGAAATATCCTATTCTACTATCCTAGCTTTTCTTCCTTTGCAGCGAGAAAAAACCAATTCATTTGATGTTTCCTTGTAATTTCACTAGTTGTCTTTATAACATTTTTGTTTCCCAGTGGGAGTGCATTTCCATAGTGGCATACCTGGATGCCTAGTCGCTCAGTTGTGTCCAACTCTTTTTGACCACATGGACTGTAGCCCACCAGCCTCCTTTGTCCATGGAATTTTCCAGACAAGAATACTGAAGTGGGTTGCCATTTTCTACTCCATCCATAGTGACACTGAAGTATATATATATATATATATATATATATATATGGCCAGGTTGCAACCACCGCCTTATAGCTAATTATACATACAGTCAAGTGAAAGTCATTCAGTTGTGTCCTACTCTTTGCAACCCCATGGACTATACAGTTCATGCAATTCTCCAGGCCAGTATACTAGAGTGGGTAGCCTTTTCCTTCTCCAGTGAATCTTCCCAACCCAGGAATCAAACTGGTATCTTCTGCATTGTAGGCAGATTCTTTACCAACTGAGCTATCAGGGAAGCCCAGGTTCAGTTCAGTTCAGTCACTCAGTCGTGTCCAACTCTTTGTGACCCCATGAATTGCAGCACGCCAGGCCTCCCTGTCCATCACCAACTCCCGGAGTTCACTCAGACTCACGTCCATCGAATCAGTGATGTCATCCAGTCATCTCACCCTCTGTCGTCCCCTTCTCCTCCTACCCCCAATCCCTCCCAGCATCAGAGTCTTTTCCAATGAGTCAACTCTTCGCATGAGGTGGCCAAAGTATTGGAGTTTCAGCTTTAGCATCATTCCTTCCAAAGAAATCCCAGGGCTGATCTCCTTCAGAACGGACCGGTTGGATCTCCTTGCAGTCCAAGGGACTCTCAAGAGTCTTCTCCAACACCACAGTTCAAAAGCATCAACTCTATGGTGCTCAGCCTTCTTCACAGGCCAACTCTCACATCCATACATAACCACTGGAAAAATCATAGCCCAGGTTAGGTCTCATCTAAAGGGAGTAATGCAGTTTAAAGTGATACAAATCATGCTTCAAAAGCTTAATAAATCCTAAAACTTGTGCTGACTTTCCTTAATAATAGAACATCAGTATCAATGCATGAATGCTCAGTCTCTCAGTCCTGTCCAACACTCAGCTACCCCATGGATTGTAGCCCGCCAGGTTCCTCTGTCTATGGGATTTTTCAGGCAAGGATACTGGAATGGGTTGCCATTTCCTCCTCCAGGGAATCTTACTAATTCAACAAGTGAACCCACATCTCCTATGTCTCCTGCATTACAGGTGAATTCTTTACTACTGATCCATCAGGGAAGCCCTCATATCAATACATGTGGGTCAATATAAATGTTGAAGGCTTTGAGGAAGTACATATCACCATTTTTGAGTGGAATTATTAATTTGATACTCAAAATGTGTATAAAGTATATACATTTTTGACCCACAAATGTAATAATAGCATCTTATAACATATGACTTTGAATGAAAACCAGTTCATATATGCTTAGTATTTCTTTAATATTCCTGGGGACTAGTAAAAGGTACCTAAAACCACTTAAACTTTGAAGTTTTATTTACTGTTTACCATCAGACTCTTCTTTGGACCTCAGTCTAGCCTCTAACTTTTTTGGTGTCCTAGCCATTTGCTTCAATAACATCATTATCCATTACTGCCTATCTTCTTCCTTAATCTTATCCAGGTATATATTTGTAACCTCCATTATATTAACATTGGTTTTTTTCATCATAAGTTTTCTGCTACTTATAAATTTTACCTCAGATGTACTTTAATAGAAGGAAAGTTGGAAAACACAGCTGGGAAACAGGAAGCCATGTGCTGCTGGCCAATTTTTTTCTATAGGTGATTAGAGCTAACAGCATGGCATAAATGTCTTCTCTATAAGACAATTGGATAGAAACATTTTTTGATCCTCAACTGAAGGAACTGGAGCAGAAAAGATGAAGTGGTTCCTTTTCATGCCAAATCAAGATGATCTATAGCTGAGTCAATAACAGAATTGCTGGTATATAACATATGTGCCCAGGGCAACTTCTGACCCATAAGAAAAGTTTCAGCTTGGTCTCTGACTCTTACAATAAAGCTAGACATAAGGTTTGTTGAAATTATACAATTGACCTGTTTAAAATAGGAAGTGATCTTATAAATCAGTCATTTTAATCTATGTATGTGGTACATAAATTTAATAAATTTATTCCAGATAATCATTGAACACTAACTAAGAGGAGCTTAAATCAAAGAAAAAAAGCAGCTATTAATATTTGATTCTTAATGTAGGGTTCTTTCAATTTTCAAATATTTTGCTGCATAAAATGTATAATTAATATTATCATATAAACAGAGATTGTTTCCTCTGTATACTTGCAGCTTTAGTAAAGTGAAAGTGAAAGTCGTTCAGTTGTGCCCTACTCTTTGCAACCCAATGGACTGTATAGTCTGTATTCCTCAGGCCAGAATCCTGGAGAGGGTAGCCTTTCCTTTCTTCAGGGGGTCATCCCAACCGAGAGACTGAACCCAGGTCTCCCACATTGAAGGTGGATTTTTTACCAGCTGATCCACAAATGAAGCCCAAGAATACTGAAGTGGGTGAGTAGCTTATCCCTTCTCCAGTAGATCTTAAGAATCCAGGAATCAAATCAGGGTCTCCTATATTCCATGCAGGTTCTTTACTAACTGAGCTATGAGGGAAGTAGCTTTAGTAAGAAATATGTTTTTAAGAAAACACAGGAAAAACTGACAGTATATATTTTAAATGGATTTCTTTATTCCTATAATTTCAATGCCTTGACTTTGGATATAGTTGATATATGTTTATAGTCTTACATTGAAAGCAGCACTTAAATTCTGTAAATTGCATAATCAAAGGTTTTATTATTCCAAATGGTAACTACTTCTAATTGTTGAGATGCACAATTGCAGTTATAAAAGCATTGAAAAACAAACCAGTTTCTGGAAAGGGAACATATGTTCTGCAATTTTAACTGTAATTTCAAGAGACAATGTAATATTTAATTCTTAAGCAAAGAGCTATTGAGAACTCACTATACACATATTCTATTTAGTTTCACGAAACTGGGATTTTCCAAAGATTACTAATAAATAATCAATATGGAGAGATGCTTCATAAGATCTACTCAAAGGAAATGATACTTTCAGTTCAGTTCAGTTGCTCAGTAGTGTCCAACTCTTTGCAACCCCATGGACTACAGCACACCAGGCTTCCCTGTCCACCATCAACTTCTGGAGCTTGCTCAAACCCATGTCCTTCTAGACGGTGATGCCATCCAACCATCTTATCCCTTGTCACCCCTTCTCCTCCCGCCTTCAGTCTTTCCCAGCATCAGGGTCTTTTCCAGTGAGTCAGTTCTCCCCATCAGGTGGCCAAAGTATTGGAGCTTCAGCTTCAGCATCAGTCCTTCCAATGAATATTCAGGACTGATTTCCTTTAGGATTGACTGGTTGGATCTCCTTGCAGCTAAGGGACTCTCAAGAGTATTCTCCAACACCACAGTTCCAAAGCATCAATTCTTTGGTGATCAGCTTTCTTTATAGTCCAACTCTCATATCCAGATATGACTACTGGAAAAACCATAGCTTTGACTAGACAAACATCTGTCGGCAAAGTATATCTCTGCTTTTCAATATACTCTCTGTGTTGGTTATAGCTTTACTTCCAAGGAGCAAGTGCCTTTTACTTTCATGGCTATAGTCACCATATACAGTGATTTTGGAGCCCAAGAAAATAAAATCTGTCACTATTCAACAAGAGCTTGTTCTTTACAACAATTTCAATCAGAGCTAACAATTCTAGGAACCCAGAAAACATATGTAGAATACCAATAAAAAAGAAAAATGTAAGCCATAATAGTGAGTGTTCTGGATTTGCAGCTACAAAAACAGCATTTTTATTAGTGAGAACTGGAGAATATAGAATGATGTATTCGTATTCTTTAAGAATTTTCCATAGTTTGTTGTGATCCACAACATCAAGGCTTTGGCAAAGTCAGTAAAGCACAAGTAGATGTTTGCCTGCAACTCTCTCTTTTTTGATGATACAACACATGTTGGCAATTTGATCTCTGGTCCCCCTGCCTTTTATAAATCCAGCTTAAACATCTGGAGGTTCACTGTTCACATACTGTTGAAGCCTGGCTTGGAGAATTTTGAGTAATACTTTGCTAGCATGTGAGATGAGTGCAATTGTGCAGTAGTTTGAGCTTCTTTGGCATTGTCTTTCTTTGGGGTTGAAATGAAAAGTGACCTTTTCCAGTCCTGTGGCCACTCTTGAGTTTTCCAAATTTGCTGGATTGAGTGCAGCACTTTCACAGCATCATCTTTTAGGATTTGAAATAGCTCAATTGGAATTTCATCACCTCCACTAGCTTTGTTTATAGTGATGCTTCCTAAGCCCCATTTGACTTCACATTCCAGGATGTCTGGCTCTAGGTGAGTGATCACACAATTGTGATTATCTGGATCATGAAGATCTTTTTTTGTATAGTTTTTCTGAGAAATCTGTATGCAGGTCAAGAAGAAACAGAACTGGATGTGGAACAACAGACTGGTTCCAAACCAGGAAAGGAGCATGTCAGGGCTGTATATTGTCATCCAGCTTACTTAACTTAGATGCAGAGTACATCATGAGAAATGCTGGACTGGATGAAACACAAGCTGAAATCAAGTTTGCTGGGAAAAATATCAATAACCTCAGATATGCAGATAACACCACTATGGCAGAAAACAAAGAAGAACTAAAGAGCCTCTTGATGAAACGGAAAGAGGAGAGTGAAGAAGGTGGCTTAAACTCGACATTCATAAAATTAAGATCATGGCTTCTGGTCCCATCACTTCATGGAAATAGATGGGGAAACAATGGAAACAACGGCAGATGTTATTTGAGGGGGTTCCAGAATCACTGCAGATGGTGACTGCAGCCATGGCATTAAAAGATGTTTGCTCCTTGAAGGAAAAGTTATGACCAAATTTAGACAGCATAGTAAAAAGCAGAGATATTACTTTGCTAACAAAGTTTCGTCTAGTCAAAACTTTGGTTTTTCCAGTAGTCATGTATGGACATGAGAGTTGGACCATAAAGAAAGCTGAATCCTGAAGAATTGATGCTTTTGAACTGTTGTGTTGTAGACTCTTGAGAGTCTCTTGGACAGCAAGGAGATCCAACCTGTCCATCCTAAAGGAAATCAGTCATGAATATTCATTGGAAGGACTGATACTCCAATACTTTAGCCACCTAATACAAAGAAATAGCTCATTGGAAAAGATCCTGATGCTGGGAAAGATTGAAGGCAGGAGAAGAAGGGGATGACAGAGGATGAGATGGTTGGATGGCATTACTGACTCAATGGGCATGAGCTTGAGTAAACTCTGGGAGTTGATGATGGACAGGGAAGTTGTGTCAATTGGACACAACTGAGTGACTGAACTGAATTTATTCATATTCTAGTGTTGTATTGGCTGGAATGTGACTGCCTGACTCATACTAGGAGTAACAGTAGATAGCCATTTTTAGATTAACCTAGATTTAGGATTGTAGACATTGTCATTGTTCATCAATATCTGTGTGCCTCACTTTTTAGGAAGCACAAGAAGCTGTGCTTCTCAGACTGCTTGAATTTAGGTAGAGACTAAGTCATCCTAAAGAGCTTCAGAAAAGAATGATATGCATAACTCTTGAGCTGAGCTATACTTTTCTTTCTATTTCTATGCTAATGTGTGTTGGAAGTCACATCATTACATGATGGTGCTATGAAGTACACAAGAACTGGATCCATGAATCTCCAAAGAGTCAGCAGACTTTGGCAGATCAACAAATAGTCTTTTATTGTGTTGAATCACTGGGGTTTCTGGATTTTATGGAACCTCTAGTTTAAAATCAATTCTTCGGCACTCAGTCTTCTTTACAGTCCAACTCTCATATCTGTACATGACCACTGGAAAAACTCTAGATTTGACTATACCAATTTTTACCAGCATAGTAGTGTCTCTGCTTTTTACTGCACTGTCTAAGTTTGTTGTACCTTTTCTTCCAAGGCACAAGCATCTTTTTGTTTCATGGCTGCAGTTACCATCTGTAGTGTTTTTGGAGTCCATGAAAATAAGGCCTGTCACTCTTTTCCCATCCATTTCCCATGAAGTGATAGGACCAGATGCTGTGATCTTAGTTTTTTGAATCTTGAGTTTTAAGTCAGCTTTTTCACTCTCCTCTTTCACCTTTAGCAAGAGGTCTTTTAACTCCTCTTTGCTTTCTTCCATAAGAAGGATTTCATCTACATATCTCAGGTGGTTGATATTTCTCCTGGCAATCTTGATTCCAGTTTGTGCTTCATCCAGCCTGGCATTTTGCATGATGTACCCTGCATATAAGTTAAATAAGTAGGGTGGCAATATACAGACTTGATGTACTCCTTTCCTAATTTTGAACCAATCTGCTGTTCCATGTCCAGTTCTAACTCTGTTACTTCTTGACCTGCATGCAGATTTCTCAGAAGGCTGGTCAAGTGGTCTGGTTTTCCTATCTCAGAATTTTCTAGTTGGTTGTAATCTACACAGTCAGAGGCATTACATAGGCAATAAAGCAGAAGTAGATGTTTTTCTGGAATTCTCTTGCTTTTTCAATGATCCAAAGGATGTTGAAACCTAGGTTTCACTGTTCACCACAATATGAACACATCTAAGCACATTGTAAATGCTTGCCAATTTTTTTTTATAACAGCCAAATTTATATTCCCCTTGTTAATCCATCAATTACATTTGGGAATATACATTAAAACTAGACAAAACTGCTATAAACATAAATAAGTTGCATTGTTTAAAAATGTAATGTATTAGTGGTTCCAAAATCTTATAATTCTCACTATGAATGAGAAGTCTATAGTGGAGAAGGTAGAATTTATATCTGGCTTCTTTTCTCTTTGAAATTCCACATTTTCCAGATCTCAATAATTGCTTTTATGGCTTCTTGTGTTGGGGCCAGGATAAAGTTATTTTGAAAGCAAAGAGAGAAATAAAGGGGTTGGGGAGGACAGCTTACTTCAGTTCTGGCTTCAGAAACTGTCACCCATGAAGCTTTTGGTGCTCATAAAGGTGAAGGTGAAGGTGAAGTCGCTCAGTCGTGTCCACCTCTTTGAGATGCTGTGGACTGTAGCCTACCAGGCTTCTCCATCCATGGGATTCTCCAGGCAAGAATACTGGAGTGGGTTACCATTTCCTTCTCCAAGGGATCTTCCCCACCCAGGGATCAAACGTGGGTCTCCCCCATTGGAAGCAGATGCTTTAACCTCCGAGCCACCAGGGATTGGTTGATTCAAATCTATGAGATCAACCTCTGGCAGTGCTCAAGACTGATATATCTCCTGCAGATGGCAATTCCTATTGTCAATACTCCTTTTCCCCATTTCAAGAAGCTTATCCCATTGAGACTTCTGAGCAGTAATCTTGCAGTTTCAGGCAAGCCACTGAGACTTGCTGCCTTTAAAATTTACTCAATCCAATGAATTTCCAAAAATTTGCTTTGTCACTGGGAAAACTCAAGCATCCTTGTGCTGAAAAGCATGAAAAGACAGATCCCAATCCAGTCCTCTCTCTCCTACTCTTCTATATTAGCTCCAGGCAGCTGCTCTTCTTTGGAACTTGTCAGTTGTAAGATTTCAGAGTTTATGTCCCTGAAGTCAGTGGTGGATGTGGCAGTGTGGTCATGTGTTCCTGTGGTCAGTTGGTCATAGTGATCACCTAGTCAAGCGGAGAAGGCAATGGCACCCCACTCCAGTACTCTTGCTTGGAAAATCCCATGGATGGAGGAGCCTGGTAGGCTGCAGTCCATGGGGTCCTTGAGGGTCAGACACGACTGAGTGACTTCATTTTGACTTTTAACTTTCATGCATTGGAGAAGGAAATGGCAACCCGCTCCACTGTTCTTGCCTGGAGAATCCGACAGTCGGGGGAGCCTGGTGGGCTGCTGTCCTTGGGATTGCGCAGAGTCAGACACGACTGAAGTTACTTAGCAGCAGTCAAGTGTCAATGGTCAAAAGACACCTTCTTCACTGTATTTATAGTTGTGGGAAGCAAACTCCACCCTTCACATAAGGCTATACTATCAGAAGGATCTTGACAACTATATTGAAGAAAATACCTTGTTTATTGATTTCTCAATTCCTTTATATTGAGTTTGAAAATGACTTAATGGTGGTAAAATCACTTTGGAGAGTCTTCATAAATAGCTTAATTACTTATATTAAAACTGGAGGGGGCAGGGACACATGGCATCACTTTTTTCAACTAGCTGTCCTCGGTTGAAACACCAGAAGACAAAGACTCCTACTTAACATTCTGTCATAGATTCTGTTTTGTTTCACAAGATATGCTTAAAGGATTGATAGTTTATAATATTTGACCTATCATTGCATTATGAAAAACATAATATTTCTGAGAATCAGACATTCTTAAATCTAGTGCAAAACAAGTGAACAGAATTACTGCAAGTGAAGTGAAAGTCATTCAGTCATGTCCGACTCTGCAACCACATGGACTGTATAGTCAATGAAATTCTCCAGGCCAGAATACTGGAGTGGGTAGTCTATCCCTTCTCCAAGGGATCTTCCCAACCCAGGAATCAAACCCAGGTCTCCCATATTGCAGGGGGATTCTTTACTAGCTGAGCCACCTGGGAAGTCCAAGAATATTGGAGTGGGTAGTCTATCCCTTCTCCATTGGATCTTCCCAACCCAGGAAATCGAACTGGGGTCTCCTGAATTGCAGGTGGATTCTTTATCAACTGCACTATCAAGGAAGCCCAATGTATATAGACTTTGATCTGGTAATTCTATTAATTTACCCCATAGAAATACTCAAATAAATTTCAAAAAAGAATTTTTGGTGGCAAAAATTTAGAGACAAATTAGCTGTTTCTCAGAATGAAGATTTATTTGGAGATTTATTTATCCAATCTACTCTAAATAAAATATTATTCTGTACATATGCTTAGTTGCTCAGTCGTGTCTGGCTCTTTTCTGTAATAAGATAATAAATTAGATATCTATGATACTGAAAAGTGATTGTAAGGTGAGGAAATATTCAAAATTACAAAATATAAGAGAGTATTTCATTTATTTTTAAGTATCAATACATATGCATATATTAGACATATATTAGACGTATATTTGCATGCAAATGAAACTGTTTTGAGAATATCAATAAGCAATTATTAGGGTAGATAAATATAAGCAGATAACTGTTATTTGTAATTAAAAAAATATTTTATGTTATATAAAACAGAAATATTTAACATAATTTAAATAATATATATGACTACAGTGAATTGTTAATACTTGTTCCATAATTTATGAAGTTATGAATATCAAATATCAAATTCTAAAATTTATAGAAACATAAATACTGATTAAATAAATTTATAAGGTTCTAAAAGATATTAATAAAAACATTAATGACTGGGGTTTATAGTTTTAATAACTTCCTTAATTTTGTTTTTTTAACATAATTTAATAAAATTTTTGATAAAATATAAACTATAAAATTTAAGCATATTAAAATATAAGTAAGCTGATATTATCTTTTGAATGAAACAATTATATAATTATGGAAACAGGTGATTATAGAAAATTGTCTACCATTTATGGCATTCAAATTAGAAGGAAATGAATTTTGACCTCCTTATTCTGACACTCAAAAGCAAGAATAAAAATTTCTTTGTGGAACAGTGATCAGAAAGACAAGGACAAATGCTTACAATGCAAATAATCTATATAGACATTTTCCCATAGAAGATACGCAGATAACCAAGAGGTACATGAAAAGGGCTCAACATTTCTAGCCATCAAGGACAAGCAAATCAAAACCACAATGAGATATCACCTTACACCTGTTAGAATAACTATTCTCAAAAAACAAAACAAAAAAAACAGGAAATAACAAGTGCTGGCAAGAATATGAAGAATATTCTGTGCATTTTTCATGGGAATGTGAACTATTACAGCTGCTATGGAAAACTATATAGAGTTTTCTCAAAAAATTAAAAACAGATCTACCATATTATCTAGCAATCTGATTGTATATGCAGTGGAAATGAAAACAGGATCTTGAAGAGATATCTGCACTCCCATGTTCATTGCAGCATTATTCACATATCTCAGATATGGGTAATCTAAGTGTCCATCAATAGAAAAATTGATAAAGAAACCGTGGTTTACAAATACAATAAAATACCAGTCAGCAATGCAGAACAAGGATATCCTACCAGGTGACTGACTATATGAATGGGCCTTGAGGGCATTAGGATAAGTGAAATAAGTCAGAGAAAAACAAATACTGTATGATATCACTTATGTCTGGAATTTTGAATGGTATTAAAACATGTATAATATGTTTTATAAGAAACAAATCGCCAGTCCAGGTTTGATGCAGGATACAGGAAGCTTGGGGCTGGTGCACTGGGATGACCCAGAGGGATGGTATGGGGAGGGAGGTGGGAATGGGGTTCAGGATGGGGAACACGTGTACACCCGTGGCGGATGCATGCTGGTGTATGGCAAAACCAATACAATATTGTAAAGTAAAAAAAAAAATGTTATATATAAGTCATCCAGGACCAGAATATGAAAATGTAAAACTTTCAAAAAATGTATCATTATCACAATCAAAAAAAAAAAAAAAAAAAAAAGTCAGAAACAAAGATTTGAATGGTGATTACCAGGGGCTGAGAAGAGGAGGAAAGACAGTATGTTGGTCAAAGGCACAATCTTCCAGTTAGAAGATAAGTTATGGGGATCTAATGTACAACAGGATTTCCCAGAAAGTGCTAGGGGTAAAGACTCTGCCTGCCAATGCAAGAGACTCAAGAGACAAGGGTTCGATCACAAGGTTGGAAGGATCATCTGAAGTAGGAAGTGGCAAGCCATTCCAGTATTCTTGCCTGGAACATTCCATGGACTGAGGAGCCTGGCAGGCTACAGTTCATGAGGCCTCAAACAGCTGGACATGGTTCAGCACGCACAATATACAACAGGGTGATTACCCTGAACAAAAGTAGTATATATTCGAAATTTGGTAAGAGAGCAGATGTTTAATGTTATTACCAAAAAAGAAATGGTAATTATGTGATGCGATGGAAGTGTTTGCTGTGTTGGTGATTATTTGTAATACACGTGTATTAAGACATTGTACACTTTAACCTGTTAGGTGTTTTATATCAACTGTATCCCCAAAAAACTGGGAAAACATAAATGAAAGAAGTTGTTCTACTTTTTCTTTCTCAAAATTTCTTGTTTGGTTTGTTTTTGGCATAAATTTGTCTACACTTTTAAGGACAGCAAGCTTCTTTTTTTTCCCCCTAGACTATAGCAGAATACAAAAAAAAAAAAAAAGTTAAAAAATTAGATTACTAATGATGAGTGCCTTTTAGAATGCCATTGAATTGAAATTGTAATGTAATTGTTTCCTTGAGGCAATAAAATGACTATGACATGGCAAAGAGTCTTCCCTGACCCCTTCAAGAACAAACCATGGAGAAAAGTATTCAGCACAAACAAATACAGTACCAGGATTAAAAATAAAATTATATATACAAAATAAAAAGAAAATCAAGGAAAAAATATTTAGTTTTGGTAAATCTAAAACATAACTTTACAGAAGAATATCTGGAAATAGATAATAGTTTTTAACTAATAATTTCTATTTTTAAAAATTCTTAGCATGCTATTTACTTGTAATTAGAAATTAAATAAGTATGTTTACTACATGCAATTTCATCTTAGATTAATTGTGTCTAAACATCAGATCAGATCAGATCAGATCAGTCGCTCAATTGCGTCTGACTCTTTGAGACCCCATGAATCGCAGCACGCCAGGCCTCCCTGTCTATCACCAACTCCCGGAATTCACTCAGACTCATGTCCATCGAGTCAGTGATGCCATCCAGCCATCTCATCCTCTGTCGTCCCCTTCTCCTCCTGCCCGCAATCCCTCCCAGCATCAGTCTTTTCCAATGAGTCAACTCTTCGCATGAGGTGGCCAAAGTAAACATGAGTGTCCTATTTCCCATGTAAATTTTTTTTTAAGGGGAACTTATTTTAATAATTTATTTCTTTGAAGATAAATCCAGATGTTTTTGAGAATGAATTCGCTTCCTTTGTTTTCAAATGTTGATTGGGCATATAGTATGGGATTGTATCTCCCTATATCCCTAGGTTTTTATTTTTTTCCTTCCTTCTCTTCCTTTTCATTTCTTTTTCCTCCTCTCTTCCCTTCCCTTCCTTTCACTCAACTTTTCTCTGCACTAACACAAAATTACAAATGTGAAATATACATTCACACACATCATCAAAATTAAACCAAAATCTCTAGAATTCAATACTGCTAGAACAACAAAAACAAAGACCTGTACGTGAACATTTACTCTAGTAACTTTGTCCAGACAAGATTGTGGAATATAGTTCCAGTTCTGAAGACCCAATAGGCACTGTTCCCTTACTTGTGCTTTCAGCCTTCTCTTGAATTCTTTGAGTTACTACCTTCACAGAAAACCTCAAGTATTTTTTTAAAAATATGCATTGATTTTTACTTTCATCCAAAATAGAGAATATGTACAGTGTATGAAAAAAAAAAATATATCCCCAAACATAGTCTCCCTTTTGCTTGGATTCCTCAAAGCAAGATGGCTTCTTACATGGTAGCTCAGTACTCTGAGTGAGCATGTTCCAGAAAACTAGGGAAAAGCTGGGTCATTCTTTATGATGTGGTCTTGAAAGTCACACAGTGTCACCATCACCATAGGTTGTCAAAGCTGTACCTACTGATGAAAGAATGGCTAGGGCACTGTGTAAAGAAAGCATGTGAAACCAGAGATACTGTTTCTTCAATCTGTGGAAAATATAATGTCTTCCACAATGGGATCATATATTCATAGAGCCTCTCAGAATTTCCCTACAAACTCCTAATAATTTTAAAGTAAAAGAAGTGTCTGTGAATTATCAAAATTAAGAGAGATGCCTACCTGGAGGGGAAGGATAAGGTGAAAGGATAGTTAGGGAGTTTGGGATCTACATGTACACACTGCTATGTTTAAAATGGATAACCAATACAGACCTACTGTAAAGCACAGGGAACTCTGTTCAATGTTATGTGGCAGCCTGGATGGGAGGGGAGCCTGGGGGAGAATGGATACATGTATATGTAGAGCTGAGCCCTTTCACTGTTCCCCTGAAACTATCACAGCATTGCTAATCAGCTATATTTCAATATAAAATAAAATATTTTTTAAGAGAGATGCCTGCCAATGAGGGGTGATTAGAATGCCAATCTCCTCCACCATACTTAGATCCAGTTCACCTAGGTAAGATCATCTCTCTCAATTATGCAAATGTGGGAATACAAAAAGACATTATTCCAGGATTATGATATTACTGAGGGATTAAATCTTCTGTTCTTATATATATCTAGTATGTAAGGCTTGTCCTTGCAAGAAGATATCACCAATTTTAAAAGGCTATCTTAAAATGTTTGAAGCTGACTTCTTACAAATTTCCATTCCCTAGTATCACACTATTTTCACTTTATGGTGCATATATATAAGATATAAAACAATATATTACCACTTCTCCCCTTGAATTTACAATGTTATCTCTTTATTTGAGACAAGCATCCAGTCATTTTCCTCCCTCTTGTCACAAGTGCATATTGTTGCTATGGTTCTTTAGATAATTGTCTTTCCTTTTTATTGCCCTGTTTTTGGCAGACTTCCACATCACAGCCGCTGCAAAATAATATGAATGACTTCTTAGTAAAAGATAGTCTTGAAGCTGCTGACCAGGAAAATCTACTTTTGTACAGGAGTTAGAGATTCAGCAGTACCTCTAGGATCTCTCTGGAGAAAGTGAAAAGTGGCAAACTGCCTGGTTATGTGCTACATTTTTAAACTATAGGTGGTACTGGTGTTAAAAACCCCACCCACCAATGCAGGAGACATAAGAGATGGGGTTGGATATCTGGGTTGGGAAGATCCCCTGGAGAAGGACATGGTTACCCACTCCAGTATTCTTACCTGGAGAACACCCTGAACAGATGAGCCTGGCAGGCTACAGTCAATAGGGTCATAAAGAGTGGGACAGGACTGAAGCGATTTAGCACATAGAAACTCAAGTTATGTCTGTCATCAAGTCAGGAGTTAGAAAGAGATCCCTCTATTTCTTTGTATGATAATCAAAAGATTTATTTCCCCATAAAAAAGAAAAGTAAGAAAGTGAAGTTGCTGACTCTTTGCAACCCCACGGACTGGAACCTGCCAGGCTCCTCTGTCCATGGCATTTTCCAGGCAAGAGTACTGATGTGGGTTGCCATTTCCTTCTGCATTATTTCCTCATAGGGCTATAGGATTGCAAAAGATTGGTTTCTAGTCAATCTGGCATTAAAATAAGTTAAAATGTTCTTTGTAATTTTGCCTGCCCTCTGAATAAGATTACTATTAGAAAAAAAAGTGCATTAGTTGTTCAGTCATGTCTGACTTTTTGTGACCCCATGGATTTGTAGCCTGCCAGGCTCCTCTGTCCGTGTGATTTTTCAGGTAAGAATACTGGAGAGGGTCACCATTCCTTTCTCCAGGGAATCTTCCCCATGCAGGAATTAAATCCCAGTCTCTTGCATTGCAGGCAGATTCTTTACTGCCTGAGTCATACATAAGCAAGGACTGAATGTCAACTTGTTACTAAATGTAAACAAAGACTCATTTGTAAACTTTTGTTTACAAATTCAGGTCACAGTAGAATACAAACATTTTAAATAATATTTGAAAATTGAAGATAGCCTATTATGTAAAAATAAAATTATAAATGAATAAAAATAAAAACTCTGTATGCAAGATCTGATTTTCTACACTTTATGTGTGTGTGTGCTTAGTCGTGTCTGATGCTATGTGACCCCATGGACTCTAGCCCACCAGGCTCCTCTGTCCATGGAATTCTCCAGGCAAGAATATTGGAGTGGCTTGTCATTTCCTCCTCTAGGGGATCTTCCTGACCCAGGGTTCGAACTCATGTCTCTTGTGCCTGATGCACTAGCAGGCAGATTCTTGACCCCTGTGCCACCTCGAAAGCCTCCTTCTACGATCAGGGGGAGGTAATAAAAAGAAGTGAAGAAGTAAGAATTATAGGTTTTTTCATTAAATATGAAGAAAATGAAGAGCTAATCATCTGCCCTGTCTGGAAATTTTGAAAATGTATCTCTTTGAACATTACTATTTTTTAGAAAGTTTTAGTGATAGGTGAAACATATTCTCTGAGGGGGTGGGGGGAAAGTCACTACATTTACATCTTTAATTGGAATAATCAATGTGAATCCATATCTTTTATAAAACATTTCATCCAATTTGTCCATAGTATATGGGACTGAAGAATATCAGACTGTCCTTGCTTTCTACTCACTCTCTGTTCATCACCAGAATTTTTATTACATCTTACTACTGTCCTCTAAGAAACCATGAATGTAACTGATTTTCATGGCCCCAGGATGTAAGGAAAATGTCATGTTGGATCTGGTAACACTGCTGTTTTACATACATGGGTGCTGTAAAATATATATGTAGTATAAAGAGATAGCTTGTAACTCTCTTTATGCAATATTTGAAAATGTCAGTTTTAATGATATTATAAGCTGTAATAATACTGATTGCAAATGTTGAGTCTGCAAAAGACTGTGATTCCCTGGTGATGTTCAAATGAGAAAAGTCAGTGCTAAAATGCATTGTTGTTGTTCAGTCCCTCATTCATGTTCAATAATTTGCAACCCTATGAAGCATGTCGGGCTTCCCCGTCCTCCACTCTATCCTGGAATGTGCCCAAACTCATGTCCATTGAGTCAGTGATGCCACCCAACTCTCTCATCCTCTGCCATCCCCTTCTCCACCTGCCTCCAATCTTTCCCAGCCTCAGGGTCTTTTCCAGTGAGTCAGTTCTTCATATCAGGTGGCCAAATTATTGGAGTTTCGGCTTCAGCATAAGGCCTTCCAAAGAATATTCAGGATTTCCCTTAGGATTGACTGGTTTGATCTTGCTCTCCAAGAGACTCTCAAGAGTCTTCTCCAGCACCACAGTTCAAAAGCATAATTCTTTGGCACTCAGACTTGGAGAAAACCACTAGATCATTCAGGTATGACCTATATCAAATCCCTTATGTCTATACGGTGGAAATGAGAAACAGATTAAGGGACTAGATCTGATAGAGTGCCTAATAAACTATGGATGGAAGTTTGTGACATTGTACAGGAGACAGGAATCGAGACATTCCCCAAGAAAAAGAAATGCAAAAAAGCAAAATGGCTCTCTGAGGAGGCCATACAAATAGCTGTGAAAAGAAGAAAAGTGAAAAGCAAAGGAGAAAAGGAAAGATATGCCCATCTGAATGCAGAGTTCCAAATAGCAAGGAGAGACAAGAAAGCCTTCCTCAGTGATCAGTGCAAAGAAATCGAGGAAAACAACAGAATGGGAAACTAGAGATCTCATCAAGAAAATTGGAGATACCAAGGGAACATTTCATGCAAAGATGGGCTCGATAAAGGACAGAAATGGTATGGACCTAACAGAAGCAGAAGATATTAAGAAGAGGTGGCAAGAATACACAGAAGAACTGTACAAAAAAGATCTTCATGACCAAGATAATCATGATGGTGTGATCATTCACACTCACCTAGAGCCAGACATCCTGGAATGTGAAGTCAAGTGGGTCTTAGGAAGCATCACTACGAACAAAGCTAGTGGACGTGGTGAAATTCCAGTTGAGCTATTTCAAATCCTGAAAGATGATGCTGTGAAAGTGCTGCATTCAATATGCCAACACATTTGGAGAACTCAGCAGTAGCCACAGGACTGGAAAAGGTCAGTTTTCATTCCAATCCCAAAGAAAGGCAATGCCAAAGAATGCTCAAACTACTCCACAATGACACTCATCTCACATGTTAGTAAAGTAATGCTCAAAATTCTCCAAGCCAGGCTTCAGCAATACATGAACTGTGAACTTCCTGATGTTCAAGCTGGTTTTAGAAAAGGCAGAGGAACCAGAGATCGAATTGCCAACATCCTCTGGATCATGGAAAAAGCAAGAGAGTTCCAGAAAAACATCTCATTCTGCTTTTGTGGATCACAATAAACTATGGAAAATTCTGAAAGAGATGGGAATACCAGACCACCTGACCTGCCTCTTGAGAAACCTGTATGCAAGTCAGGAAGCAACAGTTAGAACTGGACATGGAAAAACAGACTGGTTCCAAATTGGAAAAGGAGTACATCAATGCTGCATATTGTCACCCTGCTGATTTAACTTATATGCAGAATACATCATGAGAAATTCTGGGCTGGAGGAAGCACAAGCTGGAATCAAGGTTGCAGAATAATTATCAGTAACCTCAGATATGCAGATGACACCACCCTTATGGCAGAAAGTGAAGAAAAACTAAATAGCCTCTTGATGAAATTGAAAGAGGAGAGTGAAAATGTTAGCTTAAAGCTCAACATTCAGAAAGCTAAGATCACGGTATCTGGTCCCATCACTTCATAGCAAATAGATGGGGATATAGTGGAAACAGTGGCTGACTTTATTTTTTGGGGCTCTAAAATCATTGCAGATGGTGATTGCGGTCATGAAATTAAAAGACGCTTACTCCTTGGAAGGAAAGTTATGACCAACCTAGACAGCATATTAAAAAGCAGACACATTACTTTGTCCAAAAAGGTCTATCTAGTCAAGGCTATTGTTTTTCCAGTAGTCATGTATGAATGTGAGAGTTGGACTATAAAGAAAGCTGAGTGTTGAAGAATTGATGCTTTTGAACTGTGGTGTTGGAGAAGACTCTTGAGAGTCCCCTGGACTGAATGGAGATCCAGTTAGTCCATCCTAAAGCCAATCAGTCCTGGGCGTTCATTGGAAGGACTGATGTTGACTTCTAATTTTTTTAAATTTTATTTTATTTTTAAACTTTACAATATTGTATTAGTTTTGCCCAACATCTAAATGAATCCACCACACGTATACCCGTGCTCCCCATCCTGAACCCTCATCCCTCCTCCCTCCCCATACCCTCCTTCTGGGCCAGCCCAGTACACCAGCCCCAAGCATCCAGCATTGTGCATCGAACCTGGACTGGCGACTCGTCTCATACATGATATCTGAAACTCCAATACTTTGGCCACCTGATGAGAAGAGCTGATACATTTGAAAAGACCCTGATGCTGGGAAAGATTGAGGGCAGGAGGAGAAGGAGATGACAGAAGATGAGATGGTTGGATGGCATCACCGACTCAATGGACATGGGTTTGGGTAGACTCCAGCAGTTGGTGATGGACAGAGAGGCCTGGGGTGCTGCAGTTCATGGGGTTGCAAAGAGTCAGACACAACTGAGCAACTGAACTGAACTTCTTTATGGTTCAATTCTCACATCCACACAAGACTGCTGGAAAAACCATAGCTTTGACCATACAGACCTTTGCCAGCAAAGTAAGTCTGTTTTTTAATATGCCATCTAGGTTGGTCATAACTTTCTTTCCAAGGAGTAAGTGCCTTGTAATTTCATAGCTGCAGTCACCATCTGTAGTGATTTAGGAGCCCAAGAAAATAAACTCTCTGACAGTTTCCATGCTTTCCCATCTACTTGCCATTAAGGGACTGTATACCCTGGTCTTCCTTTTGTGAATGTTTTAGTGTTCAGCCAACTTTTTCACTCTCTGCTTTCACTTTCATCAAGAGGCTCTTTAGTTCCTCTTAGCTTTATGCCCTAAGGGTGGTATCATCTGCATATCTATGGCTGTTGTTATTTCTCCTGGCAATCTTGATTCCAACATGTGCTTCTTCCATCCCAGCATTTCCCTTGATGTATTCAGCTTACAAGTTAAATAAGCAGGGCGAAAATATACTGCCTTGACACACTCATTTCTCAATTTTGATCCAGTCCATTGTTCCATGTCCAGTTCTAATCATTGCTTCTTGACCTACATACAGGTTTCTCAGGAGGCTGTAAAGTGCTCTGATATTCCCATTTGTTTAAGAATTTTCCACTGATTGTTGTGATCCACACACAGTCATAAAATGCATTAAAAAATATATATTATGTTACTGAAGAAACATAACTAGAATAAGATACATTTATTATTTTTTTAAAATTGTGCTTATAGTAACAAAGTATTTAAATGTTTGTTTTCTCTTTTTAACATAATATTCCTTGCAAAACAGGAACATAAATGTAATACATGTAATCAGGCCAGCTTTTTGGGCCTATGACTCCTGCAGTTGCTCAAAACCCAGTGTTTATCTGGCCTCTGTTTCATTCAATGTTCTCATGTCAATCTGAAAAATTCTTAATAATTTCATCTTTGAAATTTTGTTTTGCCACAAAATAAGACCATTTTGCATGCAAGTGAGTAGAGTAAATACACACAGTACACACGTCCAAGTTACTCGATGTCCTATTTATATACCTGATGAGCACAGGATCCTGGGAAATCTACAATGCATGGTAGTTTAGTAAGAGTCAAAGCAAATACAAGTTATAGTATTGTGGTAGCATACCTTGTGTTCACTTTGAGTCTTGCTGAACTACATTGTACTGGGGGGCCATGGGGATTCTGTGCTCATTTCATCAATAACTGACTGATAATCTACGTCACCTGTCGTCCCTAGAGATTGCACTTTCTAGGTGCAATCCTTTGTACTGGTCAACCACTAAGGCTAAATGAAAGTGAAAGTGTTAGTTGCTCAGTCATGTCTGACCCCTTGTGACCCTATGGGCTGTATAACCTGCCAGGCTCCTCTATCCATGGAATTCTCCAGGCAAGTATACTGGAGTGGGCAGCCATTCCCTTCTCCAGCGGATCTTCCCAACCCAGAGATGGAAACTGGGTCTCCCGCGTTGCAGGCAGATTCCTTACTGTTTGAATCACCAGAGAAGCCCAATGCTGAATAACATTACATAAAAGTAAAGGAAAAAATAAAGCAACCCATACTTTCTTCTCTTCTCAAGTCCACTCATACCCATTGGTAAGCAAAAGTAGAGTGTTTTGGTAGTATGTATAATATCAAAAGTTGAATAAGCCATCGTTGAGTTAGGTTTGTACAGTGTTTCCATTTTTTTTCCTAAGAATGAAATCCATATATAAATATGAGTCACAAAACAAAATGTGTATAATTTTAGTGATTCCATGCATGCTCATATATATATATATTTAAAACTGACACTGCACAATGTAAGTATAAATGATCATAGTCATTCTAATTTAAAAGATTAGTTTTTCTTTAAGTAAAACAGCAGTAAGTGTTAAAGAAAAGAGCACTATATATTAAAAGAGAGGCAGAAGAAAGGGAACAGCTATATAATTTAGGTCCTTGAAAGGGGCTCTTTTCCTGCCTTTTTGAATGAGAGGTCCAATGTTATCATTTTGCACTACGTGCCACAAATTACAGAGCTGGCACTAAACGCTGTAAATATAAAGATTAAAATATGTTGTGATTAAGTATTGTTCATTCAAGCAATACAGGATTTAGTATTCAATAATTATTTGTGGTAATTCATAATATAAAAAGGCTTTTAACAGCATGCAGAAAAATTATTTGAAATTTGAAACGCTCAATTATTGGTATATTAGAAAAAGAAGGGGACTTTTTCAACATAAAAAAAGGAAAATTAAAAAATTAAAAACTAAGATTATATTTAACATTAAAGACTGAATGATATCTCTTGAGCTTAGGAACAAAACAAAGATATCTATTCTTACTGATTTTATACAACATTGAAGTGAAGACCTTAGCTGTTGCATGAGAAAAATGATTACAGGTTATAAAGATTAGAAAGGAAGGTTGAAAGATAAACTTTATTCATAGTTTTTAATAAAAGATATATTAATCTTGTGTGGCATTACTGACTTCTTATTTCTAATAGAATTTTTATAAAATATTTAGAACCTACTACATTGCTGACCCAGAGAAGGCAATGGCACCCCACCCAGTACCAGTCCCATTGGAGGAGCCTTGCCTGCAGTCCATGGGGTCCCAAGGTCGTACACGACTGAGCCCTTTTCACTTCCATGCATTGGGAAGGAAATGGCAACCCACTGTCTTGCCTGGAGAATCCCAGGGACGGGGGAGCCTGGTGGGCTGCTGTCCTTGGGGTCGCGCCGAGTCGGACACGACTGAAGTGACTTAGCAACATTGCTGACCATTGATATGGGATGAAATATTGTTTTCCAGCTCTCTATACACATTTAAGTCTATTTCTCATGCTTCCTAAATTTTATTTCATTGTTCAGCAGTTTAGTCATATGGTATTATTACATGGCTTTAATATCTGAGTTTTTAAAATAATTTTCTATGTCAAGATTGATCACACCTTACTGTTTTTTTTACATGGTTTTCTTTAACATATTTTATTTATATTTTTATAAGAAATTTATAATGAAGTTGTCATTCCAGTGAGACCATTTTTATTTTCTTAATAAAAACAATAATTGATTTATTTCATTTAGGAAATTTCATTTATTGGATTTTTTCATAGAAATGTGTGTGCTAATCCCCAAATAGTTTGAACCAAGAACTTAACTATTTTGGATATTCTTGGGGAAATTTAAAATATAGCATTTAAATAGACTATGAAATTGTCATTATTATAATAAGCTTATATTTTTAATACTCATTATTCTAAGGTAAAATAAATAACAGTGTTAAATTATGTCATTTGACTTTGTTTCCAGATGTAAAATATACATAAATGATATACATATACATGTAAATATATATGTTCAAAAATCAGCATTTTAAAGAAATGGAAAATCTTTTCATATGAATATAAATTATTCAGCCACAAACAAAATACATCCTTGGTACAATTGTCAGAGCTTTACATAATGTCCTAAATTTTGAATATCATTTCTGAGCTAGAAACCTTAAGGACAAAAGAATAGCTATGAATAATGAGAAACAAACCTGCACAAGTGAATTATGGTTTAAATCTTGTCATGTTAATAAAACGTGACAGGACCATATTATGCTGCTAGATGAAGTTTCAACCTTTATTACATGATTTGATTTCACTGAGATCCATGGAGACAAAGTGAAATATTTAGTGACAGTCCCTTTTTTTAAAACCATTTCATCCTCAGAAACAGATCAAAGAATATAGGCATACAGTTTATTATACCTGGCACCCTAATAAAAATTCTGAATACTTGCACAATTGAATCAGTTCTCAGTTCCCTATCTATCAAAATTAGCAATTCATAAACCTAGGTAAACAAAACTTCTTACAAATACATAAATATCCTTTTAGTTAAAAAGGATAATGAGCATGACATTGAAAAGAAAGTAGAACAAATACTTTAATATGTACTGCCCCGAGCACAAATGGAGTTAAAAGTCTGTCAATATATCAATTTTACTGTACTTATAATTCAACTGTAAAAGATCATTCAAACAGGAGCATGTCATTGCAGTAATACTGTTTCCCTACATTTATGTAGCCATCTTTTATGTTATTTCAACTATTTACAATTCAGTATATATTTAATTTATATTCACACATAGAAATATCCCTTTCAGTGTTCTCAGAAAAAAAAAAAAAAAAGCATTGTTGATGGTATATAATTTTTTTATATGTCCAGAGAAATAGTTCAATTTTTTTTTTTTTTTTTTAGAATTTACTATACAAGAGCAAAGACCTCCCTTCCTCAAATTTGTGTGTCTTATAATTCTGGACATAATATTGATTTAAGAATATGCAGCAAAATCAAAAAACTTGGCTCCAAAAATAGATAATAAACTTCACTTCCATGTTCATAAAAGTCAATATCTTCCTTCACTCCTTCCTACTCAAATCAGACACTCAACAGTGTGATTTTTATTTTCCAGCAATCTGTTTATTTTAAAATTTCTTCATGATCTTACTAGTTTCCTTGGAAAAGCACTCTATTTTAATTTTTTGTGATGCTAGATTCCCTAGATTTCAGATATGCTCAAGGACTTAATCAGGACACTACTATGGAAAAACAAAGGATAGCCTGTGACATATGGCAGATTATGGTATTGATCAAAATTAGTTCTACATGACTGCTGCTACTACTGCTGCTAAGTCACTTCAGTCGTGTCTGACTCTGTGCGACCCCATAGACGGCAGCCCACCAGGCTCCCCAGTCCCTGGGATTCTCCAGGCAAACACACTGGAGTGGGTTGCCATTTCCTTCTCCAATGCAGGAAAGTGAAAAGTGAAAAGTGAAGTAGCTTAGTCGTGTCCAACTCTTAGCAACCCCATGGACTGCAGCTTACCAAGCTCCTCCTTCCGTGGGATTTTCTAGGCAAGAGTACTGGAGTGGGGTGCCACTGGGCTTCTGGTAAACTTAACTGGAGCATCTGGAATAAGACAGATATATTCTTTCTTGGTGGAACTGAGGAGCTGCTGACGTGAGTTAACACTAGGGTGATCCCATACATTCTTGGTACTTCACATTCTAAGCATGTGCTATTACTTAGGCCAACCTCATTTCCAAGCTCTACTACAAATCATTCAGTTAAGTTCAGTTCAGTTCAGTCGCTCAGTCGTGTCCGACTCTTTGCAACCCCGTGAATCGCAGCACGCCAGGCCTCCCTGTCCATCACCAACTCCCGGAGTTCACTCAAACTCATGTACATCGAGTCAGTGATGCCATACAGCCACCTCATCCTCTGTCGTCTCCTTCTCCTCCTGCCCCCAATCCCTCCCAGCATCAGAGTCTTTTCCAATGAGTCAACTCTTCGCAGGAGGTGGCCGAAGTACTGGAGTTTCAGCTTTAGCATCATTCCCTCCAAAGAACACCCAGGGCTGATCTCCTTTAGAATGGACTGGTTGGATCTCCTTGCAGTCTAAGGGACTCTCAAGAGTCTTCTCCAACACCACAGTTCAAAAGCATCAATTCTTCAGCGCTCAGCTTTCTTCACAGACCAACTCTCACATCCATACATGACCACTGGAAAAACCATAGCCTTGACTAGACGAACCTTTGTTGGCAAAGTAATGTCTTTGCTTTTCAGTATGCTATCTAGGTTGGTCATAACTTTTCTTCCAAGGAGTAAGTGTCTTTTAATTTCATGGCTGCAGTTACCATCTGCAGTGATTTTGTAAAGTAAAGTAAAGTCTGACACTGTTTCCACTGTTTTTCCATCTATTTCCCCGAAGTGATGGGACTTGATGCCATGATCTTAGTTTTCTGAATGTTGAGCTTTAAGCCAACTTTTTGACTCTCCTCTTTCACTTTCATCAAGAGGCTTTTTAGCTCCTCTTCACTTTCTGCCATAACGGTGATGTCATCTGCATATCTGAGGTTATTGACATTTCTCCCAGCAATCTTGATTCCAGCTTGTGCTTCTTCCAGTCCAGCATTTCTCATGATGTATTCTGCATATAAGTTAAATAAACAGGGTGACAATATACAGCCTTGATGTACTCCTTTTCCTATTTGAAACCAGTCTGTTGTTCCATGTCCAGTCCTAACTGTTGCTTCCTACCCTGCATATAGGTTTCTCAAGAAGCAGGTCAGGTGGTCCGGTATTCCTATCTCTTTCAGAATTTTCCACAGTTTATTGTGATCCACACAGTCAAAGGCTTTGGCATAGTCAATAAAGCAGAAATAGACCTTTTTCTGGAACTCTCTTGCTTTTTTCATGATCCAGCGGATGTTGGCTATTTGATCTCTGGTTCCTCTGCCTTTTCTAAAGCCAGCTTGGACATCTGAATGTTCATGCTTCAGGTATTACTGAATCCTGGCTTGGAGAATTTTGAGCATTACTTTACTAGAGTATGAGATGAGTGCGATTGTGCAGTAGTTTGAGTTTTCTTTGGCATTGCCTTTCTTTGGGATTGGAATTAAAACTGGCCTTTTCCAGTCCTTTGGCCATGCTGAGTTTTCCAAATTTGCTGGCATATTGAGTGCACGACTTTCACAGCATCATCTTTCAGGATTTGAAATAGCTCAACTGGAATTCCATCACGTCCACTAGCTTTGTTCATAGTGATGCTTCCTAAGGCCCACTTGACTTCACATTCCAGGATGTCTGGCTCTAGGTGAGTGATTGTACCATCATGATTATCTTGGTCGTGAAGATCTTTTTTGTACAGTTCTTCTGTGTTTTCTTGCCACCTCTTCTTAATATCTTCTGCTTCTGTTAGGTCCATACGATTTCTGTCCTTTATCAAGCCCATCTTTGCATGAAATGTTCCCTTGGTATCTCAAATTTTCTTGAAGAGATCTCTAGACTTTCACATTCTGTTGTTTTCCTCTGTTTCTTTGTATTGATTCCTGAGGAAGGCTTTCTTATCTCTCCTTGCTATTGTTTGGAACTCTGCATTGAGATGCTTATATCTTTCCTTTTCTCCTTCGCTTTTGCTTTTCTTCTTTTCACAGCTATTTGTAAGGCCTCTCCAGACAGCCATTTTGCTTTTTTGCATTTCTTTTCCATGGGGATGGTCTTGATTCCTGTCTCCTGCACAATATCACAAACCTCCATCCATAGTTCATCAGGCACTCTATCTATCAGATCTAGTCCCTTAAATCTATTTTTCACTTCCCCTGTATAATTATAAGAAATTTGATTTAGGTCATACCTGAATGGTCTAGTGGTTTTCCCTATGTTCTTCTATTTAAGTCTGAATTTGGCAATAAGGATCTCATGATCTGAGCCACAGTCAGCTCCTGGTCTTATTTTTGCTGACTGTATAGAGCTTCTCCTCTTTGGCTGCAAAGAATATGATCAATCTGATTTCAGTGTTGACCATCTGGTGATGTCTATGTGTAGAGTCTTCTCTAGTGTTGTTGGAAGAGGGTGTTAGCTATGACCAGTGTGTTCTCTTGGCAAAATTCTGTTAGCCTTTGCCCTGCTTCATTCCATATTCCAAGGCCAAATTTGCCTGTTATTCCAGGTGTTTCTTGACTTCCTACTTTTGCATTCTAGTCCCCTATATTGAAAAGGACATCTTTTGGGGTGTTAGTTCTAACTACAAATCATTAGAATATATCAAATTGTACCATAGTTAATTCCCATAAATCCAGCCCCTGTTCTTCTTTATTTTGTTCATGAGGTCGCGGTGACTGCCATTTCATACAAGAAATTAACAAGCATCGTCAATTGTTTCCCCATCACATTTCCTATGTTCATTTTATAAAACAATCATGATAAAGCACAAATGATGATCTTATGTGACCTCAGTCAAGCAATACCTTTGGCATGTAGGATTTTTCACTGGGAATTGAAGACTAGGGAAATATTCACCAGTACTACTGAGACACACACCTTTATGAAGGAACCATCTGCTAATACTGAGTGTATCCTCACCAACAAAAAGAGAATTTATATATCATAATTCCTTACCCTGCTACTCAACAGACATGACTGAGGGACTTCACTTTGACTTTTCACTTTCATGAATTGGAGAAGGAAATGGCAACCCACTCCAGTGTTCTTGCCTAGAGAATCCCAGGGATGGGGGAGCCTGATGGGCTTTGGTCTACTGGGTTGCTTAGAGTTGGACACAACTGAAGCGACTTAGCAGCAGCAGCAGCAGCTACTCAACAATCTCTCTCACCTTTGTAACAACCATTTACTAGGTATATGAAACAGCAATTAAACACTTGAGTCATTTTATTTTTCAGTGACTTTTTTTTTTTTTTGTATTGAATACCAACATTAAGTAAAAGCAATTAATTTGATGCCTAGATCCGTACTCTTGTATGGCTTTCTTTTTTCCTATCCTTTTTTTCAAGCATTATGTTTTACAAGATGCATTACAGAGCTAAGCATATTTAATTATGTCAACAATATTTATAGACACATGGTAATATGGATTAAACTTAAGATAATGCTTCACCCTCATATGACAGATTATATTTTCCAAAAATTATCACTACAATATCTCCAGTTTCCTGTGTTCTCTTTAGAACTTTGCTACTTTGCTATCAAATGACATAACATATGTACCTTCTTACTGAACTTTGGCATAAATGATAAAACATGATTTCAGAGACTAAAAGACAAGGTACCTCTTCCTTGTTTCTCAGAATGCTCACTTTTGGAACCAAGTCACCAGGCTTTGAGAAACCCAAACAGTCACATGTAAGTATTCTTGATGAAGACCTAACATCAAACCATCCATCATGTGGTGGCATGAAGTTCAAATAATTCAATATCCTATCACTATCCCAAGAGATGTCATGTTGCTGACTTTCCCCAGAAACTCCTGCCAAAATTGTAGATCCTCGAGTTATTAAAGGACTGTCATTGGCTTAAGATATTATATTTTATAGTGATTGTTACAAAGTGAAGGTAGTCCACTTACTGGGTAATATTTTGATACTCTGAGCCTCTCACACCCTTCTATTTTCCCCTGGAGTTATATACTGCATACTTTACTGAAGTCAATTGTGCATTTATTCCAAATTTTGTTTTGCATCATTTTGTGGGTCTCCCTCTTTTTCCCACAATTATAAATGAAAAATCATCCAAATAAGTTTGCTCTAGCAAACACTACCAGGATTGTTATTTTTCTTTCTTCGATGGTAAATCTGACTGCTAAAAAAAACTTAAAAAAATGAGAATGAATATAGTAATCAGTGCCTGCCTGCCAAGTCGCTTCAGTCATGTCTGACTCTGTGCGACCCCAGAGACGGCAGCCCACCAGGCTCCCCCATCCCTGGAATTTTCTAGGCAAGAACACTGGAGTGGGTTGCCATTTCCTTCTCTAATGCATGAAAGTGAAAAGATAAAGTGAAGTCACTCAGTCGTGTCTGACTCCTAGCAACCCCATGGACTGCAGCTTACGAGGCTCCTCCTTCTATGGGATTTTCAAGGCAAGAGTACTGGAGTGGAGTGCCATCGCCTTCTCCGATAGTACTCAGTAGACCTCTTTATTAGACATGTAATGCTTTTAAGCATTAGCATACTTTCCTAAGAAACTGAAAAAAAATGTTGGGGTTGATTTTGGAGAGACTTTTAAGTAGCACATGCTTATGTTCCTTGGGAAATACCAAACGTGACGCAAAATAATGGCTATATATTAACAGCTTGATAGTTCCCTATTTTTTTCCTCTTACAATCCATTTTTACTGTATTTGCATATTCTAATGTTGGTAGAGCATTCAGGTCTACTCTTGGTTCATTATGTATCCCAATCGTCATGCTGACTCTCAGCTTTACTGTTAAAGCATGTTGACTTCTCTCAGGAATTGATTTGCAAATATGGTTTGTGACAACTGGCTTTAATGTTCTAGAAATTTCAAGGTAGTCCTAGAGTTTTATATCTTTCAGTTTCTCATAGTTTAACCATCATCATCTACTAGCACATTGAAGGCCCTGTGTCTTTGCTGTGATGACTCAAAGAAAGCAGCCATAGACAATACAGAAACTAATGGGTCTGGCTGTGAGCCAGAAAAAGTTCATTAACAAAAACAGGTGGCAGACTGGATTGGACCATAGGTAGTCGTTTGCCAAACCTTCTACTGAAATAGGAACACTGTAGAAATGTTTCCGTTTAATATTTGGCATCTTCACAAAGCCTAGTTTCATTTATTATTTAAGCATTCTTCTGTCTACAAAATGGTTAAGAATAAATATATGAATATATTTTAAATGTTTAATGAGAGAGAAATCACAAAATACATATTTTAAAGTTTAGCCAGTATCACAAATACAATTTAAACTTGCAAGAAAAATTTAAAATCTTTGGAATTAAAATATGTTTGATGATGACAATTTGATGCTTATCCCAGGAGTGATCTAATGAAAGTCACTTAAACTAAACACCTGGATTCATTAGAGAAAACAGTAGCTTCTTTGGCAGACTCAAAAAATATTTCTTTGAGTTTTGTTGTAAATAGAATAAAGTTTTGAAATTGAAGGCATAGAGAAACATATGCTGAATTTTTAGTCTATAAATAAAAAGAAGCTAAAGTTCAAAATGCAACTAACAGTAATTAAAAAGTTTCTTTGTTATAAATATAGTTCAAGCTTACAAGTAGTAGCCAAAATGCATGAGTTAATTAGTCCAGTTAAAAGTAGTTCTGGCTCACTGTTTACAAATCATGTATAAAATAAGGAACCAACCAAACAGAAACTATTTCCTTTATGAAGCTTGTTTTCTATGAAGAAGTATAGATAATAATGAAGATAAATATATGACATGTGAGGAGTGTAAAATATAAGGATAAGCATATAGTAATTATAGAGAAAGAGGGTATAATTTTAAATATTCTAAGAATCATTAATGAGAATGTTTCATTTGACAAAAGACCATGTTGTGTTATTTGTTGTGTAAGTATTGCTGCCATTGCATGCATTCTGAGGCATGTATCTGACTCTTTGTGACCCCATGGACTGTAGCCCTCTAGGCTCTTCTATCCATGGACATTTCTATGCAAGAATACCGGAGTGTGTTGCCATTTCCTCCTCCAGGGGATCTTTCTGATCCAGGGATCAAATCCGCCTCTCCTGCTGTGGCTGGCAGATTCTTTACCACTGAGACACCAGATAAGCCCTTTTGTTTCTTCTGCTGCTAAGTCGCTTCAGTCGTTTCCGACTCTGTGCGACCCCATGGATGGCAGCCCACCAGGCTCCCCTGTCCCTGGAATTCTCCAGGCAAAAACACTGGAGTGGGTTGCCATTTCCTGCAATCTTGTATAATTTTATGAATCTTGCTTGAAATTCTTTCTGGAATAAGGTAAGGTATGTAGAAATAACAATATCTCTGGTTTCCTGTGTTCCTTTTAGAACTTTGCTACTTTATGAACAAATGGCAGAATATATGTACCTTCCTATTGAACGATACCATAAGTGATAGAATATAATTTCTGATGCCAAAAGATAAGGTAGCTTTCCCTGCTTTTCTCTCAGGATTCTCAAACTTGGAACCAAATCAAACCAAATCAAACAAGGCTTTGAGAAATCCAAGCAATCTCACGGAGGTATTCTTGATGATAACTCTTTAGAGGTAACGTAGAACCAGTTCTTTCTCTCTCTCTCTCTCTCTCACACACACACACACACATACACACACACACATAATAATAGTAACAACAGGGATGGAGGAAACTTTGAGAGATGATAGCTATGAACTTGATGATGGTGAATGGTTTCACAGGTATGTACTTATTTTCAAACTCATGAAGTTATAGCTATTCAATATATACAGTTTTTCACATGTCAATCAAACCTCAATGAAGAGGTTTTCTTTTTCTTAAAGGATGTTCACATAAGTGTGATAAATCTCAATAAGTTATAATTTTAGTCAAAAATATTGTATTAAGGATGATTTCTTAAATTTCATAAATGCTTTGCATTTGCTCAGTTGCTGAGTCATGTTAGGCTCTGAGCAACTCCTTGGACTGTACCATGCCAGGCCTCCCAGTCCTTTACCATCTCCTAGAGTTTGCCCAAGTTCATGTCCATTTAGTTGGTGATGCCCTCCAACCATCTCATCCTGTGCCACCTTCTTCTCCTGCCTTCAATCTTTCCCAGCATCAGGGTCTTTTCCAGTGTGTCAGCTCTTTGCATCAGGTGGCCAAAGTATTGGAGCTTCAGCTTCAGCATCTGTCCTTCCAATGCACATTTAGGGTTGATTTCCTTTAGGACTCACTGGTTTGATCTTGCAGTCCAGGGGACTTTCAAGAGTCTTCTCCAGCATAACGATTTGAAAGCATCAAATGTTTAATGTTTAAAATAAAGAGAGTGTCTAAGAAGTATTGATAGGAACTCTTTACTAGTTTCATAAATCTTTAAGTTCAACAGTATCTCAAATATTTATAAATGACTGTTAAAAATATAAACATTGCATTGTACATATATCTTTTATGAAGAGATAGGCTAGTGATTTAAATAATTTTTCATATTTATTTTTTCATGATCCCCATTATGAAAAAAAAAGATACATTACCCAAATATAAATTTGCACTGACAGTACTAACTTTGATAATAGTAAAGATGATACATAAAATAAGACCTGAGATTTTAAGATATCCCTTGTGATTTAAAGTTAATCTAGTAAAATACCAAGAGGTACGAGAGTTTTATCACTTTTCTATTTTTATTCACATCCGAAATTCAAGTTTTCCAACAGGGAGGGATGTTATGGTATTTGATATTCAGACAATAATTTTGAGCAAAATATTATTTTAGAAAAGTATCTGTCTTTCTTTTAAGGAGAAGAATGCGAGTTCAACTTAAATATAAATATTACCAGAACACTCTAAAAGGGTAATTAATGTGTAGCCATACCTAACAGGGTAAATTAATAATATATCAGATCAGATCAGATCAGTCGCCCAGTCATGTCCGACTCCTTGCGACCCCATGAATCACAGCACACCAGGCCTCCCTGTCCATCACCAACTCCTGGAGTTCACTCAAACTCACGTCCATTGAGTCAGTGATGCCATCCAGCCATCTCATCCTCTGTTGTCCCCTTCTCCTCCTGCCCCCAATCCCTCCCAGCATCAGAGTCTTTTCCAATGAGTCAACTCTTCGCATGAGGTGGCCAAAGTACCGGAGTTTCAGCTTTAGTCTCATACCTTCCAAAGAAATCCCAGGGCTGATCTCCTTCGGAATGGACTGGTTGGATCTCCTTGCAGTCCAAGGAACTCTCAAGAGTCTTCTCCAACACCATAGTTCAAAAGCATCAATTCTTCGGTGCTCAGCCTTCTTCACAGTCCATCTCTCACATCGATACATGACCACAGGAAAAACCATAGCCTTGACTACATGAACCTTTTTTGGCAAAATTATATCTCTGCTTTTGAATATGCTATCTAGGTTGGTCATAACTTTCCTTCCAAGGAGTAAGCATCTTTTAATTTCATGGCTGCAGTCACCATCTGTCGTGATTTTGGAGCCCAGAAAAATAAAGTCTGACACTGTTTCCACTGTTTCCCCATCTATTTCCCATGAAGTCTTGGGACCGGATACCATGATCTTCATTTTGTTAATGTTGAGCCTTAAGCCAACTTTTTCACTCTCCACTTTCACTTTCATCAAGAGACTTTAAGTTCTTCTTCACTTTCTGCCATAAGGGTGGTGTCATCTGCATATCTGAGGTTACTGATATTTCTCCCGGCAATCTTGATTCCAGCTTGTGCTTCTTCCAGTCCGGCATTTCTCATGATGTACTCTGCGTATAAGTTAGATAAACAGGGTGACAATATACAGCCTTAATGTACTCCTTTTCCTATTTGGAACCAGTCTGTTGTTCCATGAGCAGTTCTAACTGTTGCTTCCTGATGTGCATACAAATTTCTCAAGAGGCAGATCAGGTGGTCTGGTATTCCCATCTCTTTCAGAATTTTCCACAGTTTATTGCGATCCACATGGTCAAAGGCTTTGGCGTAGACAATAGAGCAGAAATAGATGTTTTTCTGGAACTCTCTTCCTTTTTCTGTGATCCAGCGGATGTTGGCAATTTGATCTCTGGTTC
The DNA here is from genome assembly GCF_027580195.1 of Bos mutus. Lineage (NCBI taxonomy): Eukaryota > Metazoa > Chordata > Mammalia > Artiodactyla > Bovidae > Bos > Bos mutus. Next base: position 47,368,599 of record NC_091636.1, on the reverse strand, counting down.
CTCTGCCTTTTCTAAAACCAGCTTGAACATCAGGAAGTTCATGGTTCACATATTGCTGAAGCCTGGCTTGGAGAATTTTGAGCATTACTTTACTAGCGTGTGAGATGAGTGCAATTGTGCGGTAGTTTGAGCATTCTTTGGCATTGTCTTCCTTTGGGATTGGAATGAAAACTGACCTTTTCCAATCCTGTGGCCACTGCTGAGTTTTCCAGATTTGCTGGCATATTGAGTGCAGCACTTTCACAGCATCATCTTTCAGGATTTGAAATAGCTCAACTGGAATTCCATCACCTCTACTAGCTTTGTTTGTGGTGATGCTTTCTAAGGCCCACTTGACTTCACATTCCAGGATGTCTGGCTCTAGGTCAGTGATCACACCATCATGATTATCTGGGTCGTGAAGATCTTTTTTGTACAGTTCTTCTGTGTAGTCTTGCCATCTCTTCTTAATATCTTCTGCTTCTGTTAGGTCCATACCATTTCTGTCCTTTATCAAGCTCATCTTTGCATGAAATGTTTCTTTGGTATCTCAAATTTTCTTGAAGAGATCTCTAGTCTTTCCCATTCTATTGTTTTCCTCTATTTCTTTGCTTCGATCGCTGAAGAAGGCTTTCTTATCTCTTCTTGCTACTCTTTGGAACTCTGCATTTAGATGTTTATATCTTTCCTTTTCTCCTTTGCTTTTTGCTTCTCTTCTTTTCACAGCTATTTGTAAGGCCTCCCCAGACAGCCATTTTGCTGTTTTGCATTTCTTTTCTATGGGAATGGTCTTGATCCCTGTCTCCTGTACAATGTCACGAACCTCATTCCATTGTTCATCAGGCACTCTATGTATTAGATCTAGTCCCTTAAATCTATTTCTCACTTCCACTGTGTAATCATAGGGGATTTGATTTAGGTCATACCTGAATGGTCTAGTGGTTTTCCATACTTTCTTCAATTTATGTCTGAATTTGGCAATAAGGAGTTCATGATCTGAGCCACAGTCAGCTCCTGGTCTTGTTTTTGCTGACTGTATAGAGCTTCTCCATCTTTGGCTGCAAAGAATATAATCAATCTGATTTCAGTGTTGACCATCTGGTGATGTCCATGTATAGAGTCTTGTCTTGTGTTGTTGGAAGATGGTGTTTGTTATGACCAGTGCATTTTCTTCGCAAAACTCTCTTAGTCTTTGCTCTGCTTCATTCTGTATTCCAAGGCCAAATTTGCCTGTTACTCCAGGTGTTTCTTGACTTCCTACTTTTGCATTCCAGTCCCCTATAATGAAAAGGACATCTTTTTTGGTGATATAATAAATATTCCAAATATATACTTGTTTGGTTAGCTCATTTATTTAGTTTTTTTAATTCTCCATACAAGATTCAACTGTACTTTAAAGCTGACTTTTGCATTTCATTTTCAAGTGGCATGAATCCTCAGATAACAACATGGATAACATTACCTCATGATTTTTCTGTTTTATAAACATCACAGAGATTACCAGAGAGGAATCCTGAATCTTGTTAAAATTTATTCAGTCCACCAATCATTATCCATAAAAAAAAGTATTAAGTCATTATTCCGTCTTCTCCATGATTTCAGGAGGAGTGCTGAATTCAGTTATGATTCTCTATTTCCTCTAACTTTCTTACCACTTTTGTTGTTATTCTTGCTCAGAATCATTTTTTAAACTCTGTATCTTCTTCCACATTCAATTTTTCCTGCAAATCCTTCTACCCCACATTTTATATTTTGAATGTTTCTGTAAACATTGTCTGCATGGCTGTGGAGAAAATGGAAGATGCACAAAAAACATGTTTATCTGCTTTCATTATGGTTAGCAACTAGGAGCACCACCCAGCACATCTGCTTTAGAAAAACAAGAAAGATATAATTGAATATAAGTATATTCAAAGCATAACTGAAGTTTTGTGGATGGAGCCTACACATCAGTGTTTTTTAAATGTTCCCCCGGGCATGTGCATCTAGGATTAATTCCATTTGTATAATGTGTATGCTCTGACAAGTGTCAACAACTTTGACCTCAGGCCCCCTTTGAAATCTTAAAAATTACTGAGAATTCCAAAGGACTTTCATTTTGATGAGTTATATAGGTCAATATTTACTGTATTAGAAATTAAAACTGAGAAAACATAAAGCTATTTATTTATTTGGCAAAACCAATACAATATTGCAAAGTAATTAGCCTCTAATTAAAATAAATACATTAAAAAATAAATAAAAAGAGTAATAGATGATTTGTACACTAAAAAAAATAACATTTCAAGAAAATGAACAGTAATTTACAATCCAATAAAAATAATGAGAAAAATAGGCTCTTTTTTTTTTTTTCAAATCTCGTTAATGACTGACAATTAGAGCACAGCTGGATTTTTATGTTTGTGTTCATATTCAATCCATTGGGATGTAGCCTATGGTAAACTCCACTATGTATTCTTTAGGAACTTTGAGAAAACAAGACTAAGCAATTATTCTTATTTTTAGGGAAATAATTTTGACCTGATACATGGTTGTTGTCCAGTTGCTACGTTGTGTCTGACTCTTTGAGACCCCTTATGGTCCATATGTGGACTCTATCCTGCATTATTTCTGAAAGTTTGCTCAAATTCATGTCCACTGCGTCAGTGATGCTATCTATCCATCTCATCTTCTGCCAGCCCCTTCTTCTTTTGCCTTCAGTCTTTCCCAGCATCAGGGTCTTTTCCAATGAGTCAGCTCTTCACATCAGGTAGCCAAAGTACTAGAGCTTCAGATTCAGCAATGGTCCTTGCAATGAATATTTAGGATTGATTTCCCTTAGATTGACCGATTTGATCTATTTGTTGTTCAAGGGACTCTCAAGAATCTCCTTCAGCACCCCAATTAGAAAGCATCAATTAATTATTTGGTGCTTGGCCTTCTTTATGGTCAAACTTTCACAACGGTACATGATACTGGAAAAGCAATAGCTTTGAGTATACAGACCTTTGTCAGCAAGGTGATAGCTCTCCTTTTTAATAGGTTGTCTAGGCTGGTCATAGATTTCCTTCCAAGGAGTAAATTGTCTTTTCATTTCATGGCTGCAGAGTTGCCAGATCATGTTAAATAGTTATTAAATAAATATGCTCATGTTATTATTTTATTTTATTTATTTTTTGCTAGGGTAATTCATGAAAAGCTATTGGAAACATTTCTGCAAATATGTTTATTGTATAAACAGAGATAACGTCATTCTTTACTACTTTATATACATATAATAATTAGCTTAAAATGATTTCAATTCACATGTAAAAGAAAATTTGTGTTTGTTATTGTATTAGCTACTGTACTAAAGAGTTAACAGCAGTTAATGGACCTTCAAAGAGAGGGTCCTGTTAAAATTAATAGAGATTGCTTAAACTACTGGGATAGATTTTGAAGAATGAATAAATTTAGTGAGGGAAATAAAACTCTAAAGGCTTCTGGAAAAAAATAGAAAATTAAGTCTTGGTTGTAAGACAATATATTTTATCTGTGAAAATAATTACTTTAACATGTCGAATGTGACAAGAGATAGCTAAGAAGACACAGTAGAGTATATTTCATGGCCAAAACACAACGGAACTCTGGAGTAGGCACTGAAGTGGGAGGGGATATTAAGAGTTTTGCCTTAGAGAAAAGCAGGGAGGCCAGAGACATTGATAAATCTAAAAAGGAACACTTTTGAAATGCTGACCTACTACTGTGTCAATAAGGATGTTGTTTTAGTTTACTCTCCCTCCCCAAACAGATTATCACAAACTTAGTGTCTCAGAACAACACGAATTTATTATCTTACCGATGTAGAATAGAGATACTTTCCAGTACAAACAGCAAGGCTGAATTGTTTCTGCAGACTCTAGGGGGAAATTCACCTCTTTTCCATTTTCAGGTTTTAGAGGCTGCCTGAATTCCTTGGCTCATGGTCCCTCTCTCCATCTTTAAAGCTCATCTCACTAACCTCTGCTTCTTTGATTACATGTACAGTAAGACTCTGAACTTTCTGCCTTCCTCTTACATACTAGGATACTTTTCTCATTTCAAGAGTCTTAATTACATCTGTAAAGTCCATTTTTTCATGGGAAGTAACATATTCACAAGTTTGAGGGATTATGACAAGAACTTCTTTGGAGGGCATTGCTCTGCTTAACTATTATTCCAAGTGAAATATTTGTATGTATTCTGATTAATTCAAAATATAGTTAACAAACACTCATTATAAATAAATAACTGAATAGAATCAGTAGTATCTACTGAGGCTTTAAAATCTAATATTATTTCAAAATAAAAGTCTTCTTTGTAATATAAATAATTTAAATACTTAGCCAGTACATTGTTTGAATTCAGAATGATGTCTTTATCCACCTCAATACACATATGTAACAAAACATCTTGATTGTATCAACCTACAATTAATGAGCTATATCAATTAATTGCATTGACTTTCGCCACATATTTGATGCATAACTAGCTGCAAGCATGTATGTTTTCAGTTTTATTTGCTGTTTATCAAAAATCATACTTTGTACAACAATAAGTTGAGAATCTTATCAATTAAGGCTATTTAAAGAGGCCTGAATTTACAGTTTAGAAGAAAATTTATTAGAGAGGGACTTAAGAGAAATATATAAACAAAATATTTTAGTTACAAAAATTCATGAATAAATATTTGCAAAGCAGAAAAAATACTGTGGAATATTAAACAAAAGTCCTTGGTGGCTGACATTTTCAAACATCTTCCTTATTAGACAATGCTTCTTTTACGTATAAATGAACAAAAGTATTTCCTTACCCCAGAGAAATTGTTATAGGCAGATGTTAGGCAGGAGAGTGTAGAGTGACAAGGTAAAAATGGAGAAGGCATGTAGACATTCATACTGCTTTCCCTCATATTATTATTGTCAATAGAATAAAAACTACCCATTTTAAATACAATGGATAAAGCATAATGCATAAATGTTATATTCATAAATACTGGGTTAATGATTTGTCTAAACTGATTCAATATTTTTATAATTTTTGCTCTATTTAAAGTTATCATAAAATATTGAATATATATATCACATGTTCTACAATGTATCCATGTATTTTGTTTATCTTATAGATAGTATTTTGTATTTTCTAAGCCAGTAATCCTGTCTTGTCCTTCTCCCTTTTCCCTTCCTGCTGATATCCACTAATTTGTTCTCTATATCTGTGAGTCTCTTTCAGTTTTGTTATATTTATTTTTTGTCTTTCTTTCATATTCTACATGTGAGTCATAGCATTCAGTATATGTCTTTCTCTGTCTGATTTATTTCACTAAGCATAGTACCCTACAAGTCTATTCATGTTGTTGCATGGCAGAAACTCATTCTTTTTTTATGACATAGTAAAAGCATCACTACAAAAAAAGCTAGTGGAGGTGATCGAGTTCCAGTTGAACTATTTCAAATCCTGAAGGATGATGCTGTGAAAGTGCTGCACTCAATAGGCCAGCAAATTTGGAAAACTCAACAGTGGCCACAGGACTGGAAAAGGTCAGTTTTCATTCCAATCCCAAAGAAAGGCAATGCTAAAGAATGTTCAAACTACTGCACAATTGCACTCATCTGACACGCTAGTAAAGTAATGCTCAAAATTATCCAAGCTAGGCTTCAGCAATACATGAACCGTGAACTTCCAGATGTTCAAGCTGGATTTAGAAAGGGCAGAGAAACCAGAGATCAAATTGCCAACATCCGCTGGATCATGGAAAAAGGAAGAAAGTACCAAAAAAAAGATCTATTTCTGCTTTATTGACTATGCCAAAGCCTTTGGCTGTGTGGATCACAATAAACTGTGGAAAATTCTGAAAGAGATGGGAATACTGATGACCTGCCTCTTGAGAAACCTATAGGCAGGTCAGGAAGCAACAGTTAGAACTGCTCATGGAACAACAGACTGGTTCCAAATAGGAAAAGGAGTATGTCAAGGCTGTGTATTGTCATCCCGCTTATTTAACTTATATGCAGAGTACATCATGAGAAATGCTGGGCTGGATGAAGCACAAGCTGGAATCAAGATTGCTGGAAGAAATATCAATAACCTCAGATATGCAGATGACACCACCCTTATGGCAGAAAGTGAAGAGGAACTCAAAAGCCTCTTGATGAAAGTGAAAGAGGAGAGTGAAAAAGTTGGCTTAAAGCTCAACATTCAGAAAACAAAGATCATGGCATCGGTACCATCACTTCATGGGAAATAGATGGGGAAACAGGGGAAACAGTGTCAGACTTTATTTTTGAGGGCTCCAAAATCACTGCAGATGGTGATTGTAGCCATGAAATTAAAAGACACTCCTTGGAAGGAAAGTTATTACCAACCTAGATAGCATATTAAAAAGCAAAGATATAATTTTGCCAAAAAAGCTTCATGTAGTCAAGGCTGTGGTTTTTCCTGTGGTCATGTATGGATGTGAGAGTTGGACAGTGAAGAAAGCTGAGTGCCAAAAAATTGATGCATTTGAACTGTGGTGTTGGAGAAGACTCTTGAGAGTCCCTTGGACAGCAAGAAGATCCAACCAGTCCATCCTAAAGGAGATCAGTCCTGGGTAGTTCATTAGAAGGACTGATGCTAAGGCTGTAACTCCAATACTTTGGCCACCTCATGTGAAGAGTTGACTCATTGGAAAAGACTCTGATGCTGGGAGGGATTGGGGGCAGGAGGAGAAGGGGACAACAGAGGATGAGATGGCTGGATGGCATCACAGACTCAATGCAGATGAGTTTGGGTGAACTCCGGGAGTTGGTGATGGCCAGGGAGGCCTGGCGTGCTGAGATTCATGGAGTTGCAAAGAGTCGGACAACTGTGCGACTGAACTGAACTGAGTATATATATGAGTGGCTTCCCTGGTGGCTCAGAGTTTAAAGTATCTGCCAATGCGGGAGACCTGGGTCAGATCCCTGGGTCAGGAAGATCCCCTGGAGAAGGAAATGGCAACCCACTCCAGTATTCTTGCCTGGAGAATCCCACAGATGGAGGAGCTTGGTGGGTTACAGTCCATGGGGTCACAAAGAGTTGGACATGACTGAGCCACTGAACACTATTAATACATAAATATATATATATGTATGTGCCATATCTATATTTTCACTCTTCTATTGATAGTCACTTGGGCTTCTTCTATATTTGTCTTTTAGTGTGCTGCTGCTGCTAAGTCGCTTCAGTCGTGTCTGACTCTGTGCAACCCCATAGAGGGCAACCCACCAGGCTCCCCAGTCCCTGGGATTTTCCAGGCAAGAACAATGGAGTGGGTTGCCATTTCCTTCTCCAATGCATGAAAGTGAAAATTGAAGGTGAAGTCTCTCAGTCGTGTCCGACCCTCAGCGACCCTATGGACTGCAGCCTTCCAGGCTCCTCCATCCATGGGATTTTTCCAGGCAAGAGTACTGGAGTGGGGTGCCATTGCCTTCTCCAGTCTTTTAGTGTAAATTACTATAAATAACACTTCAATGTACATTGGGGTGCATGTATCTTTTCTAATTAGTGTTTTTATTTTTGGGGAGTATGTACACAGGAGTGGAATTACTAGACTATATCACGGGTTTTTTTGGTCTTTTGAAGAATCTCCATACTAAACAAATATCTCATTTTTGCATAAAGTAAAACTTTGCTATTATTTTGATTATCTAGTATGTTAAATTAGATCAATGGTATGGTTTTATTTAAAATATTTAATTAAGGATTTAAGTAAGGATTAAATATGAATGAACGTAACTAGGTGAAAGGCAGGTTAATAATAGTATGAAACACACTTCAGTATATCTGAAAACAGGTGCAATATTATTCTTTCAATAAGTAAAACTGCTACCAGAAATACTGAACACTGAGAAGATAAATGCAACAATGATTAATTACATGAAACAATTATAAGCTTATGAAAATTGGTAATCATTATATTATTAAATATTTGTATTTACTAGGTTATATCTAAAATGACATTTTAGCAATTAGGTATGATAAAATGTTTACAAATGAAGGAAAATTTACATACTCAAATGACTATAGACACGGACATTTATTTCTGTCATCTATGTTAACTGAGATAAATCAAAATAAAAAAATTTTTAAGCTCTTAATGAATTCTATCCTATTTACCATTTGCCGGTTCTATCTCATTTGCTGCAGCTTATTCAGTAGTGGTAAAGCTGCTGACAGACTAGGGTCACTTCTTTTTATCCATCTCATTCTTGGAGGGCTCTAAAATTGACTTGGCCACGTGGGAAGAACTGACTTATTGGAAGAGACCCTGATGCTGGGAAAGATTAAAGTAAGGAGAAGAAGGAGATGACAAAGGATGAGATGGTTGGATGGCATCACTGATTTGATGGATATGAGTTTGAGCAAACTCCAGGAGTTGGTGATGGACAGGGAAGCCTAGCGTGCTGCAGTCCATAGGGTCACAAAGAGTCAGGCACGACTGAGCTACTGAACTGAACTGAAAATTGACTTGAGACCCAAAACATTTTAAAAGATTGCTCTTCTGAATGAATTATGATAACCAGTAACCTGGTACCGGAGAAGGCAATGGTAACCCACTCCAATACTCTTGCCTGGAAAATCCCATTGATGGAGGAGCCTGGTAGGCTGCAGTCTGTGGGGTCGCTGAGAGTCAGACACGACTGAGAGACTTCACTTTCACTTTTCACTTTTATGCATTGGAGAAGGAAATGGCAACCCACTCCAGTGTGTTTGCCTGGAGAATCCCAGGGACAGGGGAGCCTGGTGGGCTGCCATCTACAGGGTCACATAGAGTCGGACACGACTGAAGTGACTTAGCAGCAGCAGCAGCAGCAACAACCTGGTACCACCATACTTTACAGAATAAATCCACACATACACTTTGGAATGAGAGCATTTCAAGATCAGAGGTAAGTACACAGCTCCGATAATCCAATTATGTGTTTTTAAGGATGCAAGTCAATATTAGGATAGACTCTAAGTTTTACTACAATTCATATGTAAATAAATGTTAATTTAATCTATTAGTGAACTTCAGGGAGTCAGCATTTGATTAATTTTGTCTGTAGTATATTTACTTGATAACAAACTTATCTACTAATTAGATATGCAATATTTTTGCTTATTTAAATCTAATGTATACAAGAGTAGCAGATACTTATTTCAGTTACAAATTTAAGTGTGCAAGAAATATATCATTCCTTATTTTTCCATAATTAAAAGTGTATAGTTTTTATTCTGAATTCAACAGGGAAGCAAAATACAACTTGCTCTGAGGTTCATTTACATTCCATGACCACTGATTGTACTGACCAAGTACTTATTATTCAGTCTTTAAGTTGTGTTCAGTTCTTTGTGACCCCATGAACTGCAGCATACTAGGCTCCCCTGTCCTTCTGTATATCCTGGAGTTTGCTTAAATTCATGTCCAATGAGTCAATGATGCTATCAAACCATGTCTTCCTCAACAGCCCCATTCTCCTTTTGCCTTCAATCTTTGCCAGCATCAGGGTCTTTTCCAATGAGTCAATTCTTTCCATCAGAAGGCCAAAGTATATGAACTTCAGCTTCAGCCTCAGTCCTTCTGATGAATATTCAGGGTTGATTTCCTTTAGAATTAACTGGTTTGATCTCTTTGCTGTCCAAGGGATTCTCAAGAGTTTTCTCCTGCACCACATTTGAAAGCATCAATTCTTTGGCACTTAGCCTTCTTTATGGTCCAACTCTCACATCCATACATAGCTGCTGGAAAAACCATAGATTTGACTATATGGACCTTTGTCAGCAAATTAATGTCCCTGCTTTTTAATATGCTATCTAGCTTTGTCATAGCTTTTCTTTATAGGAGCAAGCATCTTTTGATTTCATTGTTGCTTGTCACCATCCACAGTGATTTTGGAGCTCAAGAACATAAAATGTCAGCACTTCCAATTTTTCCCCTTCTAGTTATCATGAAGTGATGGGATCAGATGCTGTGGTCTTAGATTTTGGATGTTGAGTTTTAACCCAGCTTTTTCACTCTCCTCTTACACCCTCCTCAGAGGTTCTTTAGTTCCTCTTCACTTTCTGCCTTTAGGGTGGTATTATCTGCATATCTGAAGCTGTTGATATTTCTCTTGGCAATCTTGATTCCAGAATGTGATTCCTCCAACCTGGCATTTCTCATGATGTACTTGCATATAAGTTATTTAAATAAGCAGGGTGACAGTAATATTTAAGTGCCAAGTCATGGGTTTGTGGTAAAAATAAATATCTTTTTTTTAAACTAAATATTTGGTTTTTATATAAATAAAGATCATAACCACACAGGTGGCATATAATACTATTAAAATACAACAGTTCAACTTGAGAGTTTGCAACAGTAGCTGAAAAAGACCATATTAAAAGAAAAGTAATGGGACTAATAGATGAAAATTGTAAGTGGCAACAGACTTATTCACTCAGCTCCTGAGTATTTCAAGTTTTATAGTATACATTAAAAATGATTTCTTCCATAAACATTATAAATTCAAACTGTCATATGTTTATGCATTTTGCCAGTGACACTGATTTAATGCTTATATGGTAGTGACACTCAGAACATATCCCAGTTTGAAGTTTACAACAGCCACATACTAACACAAACACAACATGTTCTGTTTCTTGGTCTTGATAACACCTATCATTTATCTTTTCAGTTTTATTCAGCTTCTTACCCTAAATATGCTCCTTAAACTTTATTTTTAAATGGAAAATTATATAATTATGTGAAAGATGAAAAAAAAAAGATTCAATCAGATTGTTTGCCTATTGAGGAACACCCAACACCAACAGAGAAAAATTAATTTGCGTTAGTTGTGTTGTTATTTTAATCTTCCTAGTTCATCAATTACTGATAAAATAGCTAGGGAGTTATACTCACGGCTAGATTTTTGAATTATTTGTTGTTTGTTACATGTAGAGAAATTTATGACCTTCAATTTTTGCTTGTAAAACTCATAATTTCCATATACAGAGTCTTTAAGAGTAATTGAGCATGGTATCACGGGTATATGCATATGTCTAAACTCATCAAGTTGTATATGTTAAATATGTGTAGTTCTGTGTAGAACAATTATACCTTAATAAAGCTGTAAAAAAGACTAATTAAGCATGAATGATTCATTGCTTTTTTCACTGAATAATTTGACGGTGGTATGATGCTTATATTTGTCATTAATATTCATTAATTATAATGTGTGATTAATTTCATTAAAAACAATAAAGCCTAAATTTGTGTTAAAGCAGACACATTTAAGTTACTCTATTTCATTTCCTCTGGTATCATTTTGCTTTAAGTAATCTTTTTTTTTTTACTCAACAATAATGTTTGTGTGTTTAATATACTGTAAATTGCTTGAATTTAATAAATTAATGAAAAAATATTAAAATTGAATGCAATGTGATCATACTGCTTTATTTTCCAAGAAACTCAAAATGCACAATTATGCAAAAAGCCACCTTTAAATAATGTTTGGCTCGTATTATCACCATCTGCTCTTCTTTATTAGTCCACAAAGTATGAAATCTAATAATTTTATAAATGATGCTTGGAAACTTACAATTGAACCAAACTGATTCAAAATATTCTTTGATGTTTTATTCAGAATTTAAAGTCAGTCTTAAGTGAAAACTGTTTATCTAATAGAGACGTTGAAAGTAAAACTTCTTGTATTTTTATTTTAATCAAGTTGACAGTTCGTTTTTAAGCACTCAAATTTACTTGTTATAATTTAAAAATTATTTTTTGATAAGCTAAGTCCCTGAGGTGCCAATGAGAGATTCCTACTGAAATAATAAAATTAGGCTCATTTAGCTTCTCAGACGATGTTATGTAATATGTATGCAAGTGCCTGGTGTGAAAGATATACCTAATAGACAAATACTCAATCATTCAGTGAAAACACTTTTCCTCTTTACATACTTCCTTTGAAAAGCAACACAGTAGAGATGACCTAAGAATTCTCTTCTTGCTTTAAAAGGTTTAAATGAGTGATAGTTGCTTAGAGCATAAAGAAACAAAAAGTAAAGTGATTTCTCAATAAAAGGAAGTATGCATCAAGAAGTATCTGATGCGAATTAGGCATGCTGGAGTTCTTAAAAGTGATTTTATGCAATAAATATGAATATTGATCTTTCAAGTTATTTTAAAACAAATGCTATTGGATTATTTTATTTTTGGTACTTGAAGAAGCTCATGGTTACTTCAACCATGATACACATGGACATTTTGAACTGTTTATCTAGGTGAGTATATCTTGTTGATCTCCATATACTATCATTTCTGTACAACCTTTAACTTAAAGAGCCACAGAAGACTTTGACATTAAATTTGGTTTGTATGTTATATAGTGTGTCTCTTCAACTGAAAATTGCTGTCAAGGTGTATTCAAAGTACCACTGTGCATGCAGTGCATTCAGATTATTTTTACCATGATATTTTCCCTTAACCAACTGGCTAATAATACCCTCCATTTTAACAAACACATTTTATGTAAGAAGACTATCTTTAACAATATAACACAATACTTCTTGTTTATTTTTCTGATATAAAACAGTCTTTGGAATAATGGAATAATGTTTACTCTTATTGTGGGAGGATCTTTCACATTCTTAGTAAAAGAATCTTAGTTCTCATTTATTTAACTCAAAGTGATTAGCTCAATTTTTACTCCATCTGTGTTCTCGTGTAGCCATCTCTGTTTGCTAGACTGTATTTCAGACTATAGATTACCTACACACACTGAATTTCCGAAGTTTATTCTCCTTTTGCAATTGGGCAGGAATCTGTTCATATAATAAATAATGCTTGCTAGTTCTGGCATCATTACAGTTTTGTTGTTGTTTTAAGTAACACAGATATTCTGTTTCAAAAACATCATGTGTACTGTATGAAGAAGAGGTCACTCTGAGAAGGTCCTGGGCAAAGGCATTTCTGGAGGAGTAATTAAGGAGAATGTTTCCAAGCATATATATTATTAATACTTCTTAAGATCTGGGGAATTTTTCACTCCATCATAAATTCTTTACTCTAGAGAGTGTTATCTAAACCATATAGACTGTAGAGTCTTGGAATTTTGTGTTTTTTCTAACAGACATTATTATTTTTCAAATAATTAGATAAATATAGCTATAATCTAAACCACTGATATTTTGAGAATAAATTAACCATTATTTTATTGTAAAGACAAGATGAACATAGGATACACCAAATTGGGGCTAAAGTATTTCCAGGAAAGAGGGTTAAACTTAATTAAAAAAGCAAGTTGTGGAACTATGTGAGGTTTTAGAAAAATTGTAGATCATTCTATGTGTTTTGACACAGTAAGATAAATAGGGGAGGAGTGGAGAAGAAAGAGGGGAGAAGTGACATGAAAATAAATACGATTGGAGAGATAAATTCATGTTGTATTTGTATTTTAATGTTTATCTCTAAGCCATGTATCTTTGATATCCTGATCCTCAAAGAGAATTGGTTCCTCAAGAAGTTAGAAAAGGAGTATGGGAGATACTAATCTTCTTGATGTAACTGTCAAGAAAACAATTCCAAGAGATTCATCACAGCTCGGTCCACTTCTGAGAGTTATATGGTGTTGTACACAAATGTTGCAGTTTTCTTTTACGTCTACTCTGGGAACTCTTCTTCGGGAATAAACTTACATTGAAAAAAAAAAAAAAAAAAAAAAAAAGTGCTAGATACATGCAGTCTTCTTTAGTGTGACATCAGAAGAGAAGTAGGCATCAGATAAAAGCATCTAAGTGGTGGGATCAGATAGTGTGTCCCAAACAAGTTCATTGCCAGAATCATCAGTTTCCCTGGTACAAAAAGACTTCATTAAATCTCTCTTAGTGAGCTTCAGTAAGCTTTGGGATATCAAAATCTACCAGTCAAAAAGGAGCAATGCATTTATCATCTCACACTTTTTCTAATTTATGTTATAAGACATACAGAGATATCTATCAATCTTTGTATATCTTCAAAGATTTATCAGTCAAGAATACAAAACCAATACAATATTGTAAAGTAATTAGCCTCCAATTAAAATAAATTTAAATTTAAAAATTAATAAATTTTTAAAGATTTAATAAAAAAAAGAATATAGAGGAAGAATATCTTTACTTATTAACTTTCTTACCACCCAATGATTTTCATTTAACACACTATTAGATTGTGTTATTATAGTTAAACAAAGCCAAACAAATGAATATAATCTTTTAAACTAGTTCTTACCATTTAGATATACAAAATAGCTACACATAGAAAAAGGTGAATTTGTTAAAACCTACTTTGGAGATGTAAATAATTGATTATATCTACTATTCACAGTAATTGTTAATACTTTGGAAACTTTTCCGAAAGTATATGGACTCTTTCTTGCTGTTAATTGGTTAGTCACTCAGTCATGTCCAACTCTTTGCAATCTCATGGACTCTAGCCGGCAGGCTCCTCTGTCTATGGGATTTCCCAGGCAAGAATACTGGAGTGGATTGCCATTTCCTTCTCTAGCATATCTTCCCCACCCAGGATTCAACCTGCATTTCCTTTCTTGGCAGGAGAATTCTTTATCACTGAGCCACCATGGACTCCTTAGTGATGTCATTAAAATAGGTGATATATACAAATATAATTGGCGTCCTTCAAGTGAGCAGACAGATGCCTAAGGACAAGACTGAAAAATCTGTTTTGTATGTATCATATTAAAACAATGATAAATGTTAGAGATAATGTTGAAGATATAAATAACATCCATCCTCACAATTTTTAGGAAATAAATATTATTTAATACTACTTCCCAGCTGTGACTAAAATATAAAATGTTCCTACTTCGTATTAAATATTTTCTAATTTAATGTGAATAGTGTCTGCTGTCACTGAAATCCCCCTGTCAATATAAATAAAAATTCCACAAAAATAAATAAGCTTCAAAACCAGTACAGATTCAAAAAAGTATCCCCAAGTGCTTTCTTTCAGAGTCATAATCCTTTTAGTACTTGATTTATTGTTCATATTAAAAAAATATGTAAGGAATTTAGAACCGTTTTGAGAATACAGTGCAATAAATGGAAAGCAACATATTTGAGGAATGAAGAAAACTCTATGCTTTACAAAAGAGAAGCTTAAGTGTATGGTTTTTACATAGTCATTAAAATAATATCAATACTAATGATAAAAATAATTCATGCAAAAGTATATAGATGTTTAGAAACAGCTTTAGTTTTTCAGTAAAAAGAAAAATAAATACATATTGAGTATTTATATAATGCCATGCATTTTCATATGTTTAATGCATGCAATTGTATTGTCAAAGTAGCATCTCTTTGGAGATAAGGAAACTAAAGCAAAAAAAAAAAAAATATTATTTGTAGAATTTATAGAATGCATTTGTAGAACCTCGTTTGTTGCTCCAGGACTCAGAACCTGATGTCTAGATGCAGTGCCCAGTTCCTGCTATGTTGTGATATCGCTCATTGTTTTATAACATTATTTTTAAAAAATTAATATACTTAAATATCCACAAAGAAGTAACCAGACACTTGGTAAGCCTAAGCAATATATAAGTGAAGTGACTGAAGTACAGAAAAACATATATATTCATAGAAGATTGCATGTAAACTGACTAACTGATAAACTGATATACTTAAATATAAAACCTAATCAAACCTGAAACTCAACATTTAACTGCCAACTAAATACCAGAAAGAAGTACAGTAAAGCTATTCCATTCCACAGAATTAACTGCTTTAGGTATTGATTTCACTACCTTCAAGCAGTTATGCACTGCCACAGGAAAAATGTCCATCTTGCAAGTGCACAAATGACGTTAAAAATTTTAGGGCTTTCCTCCGCAAGACAATTTTCCCTAGTTGCCAAGATATGGTAAAAAGTTGTGTTAAGTCATGCATTTTTGCCAAAGTAATTAAGAATTCAATGGCAAATTATTTGAAATTTGACAGACGGGCTAGATAATGAAGTTGGGAGAAGTTTTACAGTTTTTGTTATTGTTTGGTTTGGGTTTGAATAAATGAAGTATGTTCATACAACATTTTCCTTCATGGTTTTTACTGCTTTAGGATCCAGGTACCCAAACAGATATCTATAACTTTTGACATTTATATTGTTTTTATAAAATTAGAATCATTATATTATATCAAGCAATAAACAATTTTGAAGGGACGTGTTCTTACTTTTAAATGATTTATTTTAATATCTGTTGTTAAAAGTCATTTGTGACTGATTATAACCTACATAAACTTATAAACAGCTTTTTTTAGTTGAAAGCATTATGGGAAAAACCTTAATTCATCTTAAAATTTTAATCTAAATTTTTAATATTTTTATAAAAATTATATAGAATAATTGATCAAAATCCACAAATGATGTACTCTGCTTCACATATCCTTTCCTAGGTAAATTTTAACAAACATTAATTTACTTAACCTTTCTTTTTTTTTTTTTTTTGCCTTGCCTAAATATTGTCACCCTGCTTATTTAACTTATATGCAGAGTACATCATGAGAAACGCTGGGCTGGAAGAAGCACAAGCTGGAATCAAGATTGCCAGGAGAAATATCAACAACCTCAGATATGCAGATGACACCAACCTTATGGCAGAAAGTGAAGAGGAAGTAAAAAGCCTCTTGATGAAAGTGAAAGAGGAGAGTGGAAAAGTTGGCTTAAAGTTCAACATTCAGAAAACAAAGATCATGGCATCCAGTCCCATCACTTCATGGGAAATAGATGGGGAAACAGTGGAAACAGTGTCAGACTTTATTTTTGGGGGGGCTCCAAAATCATGACAGATGGTGACTGCAGCCCTGAAATTAAAAGATGCTTACTCCTTGGAAGAAAAGTTATGACCAACCTAGATAGCATATTGAAAAGCAGAGACATTACTTTGCCACAAACGTCCATCTGGTCAAGGCTATTGTTTTTCCAGTGGTCATGTATGGATGTGAGAGTTGGACTGTGAAGAAAGCTGAGTGCCGAAGAATTGATGATTTTGCACTGTGGTGTTGGAGAAGACTCTTGAGAGTCCCTTGGACTGCAAGGAGATCCAACCAGTCCATTCTGAAGGAATCAGCCCCGGGATTTCTTTGGAAGGAATGATGCTAAAGCTGAAACTCCAGTACTTTGGCCACCTCATGCGAAGAGTTGACTCATTGGAAAAGACTCTGATGCTGGGAGGGATTTGGGGCAGAAGGAGAAGGGGACCACAGAAGATGAGATGATTGGATGGCATCACTGACTCAGTCAACGTGAGTCTGAGTGAACTCCAGGAGTTGGTGATGGACAGGGATGCCTGGCGTGCTGCAATTCATGGGATCGCAAAGAGTCAGACACGACTGAGCGACTGAACTGAACTGAAATTATAATTTAGTAATAATGCTAACAAAAGTTTAACATGTACATTCAGAAATATCATTGTGTGGGAATTATGGTGGTCAGCATGTGACATATTTCATGTATGTGTGAAGTGCAAGTGAGCCTTAGAACATCACATTAAGAGCACATGCGGTGTGGGTTTTCTTCTCATTCTCTTCAACAATACTTAATGTGATAGAAATTTGAAATCTATGTTTATTTCTTTTCAAATTGTTATTATAAAGAAAATGAGTTTAGTATAACTCTCTTTTCTGTTATTTGTTTTAACACCTATTAGTTAGTTAGTTCAGTCTCTCAGCCATGTCCTACTCTTTGTGACCCCGCAGACTGCAGCACACCAGGTTTCCCTGTCCATCACACTCTCTGGAAGCTAGCTAAATGCATGTCCATCCAGTCGATGATGTCATCTAACCATCTCATTCTCTGTTGACTCCTTCTCTTCCTGCCTTTAACCTTTCCCAGCATAACGGTCTTTTCAAATGAGTCAGTTCTTCATATCAGGTGGCCAAAATATTGAAGCTTCAGCCTCAGACCTTCCAATGAATATTCAGGACTGATTTGCTTTAGGATTGACTGGTTGGATCTCCTTGCAGTCCAAGGGACTCTCAAGAGTCTTCTCCAACACCATAGTTCAGAAACATCAATTCTTTGGCACTTAGCTTTCTTTATGGTCCAGCTTTCACATCCATACATGACTACTGTAAAAACTATGGCTTTGCCTAGATGGAACTTTGTTGGCAAGTAATGTCTCTGATTTTAAATATGCTCTCTAGTTTGGTCACAGCTTTTCTTCCAAGGAGCAAGTGTCTTTTAAATTCATGGCTGCAGTGACCATCTGCAGTGATTTTGAAGCCCCCCAAAATAAAGTTGTCACTGTTTCCATTGTTTCCCGATCTGTTTGTCGTGAAGAGATGTGACTGGATGCCATGATTATAGTTTTCTGAATGTTGAGTTTTAAGCCAACTTTTTCACTCT
Organism: Bos mutus; assembly: GCF_027580195.1. Taxonomy (NCBI): domain Eukaryota; kingdom Metazoa; phylum Chordata; class Mammalia; order Artiodactyla; family Bovidae; genus Bos; species Bos mutus. Next base: position 47,350,244 of record NC_091636.1, on the reverse strand, counting down.
TGTCTTTCACTTTCATCAAGAGGCTCTTTAGTTCTTCTTCACTTTCTGTCATAAGGGTGGTATCATCTGTGTATCTGAGGTCACTGATATTTCTCCTGGCAATCTTAATTCCAGCTTGTGCTTCATCCAGCCCAGCATTTCCTATCATGCACTCTGCATATAAGTTAAAAAAGCAGGGTGACAATATACAGCCATGACATATCCTTCCTATTTGGAACCAGTTTGTTGTTCCATGTCCAGTTCTAACTGTTGCTTCTTGACCTACGTACAGATTTCTCAGGAGGCAGGTCAGGTGGTCAGGTATTCCCATCTCTTTAAGACTTTTCCACAGTTTGTTGTGATCCACATAGTCAAAGGATTTGGAGTAGTCAATAAAGAAGAAATACATGTTTTTCTGTAACTCTCTTGCTTTTTTTTTTTTTTTTTTTTTGATCAAATGGATGTTGGCAATTTGATTTCTGGTTCCTCTGCCTTTTCTAAAACCAGTTTGAACATCTGGAAGTTCACAGTGCATATACTCTTGAAGCCTGGCTTGGAGAATTTTGAGCATTACTTTACTAGTGCATAAGGTGAGTGCAATTGTGTGGTAGTTTGAACATTCTTTGGCATCGCCCTTCTTTGGGATTGGAATGAAAACTCATCTTTTCTAGTCCTGTGGCCACTGCTGAATTTTCCAGATTTGTTGGCATATTTGTTGGCACTTTCACAACATCATCTTTTAGGATTTGAAATAGCTCATCTGAATTTCCATCACCTCCACTGGCGTTGTCTGAAGTGATGCTTCCTAAGGACCATTTGACTTTGCATTCCTGGATGTCTGGCTCTAGGTGAGTGATCACACCATTGTGGTTATCTGGGTCATGAAGATCTTTTTTGTATAATTCTTCTGTGGATCCCTGCCACCTCTTCTAATATCTTCTGCTTCTTTCAGGTCCATATCGTTTCTTCCCTTTATTTTGCCCATCTTTGCATGAAACATTCCCTTGGTATCTGCAATTTTCTTGAAGAGATCTCTAGTCTTTCCCATTCTATTGTTTTCCTCTATTTCTTTGCATTGATCACCGGGGAAGGCTTTATTATTTCTCATTACTATTCTTTGGAACTCTGCATTCAAATGGGTATATCTTTCCTTTTCTCCTTTGCCTTTCTCTTTGTTGATTCACAGCTATTTGTAAGGTATCCTTAGACAACCATTTTGCCTTTTTGCATTTCTTTTTCTTGGGGATGGTCTTGATCCCGGTCTCCTCTACAATGTCATGAACCTCCATCCATAGTTCATCAGGTTCTTTATCTATTAGATCTAATCCCTTGAATCAATTTGTCACTTCCACTGTATAGTCTATATAGTGTGTGTGTGTATGTGTGTGTGTGTGTGTGTGTGTGTATAGTAAAGGATTTGATTTAGGTTTTAGGTCACACCTGAATGGTCACACCTGAAAACCAGTAGGTTTTTCCTACTTTCTTGAGTTTAAATCTGAATTTTGCAATAAGGAATTCATGATCTGAGCCACAGTCCATCTGCTCCTGGTCTTGTTTTTGCTGATTGTATAGAGCTTCTACATATTTGGCTGCAAAGAATATAACACGTATTAGACAATATTAATAAGCTTAGATTCTAGATACTATGCTAGTTTAAATACATATATAGGCAAGCTGTTTCTAGAAAATGGCAACCCACTCCAATATTCCTGCCTGGAAAATTCCATGGACAGTGGAGTCTGATAGGCTAAAGTTCATGGACTATAGCCTGCCCGGCACTTCTATCCATGGGGATTCTCCAGGCAAGAATACTGGAGTGGGTTGCCATTGCCCTCCTGTACGGATCCTCCCCACCCAGGAATCGAACCTAGGTCTCCCTCATTCTAGATGAATTCTTTACCATCTGAGCCACCAGGGAAGCCCAAGAATACCAGAGTGTGTGGCCTATCCTTTCCCAAGGGGGTCTTCCTGACCCAGGAATCAAACCGTGGCCTCCTGCATTTCAGGTGGATTCTTTACCAATGAGCCACGAGGGAAGCCGTCGCTTAACTGTCAGGGTGTAGGATATTCTCTGTTATTTGGAAAATTGTTTTAGCAAATGGTGAGTGTTAGAATAAAATAGGAGAAGGAAATGGCAACACACTCCAGTGTTCTTACCTGGAGAATCCCAGGGACGGTGGACCCTGGTGGGCTGCAGTCCATGGGGTTGCTGAGGTTGGACACGACTGAGCGACTTCACTTTCACTTTTCACTTTCATGCATTGGAGAAAGAAATGGCAACCCACTCCAGTGTTCTTGCCTGGAGAATCCCAGGGATGGGGAAGCCTGGTGGGCTGCTGTCTGTGGGGTCACACAGAGTCGGACACGACTGAAGTGACTTAGCTTAGAATAAAACAAAGTAGAATCACAAATAATATCTACAAATAATTTCACATCCTTGGTGGAAAATCAGCATCTTATCATTAGCTATATCAACGAGGCATGATTTTAAAAAGCCTTGTAAAGTGTTTCTCAACACATCCCTGACTTGAGTTTACCATTAGTCCTAGATGACCATTTCTATTTTAATGTTTTATTTTGTAGCCAAATGAGAATGTTTAGTTGCACAATCTATTATACTTTCCAGATATTCCTAGGAATAATTTAATTTTTAAATGCATTTTAGTTTTTTTTAATAATTGTATTTATTTGTTTTTGGCTGTGCTGGGTCTCCACTGCTGTGTGGGCTTAACTCTAGTTGCAGTGAGCAAGTCTACTCTCCAGTTGCGGTGTGTGGGCTTCTCATCATGGGGGCTTCTCCTATAGAGCACAGGTTCTAGGGCAAGCAGGCCTCAGTAGTCATATCATGTGGACTAAATGCTTGAGGCTCCTGGGCTCTGGAGCACAGTCTCAGTAGTTACGGTGCATGGGCTTAGTTGTGGGATCTTCCCAAACCAGAGTTCAACCTGTGTCTTTGTATTGGCAGGGAGATTCTTCATCACTGAGACAAGACAAAAGCCCCCTTTTTAAATTTTAAAAATATAAACTCAACCAAACTGGAAAACTTTCAGAATCAAAAACTTTGGACAGATAACAAATATTCTTATATGATGATCACTGCTTCAAGTTCATGCCTATCAATAGCTGTTATTAGAAAATACAGAAAAAATATGTCATGTGCACTATATGCTTTCACATTCACTTCCTCTCTAGCTTTGTTTAACCCATAAGATTTTTATATTCTTGTCATTTGGGCTAATTATATCTAAACACATTATGTTTGCTAGACTATTAAATATTTCAATCACTTCTCTCATTAAAAATAATTTCTGTGTTGTTTTCTTAAATTTTCATGAAGATACAAATAAAGATAGTTTGCGTGGAAAATCAATTTACTAAAGGAACCACACTTTCGTTTTAAGTTTGAACTTAATTCATATGAATTTGTATTTTTGACATTTTTCAAAATAAAGTATAAATTAAAAATGTTGTTTCTAGGTTATATTATTCTACTGTAACAATTTGTATGATAATCATGGTATGATAGTAAAAAATTACCATCTAAAAAATTCAAATAAAAATGACAAATTTTCCTTCACGCTTAATTATACAAATTCATGTTTCCTTTGCTCTTTATGTTGTTGTTTAGTCACTAAGTGGGTCCAAGTCTTTTGCAAGGCTCCTCTGTCCATGGGATTACCCAAGCAAGAAAATTGGAATGAGTTGCTATTTCCTCCTCCAGAGAATCTTCCCAACCCAGGGATTGAACCTATTTTTCCTGCATTGACAAGCAGATTCTTTATTGATGAGCTATTAGGGACGTCCTTACTCTCTATAGTTTCACATGTATTTCCCTGTTATGACTAATTGTATCTGCATAGAAATATGTCCTTGGTATTTTCCTGGATAGTCTTAGCGCTGAGCAGGGACAGAATCAATGTGAACTTATCCACAAAGACTAAGTCATACTTTCATCAAACTGAAGATTCCTTGAAATATGGACACTTGGCAAAATAAGAATGAGATCACTTTGAACTGAACCCAAACATTTAACTTTTGGCCAAATTTGTGTTCAAATGTAATTTTAAAAGTGTTCAGCTACTGAAAATTCTGAAATGTCTAAAAATTCAAGACACAAGTTTCTATATCCCTGATATTTTTCATTTACTTGTGAAATAAATCACTGACAATTTAAAACATATATTTCTGATATAGATATTCTATCTTTAATACTGCTATCCTTTCCAGGAATAGGTGACAGAAAACTAAGACAATCTGCAAACCTTAGACATACTTGCTCAAGTGTTCAAACAGCATTCATTAATTCATTGTGTTTCTACTAAGTCTGGCAAGAAGTGGTTGAAATATAATGCTAATACTGTGTCTACACAATGCTGTGATCAAGTCATAATTTCTCATTCACATAAAGTCGCTCTTATTTCATTTTAGTATATACTCTGCTTCATGCTTACAAATATAGGGAAAATTAGAACTCTGGAAAATTCATCTGGAGAGATGTGTAGGTTATATACAGAAGCATATAGGGGAAATTGGAATGATCTGCAAGTTCAGCATAATTTTCCTTGGAAAACTGATGATTCAGAAAAAATGAAAATGAGTATAATAGAATATGAAAAAAAAATCCCCCTAGATATGGGGCATGTTTCAGTAAAAGAATATCTTCAAAATACTGTCAATCAATGATAGAAAGAGCAAAGGAGACCACTGCCGAAGAAGGAAGGGGTAAGAGAATGGGTCCATGGTTGAAAGTAACGGGAATACTTGAATAAGGGGTAATGGGTGGTGGGGGTGACACACTCAGATATGATATTTTTATAGATTGCCTTCAGGGAGATAAATGGATTTGAAGGACAAGAATATGAATTTCTCTGGTGGCTCTATGGTAAACAATCTGCCTGACAATGCTGGAGACGCAGGAGAGGTGAGTTCAGTCCCTGGGTCTGGAAGATCTGGTGGAGAAGGAAATGGCAAACCACTCCAGTATACTTGCCTGAAAATTCCATGGATAGAGGAGCCTGCCTGGCTACAGTCCATGGGTTGCAGAGTCAGCCATGACTGAGCAAGCATGCAGCAATATGGGTTGAGTTCAGGAGCATTGTTGGGTCATTTTGAAATGACTGCAGTTTCCTGTGCTAATGATAAAGGTAGTCGGGATCTTGTTGAAGTTAAATTAAGAGAATAGATAAATTACAAGCTATTGAGGTGATAAAATAATAAATAGCTTTTCTGAATTTTGGGGGTGATTTACACAATGCCTGAACTCAGCCATTTTCAGAAGTTGCTCCCTTGTCATTTATAGCTCTTTGAATTTTTGACCACAAAGCAATATGGATAAAGTTGCTTTTAAAAATTTATTTCATATTAGTTGAGTTAAATATTATAGTGAACTATTATGAAAAAAGTATAAAGTTGTAAGTTCTTTTTAAAAATTATATTCTAAAATATGATGTTTTAGCTTTCACAAAAAATAACCTCTTTATTTCAAAACTATATGAATTTCTTCAGGCATATAGAAAAATAGTTTTAATAAGACATTCTCTTTTTAAAAAATTGGTTTGTAAACTATAAACGAATGTATTAAACATGAATGTAGCACTTTTGAGTATGTAAGTTTAACCCATGTGTTATCATTTTCATGATAGCAAAGATGTCTTATAAAATACAGTTTAAAAAAAATATGACTGTATCTATGTATGTACTTGTGTGCATATATATGTGTGTGTGTGGGGGTGAGTATATACATATATACATGTATACACATGCATACACATTAAACCATACATATGCATTCAAGTTTAATTTAAAACTCACACTTTGAATCTGTCATTGTGCTTGAACTTGTTCTAGTGCTGATTTTATCCTAAAGCATTGAAACTTATGATGCTTTAAAAATTAATTAATAGTCTAAGTACATTCATTATCATTTAAGATCTATTTTGGTTACACTTTTTAATATTCTGTTTTTGTTGCAGAGCTATTTAGACACAGCCATTTGTGGATAATAAGTCATTTATTCCTCATTAACTGTTCGGATGGATGTAGATATTCATTGCAGCCAGACAACAGACTCATTTAACTGCATACAGTACATGATTATATACCACACCAATGACTAGAATGCAAATCCCACTTCACATTTACTTCATTTTAACTTAACCATTTGCCAATAGCTCAAATCTTCTCCTTTATGGCTGCGAGTTTCCTTTTCTAGCTTTTCTGCAAGAATATCACTGAGTTTTTATTTTTAAAAAGGACAAAATAAAAAGCAAGAAAAGGGACATAGATGAATGTTTATAATTTAGAATGACAGTTCTCTCAACTATAACTCACATGGACTCTTACAATTGGTCTGTGAAACCAAGCTTTCCCTGTTGGAAATTTATACCCTAGTCAGCTTAACCTTAAACCAGATGAGATTCAGTTTTTAAATGCAGAAGACCTTAACAAATCATCATAGAACTGGTCACAGTTGCAAACTTTATTTGCGCCTGCAGTGAAACTCAGGAATTTGCTACTTTCCTCCCACAAATGATAGCATGCCATTTTAAATTGCATGAAGTATATTAAACTGAAACTTATAATTTATTTTTATAAAATTAGCATTTTAAAATTAGTGACTATGTGCAGAAAATGTGAATTTTTCATGATATTGCTTTTTAAAGCTATATAACAATAAATAATCAAGTCAAAAATAACGCATGAAAATAATCATGTATAGTTTATAATTAATTCTATGTGGAAATATTACAAAAATATAATACATTTTGATGTATTCTTCACTAAAATTGAATAAGCTATATTGGAGTCTCCTTATTTTAGAATTTACAGGAAGATCTAGTCAATATACATAATATATCACAATGTCTGCTGATGATAAAATAGAGAGGAAATAAAGACAACATCAACTTTTTATTTATCTATCAAAACTGGAAAACAGGTAAATCATCACATTTGTTTTCTTACTAATCTTGGAAACTTTGGAAATTTTCTTAATTCAGCTACTGGCAGCCATTAATGAAAGGAACGTGGTACACAAATGAATTAAGGTCTACATGACTTGTCTGGTTTTAAAAAATTATCTAGATGGAAATATAGGAATAAACAAATAATCTTGTTGATTCCAAAATATAAATTGTAATTTTCTATAATTATTTATCTTGATCATTTTATACTATGTGGTTTCCACACAGCCTTTATACAATGTGAAATTTTACTGTCATAAAGCAAAATAAGGGCTTCCCTGGTGGCCCAGTGGTAAAGAACCTGCCTGCCAATGCAAGAGATGTGGGTTCGATCCTTAGGTTGGGAAGATCCCCTGGAGAAGGAAATGTCAACCCACTCCAGTATTCTTGTTTGGGAAATTCCATGGACAGAGGAGCATGATGGGCTACAGTCCATGGGCTCGCAATGGAGTAGGACATGACTTTGTGACTAAACAACAACAAAGTAAAACAAACATATGAAAAGGAAATCCAAAATGATCAGTGAGTGCAAAATTAAATCTTGCAGCCCTTACATCATTTCCTAGATCCCTCCTGTTCCCCAGAGCAATCTAAATTTGCCCATTCAATGTTTAAAAAATGTTTACTTTCTTTTTTCTAATATGCAAAGACCCTATATTTTTAGTCATCAAATTTTATAAAAATCTATTAAAATCTCCATCTAAAAAGGTGGAGGAATAGGGGAATTCTCACATATTTCATTTTACTACTTTTGATTTTGCCAATTAAATATGCAATACATTAGATTTCATCCCAATGAGCAACATGGGCTATGAATATAGTTGTTATTTTTTGCAAAAGGTTAATCAAGTCATCACACTACACTTTAGTGAATGTTCTGTCTTTTCTACATTGGATTAGCATTCCCTGTCATGTATGGATGTGAGAGTTGGACTATAAAGAAAGCTGAGCACTGAACAATTGATGCTTTTGAACTGTGGTGTTGCGGAAGACTCTTGAGAGTCCCCTGGACTGCAAGGAGATCCAACCAGTCCATCCTAAAGGAGATCAGTCCTGAGTGCTCATTGGAAGGACTGATACTGAAGCTGAAACTCCAATACTTTGGCCACATAACGCAAAGAGCTGACTCATTGGAAAAGACCCTGATGCTGGGAAAGATTGAAGGAGGGAGGAGAAGGGGATGACAGAGGATGAGATGGTTGGATGGCATCACCCACTCAGTGCAGATGAGTTTGGGTAAACTCCAGGAGTTGGTGATTGACAGTGAGGCCTCGTGTGCTGCAGACCATGGTGCTGCAAAGAGTTGGACACGGCTGAGCAAATGAACTGAACTGAAAGTTCCACCACGGCTTACTCCTAGTCCTGGATTTTCCATTCTATCTGTAATAATATTTCCATTCCTAATAAAGGAATGGATCTTTATTTCCATTCCTGAATATCATGCTACTCTAACTATTAATGTTTAAAACTTACCTTAATCTGGTTAATGCCTTCTCTGCTTATTTCTACCTATTAATATCCATCTTGATTAGTCCATATATACATGCTTTGTAATACAAATGCTATTCTCTTTGTTACCTTAAGAATGAAGTGAAGTGAAGTCGCTCAGTCATGTCCGACTCCTTGTGACCCCGTGGACTATAGCCTACCGGGCTTCTCCATCCATGGGATTTTCCAGGCAAGGGTACTGGAGTGGGTTGCCATTTCCTTCTCCAGGGGATCTTCCTATTCCAGGAATCGAACCCAGGTCTCCTGCATTGCAGGCAGACAGTTTACTCTCTGAGACACCAGGGAAGCCCATAATCTGTTACCTTAAGAATAACTATATGTAATTAAACTTACCTAACCAAATGTGCTGCAGTTCATACTTTATATATTCATTCTTTATTAACCTATGTTTAAAGGGAGAGAATGCCATATTAGAACTATATTTTAATACACCTGAAATTCATACATAAGTTTTGAATTAATGATGGGATTGGTTTTTATGAAAGCTCAAGAATATCTCTAGAATACAAACTTATTATTTTTACATAGGGTTTCCCTGGTGGCTCAGTGGTAAAGAATCTGACTGCAATGAAGGAGACATGGGTTCAAATCCTAGGTCAGGAAGATTCCCTGGAGGATGATATGGCAATGCACACCAGTATTCTGGCCTGGGAAATCCCATGGACACAGGAAACTGGTAAGCTACAGTCCATGAGATTTCAAGAGTTGGACACAGTTTAGCGACTAAACCACCACCATTTTTTCATAGTAGTTTGTTGTATTATTTTACTCAACAGATATGGAACTAATGTAACTATAGTACTGTGGTGAAAACTCCAAAGGAAATTTTTCTTAATGCAAATGACAGAGCAACTTGAAAAAAATAGTTACATTTAGACAAGGATACATATTTACAGTGTGTGTGTGTGTGTGTGTGTGTGTGCCGTTTGTATGCTCCACTGTCCCTGGGATTTTTCCAGGCAAGAATACTGGAGTGGGTTGCCAATTCCCTCTCCAGGAGATCTTCCAAACCTAGGGATTAAACCCACATCTCTTGCATCTCATGCATTGACAGGCGTATTCTTTATCAGCTGAGTCGTGGGGGAATTTACAGTGTGACTTGATACTATTGGCATTAATCTTTATTCCCTAACTGTAGCAGTGTTTGTTAGGCTTCTTCACTGTGAAGTTACTCTCCCCCCAACTCCACTTTTTATACTGTACCCTTTGGAAGAAATTCATTATATGCACTTCACACTTAGGGAGACAGAAGTTATTCTCCACCCTCTTGAATGAGGAGTATTTGCATAAAATGTTTGGAATTCTCCTGCTCAGGATATTTGTCTCTTTTCCCTATACATTTACTGATACTATCACTTATTTATGTCAGTATGGACTAAAGTATATGTATCTTACACTTTGGATAATAATCTAATACTAGTGTTTATCTTTTTTTTTTCTATCATATAGTTCAAGCTCTGAAAAACGGCAGCTCTTTAAGTTGGCTCCTCTGTCTTTTATACATACCTCCATCGTTTGTTTTTGTTGTTGTTCATTTGCTAAGTCACATCTGACTTTTTGCAACCACAAGGTCCTCTTTTTTATTTCCTGCATCAGTCCTTGAACCAAGCACTTTACCAAGGAGATATGGATCTTTTTATTGAAGAATAGAATTAGAAACCAAGATCTGGGTACCATACGTGTACATTAATACTGGACTGCCAACGCTCCTGGGAACTTTCTGCTGACAGAGCAAGGAAATACATGTTTCTATCCTAGCAGATGCATATATGCATATCTACCAATACTTGCATATGTCACCTTCCTATCTATATTGAGCCAAACATGAGTTCATACTGATGTCTTGAAATCTAATCCATTAGGACTTGCCACTACAACACCAAGAAAGCTCACTCCCACCATCCACCATCAATTAACGTGTTTCTCCAGTTTTAGTATACATATAGAGCTGTATCAGAATTGACTTCCCCATTCTCACAGTAAATAAATTATCTACTAGAATATAGTGCTTCTCTACAATATCTTTTGCCATTAACTTGAAAACTCTACTCATTTCTGAAGTTGTTTGGCATTTATCTTGCCCCCACACCCCCTTCAATGAGGTGTCCTATGTTTGTAACTCAAGTAGATTTTTTTATAATTCTATGTTTTATCCTGGGATTCTCTTGACTTCTGTTTTTTTGTTTTAATTTTAATTGCTTATGGTTTAAACTTTATACTTTATATTCTTTAAAATTCCATGGGATTTGATAGATTCATATTGTAACGTATCCATTCTAATAGTATTATACATGAGAGTGTCACCACCCTAAAATATTCCAATGTTTTATCCACTAAACCTTCCCTGTTGACAACCTCACCTTATACATTGGCAAATACCATCTCTATAGTTTTGAGTTTTTCATAATAATGTATAATTAGAATCTTGCATCATGTAGACTTTCCAGTTCAGTTTCCTTTACTCGACAATATGCATTTATGATTCATTCATGTTGTTCCATATATGGATAGTTCATTTCTTTTAGCCTGGATTTCTCTTGTGACTCAAATGGTTAAGTGGCTCAGATGATAAATAATCTGCATGCAATGAGGGAGACCTGGGTTTGTTCCCTGGGTCAGGAAGATCCCATGAAGAAGGAAATGGTTACCCACTCTGGCATTTTTGCCTGGAGAATTCCTTGGACAGAAGAGCCTGGCAGGTTATAGTCCATGGGCTCACAAAGAGTTGGACATGACTGAGCAACTTTCATTTTCACTTTTATTTTAATCGCTAAATAATATTCTGTTGTGGAGATATGCCATCATTTATTCATTTACATACAAAAGGACATCTTGATTATTTCAAGTTTGGGAGAGTTTGGGAAACTGAATAGTGCTACTGCAATCATTCCTGTTCAGGTTTTTATATGGACACAAACTCTTACAATATTCTGTGTAAACCTGTAGAAGTGTGATTACATGGTAAACTATGTTTGCTTTTGTAAGAAACTGCAAAACTCTCTCTAAAGTGGCTATATTGCTTTCATTCCCATTAGTAATGAATGAAAGTTTCTGTAGCTGGGCATTTTTCTATTGGACGTGGAATTCTGGGTTAGTGGTATTTTATTTCAACACTTTAATATTTCACTGTCTCCCCTCTTTTACTTTTAGGATTTCTGATGAACAATCCACTGTAATCTGTACCTTTATTATTTTCTGGGTAAAATGCTTATTTTTCATGACTTATTTTAATGTTTTTCTCTTTGTCACTGTCTTTCTACAATTTGAATATGTCTCAGAGTATTTAATTTTTTAATGATTCTACTCCATATTCCTGAGAATCCTAATCCAGTTTTACAGTCTGTCATTAATTTTGGAAGGTTCTCAGCCATTACTTCTTCAAATATTTTTTCTTCTACATTTCCTCATCCTTATCCTCTTGTATTTCAAATAAAAGTTTAAGAACCTCTTAAAATTGTCCCACAGTTCTTAAGTATTCTGTTTAGCATTTTTTATCCCCTCACTTCCCTTGGCATGTCATTTGGGAAGTTTCTATTGAAGGATCTGCAAGCTCCCTGATACTTTTCTTGGCCATATTCAGTCTACTGATGCATCCATCAAAGGCAGTCCTCATTTCTATTACAGTGTTGTTGTACTCAAAATTTTTATCGTGATCTTCTACTGTTGCTTATAGATTATATCTCTCTGCTTATATTAACCATATGTTCTTGCCTACTTTCTATTCTTTTTATTAGCATTCAATTCAGTTCAGTCGCTCAGTCGTGTCCAACAGTTTGCGACCCATGAACCGAAGCATGCCAGGTCTCCCTGTCTATCATCAACTCCCAGAGTTTACCCAAACTCATGTCCACTGAGTCAGTGATGCCATCCAACCATCTCATCCTCTGCCATCCCCTTCTCCTCTTGCTCTTAATCTTTCCCTGCATCAGGGTCTTTAAAAAATGAGTCAGCTCTTTGCACCAGCTGGCTAAAGTACTGGAGTTTCAGCTTCAACATCAGTCCTTCCAGTGAACACTCAGGACTAATCTGCTTTAGGACGGACTGGTTGGATCTCCTTGCAGTCCAAGGGAATCTCAAGAGTCTTCTCCAACGCCACAGTTCAAAAGCATCAATTCTTCGGCGCTCAGCTTTCTTCACAGTACAACTCTCATATCCATACATGACCACTGGAAAAACCATAGCCTTGACTAGACGGACCTTTGTTGGCAAAGTAATATCTCTGCTTTTCAATATGCTATCCAGTTTGGTCATAACTTTCCTTCCAAAGAGTAAGCATCTTTTAAGTTCATGCCTGAAGTCACCATCTGCAGTGATTTTGAAGCCTAAAGAAACAGTCAGCCACTGTTTGCACTGAACCCCATCTATTTGTCATGAAGTGATGGGAATAGATGCCATGATCTTCGTTTTCTGAATGTTGAGCTTTAAGCCAACTTTTTCACTCTCCTCTTTCACTTTCATCAAGAGGCTTTTTAGTTTCTCTTCACTTATATCTGAGGTTATTGATATTTCTCCTGGCAATCTTGATTCCAGCTTGTGCTTCCTCCAGCCCAGCATTTCTCATGATGTACTCTGCATATAAGTTAAATAAGCAGGGTGACAATATACAGCCTTGACATACTCCTTTTCCTATTTGGAACCAGTCTGTTGTTCCATATCCAGTTCTAACTGTTGCCTCCTGACCTCCATATAGGTTTCTCAAGAGGCAGGCCAGGTGGTCTGGTATTCCCATCTCTTTCAGAATTTTCCACAGTTTATTGTGATCCACACAGTCAAAGGCTTTGGCATAGTCAATAAAGCAGAAATAGATCTTTTTCTGGACCTCTCTTCCTTTTTCCATGATCCAGCAGATGTTGGCAATTTGATCTCTGGTTCCTCTGCCCTTTCTAAAACCAGCTTGAACATCTGAATGTTCATGATTCACGTATTGCTGAGGCCTGGCTTGAAGAATTTTGAGCATTACTTTACTAGCGTGTGAGATGAGTGCAATTGTGTGGTAGTTTGAGCATTCTTTGGGATTGGAATGTAAACTGACCTTTTCCAATCCTGTGGCCACTGCTGAGTTTTCCAGATTTGCTGGCATATTGAGTGCAGCACTTTCACACCATCATCTTTCAGAATTTGAAATAGCTCAACTGGAATTCTATCACATCCACTAGCTTTTTGTTCATAGTGATGCTTTCTAAGGCCCACTTGACTTCACATCCCAGGATGTCTGGCTCTAGGTGAGTATCACATCATCGTGATTATCTTGGTCATGAAGCTCTTTTTTGTACAGTTCTTCTGTGTATTCTTGCCACCTCTTTTTAATATCTTCTGCTTCTGTTAGGTCCATACCATTTCTGTCCTTTATCGAGCCCATCTTTGCATGAAATGTTCCCTTGGTATCTCTAATTTTCTTGAAGAGATCTAGTCTTTCCCATTCTATTGTTTTCCTCTATTTCTTTGCATTGATCGCTTAGGAAGGCTTTCTTATCTCTCCTTGCTATTCTTTGAACTCTGCATTCAGATGCTTATATCTTTCCTTTTCTCCTTTGCTTTTTGCTTCTCTTCTTTTCACAGCTATTTGTAAGGCCTCCCCAGACAGCCATTTTGCTTTTTTGCACTTCTTTTCCATGGGGATGGTCTTGATCCCTGTCTCTTGTACAATGTCACAAACCTCCGTCCTCAGGTTAAAAACCTTTTAATATGAGATTTTATATTTATAATACGAGACATTGGGATTTCTTTAATATTTGCTAAAGATGCTGTCATTGGCTTCAAATTCATCTAAATCCTTGTTTTTGCCTCCACTGTTTTTTTTGAGCTGCACTACCTAGAATCTTCCCTATATATATTTGAGCATTGTTGATATGGCAGTCAGAAGGACACTGTAGAGTAGTATTCCATAAGATTATGATTAATTCTCAGTCTTTTACTGAGCCTGTGTCTTGGGACTTTTTCCCAACAAATAGTTCACAGTTCCTCATTCTCTTCCACACTTTTAAATGAGTCAGGAAGACTAGACGTGCGTCGTACCAAATAAATGCCCTTTCTCCATATAGGATATGTTTCTGGTAATATGTTTTCTCATTTATATTAAGCCTTTAGAGTATTCCTCTACTAATCCAGATCATAATGCTTTTATTTTAGAATTTAAACTTATTTTTATAAAAAACAAAGTCTTCTGTATTCTTGCCTATGTTTATTACTATGTACTTAGGATTCTTATTGATATTTACTGGTGTATCTTTACATTTAAATTTTCTATTTGGTTAAAGATATGTTACTGACATTTGTAAATGCATGCTTTATTTGGAAATTTGGTAAGTTCTTTTATTTGTTTAATTGTTTATTAAGTGTGTTGATTTTCTAATTAAGATATTATCATTAGCAAATGAAAATAGTGCATCCCTCCTGCTTTAATCTTCATAATATTTGTTTTCTTTCTTTATCTTCTTTCTGGCTAATACCTCCAATACAAATAATTCAGTGATAGTAGGCACTCTTTTCTTGCTCTCAAAAAATACATCTAATATATTAAAAAGTCCTCCAATAGTTATGTTTGCTGTCATTTTTTGTATGTAATTATTAACAAATTCAATAATTATCTTCCAGTCTCCATCTGAAAAATATTTTAAATCCTAAGTAAGTGTTGAAGTTAATAAACTATTTGTTTGCATAATTTAAGATAATTATACAACTGTGTGTTTTCTATTATTTTTATGATTTATATTCTTAGGTTTCCTTAATGTGAAAAGTGACTTGAATTTACAGAACAGATTTACTTGATCATGGTGTTTTACTGTTTAGCACACTGTTAAATTGAGAAGGCATAGGTTTTAACATGTAAAAATTCAGTGGTGAATTCTTCATAAGTGAAATGGGCTTCTAATTGTCCTTTATATTCACCTACATAAAATAATACAATTTCTTAGTCATTCTTTTCTAATTCTTTACTATGCACTGAATTCATACTAAGCTTATTACAGCTCTCAGTATCCAGTATAGCTCTCTTTTCCTTGTGCTTCTTGGTTTGTATTTTTGTTTCCGTGTTCTGTCACTAAGTCATGTCCAACTCTTTGTGACCCCAAGGACTGCAGTGTGCCAGGCTTCCCTGTCTTCATTATCTCCCAGAGTTTGCTCAAATTCATGCCTATTGAGTCAGTGATGCTATCTTTCTAACTGTCTCATCCTCTTCTGATCCCTTCTTCTTTTACTTTCAATCTTTCCCAGCATCAGGGTCTTTTCCAATTAGTCAGTTCTTCCCATTTGGTGACCAAAGTATTGGAGCTTCAGCTTCAGCTTCAGAATCAGTCCTTTCAATGAATATTCAGGGTGGATTTCCTCTAGGATCCACTGGTTTGATCTCCTTGCATTCCAAGGGACTCTCAAGAGTCTTCTCCAGGACCACAGTTCAAAAGCATCAATTCTTTGGCATTCAACCTTTTTTTTTTTTTTTTTTTTTTATTCAGCTCTCACATCCATACATGACTACTGGAAAACCCTTAGCTTTGACCATATGGGCCTTTGTCAGCAAAGTCATATCTCTGCCTTTTAATATGCTATCTAGGTTTGTCAAAGCTTTCCTTTCAAGGAACAAGCTACTTTTAATTTCATGGGTGCAGTCACTGCCTGCAGTGACTTTGGAGTCCAAGAAAATAAAATCTGTCACTGCTTCCATTTTTCCCCTTCTATCTTCTTTTTACTCTACATTTTCTTTTTTAAAAATTATTTTCAGTAGTATAGATATCAAGGATCAATTTACATTGGAACAGTAGCTGAATAAAATTCTAAAATGATTACAAACTTAACTAAATTTTGCCTATAAGGAGGCATTGTCGGCTAGTAGTGCATTTTCTCATTAACACAAAGATAAGAAAGCTGCAGATATAAAACATAATTGTGAAAGCAAGCAGAATATTTGAGGCTTTTTGAGTTTTAGCTAGGAAGGATTTGCAAGAAATAATGGAACAGCTCCACCTAAATATTTTTTCTTGAGGATTTATATACCCTTGCCATTATCCCATTTATCTTACTTCACCCATACAGAAGGTAACAGAATAATGGCCTGCAATTCCTTCATGAGTGTTATCATAGGATTTGGTCAAGAATGTCATATAAACATTATCTGAATAATTGTAATGAATCAAATCTAAAACTATACCAAATAAAATAGGACATAACACTTGAAATATTGTCACTGAAAAGCAGCAAGAGATGGAACTGTTTTCTGTATGAAACTAGTACTGCAAATAGCAGTTTTATTCATAATTATTATACTTAAACTTTCAGGTGAAGGAGTAAAAAGTTATATAAACCATCAACTGTACATACCAGTAAAAAATAGTATGAATAGTAAATTTATAGAGGCAAAATAAATAAAGACCAATTGATTATATGAAAATATAATTTCAGACTACCTGAAACTACATTAAACTTCAGAACTAATTCTTACCTGATTCTTATTATCAGAAAATTTAGTGATTAAAAATTAATCCAATTATCTGTAAAATGATGTATTGTGACTGTAAAGATTAATTTTTGCTGAGCTACTACTTTAAAAAATGGAAACACACAGATAAATTCATTATGTATTTTAATTAATTCAACTATTTTCAGCTTAATTTTTACCTGTATACCTCAAATTTATCCGTTTATTTTCAAAATTTGTATGCACATTTTTAATTATTTAAATTATGTTTAATATTGTTTTCAGATTAACAGACTAAATTAAACTGTGCAAATATTTCATGTGTATTCATTCTTCACAGAAATATTTTTAGAAAATTTATTAGATTTCATAGTAAAATTTGACAGATGAGTTTTGTTTCATCTAGTTCTTTTCCCTTTCGTCAACATATAGAAAAACAGTAAATTTACTTTTACTCTGAAATATACTTTTCAAAAATTCCAACAAAATGTCAATCAGTACATGGCATTGTTAGTGTCAACTATACTTCTGTGATGAACTGAGCTGAAAAACTGATGCAGGGGAAAATTTATTTGTTGTACAGACATTTGTTGGCACTAAAAATGATAAAATATATCACTTTACAGGTTTGATTAACTGAAGATATATATTTTTATGTTTTATTTCCCTTATTCAACAGTAGATATAAATAGTGGTTATGAACAATTTGGTTGACTAACTACAGGATTAAAAATATGAGATATTTTTGTGGCATTGTTCTATAATGATATATCTTTTTCTCTTTCAGATATTATATTCAAACCTAATGACATTATGACATTTAATGCTTATATTAAAGATAATAATGTAAAAATTTAGAAAAATTCAAGTATTATAGTGAACGACAAATACTAACATTATTCATCCTTCTCTTTAAATAATAATAGTAGTATTGGTATGTGTTCGTTGCTCAATTGTGTCCAACTTTGCAACCCCATGGAATGTAACCCACCAGGCTCCTCTATCCATGGGATTTTTCAGGCAAGGATACTGAAGTAGGTTGCCATTCTATCTTCAGAGGATAGTATTGTTATAGAATAGTCTTATTTGAATTGCACAATACAATCTAAATATAGTAACAGTACTAGCAAAGCAAGTTGATACTCATGAGATTGTTTTTATGACATTTTGAGTTATAAATCTGTGTACTTATTATTGGAACATAAATAAGAAATCCTCACTGAATATATAAGAGAACAGCAAGATAATTTTAATTATATTCTTACAGCATATGCATTCTTTCATGTTAATGGAGAAATGACGTCTTGACACAGATTTGAGCCCATATATTTTATGTAAGGTAAATTCTATGCAAGAATAGAGGTCATTCTTTGTACTGATATGATTGTTCCTACACAACAGAAACCAATGCTCAGTAATATTCCTAACTTTTAAAAACTCAAAATAATTTTATACCTTAAAATTGGCACAGTATGAGATTTCTGATACCTTTAATCGTTACCTTAAATATAAATTAATTACATAAGAATTATAGCTGTGATGACCATATACCCTAATTTTCCATAAATTCTTCCCATAAAGCTATTTATTCTTTTAAAAATTCTATATTCTTCCTTTAGTCATAAAGATAATCAGTATTTCTCTGCTGTTACATGTACTTTACTTGATGTTTAGAATGTTATTTCCTATTTCTTCAATGATCATATCCGTGGCTGATATTAATATTTGAATGCATCTATTACATAAGATAAGGGATAATGATAACAGTAACTATTATGTATACATGGGTGTTTATAACTTATCTTTATACATATGCGTATGTATGTGTATATATGTTTTTCCCTTCTACCAACTCATTTAGAGTTGAATAATTAAAACATTTCCTGTTTAAGATATTTTAATCTGGTTCCCAGGAGAAGGCAATGACAACCCACTCCAGTACTCTTGCCTGGAAGATCCCATGGAAGGAGGAGCCTGGGAGACTGAAGCCTGCTGAGGGTCGGACACGACTGAGTGACTTCACTTTCACTTTCATGCATTGTAGAAGGAAATGGCAACCCACTCCAGTGTTCTTGCCTGGAGAATCCCAGGGACAGGGGAGCCTGGTGGGCTGCCATCTATGGGGTCGACCAGAGTCGGACACGACTGAAGCGACTTAAGAGCAGCAGCAGCAGCAGCAATCTGGTTCCCACCTAATTTCCCTGACCCCAGTGATAAAAGAAAAGCAGAAGTATTATCATAAGGACTTTGACGTCTAGTAACAAAAGTCAAGACAAAGATGAAAACTATTTTGACTTATCAGTCATATTTCTTTTTTCTCCAATGATGATTTTTTTTCCTTCTGCTTACAAGAATAAAAAGTGCTTGGTTCCAATATTAAAGGACATATTTTATTTATAACCAGGCAGACTTGAAATTCTTCATTTAAAATCCCTGTTTAACTTTAGATAAACCTTTAAAAACTCAATTACATTTATACTAGGATTTTACCCCAGACTTCAGAGCCCAGAATTCTAATGCTCAGGAAAAACAACCCAATATGGAAAAGCCACAGGACCATATGAATGTCTTAGGGAACACATGTACACGGATGACTGATTCATGTCAATGTGTGGCAAAAACCACTACAATATTGTAAAGTAACTAGCTTCCAATTAAAATAAATAAATTAATTACAAAAAAAAAAAGTCTAAGGGAGAGTTACCCCTAAGCTTTGCCAAAAATGTGGACCTGGTTCTCCTTCGGAGAAAAATTTGAATGGTATTCAAATAACAATCTTTGATTATTGCCCTACTTGAAATAATTTCATATTGGGATATCTTACTGGAGCAGGAAATGGCAACCCGCTCCAGTATTCTTGCCAGGAGAATTTCATGGACAGAGGAGCCTGAAGGCCTAGAGTTCATGGCGTCACAGTCAGACATGACTGAGCGACTAACACACATATCTTATTAGTGGACTTTAAAACAAATTTCCACTATTGTGAAGGCAATTTATCAGATCAATTTTTTAAAGATCAGTCCTCAAAGTCATGAATCAAAGTAACATCAAAGTACACTAAATAAATTCTGAGCAGGTACTTTTTTGTTAGAGGACACTCTAAAAGACATTTTAGCAGTCTTGAGTCCATGTGGGTGTTACACTTCATTTTATCTTTAACTGAATTCAGAAATGGAGAGAAAGTATATTCTTAATTAATGAAGACAAGTAATTGTTGTGAGATAATTAATTATAGAAATCTGACAAAGAGTGTAACTAATCACACAGGAGGGCATACTTCCTCATTTATTATTTATTATAAACTTTAAATAAATAATAAGTTACATTAATTTTGCTTTAAAGAAAACAGATAAGGCTTATAATTTTAATATTAAGACAAAAAGATACAAATAAATAAATTGTAATCTATTTGAAGGTAATTATACATCACTTTTAAGTCTCATAAGACTATGCTAATTTCATAGAATATAACTAGCATTTAAAACATTCTAGTTGTGAAATCAGGTTTAAAATTTGTCCTGAAAGTGTCCAAGCTTTTGATTATTAAAAAAAAAGTTATTCAGCATTGTCTGTCACTGAAATCATATTGAGTTGGCCAAAATGTTTGTTCTAGCTTTCCAAACTATTTTAAGAAAAACCTGAATGAATGTTTTGGCCAGTTCAATTAAAGTACATTATAAATACAAGAAATTAAAGCGTATTTAGCTTATTTAACTAATGTTTCATAATATCAGTAGTTAGGAATATTTAGTAGTCAGGAATAAGAGAGTAGTCTTTATCATTTGACTTTGTCTTCTCTCATAAACATTTATTGATGACTTTAAAGGATTCAGCAACTGTCTAATGTGTTAGCAACATATAAGTTAACATAAATCCGTTCTACAATTAACTCCGAATGTCATAAGCAAGACAAGTTTCCCACAAGATAATTAAAATAAAATGTGTCAGCTACTGTGATAGGTACAGGTAAAGACCATTGGGAAATGTTTTTAAGGAGAAGCAAAGAAAGAAAAGTGAGGGACTATCACGTCAGTCAGTCAGTCAGTTCGGTCACTCAGGCATGTCCCACTCTTTGCGACCCCATGGACTGCAGCACTCCAGGCTTCCCTGTCCACCACCAACTCCCAGAGCCTACTCAAACTCATGTGCATTGAGTTGGTGATGCAATCAAACCGTCTAATCCTCTGTCCTCCCCTTCTCCTCCCACCTTCAAACTTTCCCAGAATCAGGGTCTTTTCCAATGAGTCAGTACTTTGAATCAGGTGGCCCAAGTATTGGAGCTTCAGCACCAGTCCTTCCTAAGAATATTTAGGACTGACTTCCTTTAGGATTAACTGGTTGGATCTCCATGCAGTCTAAGTGACTCTCAAGAGTCTTCTTCAACACCGCAGTTCAAAAGCATCAATTCTTTGGCATTCAGCTTTCTTTATAGTTCAACTCTCACATCCATACATGAATACTGGAAAAACCATAGCTTTGACAAGATGGACCTTTGTTTGGTAAAGTAACGTCTCTGCTTTTTTATATGCTGTCTAGGTTGGTCATAGTTTTTCTTCCAAGAAGCGAGCATCTTTTAATTTAATGGCTGCAGTCACCTTCTGCAGTGATTTTGGATCCCCAAAAATAGAGTCTCTCACCGTTTCCACTGCATCCTCATCTATTTGGCATGAAGTGGTAGGACCAGATGCCATGATCTTAGTTTTCTGAATGTTGAGCTTTAAGCCAGATTTCTCACTCTCCTTTTTCACTTTCATCTGGAGGCTCTTTAGTTCTTCTTGGCTTTCTGCCATAAGAGTGGTGTCATCTGCAGATCTGAGATTATTGATATTTCTCTGGGCAATTTTGATTCCGGCTTGTGCTTAATCCAGGCTGGCATTTCATATGATGTACTCTGCATATAAGTTAAATAAGCGGGGTGACAATATACAGCCTTGACTTACTCTTTTCCTGATTTGCAACCAGTTTGTTTTCCATGTCTAGTTTGAACTGATGCTTCCTGACCTGCATACAGATTTCTCAGGAGGAGGTCAGGTGGTCTCATATTCCCATCTCTAAGAGTCTTCCAGTTTTCGGTGATTCACAGAGTCAAAGGCTTTGGTGTAGTCAATAAAGAAAAGTAAATGTTTTTCTGGAACTCTCTTGCTTTTTTGATGATGTTGCAGATAATTTGCAGATGTTGGGAATTTGATCTCTTGTTCCTTTGCCTCTTTTGAAATCTAGCTTGAACATCTGAAAGTTCTGAGTTCACATGCTGTTGAAGCCTGACTTGGAGACTTTTGAGCATTACTTTGCTAGTGTGTGAAACGAGTGCAATTCTGTGGTAGTTAGAACATTCTTTGTCATTGCCTTTCTTTGGGATTGTAATGAAAACTAACCTTTTTCAGTTCTGTGGCCACTGCTGAGTTTTCCAGATTTGCTGGCATATTGAGTGCAGCACTTTCACAGCATCATCTTTCAGGATTTGAAATAGCTCAACTGGGATTCCATCACCTCCACTGGCTTTGTTCATAGTGATGCTTCCTAAGGCCTACTTGACTTTGCATTTCAGGATGTCTGGCTGTAGGTGAGTCATCACATCATAATGGTTATCTGGGTCATGAAGATCTTTTTTGCATAGTTCTTCAGTATATTCTTGTCATCTCTTCAAAATATGTTCTGCATCTGTCAGGTCCATATCATTTCTGTCCTTTATTGTGCCCATCTTGCATGAAATGTTCCCTTGGTATCTCTAATTTTCTTGAAGAGATCTCTAGTTTTTCCCATTCTATTGTTTTCCTCTATTTCTTTGCATTGATCTCTGAAGAAGGCTTTCTTATCTCTCCTTGCTATTCTTTGGAATTCTGAATTCAAGAATATCTTCCTTTTCTCTTTTGCCTTTAGCGTCTTTTCTTTTCTCAGCTATTTGTAAGGCCTCTGCAGACAACCATTTTGCATTTCTTTTCCTTGGGGATGGCTTTGATAACTGCCTCCTGTACAATATTACGGACATCTGCCCATAGCTCTTCAGGCACTCTGTGTATCAGATGTAATCCTTTGAATCTATTTCTCACTTCCATTGTATAATCATAAGGGATTTGATTCAGGTCATACCTGAATGGTCTAGTGGTTTTCCTTGCTTTCTTCAATGTAAGTCTGAATTTGGCAATAAGGAGTTCATGATGTGAGCCACAGTCAGCTCCTGGTCTTGTTTTTGTTAACTCTATAGAGCTTCTCCATCTTTGGCTGCATAGAATAAAATCAATCTCATTTTGGTATTGATCAACTGGTGATGTCCATGTGTAGAGTCTTCTCTTGTGTTGTTGGAAGAGAGTGTTTGCTATGACCAGTGCATTCTCTTGGCAAAACTCTGTTAGCCTTTGACCTGCTTTGTTTTGTCCTCCGAGGCCAAATTTGCCTGTTACTCCAGGCGTCTCTTGTTTCCAGGTATCTTATGTAAGGGTAGGTATCTAGTAGAATGATAGCAGAGCTGTATATTAAGACATGAAAAGAAAGTAGCAAGGAAAAATATGAGATAGATAGAGCACACTGCAAAAGTAAATTTATGGATTTGGAAAACATCTGCAAGATGTCTAGGATTAGAACCTAATGTGTTCTACAGAGTTGTCAGAAATAAAGCAAAGGATGATGGTAAGAGAGAGTTTAGCAGCACCTCATATGCTCAGTTGAGAACTTCAAGTTATTCTTATAATGTCAAGGGATCCCTGGAGCATTAGAAGCAGAAAAGTAAAATTAAATATTAAACAGTTATTTTTTTTTTCTCCTCTCTAGTTAAATGGTACAATGGATGTATTTGGAGGAAGTAAGAAAAGAGACAGAGGGTTAATCAGAAGAATTTGGTAGTAGCCTAGGCATGGCTTTATAACAGAAGAATGAACTACATTGGAAGGTCTTGGAAACAGAGAAAATAGATTGTTTGCTAGGTTATGCCTTATATCAAATCACTATGAATTCAAGGAGTGATAATGTGATCTGATCTTCTGCAAAATGTAATTGAATGGAAAGTAAAAAGACTTACTGAAATGTAATTTTATTTTACACAGTTATAACAGACATGTCCATACATATCTCTCAATGTTTTTTTGTGGCCCTCTTCTTACATTGATAAGTGGAGTCTTATTCAATCAGTCGTGTGCAATTCTTTGTGGCCCCATGGATTGTAGCCTGCAAGGCCTCTCTATCCATTGAATTCTCCAGGCAAGAATACTGGAGTGGGTAGGCTATCCCTTTTCCAGGGGATCGTCCCAACCTAGGAATCAAACCTGGGTCTTCACATTGCAGGCTGATTTTTTACCATCTGAACCACCAGCTGAAAAGTTAAAAATCATATTTTCTAAGCTTCTCTTCAGATAGCTTTTGTGATTATTACTTTGGTTCTATCACACTTGTTTCCACATGAAATTTGAATTCAGGACCATTACAGCAAGATGGTGGAAAATCTATGAAAGACATTCAGTGGAGCTTAAGCAGTGTGAATCCGGACCCTGTATTCACAGCAGTGACATCTGGATTCTAAGATAATTAGCAGTGTATTTCAGGGGTCCGCAGTTAGGTTAGCAGTTTTCTGGCTGAAACAGAAATGGCATATCCTTTGCTGGGTTAGCTCTGTTGAAATAAATGTTATTTAAAATTCATTCCTAGAAACAAAGATTAAAACCATTCCTCTAATTTTGGTGATTATCATAAATATCTAACTCTCTGTATTAATTTTCATATAAAAATAGCTAGAGGGCTTGCTATTATCTGAATATGATCCTGAATTGTATATTCAAGCTAGATTCTTCTTTAGAACAGATCCTAGTTTAATTTAATGCGGCAATGCACTCAGCTAGAAAACTAAAGTCATTGGCCTATGTTACAATTATTGTGGCCCCATGACTGAACCTATTAAGTACAAGGACAAGTCTATTGGAAAATTCTGCTAAAGTTTTGTGACCATAATATGCTTGTCTCCCATAGCCCTTTGCATTATTTTTTTAAAACCCCTTTTACTGTAGGAAATTTGTTTTAATGGCTATGTCTGTAACAATCCACATGTGACCCCACAGAAAAAGACTAGGAAAAATAAAGAACTTTTTGGCTCTGTCAGCTTGTGGGCATTCAAATCAATGTGGTGATCTTAGTCTTCTGGATAACTTAGGACATTCTTGGAGAAAAAAGAAATAACCAATTACAGTATACTATCCAATTTCTGTCACTGATAACTTATAACAAACTTAATTCTATGATGGATATGAGATTTTTCTGTTTCAACTATAAGTCTGAGCTGCAAGCAACAGACGATGACTCTTTTGAATAAGCAAAAGTAGACTCACTAAAAAAAAATTAGGTAGTTCAGATAACTGTTATGAGGAATAGAAAACAATTTTCAGGAATTGTGCCTAAGGTCATATATTGAAAATGAGCCAAAGATAACACCAACTGTAGTTTCACAATTGAAACTATTTCTTTGTCACATACTCAATCTTGAATTCAACAGAACATCAGACTGTTGTTCCTGCTACTATCAGTATCTGATAATTTGACCATCATCCAAAACAAATGTCAGGAAACCTCTTACCACCCTTGTTTATTTCCAGACTTAAGTTTGTAGTGTTTCTGATTTAAGAATATTATTTTCCAAGTTTGTGTACTAGTTACAATGATTCAAGGAATTTCTATTTCTGAATTTTGCTATGATGTGCAAGACTGTAGTGCTGGAAATTTTCCAATTATAGCTAAGGATATTCAATATATTGGGTGGCTGCAAACATGACAGATATGCACCACACTGTATATGATTAAATTGTCTTACTACATTGCATATGAATATCTTATCACTGACAATAATTTACATGAATAAATTTCTGTTAGGTTAAGCATACAATACCATAAAATTATGATATTCCATAATGCTAAAAGCATTATTGATATATTTCAAACCTGTATATAATTTATGAATTTTTCAATATTCAAATACTGAGAAACACAGTCATCTACATAAGAGCATACACATATAATGATGCATAAAAAAATCTTAAACCTCAATTTATTAACAGGAAAATTAATTTAAAAAATTATGTGGAAGGCCCTGGCACCAAGGGAGTGAACAAGACTTCTGACTTTATTCTCCTGGCAAACTATTCAAATCTCTTTTTGTTGGATGTACTCAGAGGTCAGAGATGGCTGGCCTGACACAAAGGACTCTAGGGCTCTTATAGCCACATGCATTGGAGAAGCCCAAGGAATGGTGCATGTCCACTGCAGGAGCTGTGGTTTAGTCCTTGGACCAAGATCTCCCTCTCATCAGTCAATCTACCATTGAACTTTTGATGAAAGAATCTGTTTCCTATCAAAAGGAAAATCTGGGGTTTTAGAATAAAGACTCTACTTAAAAAAGCAAACGAAGGTGATAGAAGTTTTAAAGAATGAGCCCCTCAAACTAGCTGTCCAGAACCCTTAAATTCATGCCCTGATCTCTTTGTGCTGGGGCTGGAGTGACACCTGAACTGCTCATGTCTGTTTAGCTGGCATTCAGGTTTTATCCTTCAACCATCTCTTTTAGAAGAATGAGGAGGAGATTGGGTTCACAGGAAACTGATTTTCTTTCCTGAGCACAGGAACTGAGAGAAAATGTGAAGCAAGACTGTCCTTTTCCAATGGTTAAAAGATAACACTTCCCTGTTCCCTTAGAGGAGAAGGCAATAGCACCCCACTCCGGTACTGTTGCCTGGAAAATCCCATGGATGGAGGAGCCTGGTAGGCTGAAGTCCATGGGGTCACTATGAGTGGAAATCGAATGACTGACTTCCCTTTCACTTTTCACTTTCGTGCATTGGAGGAGGAAATGGCAACCCACTCCAGTATTCTTGCCTGGAGAATCCCAGGGACGGGGGAACCTGATGGGCTGCCGTTTATGGGGTCCCACAGAGTCGGACACGACTGAAGCAACTTAGCAGCAGCAAGAAGGAGCAGTTCCCTTAGAATTAGGCTGGTGGAGAGAGAGACAATTCAACTCCAATTCCTCCTTGGGTTTCGATTGTGATTTTTTTTCTCATTTCTCTACCAAACAGGCATGTAGTCAGGAGCAATAAGCTGACATCTGTCCAGAGGGCCAAGTTCTTTGGAAGAAAGATTAACGCTTGTAAAAATGTTGTTGTTTGCCCTGACAGTTCATAGGATCTTTCTTGCAAAACCAGTGCATATTGGTTGGAAATGGAAGACGATTCATTCACAATTTTTAGTTCACAAGTGTACTAACATACAATGACAGGAGTGGTGGTTTGATTTGGAGAACATGTGTATTGGGCTGAGGCTGGACTGAGAGTTGGGATTTATCTAACCTGATTATGGTAACAGGGAAATATTTACAATGCCATTTGGATGGTGCTAAAAATACAAAGGGAACCGTTAGATGTTGTAAATGGGTTAGGCTGCTAAAATGAGATTGAATTAGACAGGAAATAAATTTGAAAGTGGAACTTATTGAACCAGATTGTCCTTGGAGAATCGAGAAAACAAACACCTTTTAAAGCCAGATTCCTAGAAACTTTCCTGTTCACTATGGAAGCCACTCTCTATGTGTGACTTTCACATTAAAAAAAATCAATTGAATGATTAATTGCTAAAATAAAAGTCCTTTCAAAAGTATAAAATTTACTGAAAAGGAAGCTAAAAATTGATTTATATTCCTGAAAATGAGATATCTTTATCATATTTGATTCACAAACTTAGGTTTATTATAAATTGTAATTATGTTGTAAGGAAGTTGATCCGGACTGATTGTTGAATATATCTTTTCTACGTGTGTTTTGTTTTGCTTCTTGTGGGTTAGTTTGTATAGCTAAAACTGATAATTCATGTCAGATATGTTTTGAAGATATGTATGTTGTATATTGAATGCTTTCCTGGGTTTTTAGTTCAATTTTATTTCCCATGTGTTTGCCAAATCCTGTACTTTTCTCATTTTTATGCCAAAGTGTTTATATTTATTATTACTATCTTTTCCACCAAAAAGGAGATTTTATTGTTTTTAGTTATTATTTCCATTGTATATTGCTATTAACATTTTAAGATTTTAAAGATTCTTATTCACAACTCAGGAATAATATAGGTTGTTTGACTTAACCTGTATGCATTTGTGTTAATGAGAATGATACTGGTTGCTTGGGGCTGGTGCACTGGGATGACCCAGAGGGATGGTACAGGGAAGGAGGAGGGAGGGGGGTTTGGGATGGGGAACATGTGTATACCTGTAGCGGATTCATGTTGATGGATGGCAAAACCAATACAATATTGTAAAGTAATTAACCTCCAATTAAAATAAATAAATTTATATTTTAAAAAAAAGAGAATTAGCAACTCAAATGTGTGCTTTAAATGTAGTCTAATAGTTTGCCCATAACCATTGATGCAGAAATTTGAAACTCATTTGTCCTTTGTAAGTTTGCAGGAGTGAGCTTTTAACATATTTTTATTTGATTGAAGGTGGTACTTAATTCTACATTTATGATAGAAGTGAGTGGGTTTCCATTGGGCATATGCCAAACTCTTCAATTTTTTATTAAGGGAATATTAGTGGTCATGTATGGATGTGAGAGTTGGAATGTGAAGAAAGCTGAGTGCCAAAGAATTGATTATTTTGAACTGTGGTGTTAGAGAAGACTCCTGAGAGTCCCTTGGACTGCAAGGAGATCCAACCAGTCCATTCTGAAGGAGATCAGCCCTGGGACTTCTTTGAAAGGAATGATGCTAAAGCTGAAACTCCAGTACTTTGGCCACCTCATGCGAAGAGTTGAGTCATTGGAAAAGACTCTGATGCTGGGAGGGATTGGGGGCAGGAAGAGACAGGAATGACAGAGGATGAGATGGCTGGATGGCATTACTGACTAAATGGACGTGAGTCTCAGTGAACTCCGGGAGTTGGTGATGGACAGGGAGGCCTGGCATGCTGCAATTCATGGGGTCGCAAAGAATCAGACACAAATGAGTGACTGAACTGAACTTTATTTTTATACGTGGATGCACTTTCAACAGTCAAAAAAATTACTTTCATGCTATCTCCAGAAAATCATACCAAGCCTATGTATTTCAGATTCTATGAAAGATCCTCATGTTAAAAAAGATGATGTTTGAAAACACTGCATGACGTAGTAAAAGTGAACTTTAAAATTTATCTCCTGACATATCACTCTCCAATTGCAACCTCAGTAATAAGTATTCTGATTGGGGTGCATATTCATTTTAAAATACTTTGCATGTGTTCCCAATCCTGAACCTCTGCAAAATATTTTAAAATGAATATGCACCCCAATCAGAATACTTATTACTGAGGTTGAAATTGAGACTGATATGTCAGGAGATAAATTTTAAAGTTCACTTTACTACGCTATGCAGTGTTGAGGATTCATGTTGATGTATGGCAAAACCAATACAATATTGTAAAGTAATTAGCCTCTAATTAAAATAAATAAATTTAAATTAAAAATAATAAAATACTTTGCAAACATGTTCAAATCTATGCATTAAATATATGAGGTTGAACACCACTAAATTGACAATATTTGATCATTATGGCCTATATAAACAATTATAATTTTTACACATAAATAATTTGTACATGTACTTTTTAAATTTATATGTGCTGTGTGTGCTTAGTCACTCAGTTGTGTCTAACTCTGCCACCCTGTGCACTGTAGTCTGTGAGGATCCTCTGTCCATGGGGATTCTCCAGGCAAGAATACTGGAGTGGGTTGTCATGCCCCCCTCCAGGGGATCTTCCCATCTGAGGGATCTAACCCAGGTCTCCCTCATCGCAGGCAGATTCTTAACCCTCTGAGCCACCGGGGAAGCCCTTAAATAGATGTGTGTGCTCAGTTGCTTCAGTCGTGTCCGACTCTTGAGACTCTATGGACTATAGCCCACCAGGCTCCCCTGTCCATGGGATTCTCCAGGCAAGAATATTGGAGTGAGTTGTCATGCCCCACCTCCAGGGGATCTTTCCCACTCAGGGATCGAACCCAGGTCTCCTGCGTCTTCTGCATGGCAGGAGGATTCTTTACTACTGACCCACCTGGGAAGTCCTAAATTCGTGTAAGTAGTATCAATTATTTTCCTGTTTCTTAATGGTTTTCACTCAATGCTGTCTTGATTAATTAATATTATGACTAACTTTATAGTTATTTGTTATATAAAATATTTAATAGACTGTACAATATATTATACCAGTTCCTAATACATATACATTTATGTTATTTTATAATTTCATTTTGGTTTTGCAAAGATTTCTCAATTATTATCCTTCTCCATGTTAATTTGTGCATGTATGTGGAAATGACTCTAGGGTATGTACAAAGAGATAGAATTGTTATGTATACTTATTACTACTCTAAATTATAGCTTTGAATTAAGCTCCATCACCAGAAGGCTACACATCTGGTGTGTGTAATTCCAGCACCTTGCAGAATTGCTTCGCTGAGTTATGCTTAATGTTTTGTGCCCATCATTAACAGTAGTCTCAAAGAAAAAAAAAATAAAAACAGTAGCATGAAATGTGTTCATGCATTCATTGTACCAAATGCCATTGCTGCATAATCCTTTGGTGTTTTGTTGTACTTCCCACAGAAATTATAAATTATCCTTGATGATAATACAAAAATTTCTTTTTTTTATTTTAAATTTTATTTTATTTTTAAACTTCACAAAATTGTATTAATTTTGCCAAACATCAAGATGAATCTGCCACAGGTATACATGTGTTCCCCATTCTGAACCCTCCTCCCTCCTCCCTCCCCATACCATCCCTCTGGGTCATCCCAGTGCACTAGCCCCAAGATGATGATTATGGGTTCAATAACTGAAAGGTTTTAATGTCAATGTTTCATCCTATTTTACTTTGTAAATCAAAATAACAACAGAGGTTCAAGTAAACCAATTATATTGATCCCTAGGTGGGTAAGTTTGCCCTGCTTCACTACTTTTGTTTACACTCCTCTTATCATAAATGTATTATTCAAATGACATTTATTTAGTCAGTATTTTAGAAAGCCATAAAGTAGTTTAGGATATTAGATTATGGATAAAATCAAAGTCTTAATATAATGCTTATCTTTTTCACTGAGATGTTAAATAGTATACTTTATACTTAGTAGAATATATTAATTATGTAAAAGAACAAAGTGTCATTTCTTCTTGATGATGACACAAAGAACAAACAATATAGATAGATGAAGCCATCTTTCTGCAGGTATAACTTCATTTCAAGTGATGTGTAGTAAATTAGTTACTTATGAGAATAGTTTGCCCTCATTGCTCTCAAAGGCCCATCAATCTAAATGCAAATTAATATAATAAGAGAAAAATCTAGGAAAATTTTCTATGTTAATAACTAACGTATTTGGACATGTTCATTCAGTCTAAATAGTGACAAGTTCAAGATAAGATCTGAGTACTATTATTTTCAACTTAATGAGAGGAAAATACAGAGGCTCTCTGGAAGATATGGGAATTCTCGAGGCTATTAATGTGTTTTCTAAAGTGTTCTATACTTTCTTTGGTCTTCCCTGGTGGCTCAATGGTAAAGAATCTGCCAGGCAGTGCAGGGGACACAGGTTCCATTCTTGGTCCAGTAAGATCCCTGAAGAAGGGAATGGCCACTCCAGTATTCTTGCTTGGAGAACCCCATGGAGGCTGGCGTGCTACAGTCTGTGAGGTAGCAAAGAGTCAGACATGACTTAGTGGCTGAAGAGTGGCAACAGCATACTTTCTTTAGAAAAATCAATAACGATTAACTTCAAAATTCAAGTACATATTCTGAGTACATGAAAACGCACTTCTTTGGGAGTGATGTTAGCAAAATGGCAGAATATAATCCTCCCTTGGGATCTGAAGGGGACTGTTTATTGGACACGGATGCCAAAATCCAAAGAAGCTTAAATCCCTTATATAAGTGGTCTAGTTCAATTGGCTCTTCTTATCTGTGGGGTTTCACAACCTTGGATTCAACCATCCCTGGATCAAGATCGCCAACTTGTGTTCATCTGCTTAAACAATAATTTGGTAGCCATTTGTGAACAATAGTGCCTTGATGTGAGCTTTGGGATCCAGAAATGAATTTCAAAAACTCTGGGGAAGCCTAGGAACAAGGAGACAGGCTTTAAAGAAGGAAGTCTGTGACATTGTGGCAGGCTTTACAAAATAGTCCTACCTATAGATCAGAAGCAGCCGCATGGGCTTAGAGACTTGGCTCCAATCCCACTAGACTGCAGTGTGCAACAACTGCACACTGTGCAGTGTCCCACCCACCAAGGGACACAAAAATAATCGCACCTATTCACATCTCTGGTAATAGGCATCATTGACCACAGACCTGACCACAGATCCTGAAGTGACCCTGCTACATGGCTCCCCACCTACACTGTCAAGTTACCAGATGCAGTCCTTCATGGCCAAGGATTTGCAAGAAGCTTGCTCAGGGACCCAGTAGCAGCCACATCCATTATTCCACTTCTCCCAAACCCGCTGTCTGTAGATTTGGTTGCAGCTGTGGTCTGGCCCCAGCAGCAGTCTCCTCTATCTGAGGATCTATCAAGAATCATGCCTACCCATACCTCTGGCAAGAAGTCTGCCACCAGAAGACCCAACTGTAGAGCTGGGACTACCGTGTAACCTGGGTCCAGCCTGATCTGATTCTATCCCAGAGTCAGATACATGAATCTGAGGACTTGGCCAACAGGTACAAAAAAATGTGCTCAACCTTGCAAATCATCAGGAGAATGCAAATCATATCCACAATGAAATAACCATCACACTTGTAAGAATTGTCATATCAAAAGACACAGGTTAGAGCAGACTGCTACCATGTCCTGCCCACCATCTGCCACATATGATGGGATGTTGCACCAGAATCTTGCTTCAGACATGTAAACTCCCCAATTAAATATCCATTAAACCAGTGATGTCTCTTTACAAAAAAAAAAAAGAGAGAGAGAGAGGGAGAAATAATAAGGGTTGATCAGGATGTGGAGAAATTGGAACCCTTGTGCACTGTTGGTGAGGATGTAAATTCACACAAACACTACGGGAAGCAATATGGAAGTTTCTCAAAAAATTAAAAATAGAAATTGCATAATATCCAAAAATCACACTTCTGAGTATCTATCTTAAGGAGCATCTCAAAATAATATCTTGAAGAGATATTTGCACTCCTAAGTTCACTGCAACATTATTTACAATAATCAAGACATGGACAAAGTATCTTTCCATTCAGTTCAGTTCGGTCGCTCAGTTGTGTCCGACTCTTTGCAACCCCATGAATCATAGCACACCAGGCCTCCCTATCCATCACCAACTCCCGGACTTCACTCAGACTCATGTCCATTAAGTCAGTGATGCCATCCAGCCATCTCATCCTCTGTCACCCCCTTCCCCTCCTGCCCACAATCCCTCCCAGCATCAGAGTCTTTTCCAATCAGTCAATTCTTTGAATGAGATGGCCAAAGTACTGGATTTCAGCTTTAGAATCATTCCTTCCAAAGAAATTCCAGGGCTGATATCCTTCAGAATGGACTGGTTGGATCTTTAGGCAGATGAATAGATAAGGAATACATGTATATAAAATTAAATATTGTTCAGTCATAAAAATGAAAACTTTGCCATTTGTGAAAACATGCATGAGAGTTGAGTGCATTTAACTAAATGAAGTAAGTCATATGGAGAAAGACAAACACCCTATAATTTTACTTATGAGGAACTTGAATCAAAGTAGAATGTTGGTTACCAGGGGTCAGCACTTGTGAGAGATGGGTTAAGATGATCAAAGAGTATGAGCTTTCAACTGTAAGATGAATAAGTTCTACTGATAACCATTCTAAAGAACTAAAGAGCCTCTTGATGAAAGTGAAAGAGGAAAGTGAAAAAGTTGGCTTAAAGCTCAACATTCAGAAAACGAAGATCATGGCATCTGATCCTATCACTTAATGGCAATTAGATGGGGAAACAGTGGAAACAGTGTCAGACTTTATTTTTCTGGGCTCCAAAATCACTGCAGATGGTGACTGCAGCCATGAAATTAAAAGACACTTAATCCTTGAAAGGAAAGTTATGACCAACCTAGACAACAGACTGGTTCCAAATAGGAAAAGGATTATATCAAGGCTGTATATTGTCACCCTGCTTATTTAACTTATATGCAGAGTACATCATGGGAAATGCTGGGCTGGAAGAAGCACCAGCTGGAATCAAGATTGCTGGGAGAAATATCAATAACCTCAGATATGCAGATGAATCCACCCTTATGGCAGAAAGTGAAGAGGAACTCAAAAGCCTCTTATGGAGGTGGAAGAGGAGAGTGAAAAAGTTGGCTTAAAACTCAACATTCAGAAAACGAAGACCATGGGATCCGGTCCCACCACTTCATGGGAAATAGATGGGGAAACAGTGGAAACAGTGTCAGACTTTATATTTTTGGGCTCCACAATCACTGCAAATGGTGACTGCAGCCATGAAATTAAAAGATGCTTACTCCTTGGAAGAAGAGTTATGACCAACCTAGATAGCATATTGAAAAGCAGAGACATTACTTTGCCAACAAAGGTCCATCTAATCAAGGCTATGGTTTTTCCTGTGGTCATGTATGGATGTGAGAGTTGGACTGTGAAGAAAGCTGAGTGCCGAAGAATTGATGCTTTTGAACTGTGGTGTTTGAGAAGACTCTTGAGAGTCCCTTGGACTGCAAGGAGATCCAACCAGTCCATTCTGAAGGAGATCAGCCCTGGAATTTCTTTGGAAGGAATGTTTATAAAGCTGACACTCCAGTACTTTGGCCACCTCATGCGAAGAGTTAATTCACTGGAAAAGGCTCTGATACTGGGAGGGATTGGGGGCAGGAGGAGAAGGGGGTGACAGAGGATGAGATGGCTGGATGGCATCACTAACTCGATGGACGTGAGTCTGAGTGAACTCTGGGAGTTGGTGATGGACAGGGAGGCCTGGCGTGCTGTGATTCATGGAGTCATAAAGAGTCGGACACAAATGAGGGACTGAACTGAATTGAACTGATAGAGCATATTAAAAAGCAGAGACATTACTTTGTCAAAAAATGTCCGTCTTTTCAAGGCTATGGTTTTTCCAGTGGTCATGCATGGATGTGAGAGTTGGAATGTGAAGAAAGCTGAGCGCCGAAGAATTGATGGTTTTGAACTGTGGTGTGGGAGAAGGCTCGTGAGAGTTCTTGGACTGCAAGGAGGTCCAACCAGTTCATTCTAAAGGAGATCAGTCCTGGGTGTTCATTGGAAGGACTGATGTTGAATCTGAAACTCCAGTATTTTGGCTACCTGATTTGAAGACCTGACTCATGGGAAAAGACCCTGATGCTGGGAAAGATTGAGGGCAGGAGGAGAAGGGGACGACAGAGGATGACATGGTTGGATGGCATCACTGACTCAATAGACAGGGGTTTGGGTGGACTCCTGGAGTTTGTGATGGACAGGGAGGCCTGGCTTGCCACAGTTCATGGGGTTGCAAAGAGTCAGACATAACTGAGTGACTGAATTGAACTGATGACCATTCTGACCAGTGTGAGGTTATATCTCATCGGTAACTCTCTTGCACTGCTGGTGGGAATGTAAATTGCTATAGCCACTATGGAAAAAAGCATGATGATTCCTTAAAAAAAAAAAAGAATCAAAATACCATGTGACACAACAATTCCACTACTGGGAATATACTCTGAGAAAACCATAATTAAAAAGACACATGTATCCCAATATTCATTGCAGAACAATTAACAATAGCTAGACATGGAAGCAACACAGATGGCCATTGACAGGTTATGGATAAACAATCTGTGCTTTCTATATACAATGGAATATTAAGTTCAGTTCAGTTCAGTCACTCAGTCATGTCCGACTCTTTGCGACCCCATGAATCACAGCACTCCAGGCCTCCCGGTCCATCAGCATCTCCCTGATTTCACTCAGACTCACGTCCATCGAGTCAGTGATGCCATCCAGCCATCTCATCCTTTGTTGCCCCCTTCTCCTCCTGTCCCCAATCGCTCCCAGTATCACAGCCTTTTCTAATGAGTCAACTCTTCGCATGAGGTGGTCAAAGTACTGGAGTTTCAGTATTAGCATCATTCCTTCCAAAGAAATCCCAGGGCTGATCTCCTTCAGAATGGACTGGTTGGATCTCCTTGCAGTCCAAGGGAATCTCAAGAGTCTTCTCCAACACCACAGTTCAAAAGCATCAATTCTTCGGCACTCAGCTTTCTTCACAGTCCAACTCTCACATCCGTACATCACCACAGGAAAAACCATAGCCTTGACTAGATGACCCTTTGTCGGCACAGAAATGTCTCTGCTTTTCAATATGCTATCTAGGTTGGTGATAACTTTCCTTCCAAGGAGTAAGCGTCTTTTAATTTCATGGCTGAAGTCACCATCTGCAGTGATTTTGGAGCCCAAAAAAATAAAGTCTGACAATGTTTCCACTGTTTCCCCATCTATTTCCCATGAAGTGATGGGGCTGGATGCCATGATCTTCGTTTTTGAATGTTCAGCTTTAAGCCAACTTTTTCACTCTCCTCTTTCACTTTCATCAAGAGGCTTTTGAGTTCCTCTTCATTTTCTGCCATAAGGGTAGTGTCATCTGCATATCTGAGGTTATTAATATTTCTCCCAGCAATCTTGATGCCATCTTGTGTTTCTTCCAGTCCAGCGTTTCTCATGCTGTACTCTGCATCTAAGTTAAATAAGCAGGGTGACAATCTACAGCCTTGATGTACTCCTTTTCCTATTTGGAACCAGTCTGTTGTTCCATGTCCAGTTAACTGTTGCTTCTGACCTGCTTACAGTTTTCTCAAGAGGCCGGTCAGGTGGTCTGGTATTCCCATCTGTTTCAGAATTTCCAACAGGTTATTGTGATCCACACAGCCAAAGGCTTTGGCATAGTCAATAAAGCAGAAATAGATGTTTTTCTGGAACTCTCTTGCTTTTTCCATGATCCAGCAGATGTTCCAATTTGATCTCTGGTTCCTCTGCATTTTCTAAAACCAGCTTGAACATCAGGAAGTTCACGGTTCACATATTGCTGAAGCCTGGCTTGGAGAATTTTGAGCATTACTTTACTAGCGTGTGAGATCAGTGCAATTGTGTGGTAGTTTGTGCATTCTTTGGCATTGCCTTTCTTTGGGAGTGGAATGAAAACTGACCTTTTCCAGTCCTGTGGCCACTGCTGAGTTTTTCAGATTTGCTGGCACATTGAGTGCAGCACTTTCACAGCATCATCTTTCAGGATTTGAAATAGCTCAACTGGAATTCCATCACCTCCACTAGCTTTGTTTGTAGTGATGCTTTCTAAGGCTCACTTGACTTCACATTCCAGGATGTCTGGCTCTAGGTCAGTGATCACACCATTGTGATAATCTGGGACATGAAGCTCTTTTTTGTACAGTTCTTCTGTGTATTCTTGCCACCTCTTCTTAATATATTCTGCTTCTGTTAGGTCCATACCATTTCTGTCCTTTACTGAGCCCATCTTTGCATGAAATGTTCCCTTGGAATCTCTAATTTTCTTGAAGAGATCTCTAGTCTTTTCATGTCTGTTGTTTTCCTCTATTTCTTTGTATTGATCGCTGAGGAAGGCTTTCTTATCTCTTCTTGCAATTCTTTGTAACTCTGCATTCAGATAGCCTTCCTTTTCTCCTTTGCTTTTCCCTTCTCTTCTTTTCACAAGTATTTGTAAGGCCTCCACAGACAGCCATTTTGCTTTTTTGCAAACCACTTCAGTATTCTTGCCTTGAGAACACCATGAACAGTATGAAAAGGCAAAATGATAGGATACTGAAAGAGGAACCTCCAGGTCAGTAGGTGTCCCATATGCTACTGGAGATCAATGGAGAAATAACTCCAGAAAGAATGAAGGGATGGAGCCAAAGCAAAAAGAATACCCAGCTGTGGATGTGACTGGGGATAGAAGCAAGGTCCGATGCTGTAAAGAGCAATATTGCAGCCATAAAAGGAATACCTTTGAGTTGTTGCTAATGAGTTGGATGAACCTAGACCCTATTCTACAGAGTGAATTAAATCAGAAAAACAAATATCATATATTAATGTCTATATATGGAATCTAGAAAGATGATACTGATGAACGTATTTGTAGGGCAACAATGGCGATGCAGAACTAGAGAACAGACTTAAGAACATGGGATGGCGGAAGGAAAAGGGGGGATGAATGGAGAGAGTAGTATGGAAACATATACACCGCATGTGTAAAATACATCAGATCAGATCAGATCAGTCGCTCAGTCGTTTCCAACTCTTTGCGACCTCATGAATCATAGCATGCAAGGCCTCCCTGTCCATCACTAACTCATGGAGTTCACTCAGACTCACGTCCATCGAGTCAGTAATGCTATCCAGCCATCTCATCCTCTGTCATCCCCTTCTCCTCCTGCCCCCAATCCCTCCCAACATCAGAGTCTTTTCCAACGAGTCAACTCTTCGCATGAGGTGGCCAAAGTACTGGAGTTTCATCTTCAGCATCATTCCTTCCAAAGAAATCCCAGGGCTAATCTCCTTCAGAATGGACTGGTTGGATCACCTTGCAGTCCAAGGGACTCTCAAGAGTCTCCTCCAATACCACAGTTCAAAAGCATCAATTCTTAGGTGCTCAGCCTTCTTCACAGTCCAACTCTTATATCCATACATCACCACTGGAAAAACCATAGCCTTGACTAGACGAACCTTTGTTGGCAAATATTGTCTCTGCTTTTGAATATGCTATCTCGGTTGGTCATAACTTTCCTTTCAAGGAGTAAGGGTCTTTTAATTTCATGGCTGCAGTCACCATCTGCAGTGATCTTGGAGCCCCCCCAAAAATAAAGTCTGACACTGTTTCCACTGTTTCCCCATCTATTTCCCATGAAGTGATGGGATAGATGCCATGATCTTCGTTTTCTGAATGTTGAGCTTAAGCCAACTTTTTCACTCTCCACTTTCACTTTCAAGAGGCTTTTTAGTTCCCCTTCACTCTCTGCCATAAGGGTGGTGTCATCTGCATATCTGAGGTTATTGATATTTCTCCCGGCAATCTTGATTCCAGCTTGTGCTTCTTCCCGTCCAGCGTTTCTCATGGTGTACTCTGCATATGAGTTAAATAAACAGGGTGACAATATACAGCCTTGACGTACTCCTTTTCCTATCTGGAACCAGTCTGTTGTTCCATGTCCAGTTCTGACTGTTGCTTCCTGACCTGCATACAGATTTCTCAGGAAGCAGATCAGGTGGTCTGGTATTCCCATCTCTTCTAGAATTTTCCACAGTTTATTGTGATCCACACAGTCAAAGGCTTTGGGATAGTCAATAAAGCAGAAATAAATGTTTTTTTGGAACTCTCTTGCTTTTTCTATGATCCAGCGGATGTTGCCAGTGGGAATTTGTTGTATAATGCATGTAGCTCAAATCAGGTGCTCTGTGATTACCTAGAGGGGTGGGATGAGGTGGGAGGTGGGAGGGATGTTCAAGAGTCAGGAGACATGTGTATATCTAATTCCTGTTTATGTGTGGCAGAAACCAATACAATATTGTAAATCAAGTATCCTTCAATTAAATATAAATGAGTTTTTAAAAAGATGAATAAGTTCTGGGAAGATGATGTTGTTCAGTCACTCAGTCGTGTCTGACTCTTTGCAACCTCATGGACTGCTGCATGCCAGGCTTCCCTGTCCTTCACCATCTCCTGGAGCTTGTTTAAACTTGTGTCTATTGAGTCAGTGATGCCACTCAACCATCTCATCCTCTGTTGTCCCCTTTTCCTCCTGCCTTTAATCCTTCCCAGAATCAAGGTATTTTCTAGAGTTGGCTCTTTGCATCAGGAGGTCAAAGTACTGCAGCTAATGTATAACAGAGTGGTTACAGTTAACAGTACTGAAGTATTGGTACCTGAAAGTTGCTGTGAGATTAAATCTTAAAAGTTCTCATCCCACAGAAAAAAATTGTAAATTATGTGAAGTGATGGATGTAGTAACTAACCTAATTGTGACAGTCACTTTGCAATATACATGTCTGTCAAATCATCACTTATATACCTTAAACTTACAAAATGTTGTATGTTCGTCACATCTCAAGAAAGCTAGAGGGAACATAGCCCTGCTGACATCTTGATTTTGGAATTCTAGATTCCCGAACAATGAGTCAATACATTTCTTTGGCTTTAAGCCACTTAGTTTTTGGTACTCCATCATGGAAGCATTTAGAAACTGTCAGAAAGCCTCGCTCACATAGACTGCTTCTCACTCTCCTCAACGTGACCTCCTATGATATTTAATATCATAATATTCAGAGTTCCTATGTTTTTTATGATTTGACCACCAGAATATACATGCTGGGAAGTTAATCTGTAATATTTTATAATATTTATTTTAAAAATGATTGCCTATAATGTGCCAGTCACTTTTTAAGGTTTTAAAGATAAATTATTTAAAAAATAATATTGATTATCTAAAGATGTTTGGAATCATGGCACTTTTGTTAAAGTAGACTTATCGAATAATGATCCCAAAGAGATTTAATACAAACAATATGGGAAGTAAAATGAGACATGTTATCTGGTTTTTGGTACTGTATATATGCAGGTTTCTATCTCTGACCTGATCCATATTTCTATCTAAGTTTTAATCTCTATCTCTGTGTACACATTAGCCATTTAATTAGGAGGAAAAAGAAAGAAGGCTTCATTTGCAACAGAAAAAACAAAATTTGATGGACTTAGAAATCTATATATTCAAAGATAGTGTCACTATGCATAGTTCTATAATAAAAATACTAGAATTTCATTTGTATATTATACACTGTAAGAAAAATTGTGATTGATTATGTAGTTTCTGGAGAAAATCATAAACCTTGTATTACTATTCAGAAAAGTTAATTAAAATGCCAATAGCATCTTAGGATTTACTTTTAGAATAATCAAAAAAACTAAAATTATTCTATCTTGAAGTCAGAGTTGTATCATATGAAAATGAAAGCAATTCTAGCAACAAAATAATATCAGGACAATGAGGCATCATAATGGTTATGTCATTATGAACTGATAGCTTTATATTAACTTTGTGAATTCAAAAGTGTGTGATACTGCTATGTCTAAGCAAAAATATTGTTGCTTATATAAACCTATTTTAAATTTATATATCCAAACCTAAGTTATCACTTTTAATTAATAAATTGTAACATTCTTAACCATAAGCATATAAGAAGGTATGTTTTAAACAAAACTTAAACAATGTATTACATTTACATTTTATTTTTTTTCTTCTTTTTTTTTAAATTTTATTTTATTTTTAAACTTTACAATATTGTATTAGTTTTGACAAATATTGAAACGGATCCGCCACAGGTATACATGTGTTCCCCATCCTGAACCCTCCTCCCTCCTCCCTCCCCATACCATCCCTCTGGGTCATCCCAGTGCACCAGCCCCAAGCATCCAGTATCGTGCATTGAACCTGGACTGGCATCTCGTTTCATACATGATATTATACATGTTTCAATG
Organism: Bos mutus; assembly: GCF_027580195.1. Classification (NCBI taxonomy): domain Eukaryota; kingdom Metazoa; phylum Chordata; class Mammalia; order Artiodactyla; family Bovidae; genus Bos; species Bos mutus. Next base: position 47,308,859 of record NC_091636.1, on the reverse strand, counting down.
CCATTCTCCCAAATCCTCCCACCCTCTCCCTCTCCCACAGAGTCCATAAGACTGTTCTATACATCAGTGTCTCTTTTGCTGTCTTGTACACAGGGTTATTGTTACCATCTTTCTAAATTCCATATATATGCGTTAGTATACTGTATTGGTGTTTTTCTTTCTGGCTTACTTCACTCTGTAAAATTGGCTCCAGTTTCATTCACCTCATTAGAACTGATTCAAATGTATTCTTTTTAATGGCTGAGTAATACTCCATTGTGTATATGTACCACAGCTTTCTTATCCATTCATCTGCTGATGGACATCTAGGTTGCTTCCATGTCCTGGCTATTATAAATAGTGCTGAGATGAACATTGGGGTACACGTGTCTCTTTCCCTTCTGGTTTCCTCAGTGTGTATGCCCAGCAGTGGGATTGCTGGATCATAAGGCAGTTCTATTTCCAGTTTTTTAAGGAATCTCCACACTGTTCTCCATAGTGGCTGTACTAGTTTGCATTCCCACCAACAGTGTAAGAGGGTTCCCTTTTCTCCACAGCCTCTCCAGCATTTATTGCTTGTAGACTTTTGGATCACAGCCATTCTGACTGGCATGAAATGGTACCTCATAGTGGTTTTGATTTGCATTTCTCTGATAATGAGTGATGTTGAGCATCTTTTGATGTGTTTCTTAGCCATCTGTATGTCTTCTTTGGAGAAATGTCTATTTAGTTCTTTGGCCCATTTTTTGATTGGGTCATTTATTTTTCTGGCGTTGAGCTGTAGGAGTTGCTTGTATATTTTTGAGATTAGTTGTTTGTCAGTTGCTTCATTTGCTATTATTTTCTCCCATTCTGAAGGCTGCCTTTTCACCTTGCTAATAGTTTCCTTTGATGTGCAGAAGCTTTTAAGTTTAATTAGGTCCCATTTGTTTATTTTTGCTTTTATTTCCAATAATCGGGGAGGTGGGTCATAGAGGATCCTGCTGTGATGTATGTCAGAGAGTGTTTTGCCTATGTTCTCCTCTAGGAGTTTTATAGTTTCTGGTCTTAGGTTTAAATCTTTAATCCATTTTGAGTTTATTTTTGTGTATGGTGTTAGAAAGTGTTCTAGTTTCATTCTTTTACAAGTGGTTGACCAGATTTCCCAGCACCACTTGTTAAAGAGATTATCTTTAATCCATTATATATTCTTGCCTCCTTTGTCAAAGATAAGGTGTCCATATGTGTGTGGATTTATCTCTGGGCTTTCTATTTTGTTCCATTGATCTATATTTCTGTCTTTGTGCCAGTACCATACTGTCTTGATAACTGTGGCTTTGTAGTAGAGCCTGAAGTCAGGTAGGTTGATTCCTCCAGTTCCATTCTTCTTTCTCAATATAGCTTTGGCTATTCGAGGTTTTTTGTATTTCCATACAAATTGTGAAATTATTTGTTCTAGCTCTGTGAAGAATATCGTTGGTAGCTTGATAGGGATTGCATTGAATCTATAAATTGCTTTGGGTAGTATACTCATTTTCACTATATTGATTCTTCCAATCCATGAATGTGGTATATTTCTCCATCTATTAGTGTCCTCTTTGATTTCTTTCACCAGTGTTTTATAGTTTTCTATATATAGGTCTTTAGTTTCTTTAGGTTGATATATTCCTAAGTATTTTATTCTTTCCATTGCAATGGTGAATGGAATTGTTTCCTTAATTTCTCTTTCTGTTTTCTCATTATTAGTGTATAGGAATGCAAGGGATTTCTGTGTGTTGATTTCATATCCTGCAACTTTACTATAATCATTGATTAGTTCTAGTAATTTTCTGGTGGAGTCTTTAGGGTTTTCTATGTAGAGGATCATGTCATCTGCAAATAGTGAGAGTTTTACTTCTTCTTTTCCAATTTGGATTCCTTTTATTTCTTTTTCTGCTCTGATTGCTGTGGCCAAAACTTCCAAAACTATGTTGAATAGTAATGGTGAAAGTGGGCACCCTTGTCTTGTTTCTGACTTTAGACGAAATGCTTTCAATTTTTCACCATTGAGGATAATGTTTGCTGTGGGTTTGTCATATATAGCTTTTATTATGTTGAGGTATGTTCCTTCTATTCCTGCTTTCTGGAGAGTTTTTATCATAAATGGATATTGAATTTTGTCAAAGGCATTCTCTGCATCTATTGAGATAATCATATGGTTTTTATTTTTCTATTTGTTAATGTGGTGTATTACATTGATTGATTTGCGGATATTGAAGAATCCTTGCATCCCTGGGATAAAGCCCACTTGGTCATGGTGTATGATCTTTTTAACGTGTTGTTGGATTTTGATTGCTAGAATTTTGTTAAGGATTTTTGCATCTATGTTCATCAGTGATATTGGCCCGTAATTTTCTTTTTTTGTGGGATCTTTGTCAGGTTTTGGTATTAGGGTGATGGTGGCCTCATAGAATGAGTTTGGAAGTTTACCTTCCTCTGCAATTTTCTGGCAGAGTTTGAGTAGGATAGGTGTTAGCTCTTCTCTAAATTTTTGGTAGAATTCAGCTGTGAAGCTGTCTGGACCTGGGCTTTTGTTTGCTGGAAGATTTTTTTATTACAATTTCAATTTCCCTGCTTGTGATGGGTCTGTTAAGATTTTCTATTTCTTCCTGGTCCAGTTTTGGAAAGTTGTACTTTCTAAGAATTTGTCCATTTCTTCCACGTTGTTCATTTTATTGATATATAATTGTTGATAGTAGTCTCATGATCCTTTGTATTTCTGTGTTGTCTGTTGTGATCTCTCCATTTTCATTTCTAATTTTATTGATTTGATTTTTCTCCCTTTGTTTCTTGATGAGTCTGGCTAATGGTTTGTCAATTTTATTTATCCTTTCAAAGAACCAGCTTTTGGCTTTGTTGATTTTTGCTATGGTCTCTTTTATTTCTTTTGTATTTATTTCTGCTCTAATTTTTAAGATTTCTTTCCTTCTACTAACCCTGGGGTTCTTCATTTCTTCCTTTTCTAGTTGCTTTAGGTGTAGAGTTAGGTTATTTATTTGACTTTTTTCTTGTTTCTTGAGGTATGCCTGTATTGCTATGAACTTTCCCGTTAGGACTGCTTTTACCGTGTCCCACAGGTTTTGGGTTGTTGTATTTTCATTTTCATTCATTTCTATGCAAATTTTGATTTCTTTTTTGATTTCTTCTGTGATTTGTTGGTTATTCAGCAGCGTGTTTTTCAGCCTCCATATGTTGGAATTTTTAATAGTTTTTCTCCTGTAATTGAGATCTAATCTTACTGCATTGTGGTCAGAAAAGATGACTGGAATGATTTCTATTTTTTTGAATTTACCAAGGCTAGATTTATGGCCCAGGATGTGATCTATCCTGGAGAATGTTCCATGTGCGCTTGAGAAAAAGGTGTAATTCATTGTTTTGGGATGAAATGTCCTATAGATATCAATTAGGTCTAACTGATTGTATTCTATTGTATCATTTAAAGTTTGTGTTTCCTTGTTAATTTTCTGTTTAGTTGATCTATCCATAGGTGTGAGTGGGGTATTAAAATCTCCCACTAATATTGTGTTATTGTTAATTTCTCCTTTCATACTTGTTAACATTTGTCTTACATACTGCGGTGCTCCCGTGTTTGGTGCATATAACCATAGACATCTTGTAACTCATTACTGGACACTTCATTGCACTCCAGAGAGAAGAAATACTGCTCCACCCGCCAGAACACTGACACAAGCTTCCCTAACCAGGAAAACTTGACAAGCCACCTGTACAAACCCGCACACAGCGAGGAAATGCCACAATAAAGAGAACTCCACAAACTGCCAGAATACAGAAAGGACACCCCAAAATCAGCAATTTAAACAAGATGAAGAGACAGAGGAATACCCAGCAGATAAAGGAACAGGATAAATGCCCACCAAACCAAACAAAAGAGGAAGAGATAGGGAATCTACCTGATAAAGAATTCCGAATAATCATAGTGAAATTCATCCAAAATCTTGAAATCAAAATGGAATCACAGATAAATAGCCTGGAGACAAGGATTGAGAAGATGCAAGAAAGGTTTAACAAGGACCTAGAAGAAATAAAAAAGAGTCAATATACAATGAATAATGCAATAAATGAAATTAAAAACACTCTGGAGGCAACAAATAGTAGAATAACAGAGGCAGAAGATAGGATTAGTGAATTAGAAGATAGAATGGTAGAAATAAATGAATCAGAGAGGATAAAAGAAAAACGAATTAAAAGAAATGAGGACAATCTCAGAGACCTCCAGGACAATATTAAACGCTACAACATTCGAATCATAGGGGTTCCAGAAGAAGAAGACAAAAAGAAAGACCATGAGAAAATACTTGAGGAGATAATAGTGGAAAACTTCCCTAAAATGGGGAAGGAAATAATCACCCAAGTCCAAGAAACCCAGAGAGTCCCAAACAGGATAAACCCAAGGCGAAACACCCCAAGACACATGTTAATCAAATTAATAAAGATCAAACACAAAGAACAAATATTAAAAGCAGCAAGGGAAAAACAACAAATAACACACAAGGGAATTCCCATAAGGATAACAGCTGATCTTTCAATAGATACTCTTCAAGCCAGGAGGGAATGGCAAGACATACTTAAAATGATGAAAGAAAATAACCTACAGCCCAGATTATTGTACCCAGCAAGGATCTCATTCAAGTATGAAGGAGAAATCAAAAGCTTTTCAGACAAGCAAAAGCTGAGAGAATTCTGCACCACCAAACCAGCTCTCCAACAAATACTAAAGGATATTCTCTAGACAGGAAACACAAAAATGGTGTATAAATTCAAACCCAAAACAATAAAGTAAATGGCAACAGGATCATACTTATCAGTAATCACCTTAAACGTAAATGGGTTGAATGCCCCAACAAAAGACAAAGACTGGCTGAATGGATACAAAAACAAGACCCCTACATATGTTGTCTACAAGAGACCCACCTCAAAACAGGGGACACATACAGACTGAAAGTGAAGGGCTGGAAAAAGATTTTCCATGCAAATAGGGACCAAAAGAAAGCAGGAGTAGCAATACTCATATCAGATAAAATAGACTTTAAAACAAAGGATTTGAAAAGAGACAAAGATGGTCACTACATAATGATCAAAGGATCAATCCAAGAAGAAGATACTTTTACATTTTCTAAGTAAAATATCCCAGTTGGTAGAAATATCAAAAACAGTAACATATTTTATAGTACTTACCATGTGCCAGGCACTACTACAAACAAGACACATTTGTGTGATACTTACTTGTGTGTATGCATATGCATTTTACATTCAATTACCTTCACATTTAAATGGAAATGCATTGTTCTTATTAGTACTTTCAAATTAAAAAAAAATGTAAGTAATATAACTCAGATTTCAACTTTAGCAATCTGGTTCCAAAAAATCAGTGCTTTGAAAACTATACAAGGACAATATACATCTTAAGTAAAAGTATTAAAGGTAAAAATGTATGGTGCTGTTAAAAAGAAAAAACTCACGGAAGATGATTTATTTTCAAATTTGGTGCATATTTATCTGTGATTCAGAGAATTATATATTTTTTTGAGTATGAAAGAATTAAGATCAACATAAATTATATTTCCCTTACATTTTGGTTTTGTTTGGGTTTATTTGACTTGATTATACTGATGATATACTGTCATTTTTTTTCTTTTTCTCCTTTCTTTTGTGTCTTATGAACAAGGAGGAGCATAAAACATGCCTTCCCACTATGGAAATTCCTTCAAAATAACTACTTCTAAATAAAAGGATGTTGAAGAGACTCTTCCAGTGCTGTTCCACTAAAAGATGGAAGCAATATTTATGTTTGATGTTGTTGATCAGTGGCTAAGTTGTGTCTCTTTGCCACCCCATGGACTGCAGCAGGCCAGTCTTCCCTGTCATTCATTATCTCCATGAGTTTGTTCAAACTCATGTCCATTGAGTCAGTGATGCCACCCAACCATCTCATCCTCTGTTCCCCCATGTTCTCCTTTTGCCCTCAGTCTTTCCCAGCATCATAAGAAATAAAATGAAGTTTTAAAGGTTTTGTTGAAAAAGATATCATTATGTTTGTCCAAAAATATTTGATGAAAAGTATCTGGTAATAAGGAATAAATAATTAAATAAACAAATTAATCTAATGTTTAAAGTCTGTCTTCTTTTTAAAATTTGTTTTTAACTGTTTGACAATAAAATAGAATATCAAAAAAATAGTTTAATACAGTTTCCTTCGTAGGCATAATTTAACCAAAAAAAATCCCAATGGTTTTAAAGTTAACAAAGATCTCTAACAAATCTATTTTTCTAGTCTTTAAATCCTGAGACAAAAATGGAATTATTACCCTTGTGTTTTAAATTAGGCAACTGAAGTAAGATTATCTGATAATGAAAAGGTGACAATTTCTGGAGGGCTATAGTTGGACAGGATGTGGGGAAAATCTATAATGGTTCTTATTTCTGAGCTTTATCTCTGATATAAAATATTTTACTCTATATTGAATTATTACTATTTCCAATTAATTTTAAATTATCTACAGAACACAATGTACAAATTAGTATTGCCTTTAAAGATTTCAGGTATCTTCCTGTTAAATTTGAATTCATATCTCTAATAGTAAATTAGAAAACTTGCTATATTTATTTTATGTATTTAGCTATTAACAGGGAGAAGGCAATGGCAACCCACTCCAGTACTCTTGCCTGGAAAATCCCATGGATGGAGGAGCCTGGTAGGTTGCAGTCCATGGGGTCGCTAAGATTCAGACACGACTGAGCGACTTTACTTTCACTTTCCACTTTCATGCATTGGAGAAGGAAATGGCATCCCACTCCAGTGTTCTTGCCTGGAGAATCCCATGGACGGAGAAGCCTGGTAGGCTACAGTCCATGGGGTCACCCAGAGTCAGACACGACTGAAGCGACTTAGCAGTAGCAGCTGCAGCTATTAACAACACTGATTATATTTCAGAACTTATTTGGAAAACTTCAATTTTGCTTTTTGTGAAAATAATTTAGGATAGATCAGAGAACACTACTTTTGTATTCTAGACACAGAAAGTCATTTTCCTAAGTTGGCTATTTCAGAACAGTAATACTTGATGTATTTCACTTCTTAAGCCAATATAAATAAACATCAAAATTGATTTTATAGTTTATCCCTCACAGAAATTTAATTATTGCCAGTAAAAACAGGTCACATGTAGATGTTAAATGAAACTATTTCTAACCTGAGGAAATGTTTCACAAATACTCTTTGGTTCATCAGTCTTTCCTTCTCCTTTAAATATTCCCATAATGTCAGCTTCATTTTTATTCTAAGACTAAAAATTTATAGAAAATAATTAATAGGGACACCTTCTAATTCTACCTACTTCATAGTTAACCCTTGTACTCAAACTTGATTGGATAAGAAATTTAATCCAGTAATCCCCAAGGAAAAGAAATAATTTACACAGCACATGGAATGTATTATACAAATATTATACTTCCTACTAGTCCTAGAATACTTGGGATTGAGTCAAAATAGGTTACTGTGTGCTCATACTAATGGCTCTACTGACGTTATATATTTTAAGGAAGTATTAAAAATCTTTGCTTACCTATCCACATAAACTGTAAATAGTTATGGCAGAAACAGAACTGTTTAGGCACTGAAGCTGGTGTTCTGAGAAGCATAAGGTAGAAAACCATCAATAGATGACCAGAGAATAAAAGGATAAAATGAAGAATATGGCATGATTAGAAATGTCCTATTAGACTAAAAGACTAGTTTAGATAGAGAAAGGTATCAGATGGAGTTGAGGACTAAACAAATGTCATTTATTCAGTAGTTTAAGGCAGAATGGAAAAGTGAAAATATTATTGCCTTAAAGATGATTATTCACATGATTATAATAATGTTTTTGGTAAGTTACAATTTTAATCTCTCACTTTCGATCTAGGTAACTTCAAATAAGTTATTTAATATTCTGGTACATCTAAACTGTGACCTGTCTTGGCTAAACTCTATACTAACTTCTAACTGACATTCTCTAATCCATAAATCCAGAAAAGAGGTCATGGTCAGAGCTAATGTTGAGGAATTAATACAATTAAACTGCCAAAATAGATAGTTTAACTTGGAAGTCATGTACAAAATGTCTTAAAATGATATGAGAATATAGCCATGAAACCAATTAGAAGGAGTTTGGAAGGGTTTAGATAAAAATACAAAAATCCTATACTCTTACTGATACTTACAACAGCAGTAAAAAGACATTGTAAAGTTAGAAACCCACACTTTCTGTTAAATTTGCTACTCCCATGCCAGTCTCTTGGAATAAATCTCTGTAACGGTTTTGAGTAATCTGTAATTCTCTATGAATCGAGATTCAGCACAGCAGCAGAGCAGTATAGTCAATACAATCAGTACTAATAGCTTCAATGCAGAGAGTCAGAGAGGTTAACTTTTTTGGGGCAAAAAAAATCATCAAAAAATTCGACAAAGTGGAAGGCTGCCAGTTCCCAAAGCAGAGTGGTCAATAAACATCACCCCTGGCTCCTAGCAGCAACTTTCTCTGTGCTTCACTTCAGACCTGAAAGAAGATATTTAGGAGGAATCTACATCATAGCATGTGCACACAAGTGTGCTAAGTCACTTCAGTTGTGTCAGACTCTTTGTGACCCTATGGACAGTAGCCCATCAGGTTCCTCTGTCCATGGGATTCTCTAGGCAAGAATGCTGGAATGGGTGGCCATCCTCTTCTTCAGGGGATCCTCCTGACCCAGGGATCAAACCCAGGAGATATCTCTTATGTCTCCTGCATCAACAGGCACACTCTTAAACCGTAACGCTACCTGGGAAGCCCATATCATAGTGCAAACAAACCCAGTGATAGTATAAATTTCTTTAATTTGCACAGGAAATTCATATTCATTCCTATTTCAAATTAATGCTATGATTGAAAGACAAATGACTTTGTACTATTCATGACAAATATTTTGGAGAGCAATACTTGTATGATGTTATACATTGCTGCAGAAGAAATAATTGATAGTTAAAACAAATATATAATAAAATACTGTTTATATGTTTTAGAGTTGACAACTTGATTAATGTACATCCATCACCGTGAATGGCAACATAAATGCCAGGCCACGAATTCTGTAATTACCATAATCTTTCATAGAAGAATTAGAATTAAAGAGAAGGTTGACAGCTTTCCTCACTGGAGAAACTAAAGTATAAGATACATCGTGCTAGACCTTAATTTTAATGGCATGCTTCCATCTATTTTGTTAGTAATGAACTTATACAATGTGGGTCACAAAACAATGAAAAAAGACAGAAACAAGAATTAATATGGAGGGGAAATATATTCCACTTCTACAACTTTCTAAGAATGTCTTAAATTCTTGAGCAACAACAGAACATCCCAAAATAAATTTTGTGTTAATATTACATAAAATAAAATTCCTTTTTATTTTAAACTTAAAGTTGAGAAGACAGTAAGTTCAGATGAGTTGATAATTCAATCACCAGTAGAAAGTAAAGACTAGTAAAAGTAAGAACATCCGATGCATAAGTTAGCAGCATTACCAGTAACTACTATCTATTGTTCTGTAAGTTTGAAAACAATTAATATATAGTAAGTCTAGTTTTGAATATAGTCATCCTTTTATATTATTTCCTATGGAAACTATAATCCTAAAAATTATAGAATAAGCAACAGTTAAATAATGGTAACAGTATTTAATTCATAGTTTATCTATATTTTTTCCAGGTAAGCAGTGTGAACTTAATATTCTAAGTCACACTTAATACTCAAAGTGTGACTCAAAACTGGGTAAGAGGTCCAAATACTTATAATCTAAAGTGTTTTAGTTCTATTTTTCCTAGTGCAAACAGTCCCGGAACAACAACAAGAACTTTAAAAAAAAGAGGAACCTGATAATTTTTTCTACATTCCATATGATGGTAAGAAGGATTTTTATGTAGGTCTCCAGTCCTCCAAATTATAGTAAAATTTTAGATCAATATATGTCTAAAACCTAAACCATTCATTGACATTTATTGAGGAATCTGTGAGAAATAGGTAAAATAATCCAACAAAATTATGCTAGTATATCTACATTACATACCAAAGAAGAAACAGAGTCACAAAGTTAATAACAAAACACTACCTTAAAAGGAAATAACAGAAATGAGCTTTTGCCTCTCACTTCTTGATTATATACATTGCAGAGATGAATTGGGATTATAAATGTGACTTGAAATGCTTAGATCAGAGAAAAACCTACAGCCTATTTCCATGAAATAAAATTAGCCACCATAGGGGACCAGGTTTCTGATTATAATAAGTAGTTTTGTGATGAGAATATTATGAAATAGTTCTGCACACGTTTGATTTAAACTGTTTTTGAAACATTTAAGTAAAAATGAAAGTAGACATTTTAAGTGAAGAGACTCAAAAAAATAAAAAATTGGGCTGGAGCTACAAACTTCTGTGTCTTCTAGCAGGACAGTATCTGAAGCTGTGTATGTGGACAGAGGGGCCTCCCTTGAGGTTCAGATGGTAAAGAATCTGCCTGCAATGCAGGAGAGAAGTACTATACAATGAAAGAAAATCAGATCCATTATAGTGCACTAAGTCTTGATAATTACCAGCATTAACTGGATGGTGGAGGAGACTTATTCTGCAACAAGGACAAAGAAAGGGTTCAATGGAAATAATTTGTTCGGTGAATGCAAGGGAAGAAAATGTCTCAATATAAGATTTTCAACAATATCTGAAGCTGAGAAGAGCTACCTACGTTTAGGAATGAACCAATACTTGAGAACATAGCTTAAGTCTGTGTTACAAGTAAGATGAGTTTAAGTGGAGAAATGAACCTAAGATCAAGAATAAGTGGGTGAATTTAATGCAGAAGATTGCTTACCTAGGTAAATGAAAATCAGAAGTCAAATAGGATGATGCCAAAATCAAGGTAGTTGTCAGTAACAGAAGCTGCTACCAGCCTGAGGCTACAAGAAAAAAGGAGAGGAGGAAGTTTCCCCAGACTAGGAAGGCAAGGGAATTCATGTATGGGAATCTGGTACTGCAGTGGGCTTTTTCTGGTGAGAGCTGGAGTGACAGAGAAAACTCTGCTACTCCCAGAAGGATTGTGTGAGGTTGAGAGTTGGGGATTGTAACAGACTTTAATAGTAACTAAAATTTTCAAATGTTCCTGTAATATCAAATACTCATTGACTACAGCAGGTATTGTATGTGTGTGTGTGTGTGTGTGTGTGTGCTCAGTCACTTAGTCCTGTTGGACTCTTCGCAACCCCATAGACTGTAGCCCACCTGGCTCTTCTGATCATGGGATTGTCCAGGCAAGAATACTGGAGTGAATTGCCATTTTCTCCTCTGGGGGATCTTCCAGCCCCAGGTATCAGATCAAACTCATGTCTCTTGCATCTCCTGCAGTGGCAGGTAGAATCTTTATCACTAGCACCCAATGGGAAGCCCAGCAGTTATCCAAATAATGAGCATTTAATTGGCTTTTTGCCCCCTCTCTTTCTTCTTGCTCCTTCCCTCTTTCCTTTTGAGATAAGCTCTTAAAGATTTACTTCATTCTCAAATTTACAATCTGCCCCATGTATAAGGCTCATCTTTGGAGAGAAATCCCCATTGACATTTTTTGCTAAAAGTAGCCCCAAAGAGCAGACTCTCAGTATAGAATTCTTGATCTGGGTTAATTCCTGGGTAGATGGCAAGAAAAACCTGGTTGCTGTAGTGGGTGTAATAACCCAGGCCCTGCTGCAGCATCACAATGATTACCTATGGAGGTATGAAATGAGGTGCAGGTTAATGGGAACCATTAGCTTATGTTGCACTGTTCCCAAGTCTTTGAAGAATAAAGCAATTTCACACACAGCTCACTTTATAAGCTTGTATGCATTCTTTTAATAGTCATTTTTTATGTTGTTCAGTCACTCAGTCGTCCAACTCTTTGTGACCCCATGAACTGCAGCATGCCAGATTTCCTGATCTCCTTCATCATTCCCAGAGTTTGCTGAAACTCATGTCCATTGATTTGGTGATGCCATCCAACCATCTCATGCTCTATCATCCTCTGCTCCTCCTTTCTTCAATCTTTCCCAGCATCAGGATCTTTTCCAATGAGTCAGCTCTTTGCATCAGGTGACCAAAGTATTGGAGCTTCGGCTTCAGTATCAATAGCCATTTTGCAGATTGAAAAAAATTACATTCAAGGGGAGTTCCATTGTAGTAAGAAGAACTAAACCCAGGGCATCAGACTTCAGTTTGACATCACTTTGGCCCTTTGTGGCAGAGGTGAGAGTTTATCCTGCTGATCACCATCTCTTTTATTTGTGCTTCTGTGCCCAGTGGTCAGCAAGCAGACCTGGAAGGTCAGGGTTAAAGTCAGGGAAGCCCTGTCTGTGGAAGGGAGAGTCCTATCCCACCAACTGGTCAGGAACAGGAAGAGTAAGGGCAGGCTTGGTCTCACCATCCTCTTCCTGTTCCTGACCAGTTGGTGGGATAGGACTCTCCCTTCCACAGACAGGGCTTCCCTGACTTTAACCCTGACCTTTAAGCCAGCTGACAGTACAGATGGTCTACCTTGGGTCACCAGAGACCCTGGAAAGTCAGAGTTCAGTCCTCCCAGGAGACTTTGCATACAAACTTCAAATGTTACTATGTAAAATTTGTATATGTTAATCTTACCGCCCCCCCAAAAAAAAATCATCCCTTTCAGAAAGTATCTCTCATCACTGGTAAAAACTGTTGAAGTAGATAATATATTATAAATATTCAAAAGGATCACCGAGCCCCCTGGGCCTCAAAACATCTAAAGCCTGTGTCCAGCCTTGTGGGCCATAGGGCTCCTACCACTTGAAAGAAAATCAGGATGTCCAGAAGCATTGAGGGGTGGGGTTGCTGAAAGCTGAGGGAGCCTTCTCAGGTGATATTTTCTTTCTTTAACACATTTTAACTATAGTTAATAATAAAACTAGGATAGACATATTAGCATTTAATTCTTTCCATTTAAGGCTGAAATTGGGCTTCCCAGGTGGCCCTAGTGATGAAGAACCCTTTGTCAATGCAGGAGACATAAGAGAGGCAGGTTCAAGCCCTGGGTCAGGAAGATCACTCCAGTATTCTTCCCTGGAGAATCCCATGGAAAGAGACGCCTGGTGGGCTGCAGTCCATTGCGTCACAAAGAATCAGACACCACTGAAGTGACTTACCACACAAGGCTGAAACAGCATTTTCATTCTCCACCTTCATTTTCAAGGATTGGTAATTTTCTAGAACTATTACCATTCAGGCTGACATTTTGTTTCAAGCCCAGAGGTGAAGTGTCCAGGAAACTTTCTCAAGCAGGGCTGAGTGCTAGAATGTACTCAAGTCACATTCTATTTTTTTAATTAAATTATAGTTGACACATAGCATTAGTTTTCAATGTTCAGCATAATAATCTGATATTTGTATGTATTGCAAAATGTTTATCAGAATAAATTTTGTTAACATCCATCACAAGATAATTATTTTTCCCTTGTATTGAGAAATGTTAAGATCCACTCTCTTAGCAACTAAAAGAAAATATTTCTATAAGGAACAGTGCTAAATTAAGTTAATTTATTTTATTACATTATTTGATTTTGTGCTATGCTTAGTCCCTCAGTTGCATCTATTGGTGACCCTTTGAACTGTAGCCCACCGGGTTTTCCTGCCCATGGGATTTTCCAGGCAAGAATATTGGAATAGATTGTCATTTTCTCCAGAAGATCATCCCAATCCAGGGGCTGAATCCGTATCTCCCGTGTCTCCTGCATTGGAGGTGAATTCTTTACTACTGAACCACTGTGGAAGTACCATAAACTCATGGGTAAGTTAATTAATAAATATAAATCTTTATTAAATAGATTTGGAAGACCAGACAGGGGATAGATCTCACACTCTGCGATGAGAGCAGAGCCCAACTAAATGAAATATTCCTCTTCTTTCCAGGCACTGACTCCGTCCGTTAAAAGCCATGGACTCTTTGTTTACTGTTGGGCGTCCCCTGTGGAACTAGTGGTAAAGAATCTGACTGCCAGTGCAGGAAATGTAAGAGAAGAGGGTTTCAGAAGACCCCCTGGAGTAGGAAACGGCAACCCAGTCCAGTATTCTTGCCTGGAAAATTCCATAGACCGAGGAGCCTGGAGGGCCACCGTACATGGGCCAACAATGACTCGAACATGACTGAGTGACTGAGCACATACACACACACATTTTTTTTCTTTTTTTTTTTTTACTCTAACCCTCCCAACTTCTTTTTCCTCTCTATAGAATCACTTTCCTTCTCTTGCTCTGAAGGGACTTGCAAGTGGCTAGCCATTGTAACTGACCCCTAATTGCAATTCTCTACAGATTCTGAATAAAACCATCATGGTTAGGGAAAGATCTGGCAGTTTGTTTATCTAAGGTCAATAGTTTTATATTCACTTTATTAACTGTGCCTATATAAGAATATGTTTTTGATTTTAAAACAACTATCAATCAGTTTTATTTCAATAGGTATAAAACCACAAGAATTTTTTTGTATGCAATTATAAATTGCATATTTATATCACTAGGAATTTAAAGTAGATTTTACTCTGTAAGTTCCTTAACTTAATACAAATACTTTTTAATAGAACTCTGTGTTCCATCAAAATGCAAATTTTCATATTAGTACAAAATTTGCATACATATTAACAAACTCTATTTTTTTCTTTAACATTAACTTTTTAGAACAAAATTATAACATTTACACAAATGACAGATTTTTTTCATCTTTGGCAAAATGAATTCCCAAAAGGTGTAATTCGTTTGCATTATTTGATTGGAAAAAATAAAACTGTTATTGAATTAATTTACTTCTCTCATTGAAAGATCTAATGACACATATTAAATTGGTGTGTGCTCTTAGCTGTTTGTAAAGTATTTCTTGTGCTAAGGGAGCCAGTGTAAAAGAGTCAGTGCATGTATCTAGATGTTCTATTGATGGGAGGGCAATGTTTGGATAAATAATAAAATAAAAATGTATAAAACTTATGGTAGTTTTCAAAAAATCTCCTGATTATGTTGTGATATGGCTTTCACATGAATGGATTAAACTCATGTAACACCAAATTGAATATGCTTTGAGTCATTGTAGTTCCCAAAACTGTTTTGAAAGTTTAAATTTAAAGATAGTTCATTTGCTAAGAATTGCAATTAGGTTTGTCAATAGAATTAGTAAGCAATATTTAGATTCAGAAATGAAGCCTGAATCAGTATATATAATAAAATTATCATTTTTTTTTGTTTTATTTTAGTTTTAGCCTACAGGTCAAATTTTGGGTTAAGAATCTCAGTGATTCTTAAAGTAATGTCTATATCTATACAGGATTAAGTTATTTTTCCTTTAGAAATTCAATAGTGGCATGATACAAATAAAACTTTTAAAAAGCATTAGACACATCTATGTGTTCACATCTCCTTTCAGTTGAGACTGTAATCTACAAATCATCACTTGCCACCTACCTCTACAAGGATTAAATTATGAGCCATTGCAGTTGCTCACCATGAACATCTCCTGAAAGGTGATTATGGTGATCAGGGATAAGAGGTTGTGTATTCTGGGAAAAGCGGCAGAACAGGTCTTTAGATAGTAAGATGTTTTCTGGAGAATATTTTATAAACCCAGTTGTTGCATTGCCTTGTATTTAGAAAAGCACTAAAATCCTTCACAGTGATGTCTGCTCCTTGTGACTAGTAACAACCTTCACAAGACCAACAGAAATCTTCTGCAAAATATGTGCTTAATCATAATACTTCCATTTCACCAAAATCACGTATACCCTGAACTTCTCCCCTACCACTTTGGAGTACTTTCCCAGAACTACTGAAATGCTGTCTTCTGGGATGTAGTCCTCATTTTGCCCCAAATAAAGCTTAGCTCATTACAGTCACGTTGCACATTTCTTTTCAGCTGTTGAGACTCTTGACCATGATCTAAAATGGTCAGATCATAGTCTCATCTAACATTACTTTTGGGGTTAGTTTATGTGAGTTTTTACTTCTTCAGAGTCATGCAAATACTTTATTTGTTCCAATCTGCTTAAAATGTATTGGAATGCAACTCTGCAGACTGTTTTAAAGGCATTTTCTTTCTGTTAAAAGTAATTTTCTTTATCTTATAAAAATAGTTCAAATCTATTAAAGTTTCAAACAATTAAACAAATATTTGTTTTTTTATGTGTATGTTGTCATAAAAAAATCAAAGAATAGTTCATATTAAGTAACAGTATATTTTGTGTATTCAAAAGGTTTTCAAAATGTTTGTTCCTTTCTTAAATGAATCTTCTGTTTTATTTGATTGTTATATTGAATCTTATACTCTGTCTAAATTAAACCTTGTTACCAAAAAGCTCTGCTGTGCTGTGTTTTGGTTGCTCAGTCATTTCTGACTCTTTGCGGCCCCATGGACTATAGCCCTTCAGGATCCTCTGTCCATAAAATTCTCCAGGCAAGAAGACTGGAGTGGATTGCCATTTCCTTCTCCAGGGCATTTTCCTGACCCAGAGATTGAACACAAGTCTCCTGCATTGCAGACTAGAGTTCTTTACAACTAAGCCACCAGTTTCATTAAGCCATAATGGAAAAAAAATAAAATAAATTGTATGTATACAGCTGAATCACTTTGCTGTAGAGCAGAAATTTGCATAACACTATAAATCAACTATACTTCAATTAAAAATAATAATTAAAATAAATTATTCCAACTTTGAGAGATTCCAGACAATTTCACAAGCGATATGTAAATATTCTGAAGACAACTGAAGTTAACAGAGTGAGATTATTTTTCCCAGAAAAGAACTAAATTACATAACATACAGGGTGCACACACATACACACACACAAACATGCACACTTACTCAAATTTTAGCCAAAATTATGGATTGTAAATTATGTTTATTCTTGTCAAAATTATTATTAATATTATAATCAAGGATTAAAGTCACTGGTTGCTTCCTCAATCTCCAGTTAAGTCAAAAGTCTGTATTTTTACAAGTATAAAATCAATGAAAGTATCATAAGCTTAAACTTAGCTGTTTTCTTACTCCTTGTAGTTCAAGTATATGTAAAGTGAATCTCAGTTTCTTAACATGATTTGTTGACCTGAGTAATATTTACTTTATAAAAAGTTATATATATTACATAATTTAATTAACTATTAAACAATGACTTCTTTCCATTCTCCATCTTAAAGAGTAATTATTTGTCTTATTTTATACTATGTTTCTTCATTTGAGCATGAAATTTTGAAATATGAAAATTCTGAATATGAAATATGAAAAGTTTATATGAAAATCAAAATATTTGTATTGTTTTCTGGAAAAATTTAGTGTAGGTACAATAAAAAAGTGAAAGTGAATGTGTTAGTCACTCAGTCATGTCCAGCTCTTTTAAACCCCATGGACTATAGCCCACCAGCCATACCTATCCATGGGATTCTCCAGGGAAGAATTCTGGAGTGGGTTTCCATGCCCTCTTCCAGGGGGGTATTTCTGACCAAGGGTTTGAACCTGGGTTTCCTACATTACAGACGGATTCTTTATCATCTGAGCCACCAAGGAAGCCCAATACAATAAGAATTATCATCAATCATTATCATTATGATTGCTAATGATTAGACATTCATTAAAATATTTTTGTGTCACTGTTTATAATGATTTTTTTTTTTTGCTGAATGAATGTTGTTCATTATATCTTTTCATTTTTTTCTTATAACAATTGCTTTTTTGTATGTTTGTGTGGGAACTCTTCATTTTGATTCTAAGTTTTAAAAATTAATTCAAACAATGGTTAAAATTTTTTTTGTCTTTCAATCACCGCCTTTTCCCCCTGACTCCAACTTCCCAATTTTGATTTCTATCAAGATTTCAAGTTTCCCTCATTCTCAATATCATAAATGTTTAAAAAATTACAATTGAATTTATGTATAAGAAAAAGTATAGATTTTTCTAAAAGTAAAAAGCTGATTTAATGCTTCATGGTTTCAGACATCTATAATTCTTCCATTATGATGCTAAAACAAATATGCCCTACTACCTTGTGGCATCTCTTCCCATCACTTCAGTTCAGTTCAGTTCAGTTCAGTTGCTCAGTCGTGTCTGACTCTTTGCTTCATGGCATGTAAATGGGAAAAAATGGAAACAGTGACAGATTTTATTTTTTGTGCTGGAAAATCACTGTGGATGATAACTGCAGCCATGAAATTAAAAGATGCTTGTTCCTGGGAAGATAAGCTATGAAAAACCTATACAGCATATGAAAAAGCAGAGACATCACTTTGCTGACAATGGTCCATATAGTCAAAGATACGGTTTTTCCAAAATCACTGCAGATGGTGATTGCAGCCATGAAATAAAAGACGCTTACTCCTTGGAAGGAAAGTTATGACCAGTCTAGATAACATATTAAAAACCAGAGATATTACTTTGCCAACAAAGGTCCATCTAGTCAAGGCTACGGTTTTTCCAGTGGTCATGTATGGATGTTAGAGCTGGACTGTGAAGAAAGCTGAGCACCGAAGAATTGATGCTTTTGAACTGTGATGTTGAAGAAGACTCTTGAGAGTCCTTTGGACTGCAAGGAGATCCAACCAGTCCATCCTAAGGGAGATCAGTCCTGGGTGTTCATTGGAAGAACTGATGCTAAGGCTGAAACTCCAATACTTTGGCCACCTCATGCAAAGAGTTGAGTCATTGGAAAAGACTCTGATGCTGGGAGGGATTGGGGCAGGAGGAAAAGGGGACGACAGAGGATGAGATGGCTGGATGGCATCACTGACTCGATGGACATGAGTTTGAGTGAACTCCGGGAGTTGGTGATCGACAGGGAGGCCTGGCGTGCTGCAATTCATGGGGTCGTAAAGAGTCGGACACGACTGAGCAACTAAACTGAACTGACTTATGGTTTTTTCAGTAATCATGTACAGATGTGAGAACTGGACCATGGAGAAGGCTGAGTGCTGAAGAATTGATGTTTTTGAACTGTGGTGCTGGAGGAGACTCTTGAGAGTTCCTTGGACAACAAAGAGATCAAAGCAATCAGTGCTGAAGCTAAAGCTCCAGTACTTTTGCTGCCTGATGTTAAGTACTGACTCATTAGAAAAGACCCTGATGCTAGGAAAGATTGAGGGCAAGAGGAGAAGTGAGCGAGAGGATGAGATGGTTGAATGGCATCACTGATGCAATGGACCTAAGGTGTGAACAAACTCTGGGAGATAATGAAGGACAGGAAAGCCTGGCCTGCTGCAGTTCATGGGAACACACAGAGTTGGACATGAGTGAACAACAGTGTTCTGATCCACATGGAAGTATCTTACGTAATGGTCACAGGATGTAGGAATAGATTTTAAAAACAAGGATGAAATGTAGAACTTCACCAAAAATTCACACTCTGCCCTCCTATCATCAACATTATGTGATCTCACATCTATTCCTACCTAGAAGTGAGGCTTAGAAATTGTATGGTATTCTGGGTAGGCCTGCATCTGTGGGAAACCAAAAACCTTTGTTAATAAAGAAGAAAGAAAGGGAGAGAGAGAGGAAGGAAAAAAAGAAACGAAGGAGGGAGGAAGGAAAAATAGTTAAAAAGGGCAATTGGTATTCTCTGTCAATTTGGATTCCTAGTTACTTAAAAGTTTCATTTTTTTCTTTTTTAAATCAGAATTATGTGTATGACATTTACTTAACATTTTTTCATATACATTCAGATTATTCTTTCTCAATTGATTGCTTTAAATTGCTATAGTTAATATTGTCTTGCATCTGAAGTATCATTTATTCCTGATATATGGCTTCTTAATTTGGAGTGAAATATTCTTTTAATTATCTATTAATTCATTTTCTAAAACTTTTATTTAGAATTCTGTGTATAGTATCAAGTATGGAACTTATGTATATCCATATATAAATGCATGTATAAAGATAAATATATAATTTAGCTTTATATGTTATCTCATGAGTTTTTTGAGTTTTGAAATAGACTTAATAATTTTAAAATGAATGTGAAATATTCAGAATTTATCTGAAATATGTACACATATACACACAAACACCAATCATGACTAATTTGGTGTCTCTAATGTTCTTTGGAGAAATTAAAAATATATTAAAAATCAGCTAGTTTTCAAATTTATTAGTATTGTTTGTACCTTGTACTATTTTGTGTAACTTAAATTTTACCCATGTCATCTATATGATGCACTTTCCATTTCTAATTCTCTTTTTATCTATTTGTATTTCTGCAATTAATTTTTTGTTAATTAAATTGTCAAGTACTTATCTATTTTGCTTCAAAATCAAGCAAGCTGCTGCATTTACTTATCAAATTTATTTTGTTTTGACTCACATTATCCCCGCTGTGATTTCAAGGGAAAGAATATGAATGACACACACTGGGCTTTGCGTGATGAGGTTGTACGACCCTGGGATATGAGTAGCATAGTATCTCAGTAGACATAATTGTGCCTCTTTACATCCTTCGAGAG
Source organism: Bos mutus (assembly GCF_027580195.1). NCBI lineage: Eukaryota > Metazoa > Chordata > Mammalia > Artiodactyla > Bovidae > Bos > Bos mutus. The sequence goes on along the minus strand of NC_091636.1, from coordinate 47,288,324 downwards.
GGAAATTATAGGTTTATTATATGTAGGTAGGCTCTTCTGCAGGCTTCCCAGGTGGCACTAGTGGTAAAGCACTGCTTGTCAATGCAGGGGATATAAAAGACATGGGTTCAATCCCTGAGTTGAGAAGACCCCTTGGAGAAGGAAATGGCAACCCATTCCAGTATTCTTCCCTGGAGAATCCTATGGAGAGAAGAGCTTGGCAGGCCACACAGTCCATGGTGTCGCAAAAGAGTCAGACACAACTGAGCAACTAAACAACAACCATAAATTCCTTTTGCAGGGGTGCAGACACTGGAATTCCCTTGAGAATGTAAATTATTTCAAGATTATTTTGAGTGTTTAAATTTTCACATGATTATCCTTTGCTGAAGGGTGATCAGGAAGGGGAGGGAGCTGGATTGTGCTAGATACATTTTATATCATACACCACATCATTTGAGCCTCACTGGGCAAAATGTTTATTAAAAACAAAAATGAAGATTTTAATGAAGAACTCTAAAATATGGTGTGGAAGATAGTACATAGGAAAATAAAACTGAGATTTACATAGGTCAATCAGATGGCAAAGTGTAGCATACAATTGGAGAAGGCAATGGCACCCCACTGCAGTACTCTTGCCTGGAAAATCCCATGGAGCGAGGAGCCTGGTAGGCTGCAGTCCATGGGGTCACTAAGAGTCAGACACGACTGAGTGACTTCACTTTCACTTTTCACTTTCATGCATTGGAGAAGGAAATGGCAACCCACTCCAGTGCTCTTGCCTGGAGAATCCCAGGGATAGGGGAGCCTGGTGGGCTGCCCTCTATGGGGTCGCACAGAGTCAGACGGGACTGAAGTGACTTAGCAGCAGCAGTAGCAGCAGCACACAATAGGGAGATTATGTTTCTGTTATATGCCTAACTCAAGGAACATTGTGTCAACTCAAGGAAGTTCAGATTGATAGCAAAGAATCTAATAGTGAACACCATCAGCAGAGAAGCAAAAAAAAAATCCTTGATGTAAGAGCAGAGAGTTGCTACAAAAAATACTTGCATGCAGGATACAAAACAACAACAAAAAATGCTGCCAAGAGGCTCTAGGTGTGTTTATTATTACCACAAGAGGTAGTGGCCAAAAAAACAAAACAAAACAAAACTGTGACACATTTGCTGCTCTTAACAAAGAGAAGTGAGGTCTCTGTGAACTCATGAACACAGGCTGCTGACTGTTTTGATTAAGTGTGGCAGAAGTGATGCCAAGTGACACCCAAGGAAAGATTAGAAAAAGCCTTACAGCTTTCCCTTGGCCTTTTGACAAGCTGGCACTATTGGAAGAGTGGCTCTTTGAACAGGGTGCTCAAACTCTCCTTTTCTGGCCCCCATGCCAGACCATGAGAAGTTCAAACCACGTAGAAAAGCCACATGCAGGTATTCTGATCAGAGGTATTAGCTGAGTTTAGCCGGAGATTGATCTCAACCCAAGCATCAAATATTAAAAAAGAAAAGAAAAGAAAGAAACAGCCTCCAGTTTATTCCAGCCCTTACTTTCTGTGTCACTCCCGGGTCACCAGATGAAGCTCCATACATTGTGCAGCAGGAACAAGCTATTAATATCTCTGCTGTGTCCTCCCTAAATCCCTGATGAGAGAAACCATGACCATAATCAAAGATTGTTTTATACCTCTAAATTGGGGTAATTTGTAATGCAAAAAAGTAACCAGAACAAATATGAGGTAGCCAGGATAGAAATTTTTGCAATAGGCTGAGGACAGAAAAAATACATGGAGCCCAGGAACAGGAAATTTGCATTATTAATATGCATACTTGCCTTGGGGCTTCCCAGAGGGTGCTAGTGGTAAACAACCCACCTGCCAATGCAGGAGACAGGAGATGTGTTCGGATCCCTGGCTCAGGAAGATTCCCCTGGAAGAGGGAATGGCAATTTATTCCAGTATTCTTGCCTGGACAATCTCATGGACAGAGGAGCCTAGTGGGCTACAGTCCATGGGCTCGCAAGAGTCTGATAGGACTGAAGCAACTTAGCACCAGCAGCAGCAGCAGCGTATTTACCTTTTCATATCTATTTTGAAATTATGTCATAGATCTAAATATATAATAGATAGATAGATGATAGATAGATAATAGATGCTGTCTGGTAGATAACATTCATTTGAAGTAAATACCACATTTATGAGTGTGTTATTTGCTGAGTCATATCTGACTATTTGTGACCCCTGGCTTGTAGCCCACCAGGCTCCACTGTTCATGGAATTCTCCAGGCAAGAACACTGGATTGGGTTGCTATTCCTTTCTCCAGAGGATCTTCCAAACCCAGGGATTGAACCCATGTCTCCTGAATTGCATAAAGATTCTTTACCATCTGAGCCACCCGGGAAGCCTTATTTATGATCTACTAATATATGCCAAATGTTCCTGTGGATTTTTCAACACATAATATTAGTTTGCTTCTTAACAAGACAGAAAATAAGTGAAAGATTTCTTTTTAGAAAATTATTAAATATTTTAAGAAAAGTTGATAAGTAGCTAATGTGTTAATCTTTAATATATTATTTCCAAATATTAGATGTAGCTACCACTTAAAATGTTTGTTATACTAAAAGTATATTTCAGGAAACAAATTGACAGATTAAAATTAGATTTAAAAAGAATACATTTGAGTCAGTTCTAATAAGGTGGATGAAACTGGAGCCTATTATACAGAGTGAAGTAAGCCAGAAAGAAAAACACCAATACAGTATACTAACGCATATATATGGAATTAAGAAAGATAGTAACAATAACCCTGTGTACGAGACAGCAAAAGAGACACTGATGTATAGAACAGTCTTATGGACTCTGTGGGAGAGGGAGAGGGTGGGAAGATTTGGGAGAATGACATTGAAACATGTATAATATCATGTATGAAATGAGTCGCCAGTCCAGGTTCGATGTATGATATTGGATGCTTAGGGCTGGTGCACTGGGACGACCCAGAGGGATGGTATGGGGAGGGAGGAGGGAGGAGAGTTCAGGATGGAGAACACATGTATACCTGTGGCAGATTCATTTCAATATTTGGCAAAACCAATACAATATTGTAAAGTTTAAAAATAAAATAAAATTAAAAAAATAAATAAATAGAAGAAAAAATTAGATATAATATGTTGACACTTTAATATTATTTAAATAATTTTAAGCATTAGTTCTGCAATATTCAAATAATTCAAATATTTATTTGGTGTTGCTTTGTTTTCATAAGTTTATCACGGTATAGTAAAATTAGAATTATACATATGCTGTGATTCAATTTCATTAATGTATTTGTTTTTGTTGGTAAGTTGCTAAGTCATGTCCAACATTTTGTTACTACTTGGACTGCAGCGTGCCAGGCTTTCCTGTCCTTCAGTATCTCCCAGAGTTTGCTCACACTCATGTACATTGAGTCAGTTATGCCATTCCATCCTCTGTTGCTCCCTTCACCTCTTGTCCTCAATCTTTCCCAGCATGAGGGTCTTTTCTAATGAGTTAGTTCTTCTCATCAGGTGGCCAAAGTATTGGAGCTTCAACTGCAGCATCAGTCCTCCCAATGAATATTCAGGGTTGATTTCCTTTAGGACTGACTGTTTTGATCTCCTTGCAGTGCAAGGAACTCTCAAGAGTTGTCTCAAGCACCACAATTCGAAAGCGTCAATTCTTCAGCACTCAGTCTTCTTTAAGGTTGAACTCTCACATCCATACATGATTACTGGAAAAAATATAGCTTTGACTACACAGAACTTTGTTGGCAAAATGACCTCTCTGCTTTTTAATACACTGTCTAGGTTCGTCTTAACTTTCATTCCAAGGTTCAGGCGTCTTTGAATTTCCTGACTGCAGTCATGGCCTGCAGTGAATTTTGAGCCCAAGAAAATAAAATCTGTCACTACTTCTAATTTTTCCCCTTCGTTTGGCTATGAAATGATGGGACCAGATGCCATGATCTTAGTTTATTGAATGCTGAGTTTCAAGCCAGATTTTTCACTCTCCTTTTTCACCCTTATCAGGAGGCTCTTTAGTTCCTCTTCACTTTCTGCCATTAATGTGGTATCATCTGCATACCTGAGGTTGTCGATATTTGTCCTGGCAATCTTAATTCCAGTTTGTGATTCATCCAGCATGTAAGTTAAATAAGCAGAATGACAATATACAGCCTTGATGTACTCCTTTCCCAATTTTGAACCAGTCTGTTGTACCATGTCCAGTTCTAATTGTTGTTTCTTGACCCATATACAGGATTTTCAGAAGACAGGTAAGGTGGCCTGGTATTCCCATGTTTCAGAATTATCCACAGTTTGTTGTGATCCACAGAGTCAAAGGCTTTAGTGTAGTAAATGTTTTGATGAAACACCCTTACTTTTGTACATAGGATTTTCCCAGCAAGAATACTGGAATGGATTGCCATGTCCTCCTCTGGGGCATCTTCCCAACTGAGGGATAGAACCCATGTCTCCTGCATTGCAGGCAGATTCTTTACCACACAACACCCTTGCTGTGCATACATTCAATGAAGTACTATTGAATATGAGAAGGAAGAAAGGAAATCCTGGCATTATCCAGAGCATGGAATTCCTTGAGGGCAGTATGATAAGTGGATTAAGTCAGACTAAGAATAACAAATACTGTATTATCTCACTTATATGTGGAATAATAATAATAAAAAAAATGTTCAGAGAATAGAGTAGAGTGACAGTTACCAGTGGCTGGGATTGGGGAGATACAAAGAGATATTTGTCAAAGAGTAAAAACTTCCAAGTTATAATATTAACACATTCTGTGACTCTATTTTAATATATATTTTAAAATGTTTTCTTCAAAAAAAGTAATCATATGACATTATGAAGGTTTTGAAAAAAATCACAGTGATAAGTATTTTTTCGTATAAGTATATGAAAATAGTTTACAGTTTAATCATACACAATATTACATGTCAACCATATGTCAACAAAGCTGAGGGCAAAGATTAGGTTATAAAGAGACTATGGCTTCTATACTGTGAGCAGTCTTGCTACTTACCTGGAAATGTAGCCAGAATGTTCTGTAAGTTCTGCAGAGTGAAGACCTGAAGAAAGTTTTCTACCAGCACACAGTTTGGAACTGAGACTCAAGTCCAACAAGTTCAAAAGGAAATTGGTTCAGTTCAGTCACTTAGTCATGTCCAAACAGTTAATCTAAAGGAAATCAGTCCTGAATATTCATTGGAAGAACTGATGCTGAAGCTGAAGCTCTAATAATTTGGCCATCTGATGCGAAGAACTGACTCATTGGAAAAGACCCTGTTGCTGGGAAAGATAGAAGGCAGGAGGAGAAGAGGATGACAGAGGATGAGCTGGTTGGATGGCATCATGAACTCGATGGACGTGAGTTTGAGCAGACTCTGGGAGTTGGTAATGGACAGGGAAGCCTGACGTGCTGCATCCCATGAGGTCACAAAGAGTTGGACACAACTGAATGACTGAACTGAATTGTGTGATTTACTCATTCATCTTTCTCCTGCTCACTTTTGTTGTGCAGGTAACTTATGCTTATTCATTTATTTCCCATTTATTTTTGTCTTTATTCCTTCCTACACATTTGGACTTCCATCTGGTATCCTTTAACTTGAAAATGAAAATTTTATATATATATATATATATATATATATGTAATAAAAAGTTCTAGTTTAGACAAGTTAAGTTACATTTTTAAATTTATTTAGTTTGTCTTCATTTTTTTATGGTTATCTTTTTCCAGGGTATAAGTTCCTAGGTTTACAGCTTATTTTGATTTCAGCACATAGTCTTCTTTCTTTGCTTTTGCTCTGATGGAACTTTAGGTAACATTTTTTTTTTATTTCATTCTTTTTAATGTGTCCTTCCCCCCAAACCCAACAATTTCTATGATTTCCTTTTTATATTTAGCTCTCAGCCTTTTGATTTTGATGTACCTCATTTTATTTTCTTTGTATTTATCCTATTTTGAATAAAGTGAGCTTCTTGGATCCCTGAGTTGAGGCACTAACAACATTTTGGAAAAATTCTTGGCCACTGTCTCTCCAAATATGTCTTGTATCCAGTTTTCACTCTGCTCTCCTCCTGGGTCTCCAGTCACATGCATATTAGAACAATTGATATTTTCTACAGATCTTGGATATTCTGTTTACATTTACTGAATTGTTTTTAATTCCTCTTCATTGACATAATGTAGAAACTAGCTTTAAGTTGGCTGATCTACTTTTTCTTCTGTTGCATCTAACCCACTGTGAATTTACTGATGGAATGCTTTTACTAACATTATGAAATTTTTCAGTTCTAATATTTCCATTTGCTTCTTTTTATAACTTGTCATTTCTACATTGAAAAATCACTATCTTTTTATGCATTTATCATTTTTCCAGGAGGTGCTTTATTTTATATTTTTCATACTTTAAAGGTTTTTATTACCCCAAAATCTTTTTCCATCAGTACATTTTTCTCTTGATTGTGGGTATGTGTTTATGGTACTTGGTAATTGTACAATCTTCTTTGTATGTGGGCCACTGTCTAAAACAAAACAAAACAAAATACTGGATGATGATATAAATAATATAATTTGCAGAAAAAAGCATACCTCATACCCTATCTAGATGTTAGCGTGCATGACCAATATATAGTCAGTAGCTTAGAAACATCTGAACTTTTTATAGCTATTGTTAGATTCAGTTCACTAACTTCAAACATTTTGAGGGCATAATTAAGCCCTATCTTCAGTAGAAATTGGATCTAATGAAATCTAAGTATCTTATGCTGATTTACAGTTCTGATATAATTATTCTCTATTATGGGGCGGTTCCTTTTTTTTTTGCAACCCGGTGCCAAGATTTTTTTGTTTGTTTTTGTTTTTTTGGGGAGTGGGGTGGTTGTTTCTGTTGATGTTTTCTATATCCTCTACTCCTGTCCCAATTTTTAGATTTTTCATTTCCTTCTTCTTACCACACTTTCTGGTCCATGGCTTTTATTAGGTAGTTGGCTGACTGTGTAGGCCATTCTTTTTCAGGGAGTATATGTCTGTGTCCTCCTTTTCTGCCCAAAGTACTGAGTCTCAGGTAGCTGCTTTTACCCTGGGATGCCCTTTATATCTTTTCGGACACCTGTTTCAACTCTACTTCCTGGTTCCCAGCTATTGGCATCCTCTTCAAATTTATTATACTTGCTGAAGATGGTCAGGATATGTATTTGCATGTAGGAGGAGACTCACTTAGTGACTGGAGATGCTGAGAATCCTACTTCATCTTGCTGGCTTACATTTGGCCATTAAGTGTCTCTGTGTTTCTTTTTCTTGTCTTTCTTCTTTTCCCTGTGTGTTCACTTATTATTCTGTTATGTTTCCAGAATGAACATAACTCGGGAACGTTTGTCCTACAAAAGACAATTCATTATTTGGACTTTATTTAGATTTTCTTATGTTTAATGCTCTGACAGGAAGGAGAGGGTTATGACTTTTAACTTATAATGGCTGATCTTATTGTTCTAGTGAGAGTAATGGTCATTTGTAACCACATCCTAATGAGATAAAAAATAAACATTAAATTTAATAAACATTTCATTTTAATTTACTTGCAAAGAAAAGCATCAAATGCTGATTTAACTTTTTTGTTTCTTCTTTTTTTCTTTTGGCAGCACCACACGGCCTGTGGTCTTTCCCTGACCAGGGATCAAACATGCTTTCTGCAGTGGAACCACAGTCTTAACCACTGGACAAGGGAAATCCATTGTCATTACTTTTTGTTTGTTTGTTTTACTTTTTTTTTTGATGTTCTGTTTATCCATTTGCAATTCTGTAGCACGTGAAAAGTTTAATTTTCAACATAGGAGTAACTTCTTAAAATGAGTTATAACACTTTCAGTATAATAAATGGATCATTTAAGTTCTCAATTTATATACTCAGTTTCACTTTGCTATTTGCTTTTTCCTAATATTTTTCTCTGATATATTAGCCTGTATATAAATCTGAAATTCAAATATTGACACTATTGGTAGAAATACCCAAAAGTTAAGCCAATCCACTGTTATATTTACAAGGAATTCCCTCTAAAAATGATAATGTAAAGAAAAAAAATCAAGTCATGGTAAAGAAGTCAAATATAAAGCTTAGCAGAAAAAAATTCTTATTTATTACAAATATTTGCATTTTTAACAACAGGCTAAAATTAGTTAAAAGGACTAATGTGGTTTTCTTAGTTCTGTATTTCATTCTATCACATTCTTTTTTTTTTTTTTTTTAAGGTGAGAAAATTTGTGGTGATATTTACCAGAGAAACATATGTGTACACTTTAGGATACTTGTAAAGTATGAAGATTCTGAGAAGTTTATGAAATTAAAATATTGGTTTTAAAGGTATTTTTCTTTTATTAATTAATAAATTAATATTTTCTATCTTTACTATGCATGGAATTTTGAAAAAACCCTGATGAAAAAGAATATGTGTGTATGCATTTTAATTAAGCTATTTTTATTCCATTTTATTTAAAATGTATACAACATGCTTCAAATAGATGCATCAAATATTAAAATCTTTCCAAACCTGTTCGATTTCCATTTTACTTTTTGCTAAATCATTGTAGATGTCAAGACCTTCCATTCCTAAATTATCTGACAAGTATCTTTCAGAAAAAAAGGACATTAGTTTCTGTGTAACCATAACAAAATTACTACAAATTACTTTCGAAATCAATAGTGATACAACAGTACAATCAAAGAAAATCCCTAGCTGGCTTCACCATTTCTCTTTTATCTTTTAATTTTTCAGTTCAGTCTCATACATTGCAAATTTCTATAAAATCTCTTTTAACCCCTTCAGGTTAAACCATTCCCACTGCTTCTCTCTATTCTTTATGGCCTTCAACTTTTGAAGAGTCCAGACCAGTTACCCTAGAATATGTCTTACATTGACAATTTATCTCTGTCTTTGACTTCATTCTGGTCAGTAATTTCTGGGAAGAGCATTAAATAGATGATGCCTTTCACTCCTGCTTTATGACATTCTAGGAAGTTGTTCAGTATTGACAGAAAATTTGATCAAAATTTGATCAAAAGGAGGAGAATAATAGATTTCATTCTTATTAAGATATATTTTAAGGTACAATTAAAAATAAATTATAAGGTGATTTTCTGAAACTGTATAAGTGGTCTGTTCCTCAAAAACATTCACACTATGAATTTAGCATATCTTTATTATTTTTGCCTGAATGTTTGCTTGATAATCTTTGCTTTAAATTACCTAAAAAATGGTGATTTTTTAAAATGTTATTTGCTTTACATTTATTAACTTTCTCCACTCTTTTCTCTCTCTCTTTTCATGGATTCAATTAATTTTTTAGTTAATTCAATTTGCTATAATTTATTAGTGTCATGATTATTTTTTATATTCAAATTGTCCTCAACATGGTCTTCTATTTAGTATTATATCCCACATTTTTTGGAAAATGCTATTGAGATATGACAGGACAAAAAGAATAGTGCATAAACAATTTTATTTCTTGATAAGTTTTTACAAAGGGAATGAATATTTTTATCTGTTAAATATTTAATATTTTATTTTATTTAATATTTTAATCTGTTAATCAGGTTAAGAAAATATATTTTATAAAATCTCTGCAATTCTCTTCATGTCTCCTCACAAATGCAATCCCTACAGGGAGCCACTGTCCTGACTTCCAGGTTTTTCAGGGTGGTCAGAAAAAGCTATTCCATTTCACAGGCCTGGTATTTATTATTCTTACCATGAAAAACAAATGCAACAGTCATTTGGTCATAAAAACTCTTGTTTGGAATTAATTATTCATAATACTCCTACATGTCACTAATTGCTATTATTTCACTTTTCATCATCTATATAACTGATATCAGATGCAAGGATATATGCAAATGAATTGTGAATTCTCATTTTTAAGGGTCTGTTTGCTGGTACCATTCTCGAGACCATATGCTGACCTAACCAGGTTCTATCAAAAAAGCAGAAGTTAAGCTAGTTATTTCAATTTTGAGAGGTTAATGTGAGGATGGAATATATAAGCTGTTGGACAAAGAAATATGAAACAGGGACACAGAGAATACTGAAATAATAACTTCGGGAAGAAGTACCTCCTTGCCGTGACAAAGAAGAAAGTTTAGGGGTATTAGAATCTAGAAACTTGGATAGATATATCATTTCATTTAAACTGTCAACTTGACTAGGTCATGGAATGGCTAGATGTTGGTCAAATACAATGCTGAGTGTTTTGTAAGAATACTTGAATGAGCTTAACATTTAAGTGGGGGCTTCCTTGGTGGCTCACTGGTAAAGAATCTGCCTGACAATACAGGAGACACAGATTTGATTCCTGGGTCAGGAAGATCCCCTGTAGAAAGAAATGGCAACCCAGTTCAGTACTCTTGCCTGAGAAATCCCATAGACAGAGAAGGCTGGCAGGCTATAGTCCGTCCTTAGGGTTGCAAAAAAGTGTTGGACATGACTTAGTGACTAAACAACAAAAACAACATTTAAGCCAATAGATTGAGGAAAGCTGACTGCCTTTCTCAGTGTGGGCGGAATTCATACAATTAGTTAAACATCTGATCAGAACAAAAAACCTGAGAAACAGGGAATTCCTCCCATGTGACTTCCTTGAACTGGGATATTAGTCTTTTTCTGCCTTCAGACTCAAATTGAAACATCAGCTGTCCCAGCTACACCCTTGGATCTCCTGGGTATCAGTCCTTTGGACTCATGTTGGAACTCAGACATGGGCTTTCTTGGGTCTCCAGCTTTCTGAATGCAAATCTGGGGGTTTGTCCACCTCCATCATATATATATATATATATATAACCTTTTCCCCATATATAGGAAAGTTCTGTTAATGGAAGTACAAAAAAAAAACAAAAAAAACTGAAGGTGTTAACTTACAGCCATTGCACGGGTGAAGAACCATCTCTGTGGCTAGTCTCATAGGAAAGCAAACAGATAGGATGGAGTAAGTCCTTTCTGCTTCTTCCTGTCTTCCATTCTCCTTCAGTGACTTCCTTGTATTAAAACCTAACAAAGTCAACTGGCAACAAGAGAAATAATATCTTCAGAGACAAAGCACTAGTATCAGAGGAGCTTAATAATCTTAGCTTCTGACATTGTAATTTAGATTTGTTAAAATTGAACCTTATATAAATGGAATCATGTAGAACATACAGTATGTACTATTTTGCATTTTTGCATATTATTTACATTTAATTCCATTTTATTTAATGTTGGCAAATATTTATATTCTCTTGACAATATTTATATTGATTTCACTTAGGGTAAATCAACTAGCCTTTAATTTTCTATCTGTAATTTCTGAGATGGTCTTAAAAACAACTTCTGATGCCTAATATTATTTTATATTTAAAATATATTTCAGATTCTTATTTCTTACAGTTACACCTTTTTTAATGAATAGATTTACACTTGAGAACTAAAATATTATTTATTCTCTGGATTGTATTGAAAGTATGAAGTTATTTCAACATTTCAATTTTTTCACTACACTGTTAAAATAGTAAAAAATTCTTAAATAAACAGTAAAGTTCTCTGAAGTAAATCTTAAACTAATGGGACAAATATTTCATACATCAATTTTATAAGTTTTGGTGAATAAAATGAAAAACAATTAAAATATTTTTAGACCTATAAGTGTCATTCAAAAAAAGATGTAGTTTCCATAGTTTTTCCTACATTAATCTTCAGGATGTATGTGTGTGTGTGTGTGTGTGTGTGTGTGTGTGTGTGTGTGTGCATACTCAGTCAATTGTGTCGGACTCTTTGTGGCCCCATGGACTGTATCCTGCCAGGCTTCTCTATCCATGGGATTTTCCAGGCAGGAACACTGGCATGGGTTGCCATTTTCTCCTCCAATAATCAGGATATTACCTAAAATTTGTTAATATCAACACTGTCGTTCTATGTTTTCAAGGCCACAAACTGACTATATTATCCATTCTCTACTCAGTTTCACACTTCTCATTAGAGATAGGAAATTTTTCATTAGAGATCAAAACTAACTACTTCAATTGCTAGTTTGAAGAAATTTATTATTATTCTTTATTGTCAATGAAATAAAGGTTAAATTATGAAAATCCAAGAATTTTCATTAAGAAATAGTAACAAACTATGGTGTTTTGAGTGCTTGAGTTCTTATTTGAAAGATATTGCAAGAATTATTGTCCATTTTACTTAGGAGATACAGTCATTATCATTATATAAATGAAGAAGAAGAGGATTAGGTAAGATAAATGATTTTCCAGAAACACATAGGTAGCACCTAAGAATTTATCCATATTTTCCAAATCTAGAGCCGCAGCTTGTCCATTTCCAGGACTGTTACATTCTAAGTCAATGTTCTTCCCAAAACAGCCAAATGTATCTATTTATTTTTTACAATTTTATGCATATTCTCCCAGCTAAAAATGAAATCATAAATTTAATCCTACACAGATGGTCCTAATTTTTCTTTCTACCTTTCCAAAATGTTGACTACTTATCCTTTTTAGGTTCTATTTCTTTCTAAAACTTTCTTTAAATATGCTAACCAAAAGGTTACTTTCTTCTTTCAAAATGATGAATATTTCTTATAACTCAGACTTAGAAGCTATCCTCCATTCCATCCTAATTATAATTTGTATATGGAAAATAATTTGAAATGTTAATCCTTGTCTCAGATGTGTCTCATGATCATATGTTTTCTTGGTCTTTTTTTTTTTGGACTGTGCTGCTTGGCCCACGGGATCTTAGTTGAGCCCCTGCTCCTGCATTGGAAGCAGTGTTATAACCATTGGACTGCCGAAGAAGTCCATGATCATTTTTTAATTTTTTTTTTTTAACCACTGCTTGAGAAAGATCTTTTCTCTACCCTTTCCTCTATTCAACCCCAGTAGAAATCTATTTTCCATCTGGGAAAGTGATTGTCCTGTTCAACATTTGAGCAGAGTATTTTCTGTCTATGAATTCTCTCTCTTGCCATGTGGAAATTAAGTTAGATAAGGCTGTGTTTCACATCAAAGTTGTATTTGCCTTACATCCATTTGCTTTGTGAATGGCGCACACAGGAAGCTTAATGTTTCCATAGAAGAGGAAATTAATGGGAAACTATTAGAATTACAAAATTTGCCAGACACAGTCCTTCACGACAAACCCTCTGTACAGCAAATCAAGTTTAACTTTATTTTATGTCCCTCCCATGGAAAATCTTAAGGTGCCCTTCCAAACAGTAATGCTTATCTGCAAAGCAGCACGATGGTATGAAAGTGTTATTTTCCTCAAGGTCTCTGAGTTTTTGAAAATAGACTTATATATTGGCTGAATATCTACATCCTTCTATTATTTGCATTATTTTATTTCTCACTATGATTACCCCTAGCACAGGTGGAATCACCAACAAAGCAAGATGAGCTCCACAGCAAGGGGCAAGAAGGTGAAAAACAGGACAACGGTTGAACAGCCAACTTATTCAGTTTCTAGATTTTTCATGTAACCATCTGATTCTCCAGCCATAAACAATTTGCCTTTTGATGCATTATTTTTGGGGGTCTTCGCTGGTGGTTCAGAAGGTAAAGAATCTGCCTGCAATGCAGGAGCCTGGGTTTGATTTCTGAGTCGAGCAGATCCTCTGGAGAGGGGACTGGCAACCCACTTCAGCATTCTTGCCTTGGAAATTCCATGGACAGAGGAGCCTGATGGGCTACAGTCCATTTTCATCCAGTCTCTAAACCTAACAAGACACTCTCTAACCCTGTATACAAGACAGCAAAAGAGACACTGATGTATAGAACAGTCTTCTGGACTCTGTGGGAGAGGGAGAGGGTGGGATGATTTGGGAGAATGGCATTGAAACATGTATGATATCATATATGAAACGAGTCTCCAGTCCAGGTTCGATGCACGATACTGGATGCTTGGGGCTGGTGCACTGGGATGACTCAGAGGGATGGTACAGGGAGGGAGGAGGGAGGAGGGTTCAGGATGGGGAACACATGTATACCTGTGGCGGATTTATGTTGATATATGGCAAAACCAATACAATATTGTAAAGTTAAAAAATAAAATAAATAAAAGTAAAGAAAAAAAAAAAAAAAAAAGAATTTCCACTAAGGGAGTAAAAGAAAGTGAAAGTGAAAGTTGCTCAGTTTTGTTCGACTCTTTGCAAGCCCATGGACTATACAGTCCATGGAATTCCCCAAGCCAGAATACTGGATACCCCTCATTGCAGGCAGATTCCTTATCAGCTGAGCCATAAGGGCAGCCCAAGAATACTGGAGTGGGTAGCCTATCCCTTCTCCAGCAGATCTTTCTGGCCCAGGAATCAAACTGGAGTCTCCTGCATTGCGGGCAAATTCTTTACCAACTGAGTTACCAGGGAAGCCACTAAGGAAAATGGATCAGAAATAAGGCGGCTCTATGAGCAGTACCTACCTAGTATAATAATCAGATGGAATTTCTTATCTTCTTCTTTTCAGGCTTCTGGACTTTGTATACCAGGTTGGAGAAGAGAAATGGGTGCTGATTAATCATACATGTGTTTGCCTGATTGGAATGTCATCAAACAATTTTTATTCTCTGATTTCCAAGTCTCCTCTGCCTTACTCATACTTGGTTAAGTTTTCTTTAGCTTTGATCTGTGCAGTCCTGGGAGCTTTCAATGGGGATATTTTTCTATGAACTCCCAAAGAAAAGCAAACTCTCATCTCTAAACTCATAACAGATATCTTAGAATTAAACACACCATTTATTTTGAAAGGGCTTCCCTTGTGGTTCAGACAGTAAAAATCTGGCTGTGATGTAGGAGACCCAGGTTCAATTCCTGGGTTGGGAAAAATCCCCTGGAATGTCTATCCACTCCAATACTCTTGTAAGACACACTTCTTTTTTTAAGTTTCTACTCTTTGACAGAGTTTAGTCTTCTCTAAGGCAGATTGTATTAGTGGTCAAGAATATACCTGCAAGACACAAGAGACACAGGTTTGATCCCTGGGTCGGGACAATCCCCTGGAGGAGGGCATGAAAACCCACTCCAGTATTCTTGCCTGGAGAATCCCCAGAAAAGAGGAGCCTGGTAGGCTACAGTCCATGAGGTTGCACAGAGTTAGATGTGAATAAAGCGATGTAGCATGCAGCATAGTCTGCCTTCAGGTAGCAATTATACAGATGATAAATGGACATAATCCTGGTGAAACACCAGAGTCCATTGGTGCTAGAATATTGTTTCATACCCTAAAAACAGTATGAAAAAGAAGAAAAAAAAGACAAGATGAACTCCCCAGGTTGGTAGGCGTCTAATATGAAACTGGAATAGGGCAGAGAAATAGCTCGAGAAGGAAGAAGAGGCTGAGACAAAGTGGAAACAATGCCCAATGGTGGATGCATCTGGTGGTGAAAGTAAAGTCCAATGCTATAAAGAACAATATTGCGTAGGAACCTGGTGTGTTAGGTCTATGAATCAAGGTAAATTGGAAGTGGTCAACCAGAAGATGGAAAGAGTAAACATCAATATTTTAGGAATCAGTGAACTAAAATGGATTGGAATGGGTGAATTTAATTCAGATGACCATTATATCTACTACTGTAGGCAAGACTCTATTGAAGAAATGGAGTAGCCATTATAGTCAACAAAAGAGTACAAAATGCAATACTTGGGTGCATTCTCAAAAATAATGAAATGATCTCTGTCCGTTTGCAAGCGAAACATTCAATAGCATAGTAATCCAAGTCTATGCTCCAGTAACTAATGTTAGAGAAGCTGAATTTGAATGGTTCTATGAAGACTTAAGGGAACATTTCATGCAAAGATGGGCTCAATAAAGGACAGAGATGGTATGGACCTAACAGAATCAGATGATATTAAAAAGAGGTGGCAAGAATATACAGAAGAACTGTACAAAAAAGACCTTTAATACCCAGATAATCACCATGGTGTGATCACTCACCTAAAGCCAGACATCCTGGAATGTGAAGTCAAGTGGGCCTTAGAAAGCATCCCTGCGAACAAAGCTAGTGGAGGTGACGGAATTCCAGTTGAGTTATTCCAAATCCTGAAAGAAGATGCTGTGAAAGTGCTGCACTTAATATGCCAGTAAATTTGGAAAACTCAGCAGCGGCCACACAACTGGAAAAGGTCAGTTTTCATTCCAATCCCAAAGAAAGGCAATGCCAAAGAATGCTCACTAACTCTCAATTGCACTCATCTCACATTCTAGTAAAGTAACACTCAAAATTCTCCAAGCCAGACTTCAGCAATACGTGAACCAAGAACTTCCAGATGTTCAAATTGGTTTTAGGAAAGGCAGAGGAACCAGAGATCAAATTGCCAACATCCGCTGGATCATGGAAAAAGCAAGAGAGTTCCAGAAAAATGTCTATTTCTGCTTTATTGACTATGCCAAAGCCTTTGACTGTGTGGATCACAATATACGGAGGAAAATTCTGAAAGAGATGGGAATATCAGATTACCTGACCTGCTTCTTGAGAAACCTATATTCAGGTCAGGAAGCAACAGTTAGAACTGGACATGGAACAACAAACTGATTCCAAAGAGGAAAAGGAGTACCTGAAGGCTGTATATTGTCACCCTGCTTATTTAACTTATATGCAGAGTACATCATGAGAAATCCTGGGCTGGAAGAAGCACAAGCTGGAACCAAGATTGACAGGAGAAATATCAATCACATCAGATATGCAGATGACACCACCCTTATAGCAGAAAGTGAAGAAGAACTAAAAAGCCTCTTGATGAAAGTGAAAGAGGAGAGTGAGAGAGTTGGCTTAAAGCTCAACATTCAGAAAACTAAGATCATGGCATCAAGTCCCATCACTTCATGGGAAATAGATGGGGAAACAGTGCAAACAGTGTCAGACTTTATTTTCTGGGGGGCTCTAAAATCACTGCAGATGGTGATTGAAGCCATGACATTAAAAGATGCTTACTCCTTGGAAGGAAAGTTATGACCAACCTAGATAGCATATTGAAAAGCAGAGACATTACTTTGCCAACAAAGGTCCATCTAGTCAAGGCTATGGTTTTTCCTGTGGTCATGTATGGATGTGAGAGTTGGACTGTGAAGAAAGCTGAGTGCCGAAGAATTGATGCTTTTGAACTGTGGTGTTGGAAAAGACTCTTGAGAGTCCCTTGGACTGCAAGGAGATCCAACCAGCCCATTCTAAAGGAGATCAGTCCTGGGTGTTCTTTGGAAGGACTGATGCTGAAGCTGAAACTCCAACACTTTGGCCACCTCATGCAAAGAGTTGACTCATTGGAAAAGACCCTGATGCTGTGAGGGATTGGGGGCAGAAGGAGAAGGGGACGACAGAGGATGAGATGGCTGGATGGCATCACCAACTCAATGGACATGAGTCTGAGTGAACTCCGGGAGTTGGTTATGGACAGGGAGGCCTGGTGTGCTGTGATTCATGGGGTCACAAATAGTCGGACACGACCGATCGACTGAATTGAACTGACTGGACTGAACTGACAGGAAAATGAAACATTCACCCTAATTTTTATGGAGATAGAAGAAAGTGAACTGAGTAGCTGGGGTATTACCAAGTATGTTTGAAAATGTTTTATTTATTTTGGAACTAAACTTAGGCTAATTACCAGGCATAGGGAACAATAAAGAAGGCAATAAATTAGAAAAGTAATTACTGTCTTATATTTATGTATTTTGTTTATGATCTTTAATATTATGCTGTTTAAACAATTTCACATCAAGATTTCACATCACATTAGCATTGGTATATACTTGAAATAAAGCACTAATTTTTTTTTAGAATATGCAAAGAGGGTTATGGACTTCCCATGTGGCTCAGATGGTAAAGAATCTGCCTGCAATGAAGGAGAACCATCTTTGATCCCTGGGTCAAGAAGATTCACTAAAGAAGGGAATGGTTACCCACTGCAGTATTCTTGCCTGGAAAATTCCATGGACAAAGGCTGACAGTGTACAGTCCATGGATCTCAAACAGTTGGACATTACTGAGTGACTATCACTTTCACTTTCCTGGAGGATTATAGTTTCCCTCAATATTTTCACAGGACAATCCCCATTTATTCAAATTAACAAATGGTTATTTTTCAAAATTAATTGAAAATAATTATAATTAATATATAGTTAATATCTCAAGACTCTCTCTTAAATTGCATAATCTAGACTAAATAAAAAAATGTGTGATTTGAATAATTAATGAGTTAATAGCTGTATTTTATAATATAACTAAAAATATTTTTTCACTTTACTATCATCAGTGACAAAGATAAGACCAGTTGCATCTTAGATTAAGCTGAATATATGTCAAGGCTATCAGACTCTTTTCATCATTTACATGCAGTCTACAGACAGTTCACAGCTAAAGAATCATGCACAAAGATAGTAACATCATGATTCAGGGCTAATTAACTGATTTTGCTGGAAATCCTCCTGTTAGTACTGCCATTTCATGCTTGAATATTTTGAATTATATTTTACAGAAATGTTTCTTATAATTTCAATTAATCCATAATTTTTGCTTATCATTATTACTAGATAAATGATGACCTCTAGAATCTTACAATTCAAATGTACATTTAAGTAGAGAATATAATTAATATCAAGCTAAACATACATATGAATGACATTATCCAAATGAATGATTATTATGTAAAATAAATATACTTCTATAAAAAATATACATTTCTGTAAAATATCCAAATTTGAACAGATTCTATATTAGAAACATTATTTATTTTAAAAATACTTGGTTTATGTACCTAGCCTTGGCATCAATCTGGTAAATGTAGTTTTTAAACTACTTGCCTGTGTGTGCTGAGTCACTTCAGCTGTGTCTGACTCTTTGTACCCCTGTGGACTGTAGCCTGTCAGGCTCCTCTGTCTGTGGGATTCTCCAGGCAAAAATACTACAGTGGGTTGCCATGCTGTCTTCCAGGGAGTCTTCCCAATGCAGCATCGAACTCACGTCTCCTGTGTCTCCTGCATTACAGATGGATAGGCTTCCCTGGTAGCTCAGCTGGTGTGTAATCCAACTGCAATGTAGGAGACCCTGATGCCATCCCTGAGTTGGGAAGATCCCCTGAAGAAGAGAATGGCTACCCATTCCAGTACTTTTGACTGGAGAATCCCACGGACTGTATAGTCCACGGGGTCTCAAAGACTAGGATAAACTGAGTGACTTTTACTTTTACTTTCTTTACACACTAAGCCACTTGGGAAGCCCTTTTGAGCTCCTTACTTGACCATAAGAGCTTTTTTTTTTTTTTTTGCATTAAAAGCATTTTTTAGTTAAGATGTAAATTTAATCTCTGAAAATCTATAGTATAGAGTTTTAAACAATTGATACAAATAAACGTGTTGTCCCCTGTGTGCATTGTGTGTATGTAGTATGAGTATTCTGTATTGACCATTTTTTCCAGCACCTATGGTTTGGTTAAAAAGAAAACAAAACATAGGTAGTGATGAAAAAACATTATATTATAATTTAAGCTTTGGCTGTTCAGTCACTCAGTCATGTCCCCATGTCTATAGACATGGGACACTCTTTGTGGCCCCATGGACTGCACCATACCAGGCTTCCCTGTCTTTAACCATCTCCTGGACTTTGCTCAAACCCATGTCTATTGAGCCAGAGGTGCTATCCAACCATCTTATCCTCTGCCGTCCATTTTTAGCTTCTCTCTCTTTTTCATTCTTGTGGTATGATCAGCTTAGTACTCCACTGATAACCTCTTGGTTTCAGAGCAAATGCACAGATGAAAGAAAAATGTTAGTTCTCAGTGACAAGTTGGGGTCTTCAAAGTGGAGAACCTTTTCAACCTCAGTAAATGTCATCTACATTGAAGCTACTCACAAACTATTAAACTTAGGTAAACATAAAAATCTCCCCTAAATTATCCTAGTGATAATTTTCACAGCAGCCTGAGAAAGCCAATGCATGCCCTCTGCATGACAGGAGTAAGAGAAGTAAAATTTTCTGTTTCAAAGGAAGACAAACCTTTCCCAGCTGCTTTCATTACCAAAGAACCCAACTGTCTATTATTATTTCTGAGAGTCTATAGACACAAGATGTTGTGCTGAAATGAGTCCACTTCTGCTTAACTGTGATAATTAATTCTTAGATGTTCATGCTAACTTATATTGTATTTAATAAAGGCTATAAGAAAAATAGCCTTATTGCCAAGTTGACGCTTAAATTGAAAAAAGTAGGGAAAACCACTAGACCATGCAGGTATGACCTAAATCAAATCCCTTATGATTACACAGTGGAAGTGAGAAATAGATTCAAGGGACTAGATCTCTTATTTTTTTTGCGGGGTGGGGGAAGAGGAGGGCAATGAGGCATGTGGAAAGATTGAAGGCAGGAGGAGAAGGGGAAATGGGATGAGATGGCTGGATGATATCACTGACTCGATGGAAATGAATTTTAGCAAGCTCTGAGATTTGGTCATGGACAGGGAAGCCTGGCGTGCTGTAGTCCATGGTGTGGCAAAGAGTTATACTCAGCTGAGAGACTGAACTGATACTGGAGGAGGAAATGGCAACTCATTCTAATATTCTTGCATGAGAATACCATGAACAGAAAGAAAATTCAAAAAGATAGGACACCAGAAGATAAGTCCTCAAGGTTGGAACGTGTCTAATATGCTACTAGGGAAGAGTGGAGGTCATTAATAATAGCTCCAGAAAGAATGATGTGGCTGTGCCAAAGCGGAAATGATGCTCAGTTAACAGTCCGTTGTTGAGAGACTGCAAGATCAACCAGTCAATTCTAAAGGAAATCAACCCTGAATATTCACTGAGAGGACTGCTGCTGAAGCTGATGCTCCAATACTTTAGCCACCTGATGTGATGGGCCAACTCATTGGGAAACACTCTGATACTGGGAAAGGCTGAAGGCAAAATGAGAAGGGAACAACAGAGCATGAGATGCTTAGATAGCATCAGTGAATAATGGACATGAATTTGTGCAAACTCCAGGAGATAGTGGATGACAGAAGAGACTAGCATGCTGCGGTCCACAGGATCATAAAGAGTCAGACACAGCTGAATGTCTGAAGAAAAACTTCAGGATATTGGACTACTATTTAGCAATGGAAAGCTGTGAACTACTCATATATTCCAAAGCATTTATGACCCCATAATACTGGGCAAAACAAGCCAGGCAGAAAAATCTGTACAGTTCAATTCCATTTACATGAAATTGTAGAAGAGGGCATTAATGTATAGTCTTAGAAAGTCTGTCAATTATTACTTGGGACTGGGGGGAAAAAACATGGGAAAAGTTTTGAAGGTTATAAAAATGCTTTCTACTTTGATAGGATTGGTACATAGGAATACAGGTAATATCATAGTATATGATATGCTTTTATCATTAAAAACATACACTTAAAATGGATGTCATTTCTTAAATGTAAATTAGGCCTCAATAAAGTTGATTTACAATTTTAAAAAGTACCAATATTTATTCATGCCTCACTATATATGTTTCACTATATCATGGCTTTGCATATGTTCTTTTTCTTTAATTGGGCGACTCTGAGGGGTGTTAAAAGTTATTTTAATGTTGCAATTTTTTAGCATCTTATTTTCAACGTGCTTTGATTATCATAATTTACATAAATAGGAGTAAAATGTTTAAGTCAATCCCATATTCCTGTTTGTACACTAGTAATAGAATAACAGTTTGAAAATGAGCATTTTCCGAATAGAATTACTGTATTAAAACCTATTCTTTTCCATTGCCTCTATGTAGTAGTCTTTTTGATCTATTTTATAGGCTACTTAATTTAACTACCATAAATTTTTGATGAAGATTCCTGCCTATAAAGAGGAATTTTACCAATGCAACATATTTTTAGAATTATTGCAATTAGAATGTTTTCAATAATTGTTTAGCAACTGGATTCTCAGGAGAAAGGGGATATTTTATTTTAGTCAGCAAGTCAACAAGTATTTATTGAGCTCTCGCAGGATGTCTTTTGTCGCACTAAGCAAATTTATCACCTCCTAAGCAGTACCTATGAAACTTGGGGATATATTCCCAAAGTTGCTGTTCAACACATTTCATGACATTAATTATATAAGGATGAAACAAAAGAGAAGAAATTAGCATTCCCACGTAAGATTTCCCCCATTTTTATAGTAAAGTATATGTTTTCAGAGTAATATCTCCCTTTTGAGTAAGTTGATGTATTGTATCATGAACATTATCATGCATATATCAGAAACTGATATTAATTTTAATTCAAAACTTCTTGAGAAATATTTTTGCCATCCTTGTATATTTCTATGAATAAATAAAAGGGAGAAAAGATTGAGGCAAACAAAAATTTTCTGGTCTATTTATTTCCTATAAACTGCCTAAATGCAACATCCTTTTCAATACTTAATTCTGTGTTGCAAATTCCAAGTTATGAAATCAAAGCTTCCCAAGACTTCAGTCCTTTGGTTCTCCTCCACTACAACAGTGACTTCCACATTCATCCATCAGTCACCACCTAGAGGCCCATACCACAGATTAATTTTGGAGCATGTACTTGATATTAGCTATTTTAGGAAAAAATAAAAGCAAAACAATGTTATGGGTCATTGTACATGTATGACATGTACAGTGTCATTTGGAACATCACTTGATAGTTTGAGATGAAGAAATACTGTCGTTCAGACCTGTGCACCCATGCGCATACATAAAACTCTGAGATTTCAGAAACATTTTTTACTTAAACCTAAAATCATGTATGGCCTGATATTCTAAGTGCAATTTTCTCTAAATTATAACTCCTTAGTTTCCTCCTAAGTTTTCAACAAGAAAGTGATATAAATTCAAAATTGTTCCCCAAAGTGTGATTTATATCATCATATGTCTTAAATTCTGAAACATTATGCCAGGAATAAGAGGCAATGAGTAGACAATAGAATATTTGAAAGTAAACTCAAACTGCTTTGTACTTCTTTTGTGAATGTTCTAAGTAAAAAGATTACAAATACATATTTTGCTGATCCTTAGTGTATTTACTCTACATTTAGTACAAGTAAAAATAACAACAATTTAAAATGAAAACATTATACCTACTCTATTTTTTCCACTTTATACTTGTTTAAGTGAAATAATACAGCAAATAAAAAAAATACTTAAAGGAAAACAATACACATACTATTTATATGCAATGTTCAGCCCCTATCGCTCAAGAGAAGGAATAGAGGAATGTTATTATTCCTGTTAGAAGGAGAAACACATTCATTTCTATGAGTGGTTGACTTCAGGGTAAGTTACAATTTAAAATTTCCCACTGGGTTAATAGCAGGTACCAAAAGTTCAGAAGAGCATTAGTAATTACTTTTCCCCAAAGCAGAGATTTATCAGGAATATCATGCAGTTCAGCATTACGCATATCCTGTTCTTTTCAATTGTGGCTTAAAATACATGCAATTTAATGTTTCTTTTCCTAAGACACTCAAAAACTCTGTCATAATCAAATTGGTTTCTTTGGCTATTTCAAGTTACTTTTTTTTTTTTTTTTTCCTTATTATTGTGATTCTTTGTGAAATGTATTAACCACCATTGGTAGAAAAGGTGATGATCATTTCTCTGATCTATGTGTAGGTTGTATGTGTAACAGATTTCTCTGGGTGAAACTAATCAGAGTATGTTTAGTGTTGGAAATTGTGTACATCTTCTCGCAGGCTGTCATTCTAAAATTTTAGGGACTATTGTTAAGTACTTCCTAAGTATACCAACTAAACCTTTGAGATGATTTGCAACTTCAATCCACTGTCATCTCAGAAAATTCTGTGTTAGTTTTTTTTTTTCTTTCTTTTTTTCTTTCTGAGATCCTTGCCAATGGCTCTGTGGCTTTCTATTCCCTTGGGCTTTTGATTTTTCTCTCTGCCCAGGTCTCTGTTTCCCTAAGGCAGCTGCATACTCATTGTGTTTCCATAATCACTTTGCTGAACTGGAGCAAATCCTTTACTTCCTGGCTTTCACTTCACCATTACAATGACAACAGTTTGGAAATGGTCCTAAGCTCTCACTATCTCACAGTTATTTTAATGATCTATTTATTTATTTCTCATTACAGACTTCTCAGACTTCCTCAGAGGACTCTGGAGACAAAGACAGGAAGAGGAGCCAGGACAGAGGATTAGAGAAGTGGCAATATCCATGATGTGGTTAAAAACCAAGCTATGTTTTACTTGAAGAGGACTGATGCTGAAGTCAAAGCTGCAGTACTTTGGCCACCTGATTTGAAGAACTAAATCACTGGAAAAAACTCATAACAGGAAAGACTGAGAGCAAGTGAAGAGGGTGAATGAGGATGAGATTGTTGAATGGCATCACTGACTCAATGGACATTAGTTTGAGGAAACTCAGGGAGATAGTGAAGGACAGGAAAGCCTGGCACACTGCAGTCCATGGGGTCACAAAGAATCAGCCACTACTGAGCTACTGAACAACAGGTGCCTGAGTTCTTTCTGCCTGACAAGTGAATTCTTGACCTTGACATCCCCAGGTTTTCTATGTGAATAGAGATAAAGGCCGTGGCTTTTTACACATACTGAGCAAGATGGCCTTCACTTTCCCCAGGCCGGACTGAACACTAAACAGATTTCCTCCTGATCAGAGGCCTCTGACCTCCCTTTTTTACAGCATTCATTTTTTAAAATTCACCAGTGTAAATTCTGTGCCTTGGAGAAGTAAATCTTTTTCCAGTCTCTTGCCAGTTTTACAATCAGCACAATTTTCCCCACCCCAAGGATCTCAGGGCCATTGCATTAAAATTTAGTCATCAAGGAAGATAAAGATACCTATATCCCTATCTTGGTGAAAAGGTAAGTGCCTCATTTTGATATGTGTCATTTAGCAGAAACAAAGTGACCCATGCAATGCAGTAATTGCTGAATAAATTCTTTTAGAAAGAGTCCCAGTTTTATTTTTTTACATCATCTATCATTTATTTATGCATTTTTAGTGGAGTATAATTACTTTACAATGCTGTATTAGTTTCTGCTGTGCAACATTGTGAATCAGCTATATGTATATGTATATCGAGTCAGCAAAAACAAGACCAGGAGCTGACTGTGGTTCAGACCATGAACTCCTTATTGCCAAATTCAGACTTAAATTGAAGAAAGTAGGGAAAACCACTAGACCATTCAGGTATGACCTAAATCAAATCCCTTATGATTATACAGTGGAAATGAGAAATAGATTTAAGGGACTAGATCTGATAGACAGAGTGCCTGATGAAATATGGACGGAGGTTCGTGACATAGTACAGGAGACAGGGATCAAAATCATCCCCATGGAAAAGAAGTACAAAACAGCAAAATGGATGTCTGGGGAGGCCTTACAAATAGCTGTGAAAAGAAGAGAAGCAAAAAGCGAAGGAGAAAAGGAAAGATATAAACATCTGAATGCAGAGTTCCAAAGAACAGCAAGAAGAGATAAGAAAGCCTTCTTCAGTGATCAATGCAAAGAAATAGAGGAAAACAACAGAATGGGAAAGACTAGAGATCTCTTCAAGAAAATCAGAGATACCAAAGGAATATTTCATGCAAAGATGGGCTCGATAAAGGACAGAAATGGTATGGACCTAACGGAAGCAGAGGATATTACGAAGAGATGGCAAGAATATACAGAAGAACTGTACAAAAAAGATCTTCATGACCCAGATAATCACGACGGTGTGATCACTGACCTAGAGCCAGACATCCTGGAATGTGAAGTCAAGTGGGCCTTAGAAAGCATCACTACGAACAAAGCTAGTGGAGGTGATGGAATTCCAGTTGAGCTATTCCAAATCCTGAAAGAAGATGCTGTGAAAGTGCTGCACTCAATATGCCAGCAAATTTGGAAAACTCAGCAGTGGCCACAGGACTGAAAAAGGTCAGTTTTCATTCCAATCCCAAAGAAAGGCAATGCCAAAGAATGCTCAGACTACCACACAATTGCACTCGTCTCACACACTAGTAAAGTAATGCTCAAAATTCTCCAAGCCAGGCTTCAGCAATATGTGAACCATGAACTTCCTGATGTTCAAGCTGGTTTTAGAAAAGGCGGAAGAACCAGAGGTCAAATTGCCAAGATCTGCTGGATCATGGAAAAAGCAAGAGAGTTCCAGAAAAACATCTATTTCTGCTTTATTGACTATGCCAAAGCCTTTAACTGTGTGGATCACAATAAACTGTGGAAAATTCTGAAAGAGATGGGAATACCAGACCACCTGATCTGCCTCTTGTGAAATCTGTATGCAGGTCAGGAAGCAACAGTTAGAACTGGACATGGAACAACAGACTGGTTCCAAATAGGAAAAGGAGTACGTCAAGGCTGTATATTGTCACCCTGTTAATTTAACTTCTATGCAGAGTACATAATGAGAAATGCTGGACTGGAAGGAACACAAGCTGGAATCAAGATTGCCGGGAGAAATATCAATAACCTCAGATATGCAGATGACAACACCCTTATGGCAGAAAGTGAAGAGGAACTAAAGAGCCTCTTGATGAAGGTGAAAATGGAGAGTGAAAAAGTTGGCTTAAAGCTCAACATTCAGAAAACGAAGATCATGGCATCCAGTCCCATCACTTCATGGGAAATAGATGGGGAAACAGTGGAAACAGTGTCAGACTTTATTTTTCTGGGCTCCAAAATCACTGCAGATGGTGACCACAGCCATGAAATTAAAAGACGTTTACTCCTTGGAAGGAAAGTTAGTACCAACCTAGATAGCATATTGAAAAGCAGAGACATTACTTTGCCAACAGAGTTTCGTCTAATCAAGGCTATGGTTTTTCCAGTGGTCACGTATGGATATGAGAGTTAGACTGTGAAGAAGGCTGAGCGCTGAAGAATTGATGCTTTTGAACTGTGGTGTTGGGGAAGACTCTTGAGAGTCCCTTGGACTGCAAGGAGATCCAACCAGTCCATTCTGAAGGAGATCAGCCCTGGGACTGCTTTGGAAGGAATGATTCTAAAGCTGAAACTCCAGTACTCCGGCCACCTCCTGCGACGAATTGACTCATTGGAAAAGACTCTGATGCCGGGAGGGTTGCAGGTAAGAGGATAAGGGGACGACAGAGGATAAGATGGCTGGATGACATCACTGACTCGATGGACGTGAGTCTGATTGAACTCCAGGAGTTGGTGATGGACAGGGAGGCCTAGTGTGCTGCGATTCATGGGGTTGCAAAGAGTTGGACACAACTGAGCCACTGATCTGATTTGATCCCTTTATTAAAAAAATATTTTTTATTTGTAGGATAATTGCTTTACAGAATTTTGTTGTTTTCTGTCAAACCTCATCATGAATCAGCCACAGATATACATATATCCCCTCCCTTTTGAACCTACCTCCCATCTCCCTTTCCATCCCGCCCCTGTAGGTTGATACAAAGCCCCAGTTTGAATTTCCTGAGCCATACAGCAGATTCCCATTAACTATCTATTTTACATATGGTAATATAAATTTCCACGTTATCTTTCTATATATCTTAACCTCTCCTCCCCTTTCCCTATGACCATAAGTTTATTCTCTATGTCTGTTTCTCCAAATAAAATCTTCAGTACTATTTTTCTAGATTCCATATATGCATCACTGCTAAGTCACTTCAGTTGTGTTCGACTGTTTGTGACCCCATAGACGGGAACCCACCAGGCTCCACTTTGTTGGTATTCTCCAGGCAAGAACACTGGAATGGGTTGCCATTTCCTTCTTCAATGTATGAAAGTGAAAAGTGAAAGTGAAGTCACTCAGTCATGTCCGACTCTTAAAGACCCCATGGACTGAAGCCCACCAGGCTCCTCCGTCCATGGGATTTTCCAGGCAAGAGTACTGCAGTGGGGTGCCATTGCCTTCTCCCATATATGCATTATTACACGATATTTATCTTTCTCTTTCTGACTTACTACACTCTGTATAATAGGTTCTTGGATCATCCACCTCGTTAGAACTGACTCAAATACATTCCTTTTTATAGCTGAATAATATGCCATTGCGTATATGTACCACTGCTTCTTTATCCATTCATCTGTCGATGAACTTCTAGGTTGCTTCCATGTGCTAGTTATTGTAAATAGTGCTGCAATGAACAATGGGATACATGTGTCTTTTTCAGTTTTGGTTTCTTCAGGGTATATGCCTAGGAGTGGGATTGCTGGATCATATGGTGGTTTTATTCCTAGTTTTTTTCTAAAGAAATCTCCATACCATCTTCCACAGTGGCTGTATTAACTTACATTCCCACATTCTGTGCAAGAACAGTCCCTTTTATCCATATCCTCTCCAGCATTTATTGTTTGTAGACTTTTTGATGTCAGCCATTCTGACTGGTGAGAGGTGACACCTTATTGTAGTTTTTTATTTTCATTTCTCTCAGTCCTGGGTGTTCATTGGAAGGACTGATGCTAAAGCTGAAACTCCAATACTTTGGCCACCTCATGCGAAGAGTTGACTCATTGGAAAAGACTCTGATGCTGGGAGGGATTGGAGGCAGGAGGAGAAGGGGAAGACACAGGATGGGATGGCTGGATGGCATCACTGACTCGAAGGACATGAGTTTGAGTAAACTCCGGAAGTTGGTGATGGACAGGGAGGCCTGGCGTGCTGCGATTCATGGGATTGCAAAGAGTCAGACACGAGTGAGTGACTGAACTGAACTGAACTGAATAATGAGTGATGTTGAGCATCTTTTCATGTGTTTGTGATGTGACATGAAGCCATCTGTATATCTTCTTTAGATAAATGTTTGTTTAGGTCTTTTCCCCAGTTTTTGATTGGGTTGTTTGCTATTCTGGAATTGAGTTGCATGAGCTACTTGTATATTTTGGAAATTAATCCTTTGTCAGTTGTTTCATTTGCTATTATCTTCTCCCATTCCGAGGGTTGTCTTTTCACCTTGCCTATAGTTTCCTTTGCTATGCAAAGGCTTTTAAATTTAAT
This sequence comes from Bos mutus, assembly GCF_027580195.1. NCBI lineage: Eukaryota > Metazoa > Chordata > Mammalia > Artiodactyla > Bovidae > Bos > Bos mutus. The sequence continues at coordinate 47,259,363 of NC_091636.1, read as the reverse complement.
CAGGTCCCGCTTTTTTACCTTTGTTTTTATTTCCCTTACTCTAGGAAGTGGCTCATAGATGATCTTGCTTAGATTTATGTCATCGAGTGTTCTGCTTATGTTTTTCTCTAAGAATTTTATAGTTTCTCGTCTTATATTTAGGTCTTTAATCCATTTTGAGTTTATCTTTGTGTGTTGAGTTAGGAAGTGTTCTAATTTCTTTCTTTTACATGTAGCTGTCCAATTTTCCCAGCATCATTTACTGAAGAGGTTGTCTTTGCTCCATTGTATATTCTTGCCTCCTTTGTCAAATATAAGGTATCCATAGGTGCATGGGTTTATTTCTGGGCTTTCTATCTTCTTTCATTGGTCTATATTTCTGTTTTTGAGCTAGTACCATACTGTCTTGATGACTGTAGCTTTGTAGTATAATCTGAAGTCAGAAAGATTGATTCCTCCAGCTCCATTTTTCTTTCTCAAAATTGTTTTGGCTATTCTGGATCTTTTGTGTTTCCATATGAATTGTGAAAATTTTTGTTCTAGTTCTTTGAAAAATGCCATTGGTAATTTGATAAGGATCACACTGAATCTGTAGATTTCATAGTACAGTCATTTTCACAATATTGATTCGTCCTACCCAGAAACATGGAATACCCCTCCAAATGTTTATCTTGTCTTTGATTTCTTTCATCAGTGTCTTATAATTTTCTGTGTACAGTTCTTTTGTTTTCTTAGGTAAGTTTATTCCTAGATATATATTTTTCTTTTTGTTGTAATGGAGCATGTGATTGTTTACTTAATTTCTCTTTCTGATTTTTCATTGTTAGTATATAGGAATTTAAGTGATTTCTCTGTATTGATTTTGTATCCTGCAATTTTGCTAAATTCACTGATTAGCTCTAGTAATTTACTGATACTATCTTTAGGATTTTTTATGTACAGTGTCATGCCATCTGCAAACAGTGAGAGCTTTACTTCTTTTCTGATCTGGATTCTGTTTATTTCTTTTTCCTCTCTGATTGATATAGCTAGGACTTCCAGACTATGTTGAATAATAGTGGGGAAAGTGGACACCCTTATCTTATTCCCAATCTTAGGGGGAATGCTTTCAGTTTTTAACCATTGAGAATAATGTTTGCTGTAAGCTTATCATATATGGTCTTTACTATGTTGAGGTAGATTCCTTCTATGCCCATTTTTTGAAGAGTTTTAATCATAAATGGGTGCTGAATTTTGTCAAAGGCTTTTTATGTATCTATTGAGATTATCATATGGTTTAAATCTTTCAATTTGTTAATATGGTGTATCACATGAATTGATTTGCATATACTGAAGAATCTTTGCATCTCTGGAATGAACTCAAGTGAATCTTGGTGTATGAGCTTTTTGATGTGTTGCTGAATTCTGTTTGGTAAAATTTTGTTGAGAGTTTTCCATCTATATTAATCAGTGGTATTGGCCTGTAGCTTTCTTTTTGTGTGTGTGCTGTCTTTGTCTGGTTTTGGTATCAGGGTGATGATGGGCTCATAGAATAAGTTTGGAAGTTTTCCTTCCTCTGCAATTTTTTGAAAGAGTTTTAGAAGGATAGGCATTAACTCTTCTCTAAATGTTTGATAGAATTCTCCTGTGAAGCCATCTGGTCCTGGGCTTTTGTTTTTTGAAAGATTTTTGATCACAGTTTCAATTTAAGTGCTTGTAATTGGGTTGTTCATAAATTCTATTTATTCTGGGTTCAGTCTTGGAAGATTGAACTTTTCTAAGAGATGGTCCATTTCTTCCAAGTTATCCATTTTATTGTCATATAGTTGTTCATAATAGTCTCTTATAATCCTTTGGATTTCTTGTCTGATGTAACCTCTCCTTTTTCATTTCTAACTTTGTTGATTTGATTCATCTCTCTTTTTTTTTTACCTTCTCAAAGGGCCAACTTTTAGTTTTATTAATCTTTACTATTGTTTATTTCATTTCTTTTTCATTTATTTCTACTCATATGATTTCTTTTCTTTACTTTTGCTAATTTTGGAGTTTCTTTGTTCTTTTTTCCAGTTGCTTTAGGTGTAAAGTTATTTTGTCTCTTTGATGTTTTGATGTTTTTCTTGTTCCTTGAGGTAGGATTGTATTGCTATAAACTTCCCTCTTAAAATTGCTTTTCCTGCATCCCATAGGTTTTGAGTTGTCATTTTTCCATTGTCATTTGTTTCTCAAAATTTTTTTATTTCCTTTTTGATTTCTTCAGTAACCTGTTGGTTATTTAGAAATGTATTGTTTAATTTCCATGTGTTTGTGGGGTTTTTTTTTTTTTTTTTTTTACTTTTCTTGTAATTGATATCTAGTCTCAGTGTTGTGGTCAGAAAAGCTGCTTGATACGATTTTAATTTTCTTAAATTTACTGAGGTTTGATTTGTTACCCAAGATGTAGTCTCTCTTGGAGAATGTTCCATGTGCACTTGAGAAGAAGGTGTATTCTTCTGCATTTGGATGGAATATCCTGAAGATACCAATGAGATCCATCTCACGTAATGTATCATTTAAAACTGGTGTTCCTTATTAATTTTATGTTTCCATGATCTGTCCATTGATGTGAGTGGGATGTTAAACTCTATTAATTGTAAAAGTAACTATTATTGTGTTTTTGTCAGTTTCTCCTTTTATGTCTGCCAGTGTTTGTCTTATTAATTGAGGGGCTCTTATGTTGGGCGATAGATATTTACAACTGTTATGTTACCCTCTTAGATTCATCCCTTTATCTTTATATAGTGTCCTTCTTTATCTCTTGTAATATTCTTTATTTTAAGGTCTATTTTGTCTGATATGAGGATTGCTTGGGTTTCTTGTAGACAGCATATGTATGGGTCTTGTTTTTGTATCCATTCAGCCAGTCTGTGTCTTTTGGTAGAAGCATTTAATCTGTTTAAATTTAAAGTAATTATTTATATATATGTTCCTATTGCCATTTTCTTAATTGTTTGAGGTTTGATTTTGTAGATCTTTTTCTCTTCTTGTATTTCTTTACTATACAAGTCCCTTTAACATTTTTTGTAAAGCTGGTTTGGTGGTACTGATTTCTCTTAACTTTTGCTCATCTGAAAAGCTTTTAATTTCTCCATCAGTTTTGAATGAGATCTTTGCCAGGTACAGCAAACTTGGCTGTAGGTTTTCCCCTTTCAGTAAATATATCCTGCCATTTCCTTGTGGCCCAGAGTTTCTGCTGAAAGATCAGCTGTTAAATATATGGAGTTTCCCTTGTATGTTACTTGTTGTGTTTCCCTTACTGCTTTTAATATGCTTTCTTGTGTTTAATCTTTGTTAGTTTGATTAGTATGTGTTTTGACCTGTTTCTCCTTGGGTTTATCCTATATGAGACTCTGCACCTCTTGGACTTGATTGACTATTTCCTTTTCCATGTTGGGGAAATTTTCAACTATAATCTCTTTAAAATTTTTCTCATGCCTTTTCTTTTTCTCTTCTTTTTCTGGTACCTCTATAATTTGGATGTTGGTGCATTTGATATTGTCCCAGAGTCTCTGAGACTATCCTCAGTTCTTTTCATTCTTTTTGCTTTATTCTGCTCTTCAGAAATTATTTCCACCATTTTATCTTCTAGCTCACTGATTCATTCTTCTGCTTCAGATATTCTGCTATTGATCCCTTCTAGAGTAATTTTAATTCAAGTAATTGTGTTGTTTGTCTCTGTATGTTTATTCTTTAATTCTTCTAGGTCTTTGTTAATTGATTTTTGCATTGTCTCCATTCTGTTTTCAAAGTTTTTGATCATCTTTACTATCATTATTCTCAATTATTTTTCAGATACTATGCCTATTTCCTCTTCATTTACTTGGACTTCTGTGTTTATAGTTTGTTCCTTCATTTCTGTAGTATTTCTCTGCCTTTTCATTTTATATATATATATATATATATATATATATATATATATATATTGTGTTTGAAGTCTCCTTTTCCCAGGCCTCAAGGTTGTATTCTTTCTTCTTTTTGGTTTCTGCCCTCCGAAGGTTGGTCCAGTGGTTTGTGTAAGCTTTGTATAGGGTGATATTTGTGCTGAGGTTTTTGCTTGTTTGAGAGAGAAGTACTTGTCATCTACCTACTCCTCCACCATCTTGTTCTCCAAGTCCCTATTTTTAGGGCTAGACATTTAAAAGTTCTTGAATTATTATTGTATATCATGGTTATATATTTTAATATATATTTAATAATGCATACTCTACTACACCTGTAATAATAATAATTATATATATATATATATATATATATACATACAATTCTTTACTCAAGTTGAATATGGTATTATTTTAATGTGGCAAACTGAAATGATAATCAGCCAATGAAAAATCAGTCTTGACCACTGAAACAACATTTGAAAGTTGGATTGGGGAACGAACGTGTTAACATGGACAGTGGAAATTTTGGAGAAAAAATACTATATCCTACCTATGGACTAGGACTGTTTCAAACGCATATCTTCTTTATTTAGAAGATACTTTAAAAAGTGTCTTGTCTCTGGATTTTCTCTCACCATCTCCCATACAAATAACAGAGATTCTAGTAGTTCAATCTGAATGAGAGAAAATGGCAACACTATAGAATCACTTATATGAGAAGTTAGTGTCATTCTTTATACATTTATGGACTAGGCCCGATAAGTAGGTATCTGTCTTAAAAGTTAACGTCAATGAGGTGATGTGAGATTCTTATTAGAATCAGGGATAAGCTTATATTAGGAGGCATAGAGTCAGAGCAAGTGAGAATCATACAGTTGTCCAAGATATCCAGCCAGTCCATTTCAGTCACTCAGCTGTGTCCGACTCTTTGCAACCACATGGACTGTAGCATGCCAGGCATCCCTGCCCATCACCAAGTCCCAGAGCTTGCTCAAACTCATGCCCATCAAGTCAGTGGTGTCATCCAACCCTTTCATCCTCTGTCCCAAGGCAAGGATTATTTCCAGGCCCTCCTTGGGTACCAATATCAAAGTATGCTCAAGTCTTGTATATTACATGGCATAGTATTTGCATATGACCTATGCACATTCTCCTGTATATTTAAAATCATCTCTAGACTACTCCTAATGCCTTATACAATGAAAATGCTATGTATATATTTGCCACTGTGAGTCAGATAGAAATTTTACTTTTTGGAACTTTGTGACATTTTACTAATGATTTTTATCCACAGTTTATTTAACCAACAGATGTCAAACCCATAGATATGGGAGGCTGACTGCATAACTCTTTAGGATTTTATCTAACTTTGTTGAATAATTACTGTACTGGGGAGAAGTTATATTTGGAACAGAGAAGAGTATAAAATGGTGAAGTTTGGGAATACCATCTATTTTTATACTTCCTAAGTGGTAAAGATCAGTATGGAAAAAAAATAAAGAAAGAGGCTATATTACAGTTTCATTTTGCTCCAAAATCACTGTGGACATGACTGCAGCCATAAATTAAAAAAATACTTACTCCTTGGAAGAATAGCTATGACAATCCCAGATAGTGTATTTAAAAGTAGAGATATCACTTGCCAACAAAGGTCCTTAAAGTCAAAGCTATGGTTTTTCCACTGGTCATGTATGGATGTGAGAGTTTTATTATTTAGAAGGATGAGTGCTGAAGAATTATTACTTTCAAACTGTGGTGTTGGAGAAGACTCTTGACAGCAAAAGAGACGCTGATGTATAGAACAGTCTTTTGGACTCTGTGGGAGAGGGAGAGGGTGGGATGATTTGGGAGAATGGCATTGAAATATGTATAATATCATGTATGAAACGAGTCGCCAGTCCAGGTTCGATGCATGATACTGGATGCTTGGGGCTGGTGCACTGGGATGACCCAGAGGGATGGTATGGGGAGGGAGGAGGGAGGAGGATTCATGACGGAGAACACATGTATATCTATGGTGGATTCATTTTGATATATGGCAAAACCAATACAATATTGTAAAGTTAAAAAAAAAAAAAAAGAGTCCCTTGGATAGCCAGGAGATCAAGCCAGTCAATCCTAAAGGAAATCAACCCTGATTATTCATTGGAAGGACTGATGTTGAAACTGGAGCTCCAATACCACCTGATTCAAAGAACTGACTCATTGGAAAAGATCTTAATGCAGGGAAAAATTTAGGGAAAGTGGAAAAGGGGATGACAGAGGATGAGATGGTTGAATTGGCATCACTGACTCATTTGACATGAGTTTGCACAAGCTCCTGGAGATAGTGAAGGACAGGGAAGCCTGACATGCTACAGTTCATGGGGTGGCAAGCATCGGACATGACTTAGTGACTGAATAATGAAAACAACATCAACAAAAAAATAAAGAATGGAAATGACCATGTGCTGTTGTTGTCTAGTTTCTAAGTTGTGTCAGACTCTTTGCAACCCCATGGGCTGTACCCCTTCAGGCTCCTCTGTCTATGGAACTCCCCAGGCGAAAATATTGAAGTAGATTGCCATTTTGTTCTCTATGGCATCTTCCAGACCCAGTGATGAAACCCATTTCTCTTGCATCTCCAACACTGGCAGGCAGATTTTTTTACCATTGAGTTACCTGGGAAGATCAAATCTCCATGTAGTTAAGAGCAATGTACACTGTGGATCTTACTCTGCTTTTGATTATGGCTTCTCCATTTACTGCCTAATGGATTTCATACGTTGCCTTGAACTCCTTTCATCTCAATATGTTTATTTGTAAAGTGGAATGGAAAAGGAAGTTACTCATAATTTATGTGAGAGGACTTGCAGATTCACTCACAGGATCAGAGAAACTGTGTACAAGATTCCCTTTCAGGTGCCTCTTCAGAACCACACAGCAATAAGTCAACAAGAGCTAAAATGTTGTCTCTGTTACTGTGGCATATAAAACAAGCATGTTGACCAGATTCCAATTGCTACTATCGCCAGATAGACACCATTCTGCAACCTGGCAACCATCAGAAACATGAACTGCTGCCAGTGTAAAACCTAACTCCATTTCACTGCTCACATATTCACAAAACAGAAGTTCTATACTGAGTTTCTTTACTCATCTGTTCCCTTTTGAAGAGAAGTCTCATATAGGTTCATCTGATTGTCAGTTCTAGCTGCAAATGGAGCTGGAAATATGTCGATTTCTTTTCCAGGATGATAGCATTCACAAATAAAGACTTCCCCACACATTTAAGGGTATTCAAAAGGCACCATTTGTAATCCCTTCTTTCATATTAAACTTCCAATAGCCCAGTTGGTAAAGAATCCATATGCAATGCAGGAGACCTTGGTTTGATTCCTGGGTCAGGAAGACTTGATGGAAAAGGGATAAGCTACCCAATCCAATATTCTTGGGCTTTCCTTATGGCTCAGTCGTTAAAGAATCCACTTGCAATGTGGAGACTTGGGTTTGATCCCTGGGTTTGGAAGATCCCCTGGAGAAGGGAAAAGTCACCCACTCCAGTATTCTGGCCTGGAGAATTCCTTGGACTGTATAGTCCATGGGGTCACAAAGAGTTGGACACTATTGTGTGGGATTCACTTTCACTTCACTTTTCCAATAAACAACATAAATCTAAACAAAATAACAAATATAAATATATAAATATATAAATATAAATATAAATATAAATATAAATATATAATATATATATATATATATATATATATATATATGCCATGTACTATATGGGCTTCCCAAGTGCTGCTAAAGAACTTGCCTGTCAATGCAGGAGACATAGGAGATGTTGGTTCCTCCCCAGGTTTTGAAGATCCCATGGCGGAAGGCATAGCAACCCACTCTAATATTCTTGCCTGGAGAATCTCTTGGACAAAGGAGTCTTGGGTCCATGGTTTATGGGGTTGCAAAGAGCTGGACATGACTGAAGGAGCTAAGCATGCACACGTACCTATTATACATACATCCTGGAGTGTGAAGTCAAATGGGCCTTTGGTAGCATCACTATGAACAAAGCTAGTGGAGATGATGGAATTCCAGCTGAAGTATTTCAAATCCTAACAGATGATGATGTTAAAGGGCTATACTCAATGTGCCAACAAACTTGAAAAACTCAGCAGTAGCCGCAGGACTGGAAAAAGTCAGTTTTCATTCCAGTCCCAAAGAAGGGCAGTGCCAAAGAATGTTCAAACTGCCATACAATTTCACTTATTTCACATGCTAGCAAAGTCATGCTCAAAATCCTCCAAGCTAGGCTTCAACAGTATGCAATCCTAGAACTTGGAGATGTACAAGCTGGATTAAAAAAAGGCAGAGGATCCAGAAATCAAATGCCAACATAATTTGGGTCACAGAAAAAGGAAGGGAATTCAGAAAAAAAAAAAAAATCTTCTACTTCATTGACTTCACTAAAGCTTTTGACTGTGTGGATCACAACAAACTGGAAAATTCTTCAAGAGATGGGGATATCAGACAATCTTACCTGCCCCCTGAGAAGCCTGTTTGTAGGTAAAGAAGCAAGAGTTAGAACCAAACATGGAACACCAGACTGCTTCAAAAGGAGTGTGCCAAGGCTGTATATTGTCAGCCTGTTTATTTAACTTATATATAGAGTATATCATGTGAAATACCAGGTTTGATGAATATCAAGCTATAATCAAAATTACCCAGAGAAATATCAATAACCTCAGATATGCAGATGGCACCACACTTATGGCAGAAATTGAAGAGGAACTAAAGAGCCTCTTGATGAAGGTGAAGGAGGAGAGTAAAAAAGCTGGCTTAAATCTCAAGATTCAAAAACTAAGATCATGGCATACAGTCCCATCACTTCATGGCAAATAGATGGGGAAACAATGGAAATAGTGAGAGACTGTTTTCTTGGACTTCAAATCACTGCAGATGGTGATGGAAGCCATGAAATGTAAAAACATTTGCTCTTTGGAAGAAAGGCTATGACAAACCTGGACAGCATATTAAAAAGCAGAGAAATTACTTTCCTGATAAAGGTCCATACAGTCAAATCTATGGTTTTTCTAGTAGTCTGCATGAATGTGAGAGTTGGACCATAAAAAAAGCTGAACACCAAAGAATTGATGCTTTTGAACTGTGGCGATGGAGAAAACTCTTGAGTCCCTTGGACTGCAAGGGGATCAAATCATCAATCCTAAAGGAAATCAATCCTGAATGTTCGTCAGAAGAACTGATGCTACAGTTCCAATACTTTGGCCACCTCATGTGAAAAGCTGATTCATTGGAAAAGACACTGATGTTAAGACAAATAGAAGGCAGTAGCAGAAGGGGACAGCAGTGGGTGAGATGATTGGATAGCATCACTGACTCAATGGACATGAATTTGAGTAAACCTGTGAAGGACACGGAAGCCTGGCATGCTACAGCTCCTGGGGTCACAACAAGTCAGACATAACTGCATGACTGAACAACAACAAACAACAGCAACATTATACATACATGTATATATAGCTACAACTATGCATGCATACCTATTATATTTCTATTGCTGCTATAACAAATTATCAAAATTTGGTGGTTTGAAACAACACAAATTTACTATCTTATTATGATCATGGAGTTTTATTGGGCAACTTCCAAGGTGTCAGCAAGGCTGTGTTCCCTCTGGAAACTATAGAATGGATATACAGCACTTCTTTTTCTCTCTATGCCATTTGCTAAGCACTTTTGTCATTATATTTGTCCAACCTGGATATTCCAGGATAATCTTCTTATCACAAAGACCTTATTATAATCACATTTCTAAAATTTCTCTTATAATATAAGGTAATATAGTCACAGACTCCAGGTATTAAAATGATAACATTTTATAAGGGCAATATTCTATATGCATCCATATATATTAGGCTATATATTTTTAAAGCACAAATCTGCAATCTGGAGGCATTTAATTCTTTGTGTGCAGAATCTAATTCTTGAATAAAAGTGAAACATTTGAAGAAGTATGTTTGATTTTTAAGTCCACAAGGTGCTGTTGAGTAAATGACTGCTCTAGGAAACTGAAAGGTCCACTCTTAAATAAGCATTAGTTCTTTCATATTCTTTAAATGTTAGAAGATATATTATGAGAGAAATGTGCCTCAGGGTCAGATACTAGAATAAAATGCATGTAAAATATATAGTAGCATAAATATTGACCCCGAAGAAAATGTAATAAATAGACAAATATTTCATTTACAAATGGAGAAGGCAATGGCACCCCACTCCAGTACTCTTGCCTGGAAAATCCCATGGACAGAAGAGCCTGGTAGGCTGTAGTCCATGGGGTCGCTAAGTCGAAGACTGAGCGACTTCACTTTCACTTTTCACTTGCATATATTGGAGAAGGAAATGGCAACTCACTCCAGTGTTCTTGCTTGGAGAATCCCAGGGAAGGTGGAGCCTGATGGGCTGTCGTCTTTGGGGTCGCACAGAGTATGTTTATCATATTTTAAAATAGGAAAATTCAGATACAACTAAGTGACTTAACTGAACTGATAATAAAGAAAAAGAAAATCAGATCATTCTATAAGATACTCTTTTATGTATGTGCATATGTGTGAGCATGTGTGTGTCTTATGTCATTTCAGTCATATCTGACTCTTTGCATCCCTATGAATCATAGCCTGCCAGGCTCCTATGTCCATGGGATTCTCCACGCAAAAATATTGGAGTGGATTGCCATGCTCTTCTCCAGGTAATCTTCTCAACCCAGGGATGGAACCTGCATCTCTTATACCTCCTTCATTGCCAGTGGTTTCTTTACTACTAGTGCCACCTGGGAAGCCCATATATGTATGTATCTATATACATTTTCTCAGGAATATTTAAAAGTGGAAGTATATAACATCTTCACTTGTTTTTTATGACAGGGATGATGACTTTTATTGGTACTCCTTACTTTTCCTTTTATTTTCTTTTTCCCTGTCCCATTTATTTTTCCTTGTCTTTCCTCTTCTTCTTCCTTTTTTTTTTTTTTTTTTAGTTTACAATATTGTATTGGTTTTGCTATACATCAACATGAGTCCACCACGGTTGTGCACATGTTCCCCATCCTGAATCTCCCCTCCCACCTCCCTCCCCATACCATTCCTCTGGGTCATCCCAGTGCACCAGCCCTGAGCATCCTGTATCATGCATCGACCCCGGTCTGGCAATTCGTTTCACATATGATATTATACATGTTTGAATGACATTCTCCCAAATCATCCCACCCTCGCCCTCTCCCACAGAGACCAAAAGACTGTTCTGTACATCCGTCTCTCTTTTTTTAATGAATTTCACTTGTCTGTGTACTAGAAAAAATTCACGCAATTTTCCCCGTGTTTAATAAGTCATAATTCCTTTGACAAAATTATATATGATAAATTTGTAAACAAGCCCATTTTCATTTCATAAGAGCTATTAAAACTGTTAAGATTATAAGGAACCCATCTGTTACTGTTAAAAGTCAGTTCTTAATTCTTCAAAACAAATATAGGTGAATAACTTTAGAATATCTCAAATGGTTAAAAAAAATAAAAAGCAATCTAAAACTCAACAGGCAAAGGAAGCAATTTAACTAACCTTCAAATTAAACAATAGTAAATTGCAGATTGTGTGCAAAATTACCTATTTTGCATATGTAATTACAAGTTTTTGCATCATTAGATATAACTTTGGAATTTATCCCTAGGACTTGCCTATTTTTATCGGAAATATAAATATATGAGTATTTTACTAATGTTACCATGCCTCAGCTTTCCTTCAAAATATACTGTTGTCATTATTTTCCTTTCAATTAAAAGCAATGGATTCATTTTTTTCTGTCATCTTAAAATTCATATTCTGCATTTCCCCTCAAGCAAAATCTTTCCCCCTATTTGTTAACAATAAATTTTTCAATGTGGTTATAGACTCCTGTCTCCCACATTGCAGGCAGACACTTTACCATCTGAGCCACAGAGAAGCCCCCCTGTAGACTCCATCCAGGGTGTTTAATAGTAAATTTGTTATATAGTTGTAATCAATGTATATTTTAAACTTTTGCAATGAAATAATATTACCAATTTGCCTTGTACTAGGTTGGTGCAAAATAAATTGCGGTTTTGCGTTGTTGAACTTTGCCATTTGATATTGGAATGCATTCCTAAATAAATGTGGTTATATTATACATCATTTTAATGAGAATTTCTTATTTTATGTTTCTTTGATAATGACATATAATTGTGTTTATTTTATAGAAAAGATGCTAGACACTGAAAATTCAAGTGATTTTTTTTTTTCATTCGAGTTCAAAACTGGTCATAAAAGATCAGAGACAACTCAAAACATTAACAACGCATTTGGCCCAGGAAGTGCTAATCAATATACAGTGCAGTGGTGGTTCAAGAAGTTTTGCCAAGGAGATGAGAGCCTTGAAGATGAGGAGCTCAGTGGCTGGGCATCAGAAGTTGGCAACAATTACTGGAGAGCAATCACTGAATCTGATCTTCTTACAAGTACAGGAGGAGTTGCTGAAAAACTGAATGTTGACCATTCTATTGTCATTTGGCCTTTGAAGAAAATTGGAAAGGTGAAAAATCTCAATAAGTGTGTTCCTCAGGAGCAAACTGCAAATCAAAAAAATCATAACTTTGAAGTGTCCTCTTCTCTTATTCCATGCAACAACAATGAACAATTTCTAGATCAGATTGTGACCTGCAATGAAATGTGGATTTTATATAACAATCGGCAATGACCAGCTCAGTGGTTGGACTGGGAAGAAATCCCAAAGCTCTTCCTAAAGCCAGACTTGAAACAGAAAATGTTCATGGTCACTGTTTGTTGGTCTGCTGCCCATCTGATCCACTACAACTTTCTGAAACCTGGTGAAACCATTACATCTGAGAAGTGTGCTCAGCCAATCAATAAGCTGCACCAAAAACTTCAACATCTGCAGCCAGCATTGGCCAGAAGAAAGGGCCCAGTTCTTCTCCATGATAATGTCTGACCGACCACACATTGCACAACCAATGCTTCAAAAGTGAATGAATTGGGCTATGAAGTTTTGTCTCATCTCCCATATTCACCTGACATCTTGTCAACCAATTACCACTTCTTCAAGTATCTCAAAACTTTTTGCAAGGAAAATGCTTCCACAACCAGCAGGAGGAAGAAAATTCTTTCCAAGAGTTTATTGAGTCCTGAAGCACAGATTTTTATGCTACAGGAACAAACAAACTTATTTCCCCGGGGGCAAAATATGTTGATTGTAATGGCTCCTAATTTGGTTAATCAAGATATATTTAAGCTGAGTTACAAACCACTCCAGTATTCTTGCCTGGAGAATCCCGTGGGCAGAGAAGCTTGGCAGGCTATAGTCCATAGGGTCACTCAGAGTCAGACATGACTGTAGAGACTTAGCATGCATGCCCATAATGATTTAAAATCCATGGCCCAAAATCACAATTACTTTTGTACCAACCTAGTAAACATTAAAATTAGTGATTCTCAAATAAAAATGGAAAATGGCAGATTTTATTTTCTTGGGCTCAAAAATCATGGTGGACAGTGAAGGGATCACGATTCTTGGTCCTTGGAAGAAAAGTTATGACAAACCTCACAGCATATTCAAAAGCAGAGACATCACTTCGCCAACAAACATCCATATAGTCAAAGCTATGGTTTTTCAAGTAATCATGCAATCGTGCATGGATATGAGAGTTGGACCATAAAAAAGGCTGAGTGCCTAAGAACTGATGCTTTCAAATTATGGTGCTGCAGAAGCCTCTTGAGACTCCCTTGGACTGCAAGGAAATCAAACCAGTCAATCCTAAAGGAAATCAGTCCTGAATATTCATTGAAAGGAATGATGTTGAAACTAGAACTTCAATACTTTGGCTACCTGCTGCAAAGAGCCAACTGATTGGAAAAGCCCCTGATGCTGGGAAAGATTGAAGGCAGGAGTAGAAGTGGGCGACAGAGGATGAGAAGGTTGGATGGCATCACCAACTCAATGGACATGCGTTTAAGTCAACAGTGAGGCAATGAAAGGCAGGGAAACCTGGCATGCTGCAGTCCATGCCATCTCAAAGACTCACACATGACTTAGTGACTGAGCAACAACAAATCTGGTTTCAACTGATAATCACTTAAGAAGTTTTAAATAGATATCTGTACTTAGGTCCTCCCTACCTACAAAGTTTACAATTTAATTAGTCTGGGGAATGTCATGACCCTTTCAACATTTTAAAAATTATCCAGGTTCTTCTAGTAGCTGCCTAGGTATAAAACTTGGAAAGAAGCTCTGAATATCTTAAGACCTAGGAATTTTAAAATTCCCTTCTATGCCAAATACACTGTCACTTGCTTGAAATCAACTATCACCAATTCTGAAAATGGCTTAAAAATTAGATTTATATCTCTTAATTTACAGAAAAACACAAGTACTATAAGCACTTAAGTAATTTGTTCAGTCACATATGCTTCCCAGGCGGCTCAGTGGTAAAGAATCTGCCTGCCAATGCAAGAGATACAAGAGACTCGGTTTTAATCCCTGAGCCAAGAACATCCCTGGAGTAGGAAATGGCATCCCACTCCAGTATATTTGCCTGGAAGATTTCATGGACAGAGGTGCCTAGTGGGCTAGAGTCCATAGGGTCTCAAACAATCAGACATGACTGAGCAACTAAGCACAGACACACACTCAGAGTCATACATCCAATCATGTTAAACACCAAAATTTTTAAAAAGGTGTTTCAGATTACAGTATTCATCCTCTTCAATTTTCTATTCTGGAGAGGCTGACACAGTCTTAGAGATTTAAGAACTATTAAAATGCATGTTGAATTATTTCCTTTGACGTATTTATGCTAATATATTTAAGTATAGGCAATACTCACTTGTCACCAAATTCTATGCAAAATGAAGATATCCAAATATGGAATAGTACTAAAATTTTAGAATAAACTTTAGAGAATATTACCTATTTCACATATTAAAACATATATATATATATACCTTTTATATATATATATATATATATATATATATACATATATATGAAAGTGAAAGTAAAAGTTGCTCAGTCCGACTTTTTGCCACCCCAAGGACTGTATAGTTCTCCAGGCCAGAATACTAGAGTGGGTAGCTCTTCCTTTCTCCAGAGGATCTTCCCAACCCAGGGATCAAACCCAGGTCTCCCACATTACAGACTGATTCTTTACCAACTGAGCCACCAGGGAAGCTCCAAATATATGAGCCTGCCCTGGTAAAGAATCTGCATGCCAATGCAGGAGACTTGGGTTTGATCCCTGGGTTAGGAAGATCTCCTGGAGTAGGAAATTCCATGTACAGAAGAGCCTGGCAAGCTACAGTCCATGGGGTCTCAAAAGAGTCAGACAGGACTTAGCAACCAAACAACAACTATAAGTAAAATATAAATATACATATAACAACTATGTGAAAGTGTTAGTTGCTCAGTGATGTCCAACTCTTTATCACCTTATAGACTATAGCAGGCCAGGCTGCTCTGTCCATGGAATTCTCCAAGCAAGATTACTAGAGTAGGTAGCCATTCCTTTCTCTAGACGCTCTTCCTACCTAGGAATGGAACCTGGATCTCCAGAATTGCAGGCAGATTCTTTACCATCTGAGCCACCAGGGAATCTCATATACCAGCTATAAATAACTATAAACAACAATAACTATAAGCAAAAATATATATAAACACATATGTATTTAAAGTTGACAATAAAACATTGCTACAAAGATAAGGATATTACAGAATATTCATTTCTATTCCCCATGTATGCTGTCAACTTGATACTTTGTCTCATGGAATCTGTACCACACAACATTCAAGAGATAACGCACTCCACCACTTCTAATTTTTGTATTGTTTATAATGTTCAACATAAAGGTATACTTTCAAAAGTATCTCAATGTTTATCTGAATACAAAGTTAAACTTTGACTATTTTAAAATTACTTAAAATATTCTCGAAAGCAAGTATTTCTTTATTCTGAGTAATTACTAAGATCCATCATGGAAAAAGTAAGAGAGTTCCAGGAAAACATCTATTTCTGCTTTATTGACTATGCCAAAGCCTTTGACAGTGTGGATCACAATAAACTGTGAAAAATTCTGAAAGAGATGGGGAATACCAGACACCTGACCTGCCTCTTGAGAAACCTATATGCAGGTCAGGAAGCAACAGATACAACTGGACATGGAACAACAGACTGGTTCCAAAGAGGAAAAGGAGTTCGTCAAAGCTGTATATTGTCACCCTGCTTATTTAACTTCTATGCAGAGCACATCATGAGAAACACTGGGCTGGATGAAGCACAAGCTGGAATCAAGATTGCTGGGAGAAATATCAATCACCTCAGATATGCAGATGACACCACCCTTATGGCAGGAATTGAAGAGGAACTAAAAAGCCTCTTGATGAAAGTGAAAGTGGAGAGTGAAAAAGTTGGCTTAAAGCTCAACATTCAAAAAACGAAGATCATGGCATCCAGTCCCATCACTTCATGGGAAATAGATGGGGAAACAGTGGAAACAGTGTCAGACTTTATTTTTTGGGGCTCCAAAATCACTGCAGCCATGAAATTAAAAGAGGCTTACTCCTTGCAAGGAAAGCTATGACCAACCTAGATAGCATATTCAAAAGCAGAGACATTACTTTGCCAACAAAGGTCCATCTAGTCAAGGCTATGGTTTTTCCTGTGGTCATGTATGGATGTGAGAGTTGGACTGTGAAGAAGACTGAGCACCGAAGAATTGATGCTTTTGAACTGTGTTTTTGGAGAAGACTCTTGAGAGTCCCTTGGACTGCAAGGAGATCCAACCAGTCCATCCTGAAGGAGATCAGCCCTGGGATTTCTTTGGAGGGAATGATGTTAAAGCTGAAACTCCAGTACTTTGGCCACCTCATGAGATCAGTATTATTATTATATTGAGTAAATAGTGTGTAGTGTAATTCCAAGTTCTCAGCTTTTTAAAACTTTAAAAATCACAAATGGAATTAAACTATACCTTGTTAATGTTAAAAAAATAAGTATAATTGTTTTTTGTCCAATTTATAAACTAGTTGTGAGTATTGATAAAAATGAGAGACTGAAGGGTTGAAGAAAACTAGATAATTATAAAAATATTTGAATATAATAAGATGAAAACCTTGTCTGATTGTAGGAATGAATTAAAGTTAGTAGCAGTTCAGCTTTTTCTAAGATCTCATTTTAAAAGAAGACTAAATAACCATTTTTACTACATGTGGTTTTAATCAGTGTGATATAATTTTCAGTTCCTTTGATTAATGAGTACATTCCCAGCTTTTAGGTGTTACCTATTTGTTCAGAAGCCATAGAAACACTCTGACTTAACTGGCTTAAGTACAATTTTTGACTCACTTAATTAGCTTTTCTAGAGTTGCTAATAACCATACAGCCTTAACTGTGAACCATGTAATTATTTTGACATTAATTCTCTCCCTGGGATATCTTACTCTTGATGTCATCATTTCTCCACTTCAATTTCTGGCTAGTAATTTTACAACTGTAAGGAAAATACTACTAGAAGACATGTATGAATATTATATATATTAAAATTTTGTGGTATACATAGGTGTTGACTTTTAGTCTCTCATAACACCTATATTCTCTATAATATCTGATAAGTTTACCAAAAATGAGGTGAGAAGACTAATTATGTACCTTGAAGAAAGGTGAATCAATGTCAAGCCTATCAAAACATACCTGATTACTTTTTCGTTTGGTTTAATTATTTATATTAAATTACAAATAAGTTGAAATAGCAAAACCATGGCTTAGATATTTTTTATTAACCTAAACCAAATCCTCATTCTTTGCAAATGTATATGTATATTTGAGAGAAAGGGAGGAAAAAAAAAAACATGAGAGACAGAGAGAGACTGTGAATGGTAAAACAAACAAAAAAGGTAAAGATTTTGGGTTAATATATCAAACTGATACTGCAGGACAGATTTTGCTTACTCCAAAGGTGTTAAAATATATTTATTTCAAATTAATTAAAATAAAAATGTATTAATACCAACCACACACAAAGAAATGAAGCTAGCTAAATGCTGATGAATTAAGACCCACTGAATTCTGAAATAAAGCTGTTCAGTCAGGGTAGAGCTGTAATCCTACTCCTAATCTCAAAAATCACAGTATTCAATCACAAATTCTTCAAATTTTCAGTAAAAGTCCCAAATCCAAGAGAGGAATCTGGCAGTCTGAGTTATCAGTCCTTCTTCTACTTGGAAAAGTCCAATCCTTCTTCGATCTTCCACCTCTAGGTTTTGTAGAAGCTCCGCATACAGCACACACTGTCATGTGGCTTTTGCACACTCCTGGTAAATCTATTCTTCCCTGAGTGCTGTCAGAAACAATCACTTGAGTCCAAAACCGCATCTCATTTAGATTTCCTCCCTTCATTTGTTGGCATTCTAATCCCCTGAGTGTGATTAGGTCAAGTGTGAGCCATAGTTATTTCCCACTCCTTTCTACCTGACAATCTCACAGCATCTGCTCTGAGAACACAATGACTAATCATCTTTTCCCCTGTTTGCATTGGCAACTGACCCAGAGGGATGGTATGGGGAGGGAGGAGGGACGAGGGTTCAGGATGGGGAACACATGTTTACCTGTGGTGGATTCATTTCGATATTTGGCAAAACCAATACAATACTGTAAAGTTTAAAAATAAAATAAAATTTAAAAAAATAAAAAATAAAAAGAATCCTGTTGCCAATTGTAGTACCATGGTCCCAGATATTTTTGACCTCTCTGGAACCTCCAGTCCATGGATAAAAGCAACTTTATTTTCCTCCCTCAATTCTAGGGTCTCAACCTGTCCTTTGCTACCCAGATAAAGTTATATTACTATAGCAAGCCATTATAATTATTCTCCCTTGCATTTCTCTCTGTATTCCACGTGTTTGGAAAAACAAAATCACACTATGAAAATACACAGTATCCACTTTATCTCAACTTTCATTAGTGAAGATCTTTGGAATGTTGAAAAATGCACTTTAAATCCAAAATCTGGAACTTGAATTGAATATTCACATTTCCAGGCATCTTGGCTATATATTTATAGTGTATGAATTTTATTCTGTCTTTTATATTTTACTTTTCTCCTCTCCTCAGTTGACCAAAATAACCTATTCTGTCCTTTGTCTAAGTTTATAACCTTATTTTTATTAAGAAAGCTATAGCACTTGAAAGAGAACTTCTCCAGATTCCTTTGGCATATCAGTATATGTCCAACTTTCAACTCACGGAATTTGTTTTCCTACCAATTTATTATATATGAGCCATTCATGATCCTCTTTACAGCTAATGTCCCAACTCAAGCATTAATTTGTTTACCTTTATGTCTAGTTACAAATATAGCCCAGGTATTTGTTCTTATCAAAGTAAAAGAGGAGAAGAATGTGAAGGAAATGGCAGGTAAAAGCTAAGAAGAAAAAGAAGTGATGATAGGGAAGGGAAGGAGAAAAGATGTATGTGTGCATGCATGTTCCGTTGTGTTCAACTCTTTGTGACCTCATGGACTATAACCCACCAGGTTCCTTCCAGTCCATGGGATTCTCCAGGCAAGAATACTGGAGTGGATTGCCATGTCCTCTTCCAGGGGATCTTCCTGAACCAGGGATGGAACCTGTATTTCCTGCATTGGCGTGTGGATTCTTTACCACTATGCCACGTAGGAAGCCCTGGAGAAAAAGATGAAGATGAAAAAAATAAGAGGAAAAATTCTTCTCTAACACCCAGCTGTCAAGTTTACTTTCCCCACTTCAAAGGAAATTTCTCAAATTAATAAATTTGACAGTCCCAGACTTACTATGGTTCAACTTAATATATATATATATATATATATTTTACTTTTATGATGGTATGAAAGCTATACCCACTTAATAGAAACTGCACTTTGAATTTTGATACTTTCCCAGGCTTGCCATATGCTGTATGATACTGGGCAGAAACAGCTGTAACTCCCAGTCAGTCACTATACTAAATAACCACTTGGCTCACAGCTATTCTTTACCCAGACAACCATTCTGTTTTTCACTTTCAGTACAAGCATATTAAGTGCATCTTGGGCAGAAACATTATTTACAGTAGCCAAGATATGGAAGCAGCCTAAGTGTTCATTATGTATAGATAAAGAACACACACACACACACACACACACACACACATAATGGATCATTTGCCACAAAAAGGAATAAAACTCTGTCATTTGTAAGTGGATGAACCTAGAGCATTTTATCCTTAGTGAAGTAAGTCAAAGAGAGAAAGACTAACACTGTATGTTTTCACTGAAATTCGGATTTTAAAAAAATAATACAAGCTAATGTATATAACAAAAGAGAAGCAAAAAAAAAAGAGAGAGAGAAACAAACTCATAGACACAGAGTACAAACTAGTGGTTACTGTTGGGAGAGGGAAGGTGGGAGGGGCAAGATAGTGGTAGAGCATTAAGAAAATACAAACTACTCTGTAAAATAAATAACAAGGACATTAAAAAGCAGAGACCTTACTAACAAAAGTCTGTCTAGTCAAAGCTTTGGTTTTTCCAGTAGTCATGTATGGATGTGAGAGTCGGACTATAAAGCAAGCTGAGCACCAAAGAATTTATGTTTTTCACCTGTGGTGTTGGAGAAGACTATTGAGAGTCCCTTGGAGAGCAAGAAGATCCAACCAGTCCATCCTAAAGGAAATCAGTCCTGAATATTCATTGGAAGGACTGATGCTGAAGCTGAAACTCTGATACTTTGGCCACCTGATGTGAAGAACTGACTCATTTGAAGAGACCCTGATACTGAGAACGATTGAAGGCAAGAGAAGAAGGGGCCAACAGAGGATGAGATGGTTGGATGGCATCACCTGCTTAATGGATATGAGTTTGCGTAAGCTCTGGGAGTTGGTGATGGACAGGGAAGCCTGGTATACTGCAATCCATGGGATTGCTAAGAGTTGGACACAACTGAGCGACTGAACTGAACTGATTGTACAGCATAAGGAAATATAGCCATTATTTTCCAATAACTTTAAATACTGAAGGGTCTTCCCTGGTGGCTCATTTGGTAAAGAGTCTGGCTGCAATGTGGGAGATCCAGGTTCAATCCCTGGGTTGTGAAGATCCCCTGCAGAAGGAAATGGCAACCCACTCCAGTATCCTTGCTTGGAGAATTCCATGGACAGAGGAGCCTGGGGGGCTACAGTCCCTGGGGTCACAAAGAGTTGGACATGACTAAGTGAGTAACAGTTTCATTTTCACTTTAAATACTGAATCATTAGGTTGCATACCTGAAACTAATTGAATATTTTTTTTTCTAATTTTATTTTATTTTTAAACTTTACATAATTGTATTAGTTTTGCCAAATATCAAAATGAATCCGCCACAGGTATATATGTGTTCCCCATCCCGAACCCTCCTCCCTCCTCCCTCCCCATACCATCCCTCTGGGCCGTCCAGTGCACCAGCCCCAAGCATCCAGCATCGTGCATCGAACCTGGACTGGCAACTCGTTTCCTACATGATATTTTACATGTTTCAATGCCATTCTCCCAAATCTTCCCACCCTCTCCCTCTCCCACAGAGTCCATAAGACTGTTCTATACATCAGTGTCTCTTTTGCTGTCTCGTATACAGAGTTATTGTAAGTCAATTTTACTTCAAGAAAAAATGCATTTTTTACTTATGTTTTCACTTTATGATGAGTTTATCAAGACAGAGCCCCATTGCAAGTTGAGAAAGATCTGTATACACAGCATCTTCAATTTCTCATCTGTTCTCTATTTAAACACTTTTTCCTACACTAAGCAAGCTAATGTGCTTTTGTCAAAGTCATCCAAATGATATCTATGTTGCTGTATCCAAGAGTCAATTCTTAGTTCTTATTTCACCTGACTGAAGAGCAACAGTTGCCAGTTAATCACGCACTCCTTAATAAAATGTAATCTTCAGGATAGCACATTCTATTAGTTTTTCTCCCACTTCATTGGCTGCCTTCCTCAAAGTCTGCTTCATTGGTTATTCACCTTTTCCAGACATCTTTAAATTTTTAGTATCCTATGACTTTGTTATGTTCTTAACTGTCTGTGCTGAGTCCATGGTCAAAGTTGGACTGATACACTCTCACACCTTAAACAAGTTTTTACACAACAACTTCCAATTTTATATCTTTAGCACAAACCTCTCTCCTGAAGTCAATACATATATCCAACCCCTTATGTGAATTCTCCTCTTACAGACCAATCAAGCTTTTCTAATTGAACAAGCCTAAAATGGAGCTCTGATATTTTGCCCCAAATCTTATCCAACCACAGTCTTTCCTATTACATTTTATGACCACTCTCTTTTTTCTAGTTAGAGCTGCCCTTGAATCCTTTCTCACACATTCAGTTCATTTCTCAGAGCCTAGTATTCATCCACTTTCCACTCTGCTTCTTGCTTCCTTGATGGAGCTTGTTGCCATAATCTCTCAGAAATACAGCTACAGCTTTCTTCTACGTAGTCTTTCTGCTTTCATTTTTGACCAATTCCCAAAATCTCTTCTCAACAAAATAGAGTGGTTCTTTTAAAGTCTACATCTGATGATGTTTATACCTCTATTTAGAATCCTCCCCAAACTTCTAATTTTACTCAGAGTAAAATCACAGTTATTTATATCATTTAAAAAGGCCATTATGATCACCAAACAGGATCCGTTTCTAATCAAACCCCCACTATTGGCTTTTGTTCTTCAACTAGTCTTGGTAAACTCCTAATATAAGGATTTGTGCTCCCTATTTCTTCACCTAGACACTTGCATAGATAGGTCCTTCACTTCCTTTATACCTTCACTCAATGTCAGTTTCTCAAAGAAGAGCACTCTAACTTCTTCCTTGACCTGGCACTTAAAAGTCCAACCCAGCTTACCTAGTCTATGCCCACAGAGGACTAATTACTTTCACAATATTATACAATAGCCCTATGGCTTATACTCCATATCCTTCCCTCACATAGAATTAAAAATTGACAGGGACCATTGCTTTTCTGATTGGTTGCATGTTCTACGCATCAGTGCCTGATACTCTAAGAGTCAACATTTGCTAAGCAACAAACAAAACTGATTCTCATTTGTTGTATGTAACGTGCTCTCTCCCTATTTACTCTTAGGATTTTATTTTATTTTATTTTATTTTTAGGATTTTCTGTTTATCCTTAATGCATTGAGGTCTCATTACAATGACTATTTATTTATTGTTGCTAAAGTTTGTATAAATTAATGTTATTATATTGCTGTTGTTGTAGCCTGAAATGGTACATAGCAGGTTCTTTAATCCTATAGATGCATCACTTTAATTACACAAAACTTGAGGCATTTATTTCTTTTGTGGGATTCCCTGGTACCTCAAAAGGTAATGATAAAGAGTCTGCCCAGTCCGTAATGGAGACCTGGGTTCAATTCCTGGTTGCGGAAGATACCCTGAAGAAGGAAATGGCAACCCACTCTAGTATTCTTGCCTGGGAAATTCCATGAATGGAGGAGCCTAGCAAGCTACAGTCCATGAGGTCACAAAGAGTCAGACACGATTGAGTGACTTCACTTATTTGTTTCATGTTTTCTGTTTTCCATTTTCAGTATTCTTTCTTTTAAAACTCTGATTAGAAATATTTAGAAGTTTTGGGTTGATGCTATTACTTTAAACTTTTTCACATCCCCCTTCCTTCTTTCTTTTGGACTATGCTGTGATCTAGTTTAACATATAGATTTTTGTCTACTGTGTCCTCTTTACTTTTCATCTTATAGAGTTGTTTCTGCTTTGGCCATTTTATTATTGATTATTTTAATTTCCCGTATTTCTGAGATTTCCTGTTTTAGAACAACTTTATATTTTACACAGTCTCCTATTCTTTTACATGGCTTTTTTCCATTTCAAATTTGTCTATGAATTTAAATATATGAGTTTTATGGTTTATTTTGTAAATGATGTTCTTTTTATCTTTTTTTGCAGGTACTATATTTTCTATTTGTTTATATCTAAAATAAATCCTTTAGATGAATTTTTAACTGTTCATTGAGTTCATGTATGTCTAGGATTTAGAAAGGAATCTCAGCTGGATAAGTTGTGGATTGTGTGCCTCCCTCCCAGGAATCAAAAATGAGCTAAATCAAACTCCAGTGTGGGCATTTATATTATGTGCTGCCTTAAGGAACCTCAGGCCCACTTTTCTGTTAGGACATTTTCTGATATATTTTGAAGGATAGTTAAATATCACAGTTGAGAATATTGGTCATTGATTGCCAACTCTGTGCATTATGATCATAAGAGAAAAGATAAATAGTATGAAACCCTGGGGTTACCATCTGCACAGTTTTTTGACTTAGTTGATTTAAGAT
Source organism: Bos mutus (assembly GCF_027580195.1). NCBI lineage: Eukaryota > Metazoa > Chordata > Mammalia > Artiodactyla > Bovidae > Bos > Bos mutus. The sequence goes on along the minus strand of NC_091636.1, from coordinate 47,235,053 downwards.
ATGTTTTTTTTTTTTTTTTTTTCATTCCATGTAATTGGGGGGCAGATTTTCTAAAACAACAATACAGCTACAGGATTAAAAATTAAAAGGAGAAATATAAAGAATCTACATACTGATTCTTAATACTCATGATCTATTTACCTCTGATTATTTAACAGATACATAAGCAAATGTGGCTGAGATTTCATAGATTAAACTTAGAATTTTGATCTTATTTATAATAACAGAAAATCAAATGTATAAAAATTAGCCAAATTGATATGAAGAAATAAGCATTAGTGCTATGTTACTATGTTGCAGATTTTAGTTGGAAAGTTTGTCCTGAAGACAATGTTTAAAACTAGAATATAGATAGTTTATTCTGAAAAATTATGTGTACTTGCATCCAAAACTATTGATGATCACTTGAGTTAACTTATTGATTTATAAAGTTTATCAAATTTTATTCATTTTATTTTTTACTTGAAACTTAGTTTTTAAACAATTGATGTACTACAGGCACTGTTCTGGGCTTTCCTGGTGACTCAGATGGTAAAGAATCAGCCTGCAATGAAGGAGACCTGGGTTCAATCCCTGGACTGGGAAGATCCCCTTGAGAAGGTAATGGCTACTCACTCTGGTATTCTTGCCTGAAGGATTTCATGGACATTGGAGCCTGGTGGACTACAGTCTATGGAGTCTCAAAAAGACAAGACTGAGGGACTAACACACACACACACACAGGCATACTTTTATTATGTACTGGTGATGAAATTGAAACTTTCCTCATACAGCTACATTTTAAGAGAGTAATGATAAACCTTCCTCCCAACCATGTTGCTGATTTTAGGGTTTATGTTTCAGTGTTGCTATAACAGTTGTTGATTCTGATAATTATTTGAACAATATAATAAAATATATGATCATTACTTGAAAAAAAGAGAAATGATGACAAATTCATTTTCCCTTAATTATAGAATTGTCTACTCAAGTAGATAAAATTAATAGAATAATCAAGTGGGCTCATTGTTTATGTCCAATACCGTCCATAATTATATATTGATTTTTATAATATAATAAATTTTGTGCAAATCAAACAAAAGAGGTTTTTGTGAAATTAATCTCACAGTTTCCAATAAATCTGTATGTTAAATCTGGAGTCAAAAAAGCCAACCAATTTGGCTATCTTGATAGCATTCTTGAAGCATAAAAGAGAGGGAAAAGAGTAATGTTTAGAACAAAATAAAGCTGTAAAGTCGGAGGTAATTCTATTTTAATGTAGTTAAATATTCAGCTAAATTGATTCTTCTAATGCCTGTTCTTCCCAAGGTTTTTTCAAACAAATATTAGGAACACCTTGAATATGGTCTCATATTATCACATTGTGTTTAAGAGATTGTTCTCTGGTGTCACAGTCTTGGGTGCTGGGAATTCTAAGGTAGATTTCTAACTATAACCCCCAATGATACATCCCTTGTGTAAATCTTCCTCTCTTTCATTGTGAATGAAATTTACAAACATGACTAGATGCCACTCCATGAATATGCTACATTACATGGCCAAAGGAAATTTGCAGGTTTAATCAAAGCTGTTAATTAAAATTTAAATTGTGAGATTATTTGGGTGAAGGTCTGTCTAGTTGAAGCTATGGTTTTTCCAGTAGTCATGTATGAATGTGAGAGTTGAACCATAAAGAAAGCTGACTTCTGAAGAATTGATGTTTTTGAACCTTGGTGTTGAAGACTCTTGGGAGTCTCTTAAACTGTAAGATCAAACCGGTCAATCTCAAAAGAAATCAATTCTGAATATGCATTGGAAAGACTGACGCTGAAGCTGAAGCTCCAATACTTTGGCCACCTATTTCGAAGAACTGACTCATCAGAGAAGACCATGATGCTGGGAAAGATTGAAGGCAGGAGGAGAAGGGGATGCCTGAGGATGAGATGGTTGGATGGCATCACCGACTCAATGGACATGAGTTTAAGGAAGTTCTGGGAGATGGTGAAGGACAGGGAAACCTGGCGTGCGGCAGTCCATGGGGTTGCAAAGAGATGGACAGGACTGAGTGACTGAACAACAATCTAATCATGAAGTCTTTTAAAAGCAGAGTGTTCTCTGGCTGGTGACAGAAAGGAAATGAGAGAGAGAAAGAGTGAGAAGATGCATCACCGCTGCCCACTCTAAAGGTAGAGTGGGCCATGTGAGAAGGAATACAAGCCACCTCCAGGAGTGCAGAGTGGCCTCTAGCTCACAGCTGAACAAAAAAAGCAAAACCAAAACCAACCAACAAAAAAGACAACTCAGATTTACAGCCAGCAGCAATAGGACTCTACTAACAATCTAACTGAAGCACATTCTCAGAGCCTCTAGGCAAAGCCTGGCCCTGCCAATACTTTGATTTCAGCCTGTCAGACCCTAAGAGAACCCAGTTCTGCTGATCTGATCCTGACATTGCCTTTTTTCCTTTAAGTTTGTGATAAATAGTTCTGGGCAATTGAAAACCGATACAGGTGTGAATCCAGCTTCTGTCACTTTCTTGAATATACAACAGGGCAACTTAGAAGGAATAATTTCTAGCTAATGCTTTTCGAGAGTTGGCCAAAATGTGTATTCATTTTTTTTTTTCTCCCTAGGATGGCTCTAGTAGTGCTTAGTTGTCTTTAACTTAATTCAAACAACTACTGTCCCAATTAGACCAATGTAAAGCAACACTTGACAAACATTGTCCAAAATTCATCAACAGAAAATTATAATCTTCTATCAGGATTATACACAAGACTGCGGGTTTCTCCAATGACTAGGCAAAAACTGTCACTACCTGGAAATTCGGATTCATCCACTCTATGTACCAGACATTGCACCTTCAAACTTCCAATTATTTCAGTTTTTGCAAAATTCCTTTAATGGCAAAAATGTCAATTCCCTGGAAGACTGTAAAAAAAACACCTAGAACAGTTATTTGCTCAAAAAGACAAAAAGTTTTGGGAAGATGGAATTATGAAATTAACATGAAAAATGACAGAAAGCAATGGAACAAAATGGAAAGTATATTATTCAATAAAGTTCTTGGTGAAAATGAAATACATGTCTTTTATTTTTACTTTAAAACCAAAGAAACTCTATGGCCAAGCTGATGCAAGAGGGGGTAATATGGTTAAAATGCATAGCATAATGCTGGAACATTACACAATAAACAAAATTAGTAAGTAAGAATCACACTACTTTACTTTGAGTGAATCATTTCTTACACAAAATAAAACAATTTTAAACCACTGACTTAAAATTATTTTAATGTTAAACATTTCTTATTCCATTGGTAAACTAACATACATTTAATTAACTTTTATTAAATCAGTAGTAGTATTTAGTGCTAATCACAACCACATCTAAGTCCCAGAGGAGCCCTTCATTACATGAATAGCATAGATTATAATAACAGAAACAAATAATACCGACATAAAAATGCACCAAAAAGGAATGCATCAACGCATACACCAGCATGGAGAGCTTCTTGTATATTAATTTACTCAGTTCTCAAACTTCATGTATTGATCTCGAAGAGTCTTACAAAGTGTTAAAAGAGAAACTGAGTCATATTAAAACCTTTCAGAGTTGGTTTCCACATTTATCAATTAGAATTGTGTGTTAGTTGTTCAGTCATGTCTGACTCTTTGTGACCCCATGCACTGTAGCCAGCCAGGCTCCCCGTCCATGGAATTCTCCAGGCAAGAATACTGGAGTGGGTTGCCATGCTCTCCTCCAGGGGATCCTCCAAAGCCAGGGATCAAACCCAAGTCTCCCACACTGCAGGCAGATTCTGTACCATTTAAGCCACCAGGGAAGCCTAGGGATCAGTTATAATTGGGCAGGGTCAAACCAGAATTCATTAGGTGTTCTTCATATACAGAATTTGGTGAGACTTTTACAGAGAACAGTGGGAGCACTGTTGTGTTCTGCTTACTTGCTCAGTTGTGTCTGACTCTTTGCGACCCCATGGACTGTAGCAACCAGACTCCTCTATCCCTGGGATTCTCCAGGCAAGAATACTGGAGTGGGTTGCCATGCCCCACCCCTGCCTTCAGGAGATCTTTCAAACCCAGGGATCAAACTTAGGTCTCCCACATTCCAGGTTGATTCTCTACTATCTGAGCCACCAGGGAAGCCCAGGAATACTGGAGTGGGTAGCCTATCCATTCTTCAGGGGATTTTTCCATCTCAGGAATCATACTGGGGTCTCCTGCATTGCAGGTGGGTTCTTTACCAGCTGAGCTACTAGGCAAACTATTGCTTGGCTATAGATTAAAGCTGGGTTGGCTGGTTGTGACTGGTTGTCCTTATATTTAAATTTTGTAACATTGGAGACATTTCCAGATTTAGATTTTTGTTTGCTTATGACTGCTGCCAATACCTTAGAAGCTGGTTTTAGAAAAGGCAGAGGAACCAGATATCAAATTGCCAACATCATCTGGATCATCAAAAAAGCAAGAGAGTTCTATAAAAATATCTATTTAGGCTTTACTGACTATGCCAAAGCCTTTGACTCTGTGGATCACAATAAACTGTGGAAAATTCTGAAAGAGATGGGAATACCAGACCACCTGACCTGCCTCTTGAGTAACCTGTATGAAGGTCAGGAAGCAACAATTAGAACTAGACATGTAACAACAGACTGGTTCCAAATAAGAAAAAGAGTATGTCAAGGCTGTATATTGTCACCCTGATTATTGAACTTTTATGCAGAGTACATCATGAGAAATGCTGGGCTGGAGGAAGCACAAGCTTGAATCAAGATTGCCAGGAAAAATATCAATAACCTTAGATATGCCAATGACACCACCCTTATGGCCGAAAGTGAAGAAGAACTAAAGAGCCTGTTCGTGAAAGTGAAAAAGGAGAGTGAAAAAGTTGGCTTAAAGCTCAACATTCAGAAAACTAAGATCATGGCATCTGGTCCCATCACTTCATGGCAAATAGATGGGGAAACAGTATCAAACTTTATTTTTTGGGGCTCCAAAATCACTGCAGATGGTGATTGAAGCCATAAAATTAAAAGACACTTGCTCCTTGAAAGGAAAATTATGAGCAACCTAAACAGCATATTAAAAAGCAGAGACATTACTTTGCCAACACAGGTCCAACTAGTCAAGGCTATGGTTTTTCCTGTGGTCATGTATGGATGTGAGAGTTGGACTGTGAAGCAAGCTGAGCACCGAAGAATTGATGCTTTTGAACTGTGGTGTTGGAGAAGACTCTTGAGAGTCCCTTGGACTGCAAGGAGATCCAACCAGTCCATTCTGAAGGAGATCAGCCCTGGGATTTCTTTGGAAGGACTGATGTTGAAGCTGAAACTCCAGTCTTTGGCGACCTGATGTGAAGAGCTGACTCATTTGAAAAGACCCTCATGCTGTGAAAGATTGAGGGCAGGAGAAGTTGATGACAGAGGATGAGATGGTTGGGTGGCATCACTGACTCAATGAACATGGGTTTGGGTGGACTCCAGGATTTGGTGATGGACAGGGAGGCCTGGTGTGCTGCGGTTCATGGGGTCACAAAGAGTCAGACATGAATGACCAACTGTACTGAACTGACTGAATACCTTAGAGCCATACCAGTCTAACGGCCTCCTTGTTTAATTAATTCTTACCATAATGAGTACTCTTAGATTTTAATTTTGTTTCTTTTTGGTATGTTTTTTTGTTCCTTTTTTAATAAAGAAACTTAGAAGCAGAGAGTTGAATAACTTGAACAACATTGTAGAGAGGTGAGTTTTGAACTCATGTAGTTCAACATGGTTTAGAGACTGTGTTTATCGGACAGGACTGAAGCGACTTAGTAGCAGCAGCTATACTGATGCTCGTGCAGGTGAAACCTTTCCAATCATCATCACCTCATCTTAAATTGGAGACATTAACAACTTGCAGATGCTTTGGAAGTATTAGTAATATACGTGTGATATTATGAGTCATAATTAGAAATATATATGTCATTCTCCTGACACAGAGCTCCTAACACTCTTAGAATTTCCTAAGTAAGAAGAGTAACAAAAGCATATTTTGTTAACCATAATAAGCCCCTTTCAACCACACCTGACATCTGGAAAGCCCTGAAGGATGAAGTCTGCTCACTAGGGACACCAACCATGTGATGAGAGGGTTGGAGTTTTCAGTCCTACTTCTCAAACTGTGAGGGAGGGGAGAGGGGCTGGAAGTTGACTCAATCACCAATAGCCAATGATTTAATCAATCACTCCTACCTAATAAAGCCCCCATTTTCGGAGAAGGCAATGGCACCCCACTCCAGTACTCTTGCCTGGAAAATCCCATGGGCGGAGGAGCCTGGTAGGCTGCAGTCCATGGGGCCGCAAAGAGTCGGACACAACTGAGCTACTTCACTTTGACTTTTTGCTTTCATGCATTGGAGAAGAAAATGGCAACCCACTCCAGTGTTCTTGCCTGGAGAATCCCAGGGACAGGGGAGCCTGGTGGGCTGCCGTCTATGGGGTCACACAGAGTCGAACACGACTGAAGTAACTTAGCAGCAGCAAAACCCCCATTTAGAGGCACTGGAAGAGTGGTACATCCAGAGAGGGCATGGAAATTCAGCATCACTTTTAGATTCTGTGCTCTATGTGCATCTCTTCATGTGACTGTTGTTGAGTTACATTTTTTATAACAAATCGGTAACTAGTAAGTAAAATGTTTTTCTGAGTTCTATGAAATATTCTAGCAAAGGAGGGGATTATGGGAACCTCTGATTTATAGCCTATTGGTCAGAAGCATGGATAACAACCTAGACTTGTTATTAGCTTCTGAAATGGGAGAGGAGAGACTTGGGTGATGGGAACTTAACCTGTGAGATGTGATGCCATCTCATCAGATAGTATCAGAATTGAATTAAATTGTAGGATAACCTTCTGGTACTGAAGAATTGTTTGGTACATGAAAAATGCCCTCACATTTGGTCACCAGAGCACAGAAGTGTTGTGTGTTATACAGAGTAGAGAAAAAAACACAGAAAGATGTTCTTCTTTCCTTACAATATTTTTAACACATGCCGTAGTGCCTAGCCAAATGTTGGTGCTTCACAAATATCTATAAATCATTGAAGAATAAATGTCAAGGTATTCAGTGGATGATATGATAATTGCTATAAAGAAAAGACAGTGTTAGTTGCTCAGCTGTGTCCAATTCTTTGTGACCTCATGGACTATAGCCTGACAGGCTCCTCTGTTTATGTGATTTCCCAGTCAAGAATATTGGAGCGGGTTGTCATTTCCTTCTCCAGGGTATCTTCTTAACCCAGGGATCGAATGTGGTTTTCCTACATTGCAGACACAGTCTTCACCACAGGAGCCACCAGAGAAGTCCTATAAACTGATAGACACTTGAAATATATATATATATATATAGTTTTGTTGTTGTTTAGTTGCTCAGTCATGTCTGACTCTTTGCTACTCCATGGAGTGTAGCCTGCCAGGCTCCTCTATCCATGGGAATAATTATATATATATATATATATATATATATATATATATATATATATATATATTTCTTGTATCAAATTTGACATGATCAATTAAAGTTTATATTTAAGTTCAAGAGCACATAAAATACAATGATAGTAAAATAGCTACACACCTATCTTAGAGACTCAGTTTGGTTCTATTTTTACTAATGAACTCCATCCCCAAAAATATATATTGCTGTTATTTTTTCAGAATTAATAAGTAATACAAGGGAAAATGCTAATAAGAAAGATATTTTCTGGTGAAAATATAATTTTAGCCAACACAGACATTGACAACTTGCAACAACAGTGCCTATTCTAGCTTGAAAGAGAACTCTCTGGAAGGTTTGGGTGTAAATATGGTACAGCATAGCAGTTCAACTAGATGAATTCCTGGTCCTACTTAACATCTCATGTTGTATTACAACATAAGATAATAGATGTTTTAATAAACCTAACTTTTAAAATTATTATTTCTCAAAAAATATGTGATTTTGACATTTAACTGTATTTTTACATAAATGCTTTTATTGATGTAGCATGTTATTTTTATATAAAATGCACAATAAGCCATTTATTTAATATTTTTCCCTTATAAAGCACTATGCTTTTCAGGTTTGTGATTATATACTCAGCATGTTTCATAAATGAATATTGGTGTACATTTATGCCAAGTCCTGAAGTTCCTCCAAAGCATGTTTTTTTTTTTTTTTTCCTAAATAGAGTTTGGAAATCTCTTCATTAATGTTTCCAGTTGCTAAGCAACACCCCCTCTTTGCTTGTTGCCATGGTTGCCCTTGAATTAGGGAGGACACAAAGCCATCTGTTTAAACCAAGAACCCTCCTCTCTCTAGAATATGATCTGTTCTGTTCATCCAGAGGCAAGATGCAGTAAGTTAAATATAACATAATGCAGAGGTAATGATGGGGATAAAAATCCAAAATGGAAAATGTCTTTGTGTTTTTCCCATTTGAAGAGTAAGCTTTTTGATAGAACATAAAATCACCATGCTGCCAGGGTGCTATACTCTCCATAGAGTGAAAGTACATTTTGGAATGACAAAGCATAAACAAACAGTAAAACCAAGCCAAACAAAATACCTTCAGGTATTTTAAAATGCTGGTTTTATTTCTTTAATTTATTGTGATTTTACTGTAAATGTACCTCTTAGAATAATATTTTCAAATATTTGAGTATGTAAATAGAACAGGCAATTTAAAAATATCATGGAATCTTTGAGACAGAAATGACCAATTTTTAGGATTGCTAGGACAATCCTAATTAGAAATTTGGAATTTATATTTATTTTTCTTTCTCCAAAGCAAAACTGGTACTATTTCCTTGACTCCTAATTAGGTGGTTTCAGAATATGCCTGGTGGTATAGCTTCATTGAAGTTGAAAGTTTCACCAAGTACCCTTTAGAGATGCACAAACATTTATAGAGACTTCTATTCTCAATAATTTGTTCAGTCTCATAAACTAAGTAGAGGAGATAAACTTTCACTAACTTGGAAGGTTAACAGTTTTGGAGTTTACCAGAGTGTTTTTGTGATAGGGGTGGGGCAGGCAGGACCAGTAGGGCTTCCCTGGTGGCTCAAGTGGTAAAGAATCTGCCTGCAATGTCAGAAAACCAGATTTCGATCCCTGGGTCAGGAAGATCTCCTAGAGAAGGAAATGACAACCCGCTCCAATATTCTTGACTGGGAAATCACATAAACAGAGGAGCCTGTCAGGCTATAGTCCATGAGGTCACAAAGAATTGGACACAGCTGAGCAACTAACACTGTCTTTTCTTTATAGCAATTATCATATCATCCACTGAATACCTTGACATTTATTCTTCAATGATTTATAGATATTTGTGAAGCACCAACATTTGGCTAGGCACTACGGCATGTGTTAAAAATATTGTAAGGAAAGAAGAACATCTTTCTGTGTTTTTTTCTCTACTCTGTATAACACACAACACTTCTGTGCTCTGGTGACCAAATGTGAGGGCATTTTTCATGTACCAAACAATTCTTCAGTACCAGAAGGTTATCCTACAATTTAATTCAATTCTGATACTATCTGATGAGATGGCATCACATCTCACAGGTTAAGTTCCCATCACCCAAGTCTCTCCTCCAGTATTCTTGCCAGGAGTCTTGCCTCCAGTATTCTTGCCTGGAGAAGTCCTTGGACAGAGTAACCTGATGGGCTACAGTCCATGGGGTCTCAAAGAGTCAGACTTGACTGAGCAACTAACATTAACAGGCAGGATGAATAGCAGTCCTGCTCAGCTAGTGGTTGGTATCACAGTGGGCACATGTCCTCCCCTTCTTCTGTATGAAAGGAATGGGAATTTGGACTGAAGGAAGATTTTTTTGAAACCCTGGTCTGCCATTTTTTGGTCAGCTAGTTTTCTGATTAAAAGTTATTATTCCTTGCCCCAACTAGTCCCCTGATTCATTGGCCAGTTGTGTGGTGAGAAAGCTTTGGGATTGGTAACATTTTCAGCACGGTAAATGTGAACAATGTCTTTATTATATTCTTTCTATTACAATATTGCCATAATTAAAATAACTTTGTTTTTCAGTTCAGTTCAGTTCAGTTGCCCAGTTGTGTATGACTCCTTGCGACCCCTTGAACCGCAGCATGCTAGGCTTCCCTGTCCATCAGCAACTCCCAGAGTTCACCCAAACTCATGTCAATCAAGTCAATGATGCCATCCAACCATCTCATCCTCTGTCGTCCTCTTCTCCTGCCCTCAGTCTTTCCCAGCATCAGGGTCTTTTCAAATGAGTCAGCTGTTCGCATCAGGTGGTCAAAGTACTGGAGTTTCAGCTTCAACATCGGTCCTTCCAATGAACACCCAGGACTGATCTCATTTAGGATGGACCTGGTTGGATCTCCTTGCAGTCCAAGGGACTCTCAAGAGTCTTATCCAACACCAAAGTTCAAAAGCATCGATTCTTCAGTGCTCAGTTGTTTTTGTTTTTTTTTAACTTTACAATATTGTATTGGTTTTGCCATATATCAACATGAATCCGCCACAGGCTTTTTTCATAGTCCAACTCTCACATCCATACATGACCACAGGAAAAACCATAGCCTCGACTAGATGGACCTTTGTTGGCAAAGTAATGGCTCTGCTTTTTAATATGCTGTCTAGGTTGCTCAAAACTTTCCTTCCAAGGAGCAAGTCTCTTTTAATTTCATGGCTGCAAACACCATCTGCAGTGATTTTGGAGCCCAGAAAAATAAAGTCAGTCACTGTTTCCACTGTTTCCCCATCTATTTGCCATGAAGTGATGGGACCAGATGCCATGATCTTCGTTTCTGAATGTTGAGCTTTGAGCCAACTTTTCACTCTCCTCTTTCACTTTCATCAAGAGGCTCTGTAGTTCTTCTTCACTTTCTGCCGTAAGAGTGGTGTCATCTGCATATCTGAGATTATTGATATTTCTCCTGGAAATCTTGATTCCAGCCTGTGCTTCCTCCAGCCCATTGATTCTCATGATGTACACTGTATATAAGTTAAATAAGCAAGGTGACAATATACATCCTTGACATACTCCTTTTCCTATTTGGAACCAGTCTGTTGTTCCATGTCCAGTTTTAACTGTTGCTTCCTGACCTTCATACAGGTTACTCAGGTGACAGGTCAGGTGGTCATTATTCCCGTCTCTTTCACAATTTTCCAGAGTTTATTGTGATCCACACAGTCAAAGGCTCTGGCATAGTCAATAAAGCAGAAATAGATGCTTTTCTGGAACTCTCTTGCTTTCTCAATGATCCAAAGGATGTTGGCAATTTGTTTTTCAGCTTTGTGCTATTGTCTATATTTTCAAAATTTCAATTTTTGAAACAGATTATAAAAAGTCTTGAGTTCTGTTGATCCACTTTTGCATCCTTGTCTTTCAAACACATGGAAAATCAGTCTGGTTCTAAATAGGAAAAGGAGTATGTCAAGGCTGTATATTGTCACCCTGCTTATTTAACTTCTATGCTGAGTACATGATGAGAAATGCTGGGCTGGAAGAAACACAAGCTGGAATCAAGATTGCCGGGAGAAATATCAATAACCTCAGATATGCAGATGACACCACCCTTACGGCAGAAAGTGAAGAGGAACTAAAGAGCCTCCTGATGAAAGTGAAAGAGGAGAGTGAAAAAGTTGGCTTAAAGGTCAACATTCAGAAAACTAAGATCATGGCATGCAGGCCCATGACTTAATGGCAAATAGATGGGGAAACAATGGACACAGTGACAGGCTTTATTTTGGGGGGGCTTCAAAATCACTGCAGATGGTGACTGCAGCCATGAAATTAAAAGACTCTTTCTCCTTAGAAGAAAAGCTATTACCATGCCAGACAGTGCATTAAAAAGCAGAGACATTACTTTGCCAACAAAGATCTGTCTAGTCAAAGCTATGGTTTTTCCAGTAGTCATGTATGGATGTGAGAGTTGGACTATAAAAAAAGCTGAGTGCCAAAGAATTGATGCTTTTGAACTGTGGTGTTGGAGAAGACTCTTGAGAGTCCCTGGAACTGCAAGGAGATCCAACCTCTCCATCCTAAAGGAGATCAGTCCTGGGTGTTCATTGGAAGGACTGATGTTGAAGCTGAAACTCCAGTAGTTTGGCCACCTGATGCGAACAGCTGATTCATTTGAAAAGACCCTCATGGTAGGAGAGATTGAGGGTGGGAGGAGAAGGGAACAACAGAGGATGAGGTGGTTAAATGGCATCACCAAGTCAATGGATATGAGTTTGAGTAACTCTGGGAGTTGGTGATGTATAGGGAGGCCTGGTGTGCTGCTGTTCATGGGGTCACAGAGTTAGACAGGACTGAGACACTGAATGAGCTAAACTGAACTTTCAAACACCTGCCAAAATGTATCAAAAACTCCATTAACTTACTTTTGGGGTTACATCTAAAAATAACTGTTTTTCTTCTAAGAATAATATTAATGTTCAGGTACCAAGGACTTTCTGGTTACTAATATCTAAACTTGATTATAAGTGTAAGTTTAGGTGTTTGCAGAGTAATAATATCCACTTTTACTTCAGTATCAATCAGAATATATACGTTACTATACTGCCTTGAAATAAAAGCATGAAACAAAAAGATAAAGTCAGCATTATAGTATTTTGTTTTTATGACACATGTGAAAGTCGTTCAGTCATGTCTGACTCTTTGCAACCCCATGGACTATACAGTTCATGGAATTCTCCAGGCCTGAATACTGGCTTGGGTAGCCTTTTACTTCTCCAAGGGATCTTTCCAACCCAGGGATCGAACCAAGGTCTCATGCATTGCAGTCAGATTCTTTACCAGCTGAATCACAAGGGAAGTCCAATGTCTTTAACTCAATATGCACTTATCAAGGAAAAGGAAAGGCATATATTTCAAGTGAAATTAGGTAACAGCTAAATCTGCATGTTCATTCTCGTAACACCTTAGGGCTTTCCTCAGAATTTTAGTAATGCTTTCATGTACAAATTCCCACAATTACATTTCCTTAAACATTTGTGTGTAAGATAGAATAAAACATAGTCTAGTGTAAGATCATTTTAATTGCACATGAAGCTTTATGATTTTGATCCTTTTTCAATGGTTTAGTGAATATTTTAGAGTAATGTGCTGGCCTTTTGAGCTATTATAGATCATTAATATCATTATTTATAGAACACAAACTTCTCAACATCTTAAAAAATAATTTCTGACTGAACTTGAAAGATATCTCACTTTATTGTGAGATTTTCTACTAATAGATGACAATGCATAATATATAACTCTTCAGATTCAGAAGTTTTTGTCTCTGTGTTCTGCCACTGTCTTGTCATGAATTTATTGTGTGGTTTGTTAAGTCTTTGAGTGAAATTAAATGTTTATTAAGTTTTTGCACCTTTAATATAGAGTTTTTGAGGACTCATCACAAATTAGACAAACATTTTATTTTACTGATAACTTGCTTTTATATTCAAAAGGAATTTGTAACTGAACACAATGTTACCTTCATCCATCACATAATAATGTGGTTTAATGAAGATTATAACACATGATGTTTCTTTAAATTTTGAGATATAGTGTTTTGACATATGTAGATTCTTATAAAACTATTCAGTTCAGTTAAATTCAGTCACTCAGTTGTGTCCGACTCTTTGCGACCCAATGAATTACAACACGCCAGGCCTCCCTGTCCATCACCAACTCCCGGAGTTCACCCAAACATATGTCCATCAAGTCGGTGATGTCATCCAGCCATCTCATCTTCTGTCATCCCCTTCTCCTCCTGCCCCCAATCCCTCCCAGAATCAGAGTCTTTTCCAATGAGTCAACTCTTTGCATGAGGTGGCCAAAATATCGGAGTTTCAGCTTTAACATCAGTCTTTCCAAAGAACCCCCAGGGCTGATCTCCTTCAGAATGGACTGGTTGGATCTCCTTGCAGTCCAAGGGACTCTCAAGAGTCTTCTCCAACACCACAGTTCAAAAGCATCAATTCTTTGGTGCTCAGCTTTCTTCACAGTCCAACTCTCACATCCATACGTGACCACAGGAAAAACCATAGCCTTGACTAGACGAGCCTTTGTTGGCAAAGTAATGTCTCTGCTTTTCAATATGCTATCTAGGTTGGTCATAACTTTCCTTCCAAGGAGTAAGCATCTTTTAATTTCCTGGCTTCAGTCACCATCTGCAGTGATTTTGGAGCCCCCCAAAATAAAGTATGACACTGTTTCCACTTTTTCCTCATCTATTTCTACCAAAATAAAATAATAAACATATCCATTAGTGTCCAAAAGTTCTCTGAAACTCCTATGTTTTCACTCTTTGCTTCCTCTCCTTGCCCCAAACTGCCCTTCTCCCCAGTACTGATTTATTTTGTCATTCATTATACATTAGTTTTTATTGCCTAGAATTTACATGCACAGAATCTTAAAGAATGTACCCTTTCTGTGTATCTTCTATAACACAACATAATTATTTTGTGATTCACACATGTTCCCACACATTTGTCTCGTTCATTTGTATGACTGAGCAGTATCCCATTTATACCTCAGTGTGTTTACTCATCCACCTGTGGTGAACATTTGGGCTCTTTCCAGTTGTGTGCTGTCCAAGTTGCTATGAACGTTTCTTTACCAGTATTCATGCATATATATTTTCATTTCCCTTGCATGTTTCACTTAGGGGTAAAATGATGTTATATGCATGCTTAAATTCTTAAGAACACAATAATATGTTTTCCAAAGTGATTGTACCATTTCCATTCCCATTCCCACCAGAACTGTGTGAATTTTAATTCTTATACATCCTCAGCCAACATTGCAATTGTCAACCTTAAGTTTTAACCATTCTAACAGCCTTGGAAGGGATTTCAGTTTAGTTTTCATGTTTATGTCCTTACTGACTAATGATGTGGAATGCATTTTCATATTTTCATGTGTCATCTATATGTTTTCTTTGATAATCATGTCTAAAATATATATTGTCTATTTTCTTTATTAACTAATAGGTTAGTTATGTCCCCACTGTTGAGTTTCGAGAATTTTTTAACATAGCATGGATACAAGCCCTTTATCATATATGATTTGCAAATATTTTCCTCAAGTCATGTGGCTTTGCTCTTGCATTTTGCTTGTAATTTTGAGACATTCAGGAATAATACTAGTCTTTTGGAAGAAGTTTACTCCAAGGTATCTTCTAGAAGTATTATAGTTTTAGGATTCACATTTAGGACTATGACATATTTGAGTTAAATTTTGCTTATGGTATTAGGCTAAGTATGAAGCAAAATTACTTTTATTGCAATGGATATTTAAAAGTTTCAATTGAATTAATTAAAATATATTCTGTCCATTCTCCACTGAATTGGCATTGTGCATTTCTCAAAAATTAGTTCTTCATGCATTCTCTTTTTCTGAAATTTGTATTATGTTTATTGATCAATTTGGATATGTTTACACCAGCACCACAATCTTAATTAGGTTTCTATTAAATTAGTTAAAAATAATTTCTTAGAATGAGGTAGTGTTCATTTTTTTCAGTTATTAAAAATTTTATGTTCTTAGTTCATCTTTTTGAAAATTGCTAAAAGTTTTATTTTTATATGAATTTAGTTTCAACTTATCAATTTCTACCAAAATATCTACTGAGATTTTTACTGGTTACATCAAATCAACAGATCGATTACAGGAGAATTAGCAACCTAACACTCTAAACCATTTGCATAGTACAACTCTCCGTTTATTTAGGTTGTTTGAAGTTGCCCCAGCAATATTCTGCAGTTTACAGTGAAAGACTTTGAGACAAAGTCTATCATATTTCTAGCGAATATATTATTATCCCTAATAAATTTGTGTCATTTATTTTAATGTTATTGTAAAAAGTGTTATTTTTAAATTCAATTTTAAATATTTGTTTTTAGTATATAGAAATATGATTGATCTGTATATATTGACCTTATGTTCTGCAACCTTACTAAGCTCATGTATTGGTTCCAGTGAAGATTCATCAATTTAATTTGACAATATATGTAAATGATTATGTGCTCTGTAAATAACATTTTTTTCTCCATTCTTTTGTAAAAGGAAAATCAAAATGAAGTGAATGTTTCTAAGGGAGCTCTTTAAAATGGAGCTGGGAAGCTACTAAGGAAATGTGATATGTCCGTCTCAGCCTGCATGGAATCTTATCTTTTGACCATTTACTGCTCTAGTGAAAACATTTACAACATCTGCTAGAAACTAGAAATACTTGTGACCCCTACCCTAAAATAATTTATGATTTCTTTTTTCTCCTGGGACAACCTAGAGGGATAGGATGGGGAGGGATGTAGGAGAAGGGTTCAACATGGGTCGGACACATGCACACCTATGGCTGATTATGTTTGTGTATGGCAAAAATTTGGGGCTTCCCTGGTGGCTCAGAGGGTGAACTGTCTGCCTGGCAATGCAGGAGACCTGCTTTTGATCCCTCGGTCGGGAAGATCCCCTAGAGAAGGAAATGGCAACCCACTCCAGTACTCTTGCCTGGAAAATCCCATGGACAGAGAAGCCTGGTAGATTACAGTCCATAGGATCACAAAGAGTTGGACACAACTGAGCAACTTCACTTTCACTTTCATGACAAAAATTTTAAAAAACCCACAATATTGTAAGGTAATTATGCTCCAATTAAAATAAATGAATTAATTTAAAAATTATGATTTCTTAAGGACAAATATATCCTGATGTGTCAAAAATGATCACAATGTTTTAATTTTTATTTTTAATTTTTTCTCTTCCTTTCTAATTTTTTTTAAATTATGAAAGTATGATAACACATTTACAGGACACTTGGAAAATACAGGAGAAAGTTACATATAATTCTACTATACATTGCAATTATTTTTTTAAGTAGACAAATTAAGATCTTTATTTGAGTTTCAATATTAAACTCTCAAATATTAATAGAACTACACAGAAATGTAAAAGGATATAGTAGATATGAAAAGCACCATGAACCAATTCAATATAATTAAGATGTATACAGTTTCACACAACAGTTGGATACAAATTTATTCAAGTTCCCCCAAACTACAAGTTAGGAGATGCTGGAACGTATCTAGGAACATAAAATAAAGTGCAAAAATGTCATAGTCTACAGGTATTGAAATCATACAGAGTCTGTTCTCTTATCACTTTGGAATTGTGTTAGAAATACATATCAAAAGATATTTGAAAATAACCCACATATTTTCAAGTGCAAGGTGACATTTACCAAGAGAGATCTTTGACTTAGCTATTGAAAGCCTGAAGGAGGTTAAAAGACAGAAAAAAATACAGAGGGTGGTTATAGAGAAGAAAATGTTTGAAAGAAATTAATATTAAAATGAAAAATTAAAGTTAGAGATACTTTTTTCTTTTTGACTTTATTTTATTTTTAAACTTTACAATATTGTATTGGTTTTGCCAAATATCGAAACCAACATATTTGGAAATTAAACGCCCACTTTTAAATGATGTCACAACAGGCAACTTTTAACAACCTGATGACTTTTTATCTTTAGAAGTCCCTGATTGTTTCTCTTTCCTGGAGCAGTCTAACCTAATCTGAACCCTCCCCACCCCACAGCTTTCCTCACACCCTCTTGGATTGGAGTAAAGTACCTACAAGAGCCCACTGTTCTCAATTGTTTCCTCTGTGGTCCCAGATCCTGATACTGAGTCCTTCCATATCCAAACCTCTCACATTATTGAATGACATTCCAGTTTACTTGGGTGTTCTCTGTTGCTAGAATCTGTCCTTTGGGGTTTTGCTTACAGTTTAAGTATCCTCCAGAATTTCACTTTACATTTGATAAGTCCTCTGGGATTCCTGTTCCCATTTCATTTGAATTGCTGACTTTTGCTCTGGAGACTTTGTTTCCTCTTTTATTCTGGTGAGTAGTTAACATTGAATTATGGAAAGTTTAATTGCGGAACTGTGGAACTCTTTAAGGGTGGAGCTGCAGAGCAGTCTCTTCCCAGAACTTCTGGCGCTTTTATGTACAAAAGCTGTAGGTCTTAGTTCTGCAGGTGTTTGTTTTGCTGGACTATGATTAGCCAGGATGATTTATAATAAAATTAGCTCATCTAATACTTCTTTGAAGTTTTATAAATTAGTTTATCTGTTGAGTCAATAAGAAAAAGGATGTAAGAAAAGAATGGAAGCATATTTTAACTGATGTTGTGAAGCTTCCAAAATGTAATAATGAATCCTCTATTTTATTCCCTGAGAGAAACAAAATTACAAGTATCTCAAAGGATTTTTAAATTGGAAAACCCCTCTGAGGTTTCAGGCTGTTTCTCTTTCACTTTTTTGTTCTCCCTCTACTCCTCCCTGTTCCTCTGAAGGTCCACTGCACTGTTTTCGTCCTTGTCATCATGTTTTTTACAATAAGTGCTACTCACTTATTGTAGCACTGAGATTAACCCCTGGAGAAGGCACCACTGCGTCCAATGGCCTGATGAAAATCTCTATGATTACTATGCTCAGTTTCCCCAAAAATTTGACCTGAAAGGAATAAAAATCCTTCTAGGTAGAGATTGCATTTATCTCCTTGGACCTTTGAGATATCAATGTTCTACCTGGTCTCAATGCAGACGATGACTGCAGCCACAAAATTAAAGATGCTTGCTCCCTGAAAGAATAGCTGTAACAAACTTAGTGTATTAAAAAGCAGAAACATCATTTTGACAACAAAGGTCTGTATAGTCAATGCTACAGTTTTTCCAATAGTCATATACAGATGTGAGAGTTGGACCATAAATAAGGCTGAGTGCAGAAGAATTGATGTTTTCAAATTTTTGTGCTGGAGAAGACCCTTGAGAGTCACTTGGACAGCAAAGATATCAAACAATTGAATCTTAAAGGAAATCGGCTCTTAATGTTTTTTGGAAGAATTGATGCTGAAGCTAAAACTCCAATATTTAGCCATCTGATGTGAATAGCTGACTCACTGGAGAAGATCCTGATCCTGGGGAAGATTTAAGACAAAAGGAAAATGGGATGACAGAGTATGAGATGGTTGGATAACATCACTGACTCAATGGACATGAGTTTGCACAAACTCAGGGAGATAGTGAAGGACAAGGAAGCCTGGTGTGCTGAAGTTCATGGGGTCACAAAGAGTTGGATATGATTTACTGACTGAACAACAACTGGTCTCCAGGCTCTCTCACCTAAACCATCTCCAATGACTGAGACTGAAAAAAAAAAAAAGAGGTCTGTTTGAATGCAAACTGCTAAGACAACTCTCTCGCCTAAGTACCCTCCCCCAAATTGCTGATTTCTCTGAATTAAATTATTTTAACTTTATCAAGGTCAATGGCCAATTGGGTCATCAGTTCAGTTCAGTCGCTCAGTCATGTCCGACTCTTTTGACCCCATGAATCGCAGCATGCCAGGCCTCCCTGTCCATCACAAACTCCCAGAGTTCACTCAGACTCACGTCCATCGAGTCAGTGATGCCATCCAGCCATCTCATCCTCTGTCGTCCCCTTCCCCTCTTGCCCCCAATCCCTCCCAGCACCAGAGTCTTTTCCAATGAGTCAACTCTTCGCATGAGGTGGCCAAAGTACTGGAGTTTCAGCTTTAACATCATTCCTTCCAAAGAAATCCCAGGGCTGATCTCCTTCAGAATGGACTGGTTGGATCTCCTTGCAGTCCAAGGGACTCTCAAGAGTCTTCTCCAACACCACAGTTCAAAAGCATCAATTCTTTGGTGCTCAGCCAAAAGTCCAACTCTTCACAGTCCAACTCTCACATCTATACATGACAACTGGAAAAACCATAGCCTTGACTAGACGGACCTTTGTTGGCAAATGTCTCTGCTTTTGAATATGCTATCTAGGTTGGTCATAACTTTCCTTCCAAGGAGTAAGTGTCTTTTAATTTCCTCGTTTCAGTCACCATCTGCAGTGATTTTGGAGCCCCCCAAAATAAAGTCTGACACTGTTTCCACTGTTTCCGCATCTATTTCCCATGGTGATGGGGCCAGATGCCATGATCTTCATTTTCTGAATGTTGAGCTTTAAGCCCACTTTTTCACTCTCCTCTTTCATCTTCATCAAGAGGCTTTTTAGTTCCTCTTCACTTTCTGCCATAAGGGTGGTGTCATCTGCATATCTGAGGTTATTGGTATTTCTCCCGGCAATCTTGATTCCAGCTTGTGGTTCTTCCAGTCCAGTGTTTCTCATGATGTACTCTGCATAGAAGCTAAATAAGCAGGGTGACAATATACAGCCTTGACGTACTCCTTTTCCTATTTGGAACCAGTGTGTTGTTCCATGTCCAGTTCTAACTGTTGCTTCCTGACCTGCATACAAATTTCACAAGAGGCAGATCAGGTGGTCTGGTATTCCCATCTCTTTCAGAATTTTCCACAGTTTATTGTGATCCACACAGTCAAAGGCTTTGGCGTAGTCAATAAAGCAGAAATAGATGTTTTTCTGGAACTCTTTTGCTTTTTCCATCATCCAGCTGATGTTGGCAATTTGGTCTTTGGTTCCTCTGCCTTTTCTAAAACCAGCTTGAACATCTGGAAGTTCACGGTTCACGTATTGCTGAAGCCTGGCTTGGAGAATTTTGAGCATTACTTTACTAGTGTGTGAGATGAGTGCAATGGTGTGGTAGTTTGAGCATTCTTTAGCATTGCCTTTCTTTGGGATTGGAATGAAAACTGACATTTTCCAGTCCTGTGGCCACTGCTGAGTTTTCCAAATTTGCTGGCATATTGAGTACAGCACTTTTACAGTTTCATCTCTCAGGATTTGAAATAGCTCAACTGGAATTCCATCACCTCCACTAGCTTTGGTTTGTCTATATTGGTATATGGTCCCTACGTAAATGAAATAATGCCTACTCAGTACTCCTTTGGCAAGATGTATTTACAGATGTCTGTTAGATCAACTGGGTTTCCCTGGTGGCTCAGAGGAAAAAGAATCTGCCTGCAGTGCAGGAGTCCTAGGTTAGATCCCTGGGTCCAGAAGATCCCCTGGAGAAGGGAATGGTAACCCACTCCAGTATTCTTGCTTGGAGAATCACATGGAGAAAGGAGCCTGGAGGGTTACAGTCCATGGGGTTGCAGAGTCAGACACAACTGAGCAACTAACAAACACACATTAAATCAACTGGATTGATAGAGTTGTTCAAATCTTTTGTATCTTTATGGATTTCCGGACAATTTTGGTTTAAGGAGTTTGTCTCTAATACAAATGTCTAGTGCTATGTCACTCCTAAGTGATGTTTTAGTGGCCTAAAGTGTGTGTGGCCTCACACACATTTTGATCTGGAGTATTTTCATTTTCATTCAGTTCAAAAATCTTTCTTCTCTTTTAATCTCATTTGCACTCTTGGTTGATGAAAAGTGTATGTATTTACTACCCACAGGTTGCAGGCATTTTGAAATGTTTGTGTAATTGATCCCTAAGTTAATTGCATTAGTCTCAGTGATTATATCTTGTATTACATGAAAACTATTAAATTCATTGAGACATGCTTTGCGACTCAGAACATGGTCTATCTTTATTAACATTCAGCAAATCCTTCAAAAAATATGTATTATTTTAGTGTGAGATTCTGTAAATGATAACTAAGTCATGTTGGTTGATGGTGCTGTTAAGTCTATGACAGCCTTGCTGATTTAATGCAATATCTAGCCAATCAATCCTAAAGGAAATCTTTCCTGGATATTCACTGAAAGAACTGATGTTGAAGCTGAAGCCCCAATACTTTGGCCACCTGATGTAAACAGCCAACTCATTGGAAAAAAACCCTGATGTTGGGAAAGATTGAAGGCAAGAGGAAAAGGGAGTGGCAGAGGATGAAATGGTTTGATAGTATCGCTGACTCAATAGATGTGAATTTGAACAAACTCTGGGAGATGGTGAAGGACAGGGAATCTGGGCATGCTGTACCCCATGGGGTTGCAAAGAGGTGGACATGATTTAGTGACTGAACAACAACACAATTTTCTATTAAGTATTTAAAGAAGGGTGTTTAAATCCCTTGAAAATGTGTCTATATTTTCTTTCAGTTTTCCTGGATTTGGGTTCTCTGTTATTGAGTTTATTTTGAAACAGTCATTAGGAACATAAATATGTTGGGTATGTTAGGTGAGGAATAATGTGAAGTATTTAGTCTGCAGCCAATTATTTCTAACTACTGAGGCAGGATTTGTGTGAATTTCAAGTGCTGTGTGAATTGTGACGTTTGCAAATAAAGTTGGTGGGAATAGGTATTATCCTAAACCCCATTTCAATTTTCTGTACGATTTTACCCAGTTCTTTCTAGTTATTTATATAGCCATAGATCATTTCCAGACCTCTGCTGAGTACCCACTTTAGGGCTTCATGGCTTGTCTTTGTTTTTGGTAGGAAATATCTGAAATGTTTCTGAAATGTTTCAGATGTTTCTGAAATGTAAAAATCTAGTCAATGTTAACAACTTGATGGAAGCCTGACTCCATTTTTTTTAATTTCCTCTTCTTTTATCTTATCTGTTATGCTCATCTGCTTATGTGTTACTCCTAGTTAGTCTTATTTTTAAAATAATTTTCTTCTACTTTCTGTCACCTCATTCTGAGTTTATCTAATTCTGATTTATATTGCACTTTAATGATTTTGCCATTTTCTTATTTTAAATAATTTTGAAAGAGTATATTATCTTTTTAAAAATGTATTTGTTATAATTGGAGGCTAATTACTTTATAATATTTTGATGATTTTTGCCATACATTGACATGAATCAGCCACGGGTGTACATGTGTCCCCACGTCCCAAACCCCCATCCCACCTCCGACCTCCCTCCCCATTCCATCCCTTTGGACTGTCCCAGTGCAACAGTTCTGAGTGCCCTGTTTCATGCATTGAACTTGGACTGGTCATCTATTTCACATATGGTAATATACATGTTTCAATGTTATTCTCTCAAATCATCCCACTCTCACCTTCTCCCACAGAATCCAAAAGTCTGTTCTTTATATCTGCATCTCTTTTGCTGTCTCCCATATAGGGTCATTATTGCCATCTTTCTAAATTCCATATATATGCATTAATATACTATATTGGTGTTTTTCTTTCTGACTTACTTCACTCTGTAAAATAGACTCCAGTTTCACCTACCCTATTAGAACTGACTCAAATGCATGCCTTTTAAATAATGTTTGTCTACACATCTGTCTGGCAAAATTAATGTTTGCAGGGAGGTAGTTCTTCTTTTGACCTTTCTTTCTCCTTATAGTACCTTTTTATGAGATTTTTGCATTGGTACTTTTATGTTCCTTATTTCCATTTGAAACCAGGTTTTCTAAGTCCTAGAATGAAGCAGGATTCTGTATATTTTCAAATGTCACAGATCTTTCTCCTTATATTAATCTTGTGTAACTTTCCAAAAACTTTTTGCTTATGTCCTGGAACTTTCTGGTGCTGTTACCTAATTCCATTTTGTTCTGGCCATCCTCTTTCTTTCCAAAAAGAAAAGAATCTTAATGGGTCAATTTTAAGACTTGTGTGGGATCATATCTCCATCTGGTCTTACTGTATGGCCCTCACATTCACCTAGTATTGGAGAGGGTAAAATCCTCTCATTTTCATCTAATGGCTTTCTTGATATTTCCCTTTTCTCAGTGCCACCAGATTGCATGTTTCTGTTACCTTCTTCTTTTCATTCCACAGATGTTGACACCGTGTACCTCTTCTGTGTGTTGACAATTTGTCACCGTTTGCTTGTATTTGGGGAGTGTTGAGATAATTTTTCACCTAATTTTGCTGTAAATGTTGCCACAAATATGTTTTAGTTTTGCTTTCTCCTCTTTCAATGTGAAAAGCCAGTTTACAATTGATGTTGTCTTTCACAAATTCCCATCAATCACTTTTAAAAAATATTTATTTATTTGTGTATTTTTGGCTGCACTGGATCTTTGTCGCTGCATGGGGTTTTGCTCTAGTTGCAGTGAGCAGGGGCTACTCTTTAGTTGTGGTGCATGGGGTTCTCGTTGTGGTGACATCTCTTCTTTTTGACCATGGATGTGGTCTCAGTAGTTGTTTCCTGGGGTCCAAAGAACAGGCTAAGTAGTTGTGGCACATGGACTTAGCTCCTCCACTGTATGTGAGATCTTCCTGGACCAGGGATTGAACCATGTCCATTGCACTGGTAATCAAATTCTTTACCACTGAGCCACCAGGGAAGCCCTACCTTCAATCACTTTTACTTTCTGCCTTTATATTTGTCATAGACAGACAATTCTACTTCAAAGTTTTCCATCGGGAAAACAGGTGAGGAAACTTGTTCCATCAATGTCCATGTACTATTACATAAAATTTGCCATAAACATGGATAATAGTAATATCATCTGACATAAAATGCAAGATTTATTGCCCTTTATTCCTTTTTTTGTAGTAATCAGCTACTTCCAAAGAAGAGGCTTATTTATGACAAATGTCTTGAATTGGTAAGTAACTCCTCAGAGTGTTATTAAAGCAGGGAATAAGCACAGAGATGCAGGAGACATAAGAGTTGCAATTTCAATTCCTGGGTCATGCCCTTGGAGGAGGGAATGACAATCCACTCCAGTATTCTTGCCTGGAGAATCCCATGGACAGAGGAGCCTGGAAGGTTACAGTCCATAGGGTCACAAAGAGTTGGACACAACTGAAGGGACTTAGCATGAATTGTTGAGAGAGAAAGTCCTTCCACTGTTAGATTTCATATAATCTTCCATCATTAAAGCAACTGTTAACCTCAGCATTTTCACGGGCACCTGCCTAATTGCTCACAGATTTTTGTGTTTTCTTCCTATCCACATTCAACAGAGCCTCCAACCTCATGCTTTCATAGATATCAGGAAGTTATTCTCACCCTTATTAGCCTTTTTATTACCCTGTTAATCTACTTATGTCACTTTGTCTATAAAATCTGATTTCACTTATTGTAACAATGAAAATGTTAGATTTTAAGATAATGACATAAAAGTCCTGTGGGTTTTTCTTTTTTTAATCCTCAGGTAGATCATACTATATGAGGGAAGGAATCAGGATATAAGCTCATTAAAATGGAGTGGATAATTCTAACCAGAGATTGAAGTACAAGCTTCTATGGAAACAAAAGAATCTAATACAAAATTCAACTTCCACATAATATAAAGCTCTAGGATAGTGGCTTTATCAAAAATAGAATGGAGAATTCAATTTGTATATTTTTTATATATTATGTGGTGATATGTAGAGAAGATGTTCCTGAGATTTATCTGTAAAAAATCACTTAATGATAAAATCTGAGAGATTTCATCTGGGCATTTTAAAAGTTTATAAAAATATAATGTGCTATTACATGGGAACATTTTAGTTTTTTGGATATATCTTCTGAGTCTCTAGTCTAAGTAGAGTTAATTAATTTAAAATTAATTTGCTGTAGTTTTCTTAAAATTTTGGTAACCTGAAAAACTGTGATATTAAAATAAATATATTGACATTTATTAAAATTTATAGTTAATTAAGACAAACTTGAGAGTCCCTTGGACTGCAAGGAGATCCAACCAGTCCATTCTGAAGGAGATCAGCCCTGGGATTTCTTTGGAAGGAATGATGCTAAAGCTGAAACTCCAGTACTTTGGCCACCTCATGTGAAGAGTTGACTCATTGGAAAAGACTCTGATGCTGGAAGAAGGGGACAACAGAGGATGAGATGGCTGGATGGCATTACTGACTCGATGGACGTGAGTCTGAGTGAACTCTGGGAGTTGGTGATGGACAGGGAGGCCTTGAGTGCTTTGATTCATGGGGTCGCAAAGAGTCGGACACAACTGAGCGACTGAACTGAACTGAAGATAAACTTATACTCTTTAAATTACTAATAATAATTATTTGATTTTACCCTGAATTTCCACACAAGTTGGACAATAAAATAAAATATGAGAATATTGAATACATCCCCAAACCCTTAGTTGTCTGTTTCTGAGGGAAGGTAGCTAGAAGGATAATTTTCATAAGTCATTTTACTGAACATTCTTTAAACTGTGTTAATACAGTAAAAAAAAAAAAAAAAGTTGAAATAGAATATAAAACCAAACCAAACCAAATAAATAAGCAAACAAACACACAATGTAAAGTAACATAGCCTCATCTAAGATTCAATCATTCAGTCATTCCATAAATATTTATTGTACCTTACTATGTGAAAAACACTGAATATGATAACTTTTTTTTTTTTTTTTGCAATGACTGAACACATACCTAAATGTGTAACTGTAAGGGATTACATAAATAACTCTACAAGTTTAAAGAAAAATTCCAAAGTGCTTCAAGAAAATTTATGAATGGACCCTCACCTTGAATGGGAGGACAGTGTTGGCTTTTTTGAGGAAAATACACTTCAGCATAGCAGTTACGTGGAAATGAAAAAGAAAGAAATGTATATAAACTGGACTACATAAGTGAAAACCCTAGACAGAGAGACAAGAGGAGATTAAAGGAAGAGAGAAGACAGCATAAATGTATCATGCTGAGAAATGCAGAGAGGGAAGTGGAAGCCTCTGCTGTATTAGAATTATTAAAGGTAAGCATATCTAATACTTTGAGCTTTATCCTAAGAACAATGTGAGGCCACTGGTGGCTTTTAAGGATGATCAAATTTACATTTTAAGAAGAGATCAGTGGAAATTCACCCCCAGTGAAGGCTGAGTAAGGTCTTATCAGACAAACCTTATTACAGATAACAACTGTAAATTCTGAACATAATATAAAAAGCAGCTCCCTGAAGGGAATAGACAGTGAATAAACACAGACACTAGCAGGGAGTACATGCTCCAAGGAGATGAGCTGTATATTATGATGTGCTGCTTTTATTGGTTTTACTCCAAATAGTTACTCATAACACATTGTGATTGTTGAATATGATAACATTGGTAAAATTGTCTGGCCTAGACATTCTTATAACTATTCATTATTAAGGTTCTTAAGATAGAGTTTCTTTATCCAGATAAAATAATTTAACTTTTATAAGGGTTCAGTCTTCAAATCATCTGTATACATTTACCTCAGGTTACTCATTTTGGTGATTATTTGTAAGGGGCTTCTCTGGTGGCTAGGTGGTAAAGAATCCACCTGCAATGCAGGAGATCTCGGTTCAATCCCTGGGTCAGGAAGAACCTCTGGAGGAGGAAATGACAACACACTCCAGTATTCTTGCCTGGGAAATCCCAGGGATAGAGAAGCCTGGCAGGCTAGAGTTGGAAAAGAGTTGGATACAACTTAGGGACTAAAGAAGAGCAGCAGTTATTTATAATATCACAGTTTATATTGAAATATATCCAGCATGAAAATATTCATTTCAATAGATTACTGCAAGCCTTCACAATGTCTCTGAAATTTATCCCTTCTCTTTTCCATTTTGTAGATGAAAGCCTAAGTCTTAGTATGGTGCATTGTCCAATGTAATTTAATTCCAGACAAGCAGGAGAGCCACAGTTTAAATACATGTTTTCATGCTTCAAAGTCCATGATCTTTCTTTTTTTTATTATTTTTAAAAATTTATTTAGCAACCACTTGAATATCAAGTAATTGTATACCCATTTCAACTTTACTGATATTATCTTTTAATTAAATCACACAAATACAAACTGTGACTTTTTCAAGCTCAAAATAAGCAAAAGTAAAAGAATAGATTGTACGGAAATACAGAAACAGGTCTCAAAAAAGAGCAAGGGAATCATTTTAAAATTTGGGATAGTGGTTACCTCTTTCCAAACCAGGGATTGAACCTGGGTCTCCTGCATTGGAGGCAGATTCTTTATCATTTGAGCCACCAGGAAAGTCCCACACCAGACAGGAAGCAGGGAAATGACTTAGGGAAAGAGCATACAGCTGATATAACAGTACTGACATCATAGTTCTTAAGTTGACAAGCATTTATTTTTTTAAAGGATTAAAGTGTGATTTGTGCCCTAATACAAAATGAATATAAGTCAAAGGTTTTGTTTATATCATTAAATATATAAAGGAGTCAGGAAGATATTACAGCCACATCAAGGGAGAATTCAAATTACTACACATACATGTGGCAGTCAGGAATGCTGAAATGAATACAGATAGTTGTAAAACAGATCAACTTCCACAGGGCAATAATCAGTTACTTTCCACTGGACATAATTCATTGGAAGTTTTTTATGAATATGAATTTGTATTGTCAGTTTTCAACAACTTACAGAGTTTTTAAATAGCTCAGGCCAAAAGGATTCACTGAAGACAGAATATAACTAGTAATCTTTTTAGCCTATTCCAAGGTCTATCACAATTTTTCTTGTGATATAAAAGAAAAATTTTTTATGTACCAAATATTAATAAAAATAGAAGGAAGGATAAAAAAAGTAAGTATACTAGTCTGTGTTTCTCTATGCCTTTTCAAAGGGAGGCATTGAGAAAAATCTAGTTTCTAAATGTACATATTGCACAATGACAGAGATCTGCTCATATGATCAATAGGCAGTTCATCAAATATAATAAAATATCATTTTAAAAAATATTTTTATGTTGAAAAAAAATCACGTTGCCACAAACTTAAAGTCATAACATAGGAAAGATTATTGGCAATAAGTTGTGTAAAAAGCCTCAAGTATAAGTGAGAATACAGAACATTCTCATTTTAGAAATTAGCCTCAGCTACTTCTAGGAAACAGATGTTTTGATTTATAGTTAGATTTTGATTCTATAACTTTAGCTAGCTCAAGGTTGGCATAACTTTTACCTTGCTGTTCCTGTCTGAAATATATCTTAATTGGTATATTTCATAACATACCATGAGATTTATATTTTAGCAAGTGTGGAAGTCAAGATGTATATCTATGGTTAATGATGTCCAAGATTACTAACTCTGCTAAAACTACATTCAGTAACTAGAAGAAGTTCAATGGGTCATCTTCTATTTTAGTTCTGGGCTAGGATGGATGACCTCCAATTACTGCTATTGTGAAAGAACAGTAGAGAGGAGATCTACTCTCTTGGCAAACTTTTACATTTTAATAGAGTATTGTTAATTATAGGTACAATGTTGTACACCATATGTCTAAAACTTACTCATCTTACATAATTATCTGTGTGTGTGTGTGTGTGTGTGTGTGTGTGTGTGTGTTAGTCACTCAGTCATGTCGGACTCTTTGAGACCCCATGGGGGTATAGCCCACCAGGCTTCTCTGTCCATGGATTTTCCTGGTAAAAATACTGAAGAGGGTTGTGATTTCCTTCTCCAGAAGATTTTCTTGATCCAGCGATTGAACCCAGGTCTCCCACATTGCATGCAGACTCTTTACCGTCTGTACCTATATACATATTGAACAGCATCTCCCTGTTTTTTTTTTTTTTTGCTTTTCCCATTCCTGGAACACCACCATTCTGCTTTGTTTCTGTGAATTTGACTATATTAAATTTTTCATATAAGAGCAATTATTCAGTATTTTTCTTATGTGAAAGCCTTATTGCACTTAACATAATATCCTCCAGTTTCATTCATAGTATCATATATGACAAAATTTTCTTTCTCTTCCTTTTTAAAGATGAATTATGTTCCTTTGAATGTATATACCTCATTTGCTTTATCCATTCATCATTGATGACAGTGAGGTTACTTCCATATTTTAATTATTGTGAATAATACTGCAATGAATCTGAGAGTGGAGGCAACTCTTAGAAATTCTGATTTCAATTATTTTGGATATAGACCCATAAATGGAATTTCTGGATCATATGGTAGTTTTATTTATTTTTTTTTTTAGTATTTGGGAAAACCCCATACTGTCTTTCATAGCAACTGTGCCTTTTTATGTTCCCACCAATAGCATAAGAATGTTCCAATATCTTCACATTCTTACCAACATCTATCTTTTGTTATTCTTTTTGCTTGATAATAGCCATTTATCAGATGGAGGTGATACTACTTTATGGTTTTGATTTGCATTTCACTGATGGTTAGCAATGTTTAGTGTGGTTTTATATACCTGCCATCAGTTGTATGTATTCTTTGGAGAAATATTTATTCAAGTATTTTGCCTTTTGTTTAAACAGGATGATTGTGCCTATACTATTGAATAGTAGGAGATATTTATATATTTTAGAGATTAATCCCATATGAAATATATGGTTTTCACCTATGTAATAAGTTTTTTGTTTATTTTGATGATTGTTTCCTTTGCTGTGCAGAAGCTTTTTAGTGTGATATTGTCCCATTTGTCTATTTTTGCTCTGGTTACTTGTGTTTTTGTGTCATGCAAGACACTGTTGTCAATAACAATGTCAATAATAGTTTCCGTATGTTTTCTCCTAGGAATTCCATACTTTCACATCTTACATTTAAGAATTTAATTAATATTTATTTGATTTTAAATTTGGATGTAGAATAAGAAATCAATATTATTATTTTGCACATGGATGTCCAGTTTTCATGGGCTTCCCTGGTGGCTCAGACGGTAAAAAATCCACCTGGAAAGAGGGAGACCTGGGTTTGATCCCTGGGTTGAGAAGATTCCCTGGAGGAGGGCATGGCAACCCATTCCAGTATTCTTGCCTGGAGAATCCTCATGGACAGAGGAGCCTGGTGGGCTACAGTCCATGGGGTTGCAATGAGTCAGACATGACTGAAGCAGTTTAGCACAGAGCACATACAGTTTTCCCACCATTAATTAAAAGAATAGCCTTTCCCTATTGTGTATACTTGGCTCTCTTGTCAAAGATCAGTTGGTCATATTAATGGGTTTACTTCTGTATTCTCTACTCTGTTCCATTGAGTAATATATCTATTTTAATATCAGTGATCTACTGTTTTCATTACTCCAGCCTTGTAATACATTTTTGAAAACAAGAAACATTGTGCCTCCAGCTCCATTCTTCTTTTCCAAGAATGCTTTAGCTATTTGGAGTCTTTTTGTGTTTCAAAATTCATAAATCAAATACAACTACACATTAAAAGGATTATACATTGTGATGAATTGGGATTTATCACTGGGATAACAGGATGTTTCACCATAGGCAAATCAAGTAATGTGATATATCATATTAAAAGAATGAAGGATAAAAAGCATATGATCATCTTAATAGACTCAGAGAAAGCCTTGGACAAAAGTCAACACATTTTCATAAGAAAACTGTAAACATGACGTATATGAAAATCTCACAACTAATATCATACTCAGTGATGAAAAACTGAAAATATATCCTCAGTGACCAAGAACAAAGCGAGGATACCCACTCTCACCACTTCTATTAAAAATAGTGCTGGAAGTCTGGATTACAGGAACTAGGTAAGAAAAATAAATAATAGGCATCCAAATTGGGAAGGAACTAAACACGTATATGTTTGCAGATGCCATATTCTTATATGTAGAAAATCCACAGAACTACTCTTTTATCTAAAGACAACCTTTGTTCATATATTGAAAGACTTAATATTGTTGAAAGTGAAAATTTGAGAAAAAGACATTGTCAGGCTGTATATCATCACCCTGATTATTTAATTTCTATGTAGAGTACATCATGCAAAATGCCAGGTTGACTGAGTCACAAGCTGGAATCAACATGACCAGGAGAAATATCAACAACCTCAGATATGCAGATGATGCCACTCTAATGGCAGAAAGTGAAGAGGAGCTAAACAGTCTTCTGATGAGGGCAAAAATGGAGAATGAAAAAGCTGGATTAAAACTCGGCATTCAAAAAGCTAAGATCATGTCATCAAGTCCCATCACTTCTCGGCAAATTGATGGGGAAAAAGTGGAAAAGGTGACAGATTTCTTTTTTTTTTTCCCCTTGGTCTCCCAAATCACTGTGTATAGTGATTATAGCCATGCAATTAAAAGATGCTTGCTACTTGGAAGGGAAGCTATGACAAGACTAGATAGTGTATTAAAACAAAGAGACATCACTTTGCCAACAAAGGTCTGTATAGTCAAAGCTATGACTTTTTCAGTAGTCATGTATGGATGTGAAAGTTGGACCATACTGAAGGCTGAACACCAAAGAATTGATGCTTTCTAAATGTGGTTCTGGAGAAGACTCTCGAGAGTCCCTTAGACAGCAAGGAGACCATTTAGTCAATTCTAAAGAAAATCCATCCTGAATATTCATTGGAAGGACTGATGCTGAAGCACCAATACTTTGACCACCTGATGCCAGGAGCCAACTCACTGGAAAAGACATTGATTCTAGGAAATATTGAGGGCAGGAGGAGAAGGGGACAACAGAGGAGGACATAGTTAGATGGCATCATAGAGTCAATGAACATGAGTTTGAGCAAACTCTGGGAGATAGTGAAGGATAAAGAAGCCTGGCATGCTGCAGTCTATGGGGTTGCAAAGAGTCAGACATGACTTAGTAACTGAACAACAATATTTTTAAGATCCATCTTACCCAGATTTATTCACATTCAATGGTATTCACATCCAAATTCCAATGGCATTTTTTACAGAAATGAAAAAAAAAAATCCTAGGCATGGATGATAATGAACATGATAAATATCCTTAATACAATGAAATAAAAACTGAAATAGTAAACAAATATACACTTACACATAAAATAATTCATTCTTAATGTGTTGATGTGCCTCAGACAAGATTTCAAAGTATAGCTGTTTCACTTGCAAATATATGCAGTTCTGAATAATGCTAGATGATTATTTACTGAATAATTACTCAGAGATAATAGTTACTCAGAGAACATTGCTATTCAAAAATTAATTATGCCATCATTTCTTTGCAAAAAATAGATTCATGCATGCTCAAAGCCCCAGGAATTGAGAGGAAAAGATGAACGTTATACAGAAATATCTTTCTAGAAAATCTGTATTTCTCACATATACTGGCAAGTAAAGAATAATTGAGAGAAACTAGAGGAAATAACTAAAATGTAACATCTGTCTGATCAACATCGTCAAAGTAATGAATCATCTCTCATAGGAAATTTACAGAATCTATCTTTATGTGGTTTTGGCATTACACAAACTCATCGGTTTCTAGATTACAATTTGAGCCTTGGTATTTTTTAGAGCACATATTTACACTAAAGTTAGAGGATTTTATTACCTTGCTATTCACAAGATTCTGTAACCATTGAGGAATTTTTGATAGGATCTAGTGTTGTTAAATCTTAAAATAATAGCACCTTATCTAGCTATAAAACTAGACAAAATTATAAAGCTAGACTTCAGTGGTTTGATTTTATAATTAGCATGAGCTATCTTAATTACTTCCAAAGTGATGTCTCTTAATTACTTGGATTGAAATTTAACCTAGTTAAACTTTCATATTAACAAAGATTATAAAAAATCACTATCTAAAAGAAAAGAGAGAAGCAATCATTCATACTTACTATCTTGACATAAAGTTTTAGCTAAATAAGTGATCAAAGGATTAAGAAATGCATGCGCGTTAATGTATTCATTAGCATTACACATCTTACAAAAGGAAAGGATGGTCTGAAAACAAGTTTGTGTTTTGAAGTATGTACTTTTTTATAAGTAAGATTACCTTTTTTATTTTGTGGAACAAATAAATAATATTTATTTCTTTGGAGATTAAGCAAAATGTTAATGTGAAAAAAGCTTGAAAGCTATAAGGTAAGAATAGCATTAGTTTTGGATTTTCTTTTTAGAAATAACTCCCCAACTGCTCAGCTGCAATGCATGTCAATGTGGAAACAGTAAGTATAATCTAAGAGGTGTATTGAAGATTTACATGTGTAAACCTGGAGAAAATCAAATGGTACATGAGAAGGTGTTAGGGGCATTGTAAGCAAGGAATAAAGATTTAGCTCTTAAAGCAAAATTAACTCAAAAATTAATCACACCAACTGAAATGGCTAAACTACTTAGTCATTCAATCAAGTTTTGCTTTGTATAAGCAAATAAGCTAGGTTGTGCTAAACATATAAAGATTAGAGCAATTAGGGAGTGCAAATGACATGATCTAAATTAACGTTAAGAAATATAAACATAAGAATATGAGGGTAATCCTGAAAAGCCCAAGAACACACAAATTAAAACAGTGGACAAAGTGGTTTCTTTGGAGGTAAGAGACTGGTAAGCAATATGGGTGGTGAATGAAGGAATAGACATGGAAATGATAATATTGTTGCTGTTCAGTCACCCAACAGTGTCCGACTATTTGCTACCCTATAGAGTGCAGCATGCCAGGCCTCACCATTTCCCAGAGTTTGTTCAAGTTCATGTTCATTGTATCAGTGATGTCCTCCAGCCGTCTCATCCTCTGATGCCCTCTTCTTCTGCCCTTAATCTTTCCCAGTATCAGGGACTTTTCCAATGAGTTATCTGTTTGCATCAGATGATCAAAATACTGGAGCTTCAGCTTCAGCATCAGTTTTTCCAGTGAATATTCAGGGTTGATATCCCTTAAGATGGACTGGTATGATGTCCTTGCTGTCCAAGACTTTCAGGAGTCTTCTCAAGCACCACCGTTTGAAGGCATCAACTCTTTGACCTTCTTTAAGGTCCAGCTTTAAGGTCCAGCTCTCACAACCATATCTGACTACTGAGAAGACCATAGCCTTGATTATACAGACATTTGTTGGCAGAGAAATGTCTCAGCTTTTCAACACAATCTAGGTTTGTCACCGCTTTCCTTCCAAGAAGCAATCGTCTTCTGATTTCATGGCCGCAGTCACCATCTGCGCTGATTTTGGAGACCAAGAAGAGGAAATCCGTCACTACTTTCACCTTTTTGCCTTCTATTTCCCATGCAGTAATGGGGCTGGATGCCATGAAATAAGGAACTAAAGAGTCTCTTGATGAGGGTGAAGGAGGAGAGTGAAAGAGCCAGAAATAAAAAAAAAGCTACCATATATTTACTACTGATATTTTCACGTAGGATCAGTGTTGCAGACCCCCATTGTGAGTTTAATTTGTATTTTACTGATTATCAATAAAGCTGAACATACTTTTATATGCTAAATGATTATTTAAAAGCTATATAAACTCTTCAGTTCAGTTCAGTCGCTCAGTCATGTCCAACTCTCTGCGATCCCATGAATCACAGCACACCAGGCCTCCCTGTCCATCACCAACTTCCGGAGTTCACTCAAACTCACATCCATCGAGTCGGTGATGCCATCCAGCCATCTCATCCTCTGTCTTCCCCTTTTCCTCCTGCTCCCAATCCTTCCCAGCATCAGAGTCTTTTCCAATGAGTCAACTCTTCACATGAGGTGGCCAAAGTACTAGAGTTTCAGCTTTAGCATCATTCCTTCCAAAGAACACCCAGGGCTGATCTCCTTTAGAATGGACTGGATGGATCTCCTTGCAGTCCAAGGGACTCTCAAGAGTCTTCTCCAACACCACAGTTCAAAAGCATTAATTCTTCGGCGCTCAGCTTTCTTCACAGTCCAACTCTCATATCCATACGTGACCACAGGAAAAACCATAGCCTTGACTAGACGGACCTTTGTTGGCAAAGTAATGTCTCTGCTTTTCGATATGCTATCTAGGTTGGTCATAACTTTTCCTCCAAGGAGTGTCTTTTAATTTCCTGGCTTCAGTCACCATCTGCGTTGATTTTGGAGCCCCCAAAAATAAAGTCTGACACTGTTTCCACTGTTTCCCCATCTATTTGTCATGAAGTGATGGGACCGATGCCATGATCTTAGTTTTCTGAATGTTGAGCTTTAAGCCAACTTTTTCACTCTCCACTTTCACTTTCATCAAGAGGCTTTTTAGTTCCTCTTCACTTTCTGCCATAAGGGTGGTGTCATCTACATATCTGAGGTTATTGATATTTCTCCCGTCAATCTTGATTCCAGCTTGTGCTTCTTCCAGCCCAGCGTTTCTCATGATGTACTCTGCATATGAGTTAAATAAGCAGGGTGAGAATATACAGCCGTGATGTCCTCCTTTTCCTATTTGGAACCAGTCTGTTGTTCCATGTCCAGTTCTAACTGTTCCTTCCTGACCTGCATATAGGTTTCTCAAGAGGCAGGTCAGGTGGTCTGGTATTCCCATTTCTTTCAGAATTTCCCGCAGTTTATTGTGATCCACACAGTCAAAGGCTTTGGCATAGTCAAGAAAGCAGAAATAGATGTTTTTCTGGAACTCTCTTTCTTTTTCAATGATCCAGCGGATGTTGGCAATTTGATCTCTGGTTCCACAATCCACAAATAATAAATGTTGAAGTGAGTGCTGAGAAAAAGGAATCTTCCTACACTGTTGGTAAGCATGGAAATTGCCACAGTCACTATGGAGGTTTCTTAAAAAACTAAAAATAGAGTTACAATATGATCCAGCAATCCCACTCCTGGGAATATTCCCAGTGAAAACTCTAGTTCAAAAAAGTACCAGGCACCTCAATATTCATAGAAGCCTAGATATTATCATATTAAGTAAATCAGAAAAGCAAATATCATAGGATATCACATATATGGAATCTTAAAAAAAGATACAAATGAACTTATTTACAGAGCAGAAAAAGAGTCACAGATATAGAAAACAAACTTATTACTACCTAGAGGGAAAGTAGGGGGTTATATTAGAATTCTGGCCATTACATATAGTTTTATATATATATATATATATTTTTTATATATAGATAAATATAACAACTAACTATGTAGCTCAAGGAATAACATTCAATACTTTTTAATAACCTGCAATAGAAAAGAATCTGAAAAAGAATATATATCATTTTGCTGTGCATATGAAAGTAACACAATACTGTAAATCAACTATGCTCGTAAGTCACTTCAGTCATGTCCGACCCTATGTGATCCCATAGACAGCAGCCCACCAGGCTCCTCTATCTCTGGGATTCTCCAGGCAAGAACACTGGAGTGGGTTGCCATTTCCTTCTCCAATGCACAAGAGTAAAAAGTGAAAGGGAAGTCGCTTCAGTCATGTCCGAACTTGTGCAACCTCATGGATTGTAACCTACCAGGCTCCTGCATCCATGGGATTTTCCACGCAAGAGTACTGGAGTGGGTTGCCAATCAACAATACTTCAATTAAAAAGCCACAGTGTGTGTGTGTGTGTTTATATATATATATATATACATATATGTAAAATTATTTTGTCATGGACCATTGGTCTTCTCATTATTGGTAATAAGAAAAAAGAATAACAGTTTGTGTATGCCCACATTTTTACTATCGTGTTAAATATTCTCACAGATTTTATTTTAAAACAGTTATATATCCATGGGTTTAATACATTATAAATCATTATTTGATCAAATGCAATACTTAATCCTTTCAATACATAGGAATGAAGAAAATTCTTTGACTAGGACTGTGGTGTACTAGTATACTTTTCTCCTTAATATTCTTTTTCATATCTAGGGCAATGTTAATACAAAGATAGCAATATAGAACTTAGTGACAAAAGTATGCAATGACTTAATTTAGACTAATATCATTAAAGCAGAACATCCTTTCACTCAAGTAATTACCAAATTCCTAATATCTGCCAAATGTACTTTATACAAATAATGCAGTAATTAATAGAATTCAGTTTCCATACCATCTCAGTGTAGTAACATAAATGGGAAAAAATTGCCAAGTATCTACACAACATTTTATTCATCTTATATAAGTATGTAAAGGGTGCTATAAGCTGCACATAAGGGGGCCTTTAAGAAAAATTTATGAACTTAAATCTGGGAGGAGTGTGTAGTAAAGGAAGGCAACTAGGGTGTACAAAATCCACACTGTAAATTAAGAGTAGATGTTACCCTGTTAAAGCACACACAGACAAAACATCTATTCTAGGTAAACTCAACCACTAGAAAAGTGAACTAATTTTAGTGTGGGTTGGATTTGTGTTAATGAAAAGGTAATGAGTGAGCATCTCTATGGGAAGATAGCAGCAGAGAGGTAAGTTATATGGTGTTCTTCTTTTTTTTTTTTTTTACAGAGTACTGTATTATCCTAACAATAATCAGGTAACACTGAAGAATATCACTGCAGTCAGGAATCATTAGGTTGTATAGAAAATGAAAGAATATATTTGTTAGGCCTATGATATCTAATTATCAACTCTTACTCACTTTTTATGAAGATGTATTTCATAGATTTATATGTATACTCCAAAATCTAAATGCCTCCATATCTCATCACTGTAACTCTCTAATGTTCTCTTCTGGCTAATTAGTTACGTGAAATGTTTGCACCTAAAAAAGGAGGAAGCAGTTTGCCAAGGAATAGAATATTTTAAGAGGGAAATATAATATTTTTTAATACTTGGAGTTAATGGCATGAACTAGCTGCTTAGGTAGTACATGATGAGACATAAATCAAAGTTGGCTGAAGAATAGTATATCAATGATAGAATGGACATGAAAATATTACAAAGTCAAAACGCTATTCAACTCATATGCTCTGGTTGGCTATACCAGTGCAGGTACGCTGGATTAGGGAAATGGCAATGTATGAGGGACTGGAAACATCTTGCATGTCCTAAACTGGGCACATAGACAACAAACTCATCTGTGAAAAGGGATTCTAAAATCACACCAAAAACTGAAGGAAACAAGCTAGACTTGCTGAGAGACTGGAACATGAAACCAGAGAAGCAACCAGAAATGAAAGAATCAGCTAGAGTTTTCTATCTGCTTTGTCAGTTTATTTTCTCTCTTAGTGATTACTTCCTTCTTCTGGGCTTTCCTTGGGGCTCAGTTGGTAAAGAATCTGATTGTAATGAGGAAGACCTGGTTCAATCTCTGGATTGGGAAGATCCCCTGGAGAAGGTAAAGGCTGCCCATTCCAGTATTCTTGTCCTGGAGAATTCCATGAACTGTATAGTCCGTGAGATGGCAAAGAGGTGGACACGACTGAGCAACTTTCACTTTCTGACTCTTTAAATATTGGATGTCTGCGTGAGATTAAAAAGGGAAAAACTATTCGAGGGCCCCATTATATTAAATACTATTTAATATAGTGTTTGGCACACACTGTTCATAAATATTTTTTATTTGTTCATTGTTTCTCTATACAGAATGAACAATCCTACTCCAGTGGTCTGTATGCCTTCTGAAGCTGCATATTCATGAGAGTGACTCAAATTACTATGACCAAATTGCAAATCACTGGTAGAGAAACACTAAATAACCATCCACTCAGTCACATATGTGAAAGAATTCTTGAGAAGCAGATTTGACTGAAGGGAATGTGGAGCATAACAAAGGTCATATCTTTTATGTGTGAGTATGTGTTTTGTATATATATTATTATATATATATATATATATAGAGAGAGAGAGAGAGAGAGAGAGAGAGAGAGAGAGAGTTAGACAAGGCTGTGGTCTGTGTGATCAGATTGGCTAGTTGTCTGTAATTGTGGTTTCAGTCAGTCTGCCCTCTGATGCCCTCTCTTAGCGCCTATCGTCTAACTTGGGTTTCTCTTACCTTGGACGTGGGGTATCTCTTCACGGCTGCTCCAGCAAAGCACAGCCGCTGCTCCTTCCCTTGGATGTCACGTATGGATGTGAGAGTTGGACAATAAAGAAAGCTGAGCACTGAAGAATTGATGCTTTTGAACTGTGGTGTTGGAGAAGACTCTTGAGAGTCCCTTGGACTGCAAGGAGATCCAGCCAGTCCATCCTAAAGGAGATCATTCCTGGGTGTTCATTGGAAGGACTGATGAAGCTGAAACTCCAATACTTTGGCCACCTGATGCAAAGTGCTTACTCATTTGAAAAGACCCTGATGCTGGGAAAGATTGAGGACAGGAGGAGAAGGGGACGACAGAGGATGAGATGGTTGGATGGCATCACTGACTCAATGGACATGGGTTTGGGTAGACTCCAGCAGTTGGTGATGAACAGGGAGGCCTGGCATTCTGTGGTTCATGGGGTGGTAAAGAGTCGGACATGACTGAGCGCCTGAACTGAACTGTATATATATATATATATATACACATATACATATTACAGTAGAGATTGTGAGCAGAGTAGGGTTATTTTCTTTAATAGAGTACAAAAGCCCACTAAATTTCTGAAAGGTGAAATAATATAATACAATTATTATGTACTTAGAAACAATCACTGGAGGCAACAGAATTAGTTGCTGTTTGCAAAGAAGGAAACCTGAGAAGTTAGGAGGAGGGTGTTAGTATAAGCTAAAACGAACTAGATGGTGCCATTAGAAATGGAGGGAAGTAAGACATATATGGTACAGTTTATAGCAATTAGGTTGAGGTATATCATGTAATTTAAACATCTAAGTATATTATTGGACTAAGAATATGATAAAATACAAGGTTTAGTTTAAAAACAGAAAAAAAATATCAATGCTTATAAATTCAAATAGACTTGCTTTTAATGAATCAGAGCTGCCATCATCACATATGTTCCTTCATGAGGCACTTCCATTCACATCTCTGAAAAATGTTGACTCTTAGGTTAGATGTACTCATTCATTTCAGTAATGGATTATATACTTAATCCAGTGGGCCTTTGAGACCTGTGAAGATTTCAGATACCTTAAGGAATCTTGCTTTCAACAGAACAGCTTCAGAAGGTTACTATGAGGATAATAAGATCCTGTTAGTTTAAACTACAATTTTTCTTTTGATGATTTAAACTTTGGAATTAAATAAATTGGTCTTATATTTGACAATCTCAATAATCTATGTACCCTATTATAAGGGTTTCCCAGTTGGTGCTAGTGATAA
Organism: Bos mutus; assembly: GCF_027580195.1. Classification (NCBI taxonomy): domain Eukaryota; kingdom Metazoa; phylum Chordata; class Mammalia; order Artiodactyla; family Bovidae; genus Bos; species Bos mutus. Next base: position 47,194,408 of record NC_091636.1, on the reverse strand, counting down.
AGTACCCGCCTGCTGATGCAGGAGATCTAAAAGATGTAGATTTGATCCATGTTTCAGGAAGAACCCCTGGAGAAGGGCATGGCAACCCTCCAGGCCTGAAGAATCCTATAGACAGAGGAGCCTGGCAGTCTATAGTCCATAGGGTCACAAAGAGTCAGATGTTACTGAAATAATTTAGCATGAACACAAGCACCCCATTATAAATACAACTTTACAGAAATGATTATTTTTCATTGGTATATCTGGGAAAATTATAAAATCTATATAATATTTTATTTCTGACCCAGTAATTTTTGTGTATTTCTTTTAATTTCAATGAACAACAGTCAAACCTTAGTATATATGAATGCTTTATTTTCAAGAGTCCTTATGAGAAATACACATATTCCTTCAAAGTTAAAGGGAATAAAAACTGTAAGAGATTTTTTTTTTTTTTGGCTAAATGGAAGAGCCTTTTTCATATGAAATGATATCTGCTATTATTGTATACAAAGCATATTTGATACAATTAAACTCAATAGTGGTCTGAATTGGGATCAGAGTAGAACATAGTTTATAAATACACATTTGTTATAATGCACAGAGATATTTGAAACATTTTATTAGAGCAGTAGCTTAACCAAAAATATGAATTAATCTATAATTACATGACAATGGATACTAGGTAATGAATAGAGTTAACTGCCCTACTTGAAAGTAGATTCTGATAGAACTAGAGGAATTTAAAACCTGTATGTCAGTTTGCATCTATTGGAATGAGTTTTGGTTTTAAAATACATTGGATGGGGAACATGTGTATACCTGTAGAGGATTCATGTTGATATATGGCAAAACCAATACAATATTGTAAAGTTAAAAAATAAAATAAAATAAAATACCAACTGGATGAGTGAAAAAAAAAAAAAAACATTGGAACTAGAAAGTTACATATTTTGGCCTTCCCAAATGTGGTGGCTCAGTTGGTAAAGAATCCACTTGCAATGCAGGAGACCTGGGTTTGATCCTTGGATTTGGAGGATCCCCTGGAGGAGGCATGGGAACCCACTCCAATATTCTTGCCTGGAGAAACCCATGGACAGAGAAGCCTGGTGAGCTACAGTTCATGGGGTCAAAAAGAGCTGGACACAACTGAGCAAGTAAGTACAGCACATATATTATCATGTATGGCAAATGAATTTAAAGGATTGGAGAAAAAATTATACAGACTATTTCAAAATAAAAATAGCACCTTTTAAAGTTATCATTTTGTAATACTCCTGTTTTGATGCCCTGAATTATTATTTGCTCTGCAATCCTCAATTCTTTTTAATTTTAATTACCAAGAATAGGTCAAAAGTAATTAGATTGTTTGCTCCAAAAACTAAGTTAAGCAATTTATTTTGATTAAAAGTGTTAATAACCATATATAGAATTGATCTCAGCCTGCAACAGCTTGGAGAGGGGCTTAAGTTCCCAGCCAGAGATTGAGGCCTGGTTGCAGAGGTGAGGGCATCAGATCCTAGCCACTACACCAGTGTCAGTGACAAGGGCCCTGGCCCTTTGATTTTGCAGAAAAGAATCCCCCAAAAGACAGAAAGTCGTGAAAAAAGTAAAATATTTATTAAGAGGGAAGAAAAAGTGTAGTTCATGTGGATAGACACACAGGCACACTCAGAGGTAGAGTCCCTGAGTCACATTTTCCTGGCAATTTGTATTAATTGTATGGGGTATTTCTTCCGGGTTTTCTTTGGTCAATCATTTTTATTTGCCTGGTTCACATTCCATGTCTGGTATATCTCAGGATCCTCCTGAAGCAGGAGGCAGATGGCTCCCACCCTCAGGGTAAAGCAATTGGGAATTCATTCTCTGTTGACCGAAACTCCATGACAAGAATAGCAAGGAGATTGAGGCAAGGATGCTGGGCCCTGCCCAGACCATGTATTTCTCCTTATGGAAGTCAGGAGACACCCCTAACCACATATATGCATAAAGGCTCCTTGGAGGCCAAAGGGGAGTTATGTCAAGGGATATTTTACCCAGACACCTTTTCAGTAAAATTTATGATAAGAGATCCATGTTCCCATATGTGAGGATCTTGAGATATACGAAACATGGTCTGTGAACCAGGAAAATTAAAATGATTGACCAAAGGAATTCCAGAAGAAATACCCCATGAAAGTAATTCAAACTGCCATAAGGGTGTGACTCAGGTACCCTCTCTTTCCCTGAGTCCACCCATGTGTCTTTCCACATGCACTGCACAGTTTTTCCCTCCTTATAAATACTTTACTTGGTTCACTACTTTCTGTCTTTGTGGGAATTATTTTCTGCAAAGCCAAAAGGCCATTGCCCTTGACTGACCACTGGTCTAATGGCTAGATCTGGTGCTTTCACCACCATGGCTCATCCCAGTCTCTGGCTGGAAACCCAAGCACTGCTCCAAGCTATTGCAGGCTGAGGCCACCCTAGATCACTCCCATGACTGCTCAGGCATCTCTTAGCCAAGATGGAGTCTACCAAAGAGGCCAGTAGGTAGCCTGGCATTAGTTTGCATCACTCCCCTTTGACTTCCAAGGTGCTTTTTTGCACCGGCATGGTCAGGGGGTTGTCCTGACTCATGAATGAGAAATATGTGATCTGGGCAGGGCCCAGCCTCCTTCTTTATTTTTTCTGTTATTCTCATCTTGAAGTTTCAGTCCATAAGGAATGAATCTCCAATCACTTTACCCTGGGGAGGGGCATCTGCCTCCTGCCTCAGATGTTACTCCAAACCACTAAAATATAGCTATAATGTAGATTGACATATTACATTGATATAATACGCTCATAACTTATAATAAAATTTGGAAAACTCAGCAGTGGCCACAGGACTGGAAAAGGTCAGTTTTCATTCCAATCCCAAAGAAAGGCAATGCCAAAGAATGCTCAAACTACCGCACAATTGCACTCATCTCACGCGCTAGTAAAGTAATGCTCAAAATTCTCCAAGCCAGGCTTCAGCAATATGTGAGCTTTGAATTTCCTGATGTTCAAGCTGGTTTTAGAAAAGGCAGAGGAACCAGAGATCAAATTGCCAACATCCGCTGGAGCATGGAAAAAGCAAGAGAGTTCCAGAAAAGCATCTACTTCTGCTTTATTGACTATGCCAAAGCCTTTGACTGTGTGGATCACAATAAACTGTGGAAAATTCTGAAAGAGATAGGAGTACCAGACCACCTGATCTTCCTTTTGAGAAATTTGTATGCAGGTCAGGAAGCAACAGTTAGAACTGGACACAGAACAACAGACTGGTTCCAAATAGGAAAAGGAGTTCATCAAGGCTGTATATTGTCACCCTGTTTATTTAACTTATATGCAGAGTACATCATGAGAAACGCTGGGTTGGAAGAAACAGAAGCTGGAATCAAGATTGCCGGGAGAAATATCAATAACCTCAGATATGCAGATGACACCACCCTTACGGCAGAAAGTGAAGAGGAACTCAAAAGCCTCTTGATGAAAGTGAAAGTGGAGAGTGAAAAAGTTGGCTTAAAGCTCAACATTCAGAAAACGAAGATCACAGCATCCGGTCCCATCACTTCATGGGACATAGATGGGGAAACAGTGGAAACAGTGTCAGACTTTATTTCTGGGCTCCAAAATCACTGCAGATGGTGACTGCAGCCAGGAAATTAAAAGACACTCCTTGGAAGGAAAGTTATGACCAACCTAGATAGCATATTGAAACGCAGAGACATTACTTTGCCAGCAAAGGTTCGTCTAGTCAAGGCTATGGTTTTTCCTGTGGTCATGTATGGATGTGAGAGTTGGACTATGAAGAAGGCTGAGTGCCAAAGAATTGATGCTTTTGAATTGTGGTGATGGAGAAGACTCTTGAGAGTCCCTTGGACTGCAAGGAGATCCAACCAGTCCATTCTGAAGGAGATCAGCCCTGGGATTTCTTTGGAAGGACTGATGCTAAAGCTGAAACTCCAGTACTTTGGCCACCTCCTGTGAAGAGTTGACTCATTGGAAAAGACTCTGATGCTGGGAGGGATTAGGGGCAAGAGGAAAAGGGGACTACAGAGGATGAGATGGCTGGATGGCATCACTGCCTCGAATCACGTGAGTCTTGGTGAAGTCTGGGAATTGGTGATGGACAGGGAGGATTGGTGTGCTGCGATTCATGGGGTCGCAAAGAGTCAGACACAACTGAGTGACTGATCTGATCTGAACCTATAATATTAAATGAGCCTTCCATATTATTTTTAAATATTTTTAGAATTTCTTATGCTTCTCTACCATTATGTACTAAATTCTGTGATATTGACAAATAGAATCAATCATCGTCTACCTTCCTACTCTATTTTAACTAAGCAATTGCATAGTAGATCTAGGGAACAATTCATCACACACATGTTTACTTGCCACTTTCTTATTAAGTAGAACAAATCTTATGTAATCGCCTACCACAAGAAATATTTTAATGTTCTTTGATCCTTCAAAATGCCAACACTGAAGATCACTGCTAAGATAAAGAGAAGTGAAAGTGAAGGCATTCAGTCATGTCTGACTCTTTGCAACCCCATGGACTGTAGCCTACCAGGCTTCTCAGTCCATGGGATTTTCCAGGCAAGAGTAGTGGAGTGGGTTGCCATTTCCTTCTCCGGGGATCTTCCTGACCCAGGGATCGAACCTGAGTCTCCCACATTGTAGGCAGACACACTCTGAGCCACCAGGGAAGCCCCGAGATAAAGACCAACACAGCACAAAATCTCAGAAAACAAAATCTTCGTCTTATAAACTTTCTCTGGTGGTACAAAAACAAAAGGTTGAAACACATACAAAAATAAATAAAATAAATAGAAAAGGAAGGAAAGGAAGTTTCATGAGCCACTTAGCCTAGGATTAACAGCTCTTCTATATTTATTTCACTGTTCTGTGTTTGACCCTTTCAGAATTTTCAGTCATTTTTGCTTTCCCAAGGTGATCTTTCAACTTTACGTGTCTATTGCCTGTAAAACAATAGCACATCCAGGGCAGAAACAAAATGAATTTGATTAAAAGCAGGAAATAGACCTGGTAAATGTAAATGTTTTTATACTAATTTGAGTCTAATTGTATCATGTAAATGCTTTATGTTTACCAAAGATGTCAAGAATATATCCCCTCGTCCCTTAACTCTTCTTGAACCCTGATACTCTCTGATCAGGAGAATTCCCTTGATTTTATTTTTCCTTAAATCTAATGGGCTTTTTAGACTTCTTTGAATAATGATATATGCCAAAAGTAATGCTTTTGAATTCTGAAACTGCATTACAAAAAATGTCATGAAGTTTCACCCTTCTCTCAGGATACTTATTCTTTGAACCCAGATGGAATTGTGTAAGGAAACTGAAACAAGGTTGTGTAGAAAAGCCATGTGGACTATCTCAGTGGGTGGTTAGGGTTGACAGATTAGATGAGGTTCCATCACACATCAGTTTTCAGACAATATAGTTGAAGCTGCATCCAGCTGACTCGAGTACCATGTTGTTGAGTAGAGTAGAAACATTACTCTATATGTATAAATTCCTGATTAAAGAATTCATAAGAGCAACCAAATGTTGATTTATACTACTAAATTTGGAGTGGATTGTTACTCATAATCTGTTCAGTTCAGTTGCTCAGTCATGTCCAACTCTTTGCAACCCCATGGACTGCAGCACACCAGGCCTCCCTGTCCATCACCAATGCCCAGAGTTTACTCAAACTCATGTCCACTGAGTTGGTGATGCCATCCAACTATCTCATCCTCTGTCATCCCCTTCTCCTGCCTTCAATTTTCCCAGCATAAGAGTCTTTTCAAATGAGTCAGCTCTTTGCATCAGGTGGCCAAAATATTGCAGTTTCAGCTTCAACATCAGTCCTTCCAATGAATATTCAGGACTGATTTCCATTAGGATGGCCTGGTTGGATCTCCATGCAGTCCAAGGGACTCCAAAGAGGCTTCTCCAACACTACAGTTCAAAAGCATCAATTCTTCGGCACTCAGCTTTCTTTATAGTCCGATTTTCATATCCATACATGACTACTGAAAAAACCATAGCCTTGACTAGATGGACCTTTGTTGGCAAAGCAATGTCTCTGCTTTTTAATATGCTGTCTATGTTGGTCATAACTTTCCTTCCAAGGAGTAAGAGTCTTTTAATTTCATGGCTGCAATCACCATCTGCAGTAATTTGGGGGCCCCAAAAAATAAAGTCTCTCACTGTTTCCACTGTTTCCCCATCTATTTGCCATGAAGTGATGGGACCAGATGCCATGATCTTAGTTTTCTGAATGTTGAGCTTTAAGCCAACTTTTTCACTCTCCTCTTTCACTTTCATCAAGAGGTTCTTTAGTTCTTCTTCACTTTCTGCCGTAACGGTGGTGTCATCACCTTTTCTGAGGTTATTGATATTTCTCCCAGCAATCTTGATTCAAGCTTGTGCTTCCTCCAGCCCAGCATTTCTCATGATGTACTCTGCATATAAGTTAAATAAGCAGGGTGACAATATACAGCCTTGATGTCCTCCTTTTCCTACTTGGGACCAGTCTGTTGTTCCATGTCCAGTTCTAACTGTTGCTTCCTGGCCTGCATATAGGTTTTTCAAGAGGCAGTTCAGGTGGTCTGTTATTCCCATCTCTTTCAGAATTTTCCACAGTTTATTGTGATCCACAGAGGCAAAGGCTTTGGCATAATCAGTAAAGCAGAAGTAGATGTTTTTCTGAAACTCTCTTGCTTTTTCCATGATCCAGCAGATGTTGGCCATTTGATCTCTGGTTCCTCTGCCTTTTCTAAAACCAGCTTAGACATCTGGAAGTTCACAGTTCAGGTATTGTTGAAGCCTGGTTTGGAGAATTTTGAGCATTACTTTAGTAGCGTGTGAGACGAGTGCAATTGTGCGGTACTTTGAGCATTCTTTGGCATTGCCTTTCTTTGCTTTCAGATAATAGTGTGAATGAAAGCATGTTGCCTGTCATATCAGTAAACAAAGGATGCTTCAGCCATCAAGCCATCACATTACCATGGCCCCCATGGTGAGCCATAAGGAAACTAAGGATAGAGACAGGATGCCTACCATCAAGCAATCAGTCACTGCATCCACCCCAAGGATGCACCCTGAGGAAACTCAGTGTGCAAAAGCATAGGATACTGGCCCCAGACACCTGAGGTGCATATCAAAGGAGTGATTTCAATGAGCTCAGAGTTTTGCATCTCTTATACATAGGAAAACACTATTCATTAACTTGACGTGTATGGTTTTTCTTTAGTTATCTGTAATCTGTGATGCTCTAAATACCTTGTCTTTGTTGCAAAATCTCCTATATATCCTGGTTCCTCCCTTACTTCTTTGGAGATAGTTCTGAAAGACTGGTTTCCTGGTACTGAAGCTCTCAGTTGTACACTAAGTAAAACAGCAGTTCAGTTCAGTTCAGTCACTCAGTTGTGTCTGACTCTGCGACCCCATGAATCATAGCACGCCAGACCTCTCTGTCCATCAGCAACATAACTCTCAGCTTTTGGGTTGCACTTTTTTTCAGTTGATACTAGTAACTCTAGTGGTTTCATGTAAGAATGGTATATTTTAGATATATCACCATTAACAGTGATGTTACTTAATGCAAAATCAGATTATCCAAAAATAGTTCTGTGCTCTTAATTTGAGTTATCTGGGCAACATTAGTTGAAGGAAACTTGTCTTCCTCTTCTCACAATGGGCACGTGGACAGCCTATTTTCCATTTGTTCTGGGGCTTCCACATCATGGTAAGAGGGCCACAGTGTCCCCTTCACCAAGATTTCTAGGACCGGAGGCCAGCTAATGCCAGACATCTGGTTTTTTTTGTTTCTGGAACTTAAATCCAGAGAATGCTAGTACAGATCATCTAATAGAATTTCATGGATAAACTCACATTCATAATTGACTTTCAATATTCGAATATGCCATTATAGCAATATTGAAAAAAGCTCATTTACTAAGACATGTACATATACTCGATGTTCATTAAGCAGCCTGAACGCTGACAGTTCTTATGCAAGTACTGGGAAAGTTGAGAATCTGTATCTTTTACTTGTTATGTGCACGCTCAGTTGCTTCAGTTGTCCCCGGCATTTTCTGGTCCCATGGACTGTAGCCCTCTAGGCTCCTATGTCCATGGACTTTTCTAGGTAAGGATACCAGAGTAGACTGCCATTTCTTACTCAAGAGTATCTTCCCAACCCAGAGATTGAACCTGCGTCTCTTGGGTCTACTGCCTTGGAAGGCTGTTTCTTCATGACTAGCTCCACCTGGGAAGGCTTTTTATTTGTTGAATGGGCTTTAAAGATTTCTCTTTCCCCAAGTGAACTGATTTCTTAATTTTTGATATGTGACAATCAGTTCAGTCAGTTTAGTCGCTCAGTAGCCTCCGACTCTTTGCAACCCCATGGACTGCAGCACGCCAGGCCTCCCTGTCCATCACCAATTCCCAGAGCTTGCTCAAACTCATGTCCATCAAGTCAGTGATGCCATCCAACCATCTCATCCTCTGTCATCCCTTTCTCCTCCTGCCTTCAATCTTTCCCAGCATTGGGGTATTTTCCAATGAGTCAGTTCTTCACAACAGGTGGCCAAAGTAATGGAGCTTCAGCTTCAGCATCAGTCTTTCCAATGAATATTCAGGACTGATTTCCTTTATGATTGACTGGTTTGATCTCCTTGCAGACTCTCAAGAGTCTTCTCCAACACCATAGTTGAAAAGCATCAATTCTTCAGTGAACTCATTTCTTAACTTTTGATATGTGACAATGCACAATTCCAAAAACTTACTGCTGCACATAATTAATAGCCTAGAATGTATTTATCTTGTAGGAAAATTAGGAAGCCAATCATCAATTATATTTTAAGATGTTTAAATTCTATGTCACATTTTAAAATGACTTAAACCATATGACTACATAGAAAAAGAAATTCAAGAGTCTAGAAAATTTAAATGACTTAATATATTGATTTTGCATCAATAAATTGATTAATACATGAATTAACTACTTAGAAATTATTTGGAAATTAGAAATAGTTTGACCAATTATTATTTAGGAGTTAATAAAGCTTTAATCATTAACTAGTTAGGAATATACAATACTCATATATCAAGTTAGCCTTAACCCATTCCAGTTATGATTATAGAAATTGTTTAATTTTCAGAATTAGTTATTTTTAATAAATATAGTTTATAGTTCCTAGTTGGCAATATTTCTTATATTTATGTGACTATTTCTTGCTAACAATTTTACTTTAAACTTGCCCCCCCTAAAATCTCATGGCTCAGCTGTATTTGTATTACTTTAACTGAATTATGCATGTTCTGTGTATTCACCTCTGCCCTAAACTTTTCAAATTCAGAAATGCTCCAAAACCAGTTTTTAAAAGTCTGTCCACACTATATGTTTATCAAATCAACATATTGTGCACCTTAAATTTACAAAATGTTATATTTCAATAATATCTTAATGAATCTGGAAAAATATAAAAACCCAATAGTATGCTTTATAATATGCAGTCTTATAAGAGTTTGAATTTCACTGTTAAAATATCATGCTAATTAGCTCAAGAACATTTGAACTTCTACTTTTATGGAAGAATATTTTCAGGGACGAAAACCATGAGTGTCAAAAGTATTAACACACATATACCCCTGCCGGTTATCTATGCAGTGATAAAGCTGCAAGAGGTGAGATATATTTTCAAACCTATTAGCACTCATTAGGGTATATTCAGAATTCTGAAATATTTCTAGCGAGAATGTTTCATGATGCTGTCTCAAGTATCTAATTAAAGTGAGTTATGTACATATCAAACAGATAAAAGCAATTCCTTGATTAATACACCAAGCCTGATACCAAAAATAGGGCTACCCTCCTTTCATTCCTCTCAGCATACAGTCCTACATCATTGAGATATTTTCCTTGCTCCTTAGGTATTTTATCTGAGCCTGAAGTCCATTATGGAGTCCCTTCATTAGGACTCTGCTTGTGCATGAAATTCTAATGAAATATATATGTAAATTATATTACTATAATATTTATATGCATATTTCACATGTATTCCAGATACCCTTTGCTAGTATATAATTTGTCATTCCTGCTGCTGACTGGTGTGGAAGAAAAAGTCTGAGATACTGTCTCCCAAGATGATAATCATCTTACATTAAAAAATGATATGACTATCCCCAAGATCACATTCATTTCAAGACTGATTTACAAAAAGACTATGTTAGGGGTTTCTTAGATTAACTAGTAGTTTATTTGTTTTTTAATGAACCTGTTTTCAACGACAGATATATTAGAAAGCTAAACCAGATCCAAAAAATGAGTGGCAATCAAGAATCAGGGGGAATGATAGCAAGATGTGAGAGTACACTAATATCTACTGCATGCACAATGTTGACTAAAAAGATACATAATGTGAGAGTTGTGAGTTAAGTTTTATTTGGGCCAAAATGAGGACTGCAGCCCAGGAGACAGCACCTCAGATAGCTCTGAGAGACTGCTCCAAAAGGATACTGGAGGAAGGTCAATATAAAAGATTTTGGTGAAGGGAGAGTTCAGTGCAATCAAGCATTTACTTTACAAGAGGTTTTCTGCTCGTCCTGAGGAGCTGATGTCACCACAAAGGGATTTAGTGCTTTTGTAGATATGAAGAGATGCAAAGATTGGGATCATGAAATCAGTTCTGGAAAATATCTATCTAAGACCTGTTCTACCAGTTTCCCTGGAGCACAGAGTGACATCCTTTACCCTGAATTACCCTCAGTGGGTGTCAAAGGTCATCAGCTGCAGCAGCATAGGGTTCAATCTCCGCAGAGGCAGATGGCAAATGCCTTTGTTGCTATTGTTGTCTTGGCAAGTGCCAATTCACAGTTGACAGGCAAGTGCCAATTTGTAGTTGACAACATTCTCATTAAATGTTACCATTTATGTCAATCTGAATAATTTTTTTTGTTAAATATACTGAGTTATTTTGCCTGTTTTTAAATTTTTTTTAATTTTGTATTAGGGTATAGCCAATTAACAATGTTGTGATGGTTTCAGGTGAACACTGAAGGGAGTCAGCCATACGTATACATGAATCTTCTCCCCCAAACTCCCCTCCCATCTAGATTGCCTCATAGCACTGAGCAGTGTTTCATAGGCTGTACTGTAGGTCTTTGTTGGTAATCCAGTTTAATATAGCAGTGTGTACATGCCCAGCTAAAAGTCCCTAACTACTCTTCCCCCTATTCCTCCCTGCTGGCAGCCATAAGTTCATTCTCTAAGTCTGTGAAATGTTTTTCTGTTTTGTAAGTACTTATTTTGCTTTTGGGCTGCCGTGGTGGCTCAGGCTGTAAAGAATCCACCTACAATGCAGAGGACTTGGGTTTGACCCCTGGGTTGGGAAGATCCCCTGGAGAAGGGAATGACAACCAACTCCAGTATTCTTGCCTGGAGAATCCATGCACAGAGGAGTCTGGCGGGCTACAGTCCACGGGGTTACAGAGTCGGGCACGACTGCGTGACTAAAACTTACTTAGTTACTTATTTTGCTTTTACCAATCAAAGTAGAAAGGACATATTTGTGGAATACCACAATGATTGAATCCTTATTTGTCTGCAATTCTTAACAGAAATGATTATCAGTATTCAAATATGTGAAGCAACTAAAGAAGTAAAAGAATAAGCAGATGTCTGAGAGACCACAATCTTGGGTTAAATGGTAAAGGAGAAAACAAAATTTTATACAAATCATATCAATTATATCTGTCTTATTGAAGTCCGAATCTTTCAATCATAAAATGAATCCAATTTGTTGTCTGACATTGAAAAAGGACCCTCTCCTGCTATTTAGGCAAGAATTTCCATAAACATTCAAGTATAGTCAGCAAGATAAGAATGTGAGTAAATTCAGTACTCTGATATGTTATCAAGTGAAAATGTAAGGCTTTTCCTTTTGTGAGAGGATAATTATTACATTGAAACATGTTGGGTAAAATATTTGGTCATGTTTCCCATTTCCATTTTCCCTTTTCATACTTGCTGGTCTGTATGAAACTTAAAAATACACTGTATTTTGATGTGGTTCACTAAAATTTTGAGAGAAAATTTTTTTGCTCTAAAAGGGATGAGCCAAGAGGCTTTCCATAGCCTGAATTATTAAAATAAAACCATACCCCCATCTAGGGGATAATCATTGTATCAAGCAATAAAATCTGATATTTGGAAAGTTGGAAATAGTGTATATTTCCTAACTTAAAGTTGTAAACATAATATTAATCTTAAGGAGGGCAACAAGTCAAATTCATTATAGCCAAATGAACTTGGCAGCAAATGATTGTTTGTTGGCTACAGCTATTAAAGTTGTCTTAAATTAATAATTACTTATTTTTGTCAGAGAAAAATTTCAGTATAAAATTTAAGGAACAATTATTTGATACCTATTAAAATTTAGAAATAAATATAATAAAGCACCATTGAATATATAAACTTCTATTATCCCAATATCTCAAAACTCTTGTATGCATATAATATAGACTCATTAGGAAAGACTCTGATGCTGGAAAAGTTTGAATGCAAAAGGAGAAAAGGGCAGTGGAGGATAAGATGTTTGGATGGCATCATAGACTCAATGGTCATGGATTTGAGCAAAATCTGGGAGATAGTGGAGGACAGGGAAGCATGGCATGCTGCAGTCCATGGGGTTGCAAAGAGTCAGACATGATTTAGTGACTGAACAACACCAACAGTTACATTTATAAATATAAATTTCATATATAATGATTATATGAGATGGCTGGATGGCATCACCGACTCGATGGACATGAGTTTGAGTAAACCCCGGGAGATGGTGATGGACAGGGAGGCCTGGTGTGCTGCGATTCATGGGATCACAAAGAGTCAGACACGACTGAGCGACTGAACTGAACTGATATATATATATATATATATATATATATATATATATATAAGTACATTATATATTTACAGAAGGAAAATAGAGTTAAAAATCTGCTATGAACAGATTATTAGCTTTCAATACCAGATAAGGTTAAAATGTCAGATAAATCTTAAATGAAGAGAGCATAAATGTGTATTGAAAATACACGATGTCTGATAAAGTTACCAACTAGGTTAGGGAAGGGAAGATGCAAATCTCAAATCTGAAGTTTTGCCTTTATTCTTATCCAGACCTCTAAAGACAGAATGATTTGCAACACACCTGAAAATATTCTAAAGACTGTTCCTCTAATTACCAATGGGTTAATTAAGAGACAGGTTATTGGAAAAGCTTCAACTGTAACTCACCTTCAAGACCACAATTTACTTGCACCATACAGCCAACATTCTAGAGAACTTAATGTAATCATAGCCATTAAGATAGTGGGATTTACATAAAAAGTAGAGCCAAGTTGGAAATGATTGACTTGGGGTGATAAAAAACTTAATTGAAGGGCATTGCCCATTTGTCATTTCAAACAGAACTTCTGGAACTCTAAAACTGAATATGCAGAACTGACTGGAGGAAATTCACAACTCTCATACTAGACTTGTAGGAAAGAGAGGTGTCCTTTGATATCTCTACTTCCCTTCCTTCTCTTATTTAACTCTTTTTAACCAACTTATTTACACAATTATGTTTTATGATAGTATCTATTGAATCCCTCCAAAGTAAATTTAAATAGTCGGTTTTATATTTTAGTCTCTTCTACATGCCTCAGCAAAAACATAAACATTTTGCTTTCCTCTGTTCTTCCCACATAACCTTATGAGCTTTTTTTTATTATATCAATATTTATGATTTTATTGTAATTTTAAATGCATTGTTTACTACCAAGTCAAGTGAAGTAATATTACACTTGTTTTTTTAATACAATGATTGTTTTGTAGTGAATCATGCCCTATGTGGTCATGTACACTATATATACTTATTTCTAATTTATCTCTAATTATTTGATAGAATTTTGAAGAAACAGATATTCTATTTTTTGTCTTTTCTTCTTGACTATGATGCTTTTCTGTTGTTTTCATAGGTTGATTTCTATGCTTTTAATATTTTTTCTAAATCATTCCTTCATTTCTCTTTCAGATTATATTGCCTTTTTACTGGATATCATGTCTTCTTCTTGCCTGCTATTATTTTTCCCTATTTTGTGTACCATATAAGTACATGGAAAGTGAAGATTTTTGAGAACATTCAAGTCTAAAGGCAAAATATTTAAAATGACTGAACATAGAAACTAAAATTTTTCACATTGTGGAATCTCTATAAACAATTTTGATTGACAGTCATTCAATTGGCAAGTTATTCTAAATCATTTTACCCACATCATTAGTTTACTCTTCTCCTTACTGAGAAATAAGTCATCCTCTGTTTATAGCTTAAACCTAGTTTAAATTTTCCTGGAGGCTTTAAGAACAGATGGTAGTATCTGTTTAAAGTTGATATGGTTATTAAAGTACAGAAATACCTAAGCACTAAACTTTTAATTCAGTTGACATCAACCCTTTATGCATCTAAAAAAAAGTCTACAAAGACTTGAAGGTTATATCTACGCTAGGAAAGTGTAAATATCACAAAAGTACAAAAAAGAAGGAAAGACAAAAGTTGATAGTGCATACTTTATCTAAGACCAAAAATTGTTGACTCAGTTTGATTCACTAAAATGAGCAGAGGTGCACAGCTGGCTGCAGTCCATGGGGTCGCAAAATCAGACATGAGTTAGTGACTGAGCCTGCAGCATGCACCTCTCATATTCCAGCAATTCTTCCTTTCTAGTAATTTCCTTTTTTTTTTTTTTTCTTTCTTTTTCGTCTCCTTTACATCAGACATGTTTGCCATCAGTGGCTTCTGTTGTTCTTTGACTTACTTTTAGCATATACAACCAAAAGCGCCATCAACACTAACTGGGTTATGTGTAGGCTTATGAATCTCCATTAAACTCTGCATAGTAAAGGTACAGAAAAGAAAATCAGGAATGCACTGGTCTACTTTATTATTAGATACATTTGATAGTTAATTGTATGGGTCAGCTTGGCTGGGCCATGGTAACCAAAACATTTGGTTGAATACCAGATTGGATATTATTGTGAAGGAATTTTTAAGATGATATTAACATTACATCAGTCAACTTTGAATAAAGCCAAGTACCCTCCATTATGTGAGTAGGTCTCCTCCAAATAGTTGAAGGCCTTAAGAGAAAACAGACTGAGATCCTTCAAGGAAGAGGGAATTCTGTCCTCAGATTGCCATTGGACTCAAGATATAACATTAAATCTTGCCTGTGTCTCCAGCCTGTTGGTCTCCCTGGCAGATTTTGGAAGAGATAGCTTTCACAGTCACCTGAGCTATTTCTTAAGTTTCTCTCTCTGCCTGTAAACACATCCTATTGGTTCTGTGTCTCCAGATATCTGTTAATAATACAGTAGAATGAAAGTCATGTAACCAGTCTAAAAGACAAAATTTAGAGATGTAGGAAATTATTCAAGAGAAGAGTATTAGAGTTACAGTTGGAAACTGGATTTGTTTTCAACTTGTCTCTGCTGCTGCTGCTGCTAAGTCACTTCAGTCGTGTCCGACTGTGTGTGACCCCATAGACCGCAACCCACCAGGCTCCCCCATCCCTGGGATTCTCCAGGCAAGAACACTGGAGTGGGTTGCCATTTCCTTCTCCAATGCATGAAAGTGAAAAGTAAAAGTGAAGTCGCACAGTCGTGTCCGACCCTCAGCGACCCCATGGACTGCAGCCTACTAGACTCCTCCATCCATGGGATTTTCCAGGCAAGAGTACTGGAGTGGGGTGCAACTTATCTCTGGAGGATAGCTATTCAGATTATTCCATATTTGAGTAGGACTTAGGTTCTTGACCTCTAAATTAGATGTTTTATTGTATGACTGTTATAATTAACATGAAGGAATCACAGTATTTGATCAAAAGCACTCCCTTTATGCAACAACAGAAATAAATAAATATCCATTCAACCATTTAAATGGTACAAAAATTAAAAGAATTTATAGTTATTGCATTATAATTCTGTTTTTCCATTAATTGAGCAAAAACAGTTAGTGAAAAGCTGGAGACCCTGTGAACAAAGCCTCAGTTTAAGTTGATAAAATAGAAGTATATTCAATTATACTCTGACTCAAAAGTTATAGAAATTTAATTCATTCTCCTTATTTTAAATGTGCCTTCCCAGTGTCTATAATATTTTATTAAATTGTGGATATTTATATAACTTGTAAAATCTCTAAAGTTAAAAAGTAATACAAATTTGATTTATTCTTATAGTTTATAATTCCATCATATAATAGTAAGCTAAATTAATAGAATATTTCAATGGAATATTTGAAAAAAATATAATTGATTACTGAAACATCTTTCTGTTTGTCTGCAAAGAAAATTCTTCAATTCCCTACTTAAAATTCCCACATAGACTCAACTTCCCATGGCATCAAAATTGTTTTCTTTGTTTTGAATATTTCCCATCTCAGACTACTTGGTGCCTTAACCCAAAAGAAGTATCTCCCATGACCCAAAAACTACCCCCAAGCTTGTTTTATAAAATGAAAGAGCTGCAGAGGAATGGTTCTCTATTGGAGTCCAGAAACCAAAGGGCACACAGTTTTGTCTCAGCCAAAGTATATTTCTCCACAGTATATTGTCCATATACCTGCTAACTCATTGCTAATGAGTAACAGCCTGATTCTTCTTTGTAATGCTTGCTGATAATTCATGGGCAACACAGAATGGCTATTCATATGGAGTGTCTTTCTATGCCACTGCATGGGTGAAGAACAGAATAAGCCACTACGATGATGGGAGAGTCCATTCAAAAGAACCAATAATGAGATGAGTACATTGTCATCAGTGACTAATGTTCACAGGAAGACAGATTAGTGAGATCTAAGGGTTCTTGTGGTTAAGTGGCTGGATTATGCACAGATTGCAGGTTGTTTTGATCAGGTATAGTGTCCAGATACAAGAATCATAAATCCCAAGATTAGTCAGATAATTTGTCAATGAAATAACTTCAGAGTCACAGAACAATGGAGGTTGAAAATCCATGAATTGAGTGGGATCTGAATAGGAACAGAGTGAGGTGTGATAATTATTGTTCTAAGTGAGAGGGTTAAATGTGTAGACATATTACCACTTGCTATTTTCCTCTATTTTCCTTTATTTTTACTGTAGCCATTCTATGAGGGTGAATTGATATCTAATTGTGGTTTTGAATTATACTTCTTAATAATCCATGATGTTGAATATGTTTCCATGTCCTTGTTAGTCTTTTGTATATCTTACTTGAGAAATGTCTGTTCTAGTCTTTGTACAATTTTTGGTAGGGTTATTTGATTCTTATCTGAATTTCCAGGCTGCCAGCCTGCCCTACAATTTTGGACATGCCAGTCCCACAATCTTATCATAAATCATCTTCAAAAATCTATCTATACATTTCCTATATCCTATTCGTTCTTTTCCTCTGGATAACCCTGATTGATACACCTTGTATGTCATTTCTCTCTTGCTACCTTAAGATACTCTCTTTGGCTTTGACTTTCAACATGGAGTTTAAGATCATCATGTCTCTAGTGTCTTTCCCCCTTTCTTCTTCTCCTTCTGAAGCTCACATAATGTGTATGTTGATACCTTGATGGTGTTCCATAAGTCTCTTAAGCTCTCGTAATGTTCCTTCTTTTTATTCTTTTGTTTTCTTTTGTGTGCACTGTCATTTTGTGTTGTAGTTGTAATTGTAGAGAACTGAACATAGTAGAGATTGCAATCTAATAAATATGGAAATCAGATTCTCTCCTTCCCAGTGTTTGTTGTTGTTTTGTTGAGAACTGTAGTCATCCATTTGTTTAGTGACATTTTCAAAACATTTTTGCAAAGACTTTTTTTTGAAAGAATATGTTTTTTGCAGAGGTACTCTTATTGTGTGTGGTCCCTCAAATCCCTGTTTCATTATCTTTTTAGTCAATCAGTGACCTCAGAATGATTTCCTTAAATGTCTGGATCCAAAAAGATGAGCTAAGCAAAAATGTGTTCTGCCTCTTTGAATTTTTTTGACAGATGCTTTCTGAGAAGTCATTTCAGACCAGTGGAGTAGAAACAGCCTTCGGTCTGTGTCCAGTGAACCTCCAGGTTTCTTAAAACACACAGCCCTAATTTTTAGGCAACACGGTCTATATGCCCACTTGGTACCAGCAAATTATATAAATAATGTAGATTGCTGGCCCCAGGAGTGGCTTCTATAGGAAATTAGGGAATGATGTTATTTGGTCAGTCATGTCTGACTCTTTGTGACCCCATGACTGTAGCCCATCAAGCATTTTTGTCCATGGAATTCTCTAGGCAAGAATGTGGAGTGGGTTGCTATTTCCTGCTCCAGGATATCTTCCTGACCCAGGGATTGAAACCAGGTCTCTTGCATTTCAGTCAAATTCTTTAACATCTGAGCCACCAGGAAAGCCATTAAGGGAATGATAGTTATTATATATTATTATAATTATTATATGTTATATTATATATTATTATAATATATTAATATATTATATATATTATATGATAATTTGTACAACTATATTATCATATTGAAATACTTGAAGTTCCTTTCTTAAAGTTCATATTTGAAAAATTACTGAGAAACCTGTATGCAGGTCAGGAAGCAACAGTTAGAACTGGACATGGACCAACAGACTGGTTCCAAATAGGAAAAGGAGTATGTTGGGGGCCAGAGTGAGGTACTCCGCCCATGGCAAGGTCATGAGGAAGGAGGCTCGACATACATAAAGGCGGGATCGAGCCTCAGGAGTCCCCCTGGAAATCCCAGCGTCTACCCCATAACCAGAGCCTGCCTACTTTACTACTTTGTGCTCTTACCTACACCTCTGACTTTACGGGGGCTGTCCCCACCACCTCTTTCGGAGAAGGAGTTAACCTAGAGCTCAGTTAATAATAATTCCTGGGCGTGATAAGTGTGTTTTAACCTACAAACTCCTCTGAAGGTTCTCTGGCCTGCCTGACAGGCTTGTCCGACCACATGTGATTGCTCACAGCCTCCCAACTGTGAGAGGCATGAGATGCTTTAAACCTTCTAAAAACAGGTTCCTTAGAAAAGTTAGAAAACTATTAGTATAAGTATAATGGGCTAATTAGAAATTGTGTTGGTGAAGGGTTTTTCATTTGTTGAGCCAATGTTTGTTGCTAAGTCTCCACATCCCCTGCCCTTACACACATTAATGAATATGTAGAAGAAATAAGTATTAACCTTTGATATTAATCACGTTAGACCTTAGGCTAAGTAAATTCTTTCCTTAACTAAAATCCACTACACCCTCACCCTGTAGGAATGTAACTTTATTTGGGTGGCGTCTGTTTTGAGAATAATCAGCCCTGGAGAAATAAGTGTCCTGATTGACTGACCGCTGTCACAAGGAGAGGGTCAGAATTGTCAGCAGGCCCCCTGGCCAGAAGATGATGTAACACCCTAAGACCTCTGTATACATTTGTATGAAGCACCTGACTTTGATAAAAGTCAGGACTGCTGTCCCCACGTGACTTTTGTATAACATCTCAGTGTATAAAAACAGACTCTGGAAAATAAAGAATTGGGATCAGTTTCTCAAAATACTGGTCTCCCCATGTCGCTCTCTCTCTCACTCTGGCTGAGTCTCCATCTGGGCCTTGAACCCACCATGCTTACTAATTTTGCCTGGGCTTCTAAGATCCGACCGGGAGGCCTCAGTGTCTCCTCTCCTTCGGAGAGAACGGAAGGGCGCCTGCGGCCTCGTAAGTGGTGCAAACTTCTTGTCTTGAAGTTTTATTGGTCTCCAGCGTAAACCAAGCTACTCAGCCTCTTTTCTCCACTGAATTTTCCTACTGAGCTATCCTTATTCTATTACTCTTTATATCTTTAATTAATATCTAATTGAAGCTATTGTATCCTGATCCTCGCCTCGCCGTCTCTCCTTGAATACCCTGGATCAGCGGGGCTGGTCCCGGCAGGTGGCGCCGAGACAGGGATTTTCGAAGGTAAGCTCCCAAAGCAATCAGAGCCATCAGCCCTATTGCTCCCCATTCTCGGAACAACTGGGTTATCAGCCCTCTTGTTCCCCACGGAGCAGTTTGGGTCACCAGCCCTACTGCTCCTCCCTTGAAACAGTTTGGGCCATCAGCCTGCTGCTCCTCCCGGAACAATCTGGGCCATCAGCCCTATTGTTCTTCCAGTGTTCGGGACGGCTAGGACCCCCACTCGAGGTGTGCCGCGGACCCCCTGTAGGATAGACAGGGCGGAGTAGGAGTGGGAAGTGTTGAAAGTGTTAAAGAGTTAGAGTTAGAAAAAATGGTTTCTGAAGTTAAAAGGCCAAAGAAAAGCCTGATCTTTTGATAGCTTAAAGCAAAATCTTTTACTATACTTAATTTTCTGACATGGATAACACTGAAACTAAGAATGGCAACTCTTTATACAAGTAATCTGAAACTGTTAAAGAAGCTACTGTTAATTTAGATACTTGGGTGAAGGTGAAAAAAAACAACTAAACACTTATCCTATAAATATGATTAAAAATGTTCTGGATCCTCGTCATGAGGCTGTGGGGTGACCTATGGGAGAGGCTATAGCGGTGGATGGTAGTGGGTCTCCACCTTCTGTGCAGATCATATTTTCTGCCATTGACAAGGAAGAGGAGGGACACTGTGCTCTACCTCCCGAGGACTGAGAGGGCTTACAGGGCGCTGCGGCCGGGCGCCCTGGCGAGCCCCTCTCCTCTACACAAACCTTTAAAAATTTATCCAACAATTTCTGATTTAAGGCGACTACTCCACCTCCGCTTGCACCTCCCAGGGCCTAGGAATTCCCAGTGTACATCCAAAGTCTCCCAGAGCATTGCCTAAAGCTGAAAAAGATAAAAAGATTTCTCTTAAACAAAGGAGCTTTTAAAGAATACACAATATACAGAGCCTGCTCCTTGCAGAAAAACCCCTCTGGGGGCCTCACCCAAGCAAAAAAAAAAAATAAAAAGAAAAAGAAAAAAAAGTGAAAAGAAAAAAGGAAAGAAAATAGAGAAAGATCTAAAGATAGAAAAAGAACTAAAGAGTGAAAAGGAGAGAGGAACGGAGGAGGAAGGAATCAGGGAATGCAGCAAGATAGAAAAAGGAAAAAGGAAGTTAGAAAAAGAGATACAGAGAGAAAGAGAGGGAGGAGGAAAGAAAAGTTAGAGAGAAAGAGGGTAAAGGAAAAGAAACGAAAGAAAGAGAAGGTAGTAAGAAGGAAGAAGGGAGAATGAAAGAGGGAAACAAGAAGGAAATGATAGAAAGTAAAGAGAAGAGAAGAGGAAGGAAAAAGATAGAGTGAGGAAAGAAAACTTGAGAAAGATTTAAAGAGAAGAAGGAAGAAAAATCAGCAGAGGAGAGAGGAGAGGACTTACAGGACACTGTGGCCCAGACGCCTGGCGAGCTACCTCCCCCTCTGCGCAAACTTTTAAAAAAACTTATCCACCACTTTCTGATTTGGGGCGATAGCCGCCCGCCTCGTTTATGCTTTCAGGGCCCAAGAGTTCCCCACTTTGCCCCCAAAGCCTCTCAAAGTGTTGCCTAAGCCTGAAAAAGATAAAAAGTTTTTAAACAGTGGAGCTTTTAAAACAGACTGCATGCACAATATGCAGCTGCTCCTGGAGAAAACCCCCTCAGGGGTCTCACCCA
Organism: Bos mutus; assembly: GCF_027580195.1. Taxonomy (NCBI): domain Eukaryota; kingdom Metazoa; phylum Chordata; class Mammalia; order Artiodactyla; family Bovidae; genus Bos; species Bos mutus. The sequence continues at coordinate 47,172,716 of NC_091636.1, read as the reverse complement.
GGCTAAGAGAAAAGCCAAACGGTAAGGGGATTTAGCAACAATATTAACCCTTGACGAGGTTGCTCCGATTCCAATGGGAGTGGCTGGCCCCCTGCCTGAGGGCATTGTAGGACTTGTGCTAGGGTGTAGCTCGCTTTCAAGAAATTTTGGTGGTGTATGGTGTAGTAGATTCTGATTATATTGAGAAATTAAAGTTTTGACCTCACCTACTAAAACTGTGCAAATTAATAAAGGTCAAAGAATAACACAGCTTTTGCTTTTACCTTAGTATCAGACAGGAAAAAACCTTGACTTCTCAAGCTAAGAGCCACAGAGCATTTAGATTTAGTGATCTAGCTTTTTGGGTGCAGGGAATTACAGCTCCAAGGCCTTTAAAAGATCTTTTAATTCAAGAAAATAAAATGTCAGGGCTATTAGACACAAGAACAGACGTCTCTTAACATTGCTGGAAAAGACTGGCCCAGTTCTGGCCCACACATACTACTAAAAATGAGTTGGTGAGATTAGAGAAAGTGATATGCGGGCTGAGAATGCTGTAGAAAAAAAAAAAAAAAAGGTGAGGAGAGTTTAAAACCTTGAAGAGTAGTGAGTTCCCTGTTGCTGGAAGTATTCAAGCAAAGATTACATGGTTGCTTGTCATCTAAAAGCTATAGACCAGATTTGGTTTACAAAACTAACTGGAGAAGCTTATAAACATGTTGTGCAACACCTCTTTACTTGCTTCTCATATTTAGGTGTGCCAAAAGTTTTAAAACTGATAATGCCCTTTGAAGCTGTGGAGAGATTGTTTACTAACTTTAAATGATTTCCAAAAATTATTAGGGGACATTAATTGGATACGCCCTCATTTAAAACTGACTACTGCAGATTTAAAGCCTTTATTTGATTGCTTAAAAATTGATCCTAATTCCAGTTCTAAGAGAAAGTTGACTAATGAGACAGAGTTAGCTCTTGTTGAAGTGTATGAGACTTTAAATGGTCAGTTAATTAGGATTAATATTACCAAAAGATGAGATTAAATTATTCTTGCCATAAAACATACACCTACAGGATGCTTGTGACAAAAAGGCCCATTGGTTCCATCTACCAGTGACCCCAAGAAAAATAGTTTTATCTTATCCCAGCTTGGTGGCACAATTAATTATAAAAGGAGGAAAAAAGAAGCATGGAACTTTTTAGAAAAAAAAAGTAGCAAATATAGTAATTCCATTCAATAAGGATCAACTGCAAGTCTTTTACAAAGTAGTGATGATTGGCAAGTTGCCCTGATAGATTTCAGGGATCAAATTTTGTTTCATTTGCCCTCAAGCCCCACAGTAGTTAAAAGTTCAAAAATGTTAGATTGGCAGTTTGAGGGTACCTGTGGAACTTTCAACCCTACGTAGTTCCTACGCTCCCCTTTACCCTATGGGGAGGGACGTGCTATCTCAAATAGGAGATACTCAGAGAAGGGTTTTCTCAATTTCTTAGTGATCAACAGGCAGTACAATTAATAATACTATATATATTATTATAAATACATAATATAAATATATTTGCCTAATTGCAGTTCGCCTAATTAGGTATGGGTATAAATAAAATATAATAGAGGTATACCTAATTCTATTTATGGATCTATACTTAATTAATCTGTATATAAATTAGTATGTATACTGTATATGCATATTATATATATACTGTATAATCAAATATATATTGCAGTAGTATAATGTGTGTGGCTGATATTAATTGGTATGGTTTGATGTGCTGTGATGATATATGCTCTATATACTGTATAATTATACATGTGTGACATGTATTATTGCAGTACATTGGTTTGTGTTGGCTGGTATTAGCTGTGTACGTGTTGTATTGCTGTAATATATATTAATTAACATATTATAAAGATTAATTCAAGTATATTGATTATGTCAATAAGTTTATACTTGTTGCCATGTATAAATACATATATAAATACATTTTGCATTTAGATATACCTGTATACCAAAATGAGATAAGGAGGTTATGCATTTATTATTTAAATTTATACAGAGACCTAAACTAAACATTAGACTTAAATTAACATATCCCTAAATTTATGTTGTTAAAATGTAAATTTTAAAAATTTAAAAAATTAAATTGACAACTGCTTGACAATTCCTTTACCATAAAACCCCCATAGGTGTAATTGGGGTAGCCAGACAAAAAATTGGTTTTATGGCAAAACGGCCCCCTAGAGTGGGTCCATCTTCCCGCTCAAACTAAAAAAGTAGTGGCTTCTTATCCAGGATTGATAGCTACTTTGATATTAAAGGAAAAAAGCAGAGCATTAAATTATTTGGTAAAGAGCCATCAGAAATTGTAATTCCATATAATAAAGAACAACTTGATGCTCTTCTAATGTTTGATGAGGACTGGCAGATTGCCATAGGAAATTATTGTGGTCAAATTCTGCATCATTTACCTTCACATGTTTTGCTAAATTTTATATCCAGACATCCAGTTATTTTCCCTGTCAGATGTAAACAATCTCCTGTTCCAAATACTCAAATAGTTTTTACTGATGGGTCAGCAAACGGTAAAGCCTCCATAGTTACTAAAAATCACCAAAAAGTTTAGAAACACAGAAAACTTCAGCTTAAAGCTGAAATAACAACAGTCATAAAGGCTTTTGCTATGTTTGCAGATGAAGAATTTAACCTTCATTCTGATTCTCAGTATATTGTCAGGTTGTTTCCACACATTGAAACTGCAGTTTTGCCTGAAAATAAAACTACCATATTTCATTTGTTAAGTAATTTACAGCAACAAATTTGGAAAAGAAATAAAATATTTTTCACTGGACACATTCGGGCTCATTCCGGATTGCCTGGCCCTTTAAATGCCTTTAATGATTTGGCTAACTTGTTAACCAGAAATACAGTGGCTACTGTGATTGAGGAGGCCAGAGCCTCTCACTCACTTACTTTATCATCAATATGCTACTGCCTTAAGATATCAATTCCAAATTCCCAGAGAAACTGCTAGGGAGATTGTGCGTTCTTGCTTATATTGCCCCACTGTTTATAATATAGTCTACCTATGGGAGTTAACCCTCGCGGTCTCAAACCTAACATACTCTGGTAAATGGATGTAACTCATGTCTCTTCATTTGGAAAACTGTCCTTTGTTATACCTTTTCTCATGTCTTTATTGCAACTTCTCGTACAGAGAGGCAGTTAAAGATGTTATACAACATCTCTTTACTTGTTTTTCATATTTGGGCCTACCAAAAGCTCTGAAAACTGACAATGCTCCTGCTTACATTTCTAAGTCTTTTCAGGAATTTTGTTTACAGTTTCAAATTAAACACAATACAGGCATCCCTTATAATCCCCGGGGACAAGCCATTGTGGAAAGAGCACATCAAACATTAAAGCTTCAAATTCAAAAATTAAAAGAAGGGGAGTTTAAGTATAGTTCTCCCCATCAAATCTTGCAACATGCTCTTTTCGTAATAAATATTCTAAATGCTGATCTGGCTGGAACTACTGCAATGCTTCGTCATTGATGCCTGGAGCAATTAAATGCAAAACCATTAGTTAAATGGAAGGACCTCCTCTCAGGACAATGAAAGGGTCCTGACCCATTATTAACTAGCGGTCGAGGATGTGCTTGTATTTTTCCACAGGATGCAAATTCTCCAATTTAGATCCGGGACAGGTTGATTCTCCATGTTGCAGACCCCCAGACATCCAGTTCCCCCATTGCTTCGATCACAAAAAGAGAGCCTGGCGGCAACGGAGACAAGATAAACATCGAGATCCCGGCGAGACTGACAGGGCAGCTGCAGCGTGAACTCCAACCAGAAAATAATTCTACTTATTCTGTTTTAGCTTATCCACCCTTGCCTTATGTTTTCCTTTTTACTAATGACTCCAACAAACTTAATGTAGGCATGAATTATTCAGGTGGACCTAACGTAGTGACTTGTGAACAATGTATGCTTTCATCTTGTTTAAACCCTCAATGTAATGTTTGCTCCTTTGTGGTGTTACAATGCCCATCCTATCTTATGGTGCCTATATGATAGCTATGGTCTTACTGTGTTACAACAACTGCAGGATTTAATGCGATCGCGACGGTTTGTGGTCTTGCTTATCCTAGGAATATCAGCTTTGATAGCAACAATTATTTCTGTTACTGCAGCAGCAATATCATTGACTCAACAAGTGCATACTGCCCAATATGTTGATACCATGTCTAAAATTGTTTCTTTAACTCTAGCAACACAGGAAGCTATAGATAGGAAATTAGAGATGAGAGTAGACGCCTTAGAAGAAGCAGTTATGCATATTGGGATTGAGTTACAGGCTTTAAAGGTAAAGATGGCTTTGACGTGCCACGCTGATTACAGGTGGATATGCGTGACATCTTTGAAGGTAAACGAGACAGATTATGAATGGGAAAAGATTAAAAATCATATCTCAGGTGTTTGGAACAGTTCTGATATTGGCCTGGACTTAGGGAAACTTCATAATCAAATACAGACCTTGGAACACTCTCAACTGGATTTTACCGCCACTGGAGCAGCTAATGACTTTTTCACACCTTCTCTAACTTTATTTCTGGAAAAAATATTCTGTCTAATATCCTAGTCTGTAATCCTACTTCTCATAATCATTCTTCCTTGTATTGTCAGGATTCTTGGCAGAGCATTTGGAGGCTCGCGACTGAGCTGCATCTGGCTGTTTTAAGAAATAAAAAAGGGGAGATGTTGGGGCCCAGAGTGAGGTACTCCGCCCATGGCAAAGGTCATGAGGAAGGAGGCTCGACATACAAAGGCGGGATCGAGCCTCAGGAGTCCCCTGAAATCCCAGCGTCTACCCCCATAACCAGAGCCTGCCTACTTTACTACTTTGTGCTCTTACCTACACCTCTGACTTTACGGGGGCTGTCCCCACCACCTCTTTCGGAGAAGGAGTTAACCTAGAGCTCAGTTAATAATAATTCCTGGGCGTGATAAGAGTGTTTTAACCTACAAACTCCTCTGAAGGTTCTCTGCCTGCCTGACAGGCTTGTCCGACCACATGTGATTGCTCACAGCCTCCCAACTGTGAGAGGCATGAGATGCTTTAAACCTTCTAAAAACAGGTTCCTTAGAAAAGTTAGAAAACTATTAGTATAAGTATAATGGGCTAATTAGAAATTGTGTTGGTGAAGGGTTTTTCATTTGTTGAGCCAATGTTTGTTGCTAAGTCTCCACATCCCCTGCCCTTACACACATTAATGAATATGTAGAAGAAATAAGTATTAACCTTTGATATTAATCACGTTAGACCTTAGGCTAAGTAAATTCTTTCCTTAACTAAAATCCACTACACCCTCACCCTGTAGGAATGTAACTTTATTTGGGTGGCGTCTGTTTTGAGAATAATCAGCCCTGGAGAAATAAGTGTCCTGATTGACTGACCGCTGTCACAAGGAGAGGGTCGTAAATTGTCAGCAGGCCCCCTGGCCAGAAGATGATGTAACACCCTAAGACCTCTGTATACATTTGTATGAAGCACCTGACTTTGATAAAAGTCAGGACTGCTGTCCCCACGTGACTTTTGTATAACATCTCAGTGTATAAAACAGACTCTGGAAAATAAAGAATTGGGATCAGTTTCTCAAAATACTGGTCTCCCCATGTCGCTCTCTCTCTCACTCTGGCTGAGTCTCCATCTGGAGCGTGGAACCCACCATGCTTACTAATTTTGCCTGGGCTTCTAAGATCCGACCGGGAGGCCTCAGTGTCTCCTCTCCTTCGGGAGAACGGAAGGACGCCCTGCGGCCTACGTAAGTGGTGCAAACTTCTTGTCTTGAAGTTTTATTGGTCTCCCGCATAAACCAAGCTACTCAGCCTCTTTTCTCCACTGAATTTTCCTACTGAGCTATCCTTATTCTATTACTCTTTATATCTTTAATTAATATCTAATTGAAGCTATTGTATCCTGATCCTCGCCTCGCCGTCTCTCCTTGAATACCCTGGATCAGCCGGGGCTGGTCCCCGCAGGAGTACGTCAAGGCTGTATATTGTCACCCTGCTTATTTAACTTATATGCAGAGTACATTAAGTGAAACCCTGGGCTGGAAGAAGCACAAGCTGGAATCAAGATTGCTGGGAGAATATCAATCACCTCAGATATGCAGATGATACCACCCTTACGGCAGAAAGTGAAGAGGAACTAAAAGCCTCTTGATGAAAGTGAAAGAGGAGAGTAAAAAAGTTAGCTTAAAGCTCAACATTCAGAAAACTAAGATCATGGCATCTGGTCCCATCACTTCATGGCAAATAGATGGGGAAACAGTGGAAACAGTGTCAGGCTTTATTTTTGGGGACTCCAAAATCACTGCAGATGGGGATTACAGCCATGAAATTTAAAGATGCTTACTCCTTGGAAGAAAAGTTATGACCATATTCAAAAGCAGAGACATTACTTTGCCAACAAAGGTCCATCTAGTCAAGGCTATGGTTTTTCCAGTGGTCATGTATGGATGTGAGAGTTGGACTGTGAAGAAAGCTGAGTGCCGACAAATTGATGCTTTTGAACTGTGGTATTGGAGAAGACTCTTGAGAGTCCCTTGGACTGCAAGGAGATCCAACAAGTCCATTCTGAAGGAGATCAGCCTTGGGTGTTCTTGGAAGGAATGATGCTAAAGCTGAAATTCCTGTACTTTGGCCACCTCATGGGAAGAGTTGACTCATTGGAAAAGACTCTGATGCTGGGAGGGATTGGGGGCAGGAGGAGAATGGGACGACAGAGGATGAGGTGGCTGGAAGGCATTACCGACTCGATGGACATCAGTCTGAGTGAACTCTGGGAGTTGGTGATGGACAGGGAGGCCTGGCATGCTGCAGTTCATGGGGCTGCAAAGAGTCATACACAACTGAGCGACTGAACTGAACTGAACTGATTCATATATAATTTATTTTGTTCTTTCCAAATAAGACAAGGATCCACTACAATCCTCAGACTTAATGAAAACATAGCTCTATAATAAACACCACAGAGCTTTTTCTGTGGGCACTTGTAAATTACCTGCTAGATTTATGTTTAATTCGTGTTCTTTTAGAAGATAGGAGAAAATACAATCTTCACTTTTAGTTTATATTTAGTTGATCCTAAACTGATATTGAACTAATTTATAGCTTGATTACCTTAAGGTTAGCACATCTAATCACGTGGTAATACGAGTATTTTTTTTTAACTTAAATTACTAATGTTACAATTTTGAGTCTTAATCTTTAGGTAAAAGATTTGCCTGCAATTCCAGAGACACGGCTTCAATCCCTGAGGTGGGGATTGAAGGGAGAAGGGAATGGCTACCTACTAACTTCAATATTCTTGCCTGGAGAATTCCATAAACAGATGAATCTGGTAGGCTGCAGTCCGTGGGTTCACAAAGGGCTGCGCAGGACTGAGTGACTAACACTTTCACTTTTTCACTAAATTGTATATAAAGAAATGATAACTAAATTCAATATATAATATAAAGTTATATTTCTGTTATTATTTATACATAGAATGGCATGTTTGTAATTATTTTGAAAATAGAAAATTTTGTCTCCATATACATATGGTTTTATAGTTTTGATTCAGCTGTAGAATGAAATAGTGTGACAGTAGTTAATTTTTGTACTACTTGATATAAAATACTCATATGTCATATAATGATAAAACACATTTAAAATAACATCTCCTGGATGGTATAAGTCATACATATTGATGGATTTGTTTGGTCAAGATAGTGTGAACTTTTCTAAAAGTAGTAAAAATGATCTTGTATTTAACTACTTCAAAGTAATAAAGCTAGAATAATTTTGAGAAATAATTGTTGGACTTCCTGAATTTTATACAGCTGGATTAAAAGATTTGAACTAATATATTAACTTTGGAAAAACAATTTTTGCCATGAAGATCTTATTTAGTTGATATTCTCTTTTGTGTCTTAACCAACTTTTTTTTTTTTAAGAGTGGACTTTTTTTGCACATTAACAAAGTGCTGTTCCTCAGTAGGTGTCATATTTTTAAGTCATAGTGGCAATTTTGTACTAATACCTTGAGGATTAATTTTCCTTGTAAAATACAAAATGCAGTTTAATATAGGGCATATGTCATTCAGAACATAGCGCTTTTCTTATGAAGCAATAAAAAAGTAATTGGAGGCTGAGCAGCTTATAGATATTCATATAAATGTATTAAAAAGGAATGTGGGTCAGCTATGAACTTTTGCATTTCTTAATATAGAAACAGAAGTTGCACTCAGCCATGAGGGAGGAGAGTTTTTTTCTTTTTTTTTCTTTCTTCCAGAAAATGCTATCACACATTTAAAATCTCCTTCACTTCCATTTCAAAAGAAATTTCATTCATACCTTTGACCAAATTGGAAAAAAAAATCATCTTACAAAATTTCTGATAGAAAAGTTTACTTAATGGTTTCTTCAAAGATATGTTTGTCACTATATGTATGGATGTGAGAGTTGGACTGTGAAGAAGGCTGAGCGCCAAAGAATTGATGCTTTTGAACTGTGGTGTTGGAGAAGACTCTTGAGAGTCCCTTGGACTGCAAGGAGATCCAACCAGTCCATTCTGAAGGAGATCAGCCCTGGGATTTCTTTGGAAGGAATGATGCTAAAGCTGAAACTCCAGTACTTTGGCCACCTCATGCGAAGAGTTGACTCATAGGAAAAGACTCTGATGCTGGGAGGGATTGGGGGCAGGAGGAGAAGGGGACAACAGAGGATGAGATGGCTGGATGGCATCACTGACTCGATGGACGTGAGTCTGAGTGAACTCCGGGAGTTGGTGATGGACAGGGAGGCCTGGCATGCTGCGATTCATGGGGTCGCAAGGAGTCGGACACGACTGAGTGACTGATCTGATCTGATTTGATCTGATATGTCTTCCCAGTAAAACTATATCTAGTGAAGAATAATCTATTATGTCCTGATATCTTAAATTATTTGATTCCTTATAAATGTTTAGGGCCACTAGATTTTCATCACTGTGTGACAATTTTTATGATTTTATTTTAAACATGAACTTCCATTTACTCAAATTTGCCAAATTTATTAACTCTAAAAGTCTCTTGTTAAATGTCTGAAATTCTTTGCTGAATTAAGTTTTTGTATTTTTAATTAACTTCATCATTGTTATGGAAGAGTTATCAAACTTAATAATCTTTTCAAAATAGCTATTTTCTTTGTTTCAATTTTACTATATCATACAATTAATTTATATTTTAATCAATGTATATTATTTTACTATTTCCTTATTCTGTGTTTTATTCTTGATTCAGTTTTTTCCTGGCATTTTGAAGTGGAATGTTTTGTCAATGATTAGCTACTTACCTACCTTATTTCATTTTAAATATACCCACTTGAGTCAAAAATTACACCCTGAGCGTAGTGTAAACTGCATCCCACAAGATTAATATGTTATTTATTATCCTTTATTAAAGTTTTAAATATTTCTTGTAAATTATAGGTTACTTATGTGATTTATTAAAATGGATGAATTATATTTTTTTATATTTATTCCTATCTTAATCCACTGTAAGAAGAGAACATATTTTAATTATTTTAATAATTTATGACAGCAGCATATAGTTTTGGTGAATATATCATATGTCATTGAAAACAATGGGAGTGCTTTCTTTTTCACACACTATATATATTTTAGATAATATATTCTATGTAGTTTAGATATTTTATATTACTACTTATTATTATTATTTTATTTTATTCTTTTATGATCTTATCCACTCCTGAGATGTGTTAGTCAACAGTATATTTAGGAATGTGTTCACACCTACTTGATTTTGTCAGTATTGGGAATATTTTTTCTGAGTGGAGGAAAATTAGATTTCATAAAGACAAAATATTGCAATACTCATTAGGAAAATCTACAAATTGATTATTGTAGATAAAACTGTTAATTAGAATATAAACTTTGAAATATAATGCAGCATTCCATAAGAGAATTGAAGATATTTGAACTCACTTCTTTTTAACAAATATTTAAATCACTTCTTATAATATTTTTCAGTGATATCTTTAAAAATTAGAACTTAAAGTAATTTCTTTTGGGGAGGTAAATGTTTATTAATAAACAATTAGGTATTTGATAAAATATTAAAAAAATATATGGCCAGTCTATTGAACAAAGTAAAACAAACTATTTATCTCATATAATGATTTAATATGTTATATAACACCTAAATAGGTGAGTTAATATCTTTTACTACATATTGATAGTATAAGCTATTATTTTTAAAAAGGGAATTACATATGGGAAATAAATGGAAGTAAGCACAAAGAGTATTACAATTACCTACTCCACCACAGATGTCTCAGAGAAGAAATAATCTAAGTCAAATCTTCTTGGAGAAAAATAATGCACCATATCAGTTCAGTTCAGTTCAGTTCAGCTCAGGTGCTCAGTCATGTCCAAATCTTTGTGACTCCATGGGCTGCAGCATGCCAGGCTTCCCTGTCCATCACCAACCCTTGGAGATGGTCAGACGCATGTCCATCAAGTCAGTGATGCCATCCAACCATCTCATCCTCTGTGGTCCCCTCTCCTCCCACCTTCAATGTTTCCCAACATCAGAGTCTTTTCCAATGAGTCAGTCCTTCACATCATGTGGCCAAAGTATTGAAGTTTCAGATTCAGCATCAGTCCTTCCAATGAATACTCAGGACTGATCTCCTTTAGAATGGACTGGTTGGATCTCCTTGCAATCCAAGGGACTCTCAAGAGTCTTCTCCAACACCACAGTTCAAAAGCATCAGTTCAGTGCTCAGCTTTTCTTATAGTCCAAATCTCACATCATACATGACTACTGGAAAAACCATAGCTTTGATTAGACGGACCTTGGTTGGCAAAGTAATCTCTTTGCTTTTTAATATGCGATCCAGGTTGGTCATAGTTTTTCTTCCAAGGAGCAAGCGTCTTTAATTTCATGGCTGCAGTCACCATCTGTGGTGATTTTGGACCCCAAGAAAATAAAGTCTGTCACTGTCTCCATTGTTTCCCCATCTATTTGCCATGAAGTGATGGGACTGGATGCCACAATCTTAGTTTTCTGAATGTTGAATTTTAAGCCCGCTTTTTCACTCTCCTCTTTCACTTTCATCAAGAGGCTCTTTAGTTTATCTTCACTTTCTGCCATAAGGGTGGTGTCATCAGCTTATCTGAGGTTATTGATATTTCTCCTGGCAATGTTGATCCCAGCTTACTCTTCATCCAGCACGGCATTTCACATGCTGTACTCTGCATATAAGTTAAATAAGCAGAGTGACAATATACAGCCTTGATGTACTCCTTTCCAATTTGGAACCAGTCTGTTGTTCCAATTTCGGTTCTAACTGTTGCTTCTTGACCTGCATACAGATTTCTCAGGAGGCAGGGAAGGTGGGCTGGTATTCCCATCTCTTTAAGAATTTTCCACAGATTGTTGTGATATACACAGTCAAAGATTTTGTGTAATTAATAAAGCAGAAGTGGATGTTTTTCTGTAATTCTTTTGTTTTTTTTGTTGATCAAACAGATGTTAGCAAATTGACCTTTGGTTCCTCTATCTTTTCTAAATCCAGCTTGAACATCTGAAAATTCATGGCTCACATACTGTTGAAGCCTTTTTTAGAGAATTTTGAGCAAAACTTTGTTAGCCTTTGTCCTGCTTCATTGTGTACTCCAAGGCCAAAATTGGCTTTTACTGCAGGTATCTCTTTACTTCGTACTTTTGATTTCCAGTCCCCTATGATGAAAAGGACATCTTTTTTGGGTGGTAGTTCTAGAAGGTCTTGTAGGTCATCATAGAACCATTCACTTTCAGATTCTTCAGCATTTTGGTTGGGGCATAGACTTGGATTACTGTGATACTGAAGGGTTTGCCTTGTAAACAAATAGAGATCATTCTGTCGTTTTTGAGATTGCACCCAAATACTGCATTTCAGACTCTTTTGTTTACTATGAGGGCTACTCTATTTCTTCTAAGGGATTCTTGCTCACTGTAGTAGTAATAATGATCATCTGAATTAAATTCACCCATTCCAGTCCATTTTAATGCACTGATTCCTAAAATGTTGATGCTCACTCTTGCCATCAACTGTTTGACCACTTCTAATTTACCTTGATTCATGGACCAAACATTCCAGGTTTCTATGCAGTACTGCTCTTTACAGCATTGGACTTTACTTCCATCACCAGTCACATCCAAAACTGGGTATTGTTTTCACTTTGGCTCTGTCTTTTCATTCTTTCTGGGGTTATTTCTCCACTCTTCTCCAGTAGCATAATGGGCACCTACCGACCTGGGGTGGTCATCTTTCAGTGTCATATATATTTTGCCTTTTCATACTGTTCATGAGGTTCTCAAGGCAAGAATACTGAAGTGGTTTGCCATTCTCTTCTCCAGTGGACTACATTTTGTCAGAACTCTCCACATGATCTTCCCATCTCGAGTGGCCCTACATGGCATGGGTCATAGGTGTCACTAGTGGTAAAGAACCAGCCTACCAGTGCAGGAGACATAAGAGATAAGGGTTTGATCCCTGGGCCAGGAATATCCCCTGGAGAAGGGAATGGCAACCCACTCCAGTATTCTTGCCTGGAGAATTCCATGAACAGAGGCTAGAGTCCATGGAATATCAAAGACTGAGCAACTAGAAACATATCAGAATTCATAATAAACATTCTACTGGTATTTACTAGTGGAATGTTACTACAGGGTCTTGATTTACAAAAAATCTTTAGCAGGCATACATTTTCCATCAAGATAACCTATTATAAATAAATTTGTCATTATAGGTTTATAGTATGCCTGATTAGAGGGTGAGGAATAGTCCAAAAATCCTATTTTTTTTTTACTAATCAATGGCTGAAAACTACTGAAATTCTAAAATCAAAATAGTTTCCTTTTGGGTAGTAATGTCAGTGCCTATACTCCCCAGAACAAATATCTGTTAAGTCTCAAAAATTGGATCTAAAAGTAGGAGAAAAAGGCATTTTGGTAGAGTTGTCATGGGTTGTGACAAAATCATTAAATGGTCATCTTTGTGATCATCATAAGTTTACCTAAGGTTAATTGGCCCATAGTTTCCTGCTACAATTCATTATTATTCAGCATCCCCTCCCAAAATAATCTAATTCCAGCTAGCATTCTAACTCCATGTGAGGCTCACTATAGTCTCTTCTTTACATATCTTTATGGGTAAATTTTCAATGTATAATCAAGTCAAAAACATATGTTTTTTAAATGGACAACTGAATGCAACTTGCAGTTGAGAGTCCTTGACAACTGTGGTCCAGGTAAAGAAATAGAATATCACCCGCACTGAAGAAGCCATCCTAATTTCACAGCCCTGTACCTATAAACTGCCTATTCCATGATGATAACCACCATGTTGCCTTCTAGCACTATCTCAACTTTGTCTAGTTTAAAATATAAACTGAATTATAAGATATGCATACTTTGTGCGGCTTATTTCCTTAACGTTATCTCATGAGTTATCTTTGCTGACTATACGTATATTTTGTTAATTTTCCATCATTGCACTATCAGTGAACATTTTGTCTGTTTTCAGCTATTTCTCATTATAAATAACGCGACTCTGAACGTTCTTATGATCTCAGTATTCATGAACACTCACAGGTACCTACAAGTAAAATTATCAATCTTGAGTGACTGTATTATTAAATTTAATAAAAAGGTTTTCTGACATTGATCTACTGGTTTATAATCCCACAAGCAATGTTTGAGAGTTCCAGTCATCTCACACCCAATGCTTGTTATCATAAGCCTTTAAATTTTATTTTGGGGTATTTAGTGGTATCTTGTATTTGTTTCAACTTTCATTAATGGCACCACGAGTTTCCATTGATTTGTTTTTAATTTACATTAGCACAATTTATAATAAGATGAAGCATCTTTTCAAACATTTGGTCATTTGGATATGCTGTTTAATTAAGTGCCTTTGAAAACTTCTGGCTCATTTTTCTATTTTAATGTCTTTTTCCTATTGATTTGTAAAATATTTTCATGTTTTCTGAAAAAAGTCTCTTTTAAGTTTTACTCCATGATGAAATTTTGATGTCAATTTTAATGTATTTCAATTTATCAGTATTTTATTTATGTACGGGGCTTCCCTGGTGGCTTAGAGGTTAAAGCGTCTGCCTGGAATACAGAAGACCTGGGTTTGATCCCTGGGTCTGGAAGATCCCCTGGAGAAGGAAATGGCACCCCACTCCAATACTCTTGCCTGGAGAATCCCATGGAGGGAGGAGCCTGTTAGGGATCGCAAAGAGTGGGACATGACTGAGCAACTTCACTTCACTTCTTTATGTTGAGTGTTATCTGATTTCTGTTTTAAAAATATAGTTTTATCCCTCAGATTCATAAGTTGCTGCTGCTACTAAGTCGCTTCAGTCGTGTCCGACTCTGTGCGACCCCACAGACGGCAGCCTACGAGGCTCCTCTGTCCCTGGGATTCTCCAGGCAAGAATACTGGAGTGGGGTGCCATTTCCTTCTCTAATGCATTAAAGTGAGAAGTGAAAGTGAAGTCACTCAGTCGTGCCCGACTCAGCGACCCCATGGACTGCAGCCTACCAGGCTCCTCCGTCCGTGGGATTTTCCAGGCAAGAGTGCTGGAATGGGTTGCCATTGCCTTCTCCCAGATTCATAAGTTAGCTATTTCCAAAATAATTCTTACCATCAAACCACCTGTATCACCCTTCATCCTGTTCACAGTGACAGCTATTCACACTCTTCGCTGAATCCAGGGTAGATAAGGCATGGGATAAAAGCTGGGAAGGAGACTAGAGGAACTCTAGGAATTGCAGACACATTTATTCTCTCCCCTGGCACTGCAGTTAAAATACAGCCCCTCTCCTGGCTGACACAGCAGCCATAACAGCAGCCACAACATAACCAGAACAAAGCCATAACATAGCCATGAAATCATTTCATATAATATAATCATGATGTTGCTCAATTATAGCACTGATGTGGCAGTAGCCAGAGCTTTCATGGTGAGGCTCCTTCAGGTATTCCACACAAAGCAGCTCCTGACCAAGTGAGTCCCTCCTGAGGCGCATGCACAGTTCTATGTGATTGCAGCTGTTACAGAAACATTATTTACAAAACAGCGGGGCAAGAGCTAAAGGCTGTGGACTGGGAGAGCCTGAACACACCATCTTGGTCAATTTGCTCTCTCCCCACACTACCCAATACTCAGTGGCCTCAATCAACGATATTTAAGTTTTGTTAACAAGTGTGAGGAGGGTTAGTGTTGGCAGGGTGACACTGCTTCTCACTGCACACATGTGTTGCAGCTGTGTTGCCTGTGCTTCAGCTCAGCTGGGATGGTCCCCCAAGTGCCTCCCATCCTCCTCTTAGAACTAGAGGGTTTGCTGGTGCATCTTCTTTAGGCAGAGCGGAGTAGAAGGTGAAACAGTTAAGCCTGCTAAGTGCTAAGCTTACAACTGGTATCTTGTCACTTTCGAATCATTTAATTAACAAAGCAAGTCAAATAGTCACATCCAAAGTCAAGAGGGGAGAACAAGTGAGTGTACTTCATTTTTTTAAGAAAGAGAAATTGCAAAATCATGCCAAAAACTTGGGTTAGTAATTAAATATATTTCTTCAATTAGTATTCTCATATACCATCTAATATAATACTTATTTTTAACATTCCCTTTTAGATATAAATTCTACCTAAATCCAATTTCTGTGAAAGGTTGAAGTATGCATGAAGTTTAATTTATGTTTCATATGGATATTGCAGTTTAGTAATTACCACTTATTGAAAAGACAGGCTTTCTTAATGCTGCTCTGAAATGCCACTTTTAAAATATTGACCTATTTTTGATTTCATTATAATACATGGTGTGCTATATGGATTTACTAGTGACAAACCTATGTTAAAATTATTTAATTGTTATAGCTTTAACAATATCTGGTAGAGTAAATCTATTGTTTAAATTTTTAAAGAATATTTCTACTCTTCTAGGAGCAATATATTGTGTATAATATTTATAATCAGATATTCAGAATCTACCAAAACACTTGATATGGTTTTCTGATTAGGATTGCGTTGAATCAGCAGATAAAATTGAGGAAACTTAAATTCTCACAATGATGAACTGACAGTACTTTAAACAATCATCCATTGAGTTAGGTCTTCATTAACGTCTTGCAGTAAGGCTTTTTAATTTTCTATTCAGAGTCTGGCATACCTTTTGTTAGAATTTTAACCTACGCTTTTAACATTTTTCATTCAGTTGTATTATATCATTTTTAAGAGCTGTTTTGTATCACTGACATATATAAATATATTGATTACCATTACTGGACTTGCAACAATTAACTTTTTAGATCCATTTAAATGAAAATTGCTCATAGATTCTTTACACTTTTCAAGTAGATCATACTATCTTCCAGTAATAACTTTTTTTTAAATTTATTTTATCTTTTTATCTTCTTCATCTTCTTCATCTACTGTGTTGACTAAAGGCACTAGTACAATGCTGAATCTTACTGGTCTCAGAGAGAAGTCTGGCTATTTTGTAAAGTATAAATAAATTCATTTTCCTGCTCAAAAACCCTAGTGTTTTCCCATTAACAGCTAAAATAAAATTTAAATAGTAATGGGACTTTGGTTACCATTAACCTTTTCTTCTACATATATCTCTTGATTATCCCATTTAATTATATTTGAAGATTTGTTTTTTAATTACTTTTACTTATTTTACAAATATGAGCATGGTACGCTTGGTGGGCAGTGAACATTGAATAGTTTCCTCTAACTTGCTATGATCTTTCATACCTGGATGTGTAACAGTTGCTCTTTTTTCTAGCATTTTGTTTTAATTTTTGGCATGGCTTTACTATTTTGAAGAAGAACTTACCAAATAGCACGTTTGAAGTGTACTTAAAGATAATATCTTGCATAATCATAGGGCATTGTAAACACCAGGGAAATGATGTGATTGTAGTATGATTATCTGGGGTACAACTTATCTAGATTTCATCAGGTTTTACATGCACTATTTTGGGGAGTGGAATGGATGTGCCTGCAAAGTTTTGTCACAAAAATATGTTGTTGTTATTCAGTCACCCAGTCATGTCTGACTGTGCAACCCGATGGACTGCAACATGGCACATAAATATAATGTATTTGAATAACTGCCACCATAGCAATATATAGTTCCCATACATCAAAACATAGAAATTCGCTGATACAAATCCTTAATTGTCAAACCCTTTCACCAATCCTAAACTCCAGCAAGCACTTATCTGTGACCATTATTATAATTTTCTGTCTTTGAGAATATTACACATATGGAATAATTCAGTACATAACCTTTGAAATTGACTTTTTCACTCAGCATAAAGCCATTGCAATCCATTAAGTCCTCATGTGTATCAATAGTTTGTCCCTTTTTGTCCCTGAGTAGTATTCCATGGTATGGCTGTAAAGAATTAGAAGGACCTTTGGGTTGTTTTCAGATTTGATAATTACACCTGAAGCTGCTGTGAACACCCATGTATAGCCCTGGATATGAATACTCTCCCAGTAATTTCACGTTTCTCAGGCTCTCTTCATTCTTTCAGCTCTGTAATAAAATGAAATATAATAATTAAGACATAACAATAGTACTTTTGGTTTGCCCTGGTGGCTCAGATGGTAAAGAATCCACCTGCAATGCAGGAGGCCAAGGTTCAACCCCTGGGTTGGGAAGATCTCCTGGAGAAGGGAATGGTTACCCGGTATAGTATTCTTGCCTGGAAAAACCCATGGACAGAGGAGCCTTGCAGGCTACAGCCCATGGGGTCACAATTTTATGGACAGAGGAGCCTGGCAGGCTGTAGTCCATGGGGTCTTAAAGAGTTGGACACAACTGAGCAAGTAACACTTTACTGCTTTTGAATATTTTCCATATTGTATATTTTTATGTATGTATATATTGTTGTTATTCAGTCACTAAGTAATGTCTGTCTCTTCGTGACCTCATGGACTGTAGCCTGCCAGACTCTTCTGTCCATGGGTTTTTCTAGGCAAGAATACTGGAATGGGTTGTCATTTCCTTCTCCAGGAGGTCTCCCTAAACCAGGGATCGAACCTGTGTCTCCTGCATTGACAGGCGGATTCTTTATTCCTGAGCTACCAGAGAAGCCTGCATATGTACATATATATATATATATATATATTATTTATATATATATCTATATTTTGTATGTTACTCTATATTATATATATAAAATATATATTATATATATAAAATACTCTCTGTATGTTACTCTATATTATATATATAAAATATATATTATATATATAAATATACTCTCTGTATGTTACTCTACATTATATATATAAAATATATATTATATATATAAAATACTCTCTGTATGTTACTCTACATTATATATATAAAATATATATTATATATATAAAATACTCTCTGTATGTTACTCTTATATTATAAAATATATAAATATATATAAAATATATAATATAAAATATATATATATATATAAAATACTATATATATAAAAATATATATTATATATATAAAATACTCTATATACTCTATTATATATATAAAATATATATTATATATATAAAATACTCTCTGTATGTTACTCTACATTATATATATAAAATATATATTATATATATAAAATACTCTCTGTATGTTACTCTACATTATATATATAAAATATATATTATATATATAAAATACTCTCTGTATGTTATCTATATATATATAAAATATATATTATATATATAAAATACTCTGTATGTTACTCTACATTATATATATAAAATATATATTATATATATAAAATAATGTATATATTATATATATAAAATATATATTATATATATAAAATACTCTCTGTATATACATTATATATATAAAATATATATTATATATATAAAATACTCTCTGTATTTACTCTATATTATATATATAAAATATATATTATATATATAAAATACTCTCTGTATGTTACTCTACATTATATATATAAAATATATATTATATATATAAAATACTCTCTGTATGTTACTCTACATTATATATATAAAATATATATTATATATATAAAATACTCTCTGTATGTTACTCTACATTATATATATAAAATATATATTATATATATAAAATACTCTCTGTATATTATATTATATATATAAAATATAAATATATATAAAATACTCTGTATGTTACTCTACATTATATATATAAAATATATATATATATATAAAATACTCTCTGTATGTTACTCTACATTATATATATAAAATATATATTATATATATAAAATACTCTCTGTATGTTACTACATTATATATATAAAATATATATATATATATAAAATACTCTCTGTATGTTACTCTACATTATATATATAAAATATATATTATATATATAAAATACTACTCTATGTTACTCTACATTATATATATAAAATATATATTATATATATAAAATATATATCTAATATATATAAAATATATATTATATATATAAAATACTCTATATTTATATATATAAAATATATATTATATATATAAAATACTCTCTGTATGTTACTCTACATTATATATATAAAATATATATTATATATAAAAATAAAATCTGTATGTTACTCTACATTATATATATAAAATATATATTATATATATAAAATACTCTCTGTATGTTACTCTACATTATATATATAAAATATATATTATATATATAAAATACTCTCTGTATGTTATCTACATTATATATATAAAAATATATATTATATATATAAAATACTGTATGTTACTCTACATTATATATATAAAATATATATTATATATAAAATATATGTTAAATATATATAAAATATATATTATATATATAAAATACTCTCTGTATACTATATAAAATATATATATATATATAAAATACTCTCTGTATATACTATACATTATATATATAAAATATATATTATATATATAAAATACTAAACATTATATATATAAAATATATATTATATATATAAAATACTCTCTATATGTTACTCTACATTATATATATAAAATATATATTATATATATAAAATACTCTCTATATGTTACTCTATATATATAAAATATATAACTCTCTGTATGTTACTATATATAAAATATATATAAAATAAAATACTCTCTATATATCTTTATATATATAAAATATATATTATATATATAAAATACTCTCTGTATGTTATACATTATATATATAAAATATATATTATATATATAAAATATATTATATATATAAAATATATATATATATATATATATTATAAAATATTATATATATAAAATATATATTATATATATAAAATACTCTATATATTACTCTACATTATATATATAAAATATATATTATATATATATAAAATAAAATATGTTATCTACATTATATATAAAATATATATTATATATATAAAATACTCTCTATATATTATCTACATTATATATATAAAATATATATTATATATATAAAATACTCTCTATATGTTACTCTACATTATATATATAAAATATATATTATATATATAAAATACTCTCTATATGTTACTCTACATTATATATATAAAATATATATTATATATATAAAATACTCTCTATATGTTACTCTACATTATATATATAAAATATATATTATATATATAAAATACTCTATATGTTATACATTATATATATAAAATATATATTATATATATAAAATACTCTCTATATGTTACTACATTATATATATAAAATATATATTATATATATAAAATACTCTCTATATGTTATATTATATATATAAAATATATATTATATATATAAAATACTCTCTATATATATATATATAAAATATATATTATATATATAAAATACTCTCTATATGTTACTCTACATTATATATATAAAATATATATTATATATATAAAATACTCTCTATATGTTACTCTACATTATATATATAAAATATATATTATATATATAAAATACTCTCTATATGTTACTCTACATTATATATATAAAATATATATTATATATATAAAATACTCTCTATATGTTATATATTATATATATAAAATATATATATATATAAAAAATACTCTATATGTTACTCTATATTATATATATTATATATATAAAGTACTCTATATATATATATATATAAAAATATCTCTATATTATATATATAAAATATATTATATATATAAAGTACTCTCTATATTTACTCTATATTATATATATAAAATATATATTATATATATAAAATACTCTCTATATGTTACTCTACATTATATATATAAAATATATATTATATATATAAAATACTCTCTATATGTTATTACATTATATATATAAAATATATATTATATATATAAAATACTCTCTATATGTTACTCTATATATATATTATATATATAAAGTACTCTATATGTTACTCTACATTATATATATAAAATATATATTATATATATAAAATACTCTATATGTTATATATTATATATATTATATATATAAAGTACTCTCTATATGTTACTCTATATTATATATATTATATATATAAAATACTCTCTATATGTTACTTTTTAACTCTTCCATTATACTATAAGTTCCACCTGGGAAAGGACTTCCATCTTATCTATCTGTGATGTACTGACACCTAGGAGAATTTTTTGATATATATTATTACTAAAATATTTAAATAGTAATTCTTTAAAGTAACTGTTAAAGTTTTCTTACACTTTTAAAATGCATCTGTACTTTAACTCCATATATTTCAGTATTAGCTTTCATTTCCTTCTGAGCCCTTTATCTTGGTGTCACCTACTTAAAATCAAAACATATGCTTTATATTATTACAGATACCAAGAATTATCCCAACACCTTCTTCATATGCAGATCCATATGCCTCTTGAATAACTGCTATAATTCTAAACTTCAGTTCCTAAATAAACATCGTCAATGCATTTGATGGGTGACATTGTCTTCAACTCCTCAAATGTATAATGCAATTTTGATGAAATGTCTTCCTTGTCAAAATATTAGCTTACTATTGCTTATGCAACCTGCTGTTTTTATTTTTCTTTGAAGATTGTTATGAATAAATAATGGCAACAATGTAGACATTTAGAAATATATTCATGAAAAAATGAGGCATAACATAAAGTATATTCATAACATAAAGCATATTCATAAGACTAGAGCTTTAATCATATTATTTTATAGAGGCAGGCAGTAAGTGATGGATGATAGTCTAGATGTGAATAAAATTTCATTTATTCTGAAATAGCTATCACTAGTTTCAGTTCAAAAAAGAATATGCTAATTGTGAGGAAATACCATAAGCATTTGACATGATGCTAATGTCTCAGCTTTCTCATTTTCTATTTAAGAATAAGAACAGAATGTTTTTTGTCCTCATTATTCAGACAGTAAAGAATTCACTTCCAATGAAGGAAACCTGGGTTCGATTCCTGAGTTGGGAAGATCCCCTGAAGGAGGGCATAGCAGTCCACTCCAGTATTCTTGCCTGGGAAAATCCCATGGACAGAGGAGCCTGGTGAGCTGCAGCCCAAAGGGTTGCATGGAGTCAGACACACCTGAAGTGATGTAACTCAAAGCACAGCAAATTAACTAGAATAGAGATTGGTGCTAATTGCGTCACAGGATTTTTTTTTTTTTTCTTTTAACCACTTAAAGACAACTGAGATTCTATGATGTAGGTAGATGAATATTGCATCTAAGACCATGCCTAAACATTTTCACCTTTAATAATACATAACCTCAAAAACTGAATCTTGTCAGAAATGCACACACATTTTATATAATGCAGAATGGTTGCCAAATTCTAAAAGAGCAAATGTACAAACTTCTCCCTCTGATTATTTCCTAAGTAATTTTCTCCAAAACAATTTGCCAATTATTTTTGGACTTTTCCCCTGGATGTACCATAGTCCTGAAGGTCAACAAATTGCAATAACTATGTCTGTTAAGTGTTCCTTTGAGAGTTGACTGTAATCTTTATAACAGTGCTTCAGTACAAAAGATACCTTTCCCTTTACTATATCTGCAATCATAAATTTAAAGACTAACACCTCTAAAATCATTCCATTAGGGAAATTTGTAACTTTAATTCATTAACTTATTAAGTTAAATTTGTATTTGTTCTTTCAATAGGTATTTATTTAGAAGTATTTATAGCCTAAGTATTCTTGTCAAGGATATTTAAAAGAGAAAGCATGGTCCCTAAAAACTCATCTTATGTGTGTATACACACATAAAGAAAGAAAGAAAAAGATCCATTGCAGGAGATCAATGTTGAGATAATACAAACATGAAAAATGATATAACCATTGAATTTAGTAATACAAAGATTGATGGCAAAGTTATTAATAAAAATTTAAATTCACTGATGCGATCTGTAATGATATGCAACTAAGAGTTAGGAAAAAGAAATCATTAGTATAGAACTTTGAAGAAATAGGATGGTAGGTAGCAGGGTACGGAAGAACAAGAAAAAAAGAAATACTTTTTGACTGAACTTTGTGTGTGTATGTGTTTGTGTGTATGTATGTGATTTTGCTTTTTATTGTAATAGGAAAGACTAGAACCCACTTCATCATGTGAATACAGTTTAACTGTAAAAGAAGGGTGTCGAAAATACATTTAAGTGAGGATATACCATACCTGAGAAATTTTGTGGGTTTGGTTCCAGGCATCCATGATAAAGCAAATATCATGATAAAACAAGCCACAGCAATGTGCTGGTTTCCCAGTGCATATAAAAGTTATGTCTATACTACACTGTAGTCTGTGAAGTGTGCAATAACATTATGTTCAAAAATACACATGCCTTAATTTAAAAATACTTTATTGCTAAAATACACTAACTATAATCTGAGCCTTCAGCAAGTTGTAATATTTTTGTTGATGGAAAGTGAAACCTCCATGTTGATGGCTGCTGACTTCAGGATGGTGGTTGTTGCAGGCTGGGGTGGCTGTGGCAATGCTTTAAAATAAGAAAATAATACATTTGCCACAACCATCGACTCTTCCTTTCATGCAAGAGTTCTCCGTAGCAGGCAATGCTGTTTTATAGCATTTAACTCACAGAGGAATTTCTCTCAAAATTGGAGTCAGTTCTTTAAAAATCTGCCACTGTTTTATCAACTAAGCTTATGTAATATTCTAAATCATTTGCTATCATCTTAACAGTCTTCTTAACAGTAATGGCATATTCATCACAAGTAGATTTCATCTCAAGAATCGTTTCTTTGCTCATGTATAAGAAGCAATTCCTCATTTTTAAAGTTGTATCATGAGATTGCAGAAATTCAGCTTCATCTTCAGGTTCTACTTCTAATCCTAGTACTTGAATCCGTAAAAGTCAACCATGAGGTTTGGAATCCACTTCTTCCCAACTCCTGTTAATACTAATACTTTGAATACTTCCCACAAATCACACATGTTTTTAATAGTATCTAGAATGGTGACTCTTTTTTTTTTTTCCTAATTTTATTTTATTTTTAAACTTTACATAATTGTATTAGTTTTGCCAAATATCAAAATGAATCCACCACAGGTATACATGTGTTCCCCATCCTGAACCCTCCTCCCTCCTCCCTCCCCATACCATCCCTCTGGGTCGTCCCAGTGCACTAGCCCCAAGCATCCAGTATCGTGCATCGAACCTGGACTGGCAACTCGTTTCTTACATGATATTTTACATGTTTCAATGCCATTCTCCCAAATCTTCCCACCCTCTCCCTCTCCCACAGAGTCCATAAGACTGTTCTATACAGACTCTTTTCCATAGAATTTTCAGTTGACTTTGCCCAGATCCATCAGATTTATCAGCATCTATGTCAGCCTTAGTCAAATTTACTTCTTGATCCATGGGCTACAGATGTTGTGTTATCAGGCATAAAAACAGTGTTAATCTCCATTGGATCATAGAAAAAGTAAGAGAATTTTAGAAAGACATCTATTTCTGCTTCATTGACTAGGCTAAAACCTTTGATTGTGTGGATCACAATCAACTGTGGACAACTTTTAAAGAGATGGGAATACTAGACCACTTTATCTGCCTCTTGAGAAACCTGTATGCGGGTTAAGAAGCAACAGTTGGAACTGGAAATGGAACAAAGGACTGGTTCAAATTTGGATAAGGAATATGTCAAGGCAGTATATTGTCACCCTACTTATTTAAGTTCTATGCAGAGTACATCACGCAAAATGCCATGCTGGATAAATCTCAAGCTGAAATCGAGACAGCTGGGAGAAATATCAATAACCTCAGATATGCAGATTATACCACCCTAATGATAGAAAGTGAAGAGGAACTCAAGAGCTTCTTGATGAAGGTGAAAGAGAAGAGTGGGAAACTGGCTTAAAACTCAATGTTCAAAAAACAAAGATCATGGTATCTGGTCCCATAATTTTATGGCAAATAAATGGAGAATAATTGCAGTGACAGATTTTATTTTCTTGGGTTCCGAAATCACTGCATATGATGACGACAGCCAAAAAATTAAAAGATGCTTGCTCTTTGGAATAAAAGCTATGACAAATCTAGAGAACATATTCAAAAGCAGACACATCACTTTGCCAACAAAGGTCCATCTAGTCAAAGCTATGGTTTTTCCAGTAGTCACATATGGATGTGAGAGTTGGACCATTAAGAAGGCTGAGCACCAATGAAATGATACTTTCAAACTGGTCCTGGAAAAGACTCTTGAGAGTTCCTTGGACAGCAAGGAGATCAAACCAGTCAATTCTGTAGAAAATCAATGCTGAATTTCCATTGGAAGGACTGATTCTGAAACCGAACCTCCAATACTTTGGCCACCTGATGTGAATAGCCAACTCATTGGAAAAGACTCTGATGCTGGGAAAGATTGAGGGCAAGAGGAGAAGGGATAGAGGATGAGATGGTTAGATGGCATCACCAACTTAGTGGGCATGAGCTTGAGCAAACTCTGGGAGATAGTGAAGGATAGGGAACCCTGCCCTCCTGTAGTCCACATCTTAGCAACTGAAAAACAACACCAACAAATCTCTTTGCACATCTCCATCAGAACTCTTGGGTGACTGAGTGCATTGTCAATGAGCACCAATAGTTTTTAAGAGATTATTTTTTCTAAATAGTATTTCTCAGCAATGGGCTTAAAATATTCAGAAAACCATGTTATAAACAAATGTACTGTCATACAGGCTTTGTTGTTCCATTTACAGTTCAGTGGCAGAGTACAGTTATCATAATTAATAAGAGTCCTTGGATTTCTGAGTTGATAAGTAAGCACTGGCTTCAATTTAAAGACACTAACTGCAGTAATCCCTGATAAGAGATTTGGTCTGTCCTTTGAAGCTTTGATGCCAGGTGCTGACTCATCCTCTCCAGCTATGAAAGACCTAGATGACATTTTTTCCAATAGAAAACTTTTGTCTACACTAAAAATATTTTGTTTAATATGACCACTTTTATTAATTATATTATCTAGATCTTATGGATAACTTGCAACAACTTCTACATCAGTATTTGTTACTTCATTTTGCACTTTGAGGTTATGGAGATGGATTATTTCCTTAAACCTCATAAACTAATCTCTGCTGCTGCTGCTAAGTCACTTCAGTCATGTCCGACTCTGTGTGACCCCATAGATGGCAGCCCATCAGGCTTCCCTGTCCCTGGGATTCTCCAGGCAAGAACACTAGAGTGGGTTGCCATTTCCTTCTCCAATGCATGAAAGTGAAAAGTGAAAGGGAAGTCGCTCAGTCGTGTCCAACTCTTCGTGACCCCATGGACTGCAGCCCACCAGGCTCCTCCATCCATGGGATTTTCCAGGCAAGAATACTGGAGTGAGGTGCCATTGCCTTCTCCAACCTAATCTCTGCTAGCTTCAAACTCTCAGCCTTCATAGATTTGAAGAGAGTTTGGGCTTTGCTCTGACAAGGCTTTGGTTTAATGAAATGTTATAGCTGGTTTGATCTTCTCTCCAGACCACTAAAACATTATCCTTAGCATCAATAAGGCTGTGTCATTTTCCTATCATTTGTGAGTTCACTGGAGTAAGATTTTTAATTTCCTTCTAGAACATTTTATTTGCATTCACGACTAGGCTAACTATTTGACGCAAGAAGCCTAGCCTATCTCAGCTTTCAATATGCCTCCCTCACTAAGATTAAACATTTCTAGCTTTTGGGTTAAAGTGCAAGACATGCAACTCTTTCACTTGAACACTTGGAGTTCATTGTAGGGTTATTAATTATCTAATTTTAATATTACTATTTCTCAGGGAAAAGGGAAGCCCAAGTAGGAGGAACCACCACTTGGTGGAGCAGGTGAATCACACATAATATTTATCAATTAAGTTTGGCTCCCTATATGGATATGGTTTGAGTGGTGCCCAAAAACAATTGTAATAATAACCTCAAAGTTCAATGATTACAGATCACCATAATAAATATAATAATAATGAAAAATCTTGAACTATTGTAAGAATTACCAAAATGTGACGCAGAGACATGAACTGTGCAGATGCTGGAAAATGGTGCAGCTACACTTGCTACAGAGGTTGTCATAAATCTAGGATTTGTGAAACACATATTGTCTGTGAAGTACAATAAAATGAAGCATAATGAAATGAGATACGCTTGTGATAAATATGGCTGGCTCCATCATGTGCTTATTCTACTGAAATCCTAAGCCTCCCATTTAATCAGTGCACTGAAGAAAAGCTTAAAAAATCATTTCCTTTCTCTGTACAGAAGTCATTCATCCATTCTTGATTCTATTTCCATACATTTTTATCATAATAGAATTTTCTCAAAATAGGAAACAGTAGATTTTTGTGAGCATAAGTAATCAACTTTAAACTTCATATTTTATAATTCATAACCATGTTTTTCTGATATGAAAGACAATGTGTTAACTATCAAGTTTATTAATATTAAATTTATTATTGATTGATGATTGGCAACCATGTATACTACAGTTTAAATATTTGGAACTCTGGAAAGAACACAAATTCCTAAAGATAAAATATTTGTTGTGGAGTGGTGAAGACATCACATGAAACTGGAATTTAAAGTTATGAATCTAAGGAAAATAATTCCTCGAAACTAGCAAATACGAAATTCCATAACCCTGAAGTTAAAGAGCTAAATATCAGATTAAAGAAAGAAAACAAGGATAAAACTCTTAAAAACCTGATTATTGTCTTATACTTAAATTACATAATTTAACAGGGCTAAATCATTGAGTATATTATTGTAATGTCTTCTCTAAATGATGATCATTAGCTGTCCCTCAGTGTAAATGTTCTTATTACTTTATCATGTATTTGACAGCTTTACTAGTTTAACTCCGGTCAAGAACTATGCAAAGTACTATACATAAAAGAGGACCACTATATAAGGGGATTCAATAGTTAGGGAGGAATATGCATACAATCAGCTAAGCTCAATAAATTTGCCGAGTTTAGTTACAAAGGCTACAAAATATGCAATGGGAACACAGAGGATTGAGCACATACATACATGGGAAACTAAGGAATGCTTTATTGAAAAGGTAATATATAGATGTCCCCTGAGAGATCAATAAGAAGATTTCACAGCCATTAAGAAGGAGGAAGATGAATTTTCTAGGGAAAAGAGATAGTTCATTCAATGGTATAGGGCATGAGTTGGACAAGAAGCAGCAAGGATGGTAAGTTATCTTCTGTGGTACAATCATAACATTCCCATCAGAGAAATCGGCATGCAACAAAGTGAATTATAACATGCTAAAACATGGATAATATGCTCTGAGGGCCATATACCTGTTGTGCATTGGGTACATCTTCCTCATTTCTTTTTTATTCAGTATCAATACCATCATTTATTTGTCTTTCTGAGGACATCTTAACCAAAATATTATAGCCAGCCAGTCTAATAAAGAGACCACAAAGCCTTCATTTATAACTCTTATGTCTCATTGTTTAAGATAATATATGTAAATTGACCCCAAACAATGAATCTACACTGCATTCATGTTTGAAATGGAAAGCTCTATAATCTCATTCACTCATTGGTTCATCCATTCACTCACTCATATTTATTCTTTTTTTTTTTAATTTAGTCACTCCTTCAATACACTTATATTTTTCATTTGTTATTGTTAAGTTGAGTTTGACTTTTTGTGCTACATCATGCCAGGATTCCTGGTCCTTCATTATCTCCCAGAATTTGCTCAAACTCATGCCCATTGAGTTGGTGATGCAATCTCAACCATTTCATTCCCTGTCACTCCCTTCTCCTCCTGCCCTCAATCTTTCCCAGCATCAGGGTCTTTTCCAATGAGTCAGTCTTTGCAACAGGTGCCCGAAGGACTGGAACTCCAGCGTCAGCATCAGTCCTTCCAATGAATATTCAGGGTTGATTTCCTTTAGGTTTGACTGATCTCCTTGCAGTCCAAGGGACTCTCAAGAATCTTCTCCAGCATCACAGTTCAAAGGCATCAATTCTTCAGCGTTCAGCCTTCTTTATGGTCCAACTCTCACATCCACACATGATTACTGAGAAAGCCATAGCTTTGACTAAATGGACAATATCCCAATATATTATGCTGGGTCTGTGCATAAAGAAACTAACAGACTTAGTCCCTACCTTACAGAATTTACATGTGGGAGATGATAGTGAGATGTGCCTTCAATCGACCTTGACAAAATTAATTATTCAATTAAAATCATATTGAGTTCTACAAAGAACATGTACATGTTGTTTTACAAAAGCATAAGTGGAACTAAACTTTCTAAACAGAGAATATTTCCCAGAGGAAGACAAAGTAAAGACTGATATTATCATAAAAGAATATGGTTCCTCCTGCAGCTGCTGTTATTAATATTTAGTTTAGACTAATTATCAGAGCATTTTATCTTCCATATGCCTAATCGCTACTCAGTTTGGCTGCATTTAGTCATCAATTTTAACACTTTTTTAAAAGCAAATGTATTCATTTTAGATTCAGTACCACTCCCTCCTCTTGCCTGACATCTAGTGGAAGAGATAATCAGTGGGAAAATCACCAGGGTGAAATAAATGAAAAGATCAAATCACACAGGGGAAACAGCAAAGGAATTATCTTTCTGAATCACTCTATTTTACAGAACGAGTAAGTGTCCACATTTCATTACTGTAGTACACTTATCTGTGCTTTAACTATATATTTTATTATAAATTTAATATACTCCCCTATAAAATTCCTTAGTACTTAGCTATCCATATTCTTTACTGGTTGTCTCACTGGCAGAAAAGTAGCTTTCAACTCACTAAGGCTTTCTTCTATTGCTAACCTTGAAATATAACATGTAAATATAATTTAATGTGATTCAAATGGACTTATTCAAGCTTTTCCTAAAATATGAGGATACTATTAAATAGTGTTTAATTTTTTACCAAATTTAATTTTCAGATTCATATAAATAAGGATAAATCAGCGTATGGATTTCAAGGTTAAGAAATTGATTGAAATATACAAAACACATGCATTTTACATAGGAAGTTAACCAATGTATCACTGTAGCCAAAGTATAGAAGTAAATGTGAATAACTTAATAACAGAGGTGAAATTTACTTCTAGGAAAATAGAAGTAGTTGTTGACTTTCATAGTCTCATTACCAATAGCTCTTTATTGAAACTATGAGATAAAACATGTATTTGGTATTTGCTCTGCTATTTTTAGATCCTGGAGAAGCAAATGGCAACCCACTCCAATATTCTTGCCTGGACAATTCCATGGACAGAAGAGCCTGGTGGGCTACAGTTGATGGGGTCACAAAATGTTGGCTACGACTGAGCGACAGCACATTCTTAGATCCATGATTATGTGCACATGTGCATGTGTGTGTACACAAATATGCCTGTTTATCTTTCAAATAAAGTTTCTTTCTAAATAATTAATTCTATAGGCAGCGTTTTATATATACTTACAAATACTGAAATTAGAGGCTTCTCAGGTGGCTCAGTGGTAAAGAATCTGCCTCTCAAGGCAAGAGTCACAGGAGACCATGTTCAGTCCGGGGGTTAGGAAGATCCCATGGAGAAGGAAATGGCAACCCACTCCAGTATTCTTGCCTGAGGAATTCCATGGACAGAGGAGCCTAGTGGGCTACAGTCTATGGGGTCACAAAGAGTTTGACACAAATGAGCAACTAAGCATTAACGAAATTTAAAACTAAATTTTCAAATAATTTCAGATACAAATACATTAGTCTGTTCTATAACAGTCTTATGCTGACTAGGAAGTAGCAAATATGAATGTACTGATATTTCTCTTTTGAGAGCTAAAAGTCTCTTTTTATTATCTTTCATCTATATATATTCACTATTTATATTGTTTTCTCTGACTTTCCTTTTAAAATTTTATGTCTTTAGAAAACTTTATTATTTCATTTTGCCTATGTTTGAAGTTATTGTTTTCAATGTTATTTTGCTGTTTTTTGAGGTAAGAACTCTGAAAATGTTCTCTATGGCAGTGTGTAATGATCATAAGAAAATTATAGTCAAAAACTCTTATGAAAAAGATAATGGATCAAGTAGGTTATATGGGGTTAAGAGATTCTCTATAATTGATGATTTTCTTTAACTTAAAAAACTATTTTCAAAAACTGATGAGGCATTTTGAAAGGGAAAACATAAAGCTAATAAAATAGGCACTATTAAAAGAGAGAAACAAGAAAACATTTAACAGTTTGAAGGTTACTGGAAATAAATTTCATTAAATGCCAATTACAATAGTAGACTATATCTTTAGGCTAAATAAGCAAATCTTCTGTGAAAAATACATAAAAACCCATACAATTTTAACATTGTAGATAGCTAACACACTCACCAAATTTGAGTACCCCAATGGGGAATAATAAGGACTAATTGTCATCAACACAAAGAACCTAGCAAATTAGGTAAACATGCCTGTGAATCCATATGTTACTTAGAGGGGAAAAAAATGACCGACTCTCTGAAAAATACATATACTTTAAAAAATGCCTTTAACGTAAAAAATTTGACATAAAAAATATCAGATTAAAGCAGAAATACATCAGTCTTTTTGAAGCCTACAAGCATATTGTAATTTTCTAAAGTAATTTTAGCTATGTAATAGTTACAAATAATCCCCCTATTGAACTCATAAACTGCTTTGAGGGCCTTGATCCTTTGTAACTGGCTTGAGAGCATGAAACTGTAACATATTAGAAATTAAACATATGTAACTTTTAAGGATGTACTAAACTAATGCAAATTCCATGAAAAGATAATTTATTAATTCAATATATTTATTATACACTTGCTTCCCTCGTAGCTCAGTCAGTAAAGAATCTGCCTGCAATCCAGGAGATTCCAGGGTTGAGAAGATCCCTTGGAGAAGGAAATGGCAACCTACTCCAGTATTCTTGCCTGGAGAATCCCATGCCAGAGGAGCCTGGCAGGCTACAGTCCATGGTGTCCCAAGAGTCGGACACGACTTAGCGACTAAACCACAACCACCACCACCACTGCTATACACTTGTCATGTAAAGCCTTGCTACATAAGTGTAATATGATCCAGATCCTGTGAATGACATGTTATTGTAAAAAAAAAAAATCCAAGTTCTCTTTTAAAATGAGAAGAGATTTGATCTGGCTTCAGCCAGTCTGACATTTAAGAAACAAACTTTAAGCCATACCTGCTTTTGTTTTTTTGTTTTTTTTTTAAATTAATTAATTTTATTTTATTTTTTAACTTTACAATATTGTATTGGTTTTGCCATATATCAACATGAATCCACCACAGGTATACACGTCTTCCCCATCCTGAACCCTCCTCCCTCCTCCCTCCCCGTACCATCCCTCTGGGTCCTCCCAGTGCACCAGCCCCAAGCATCCAGTATCATGCATCGAACCTGGACTGGTGACTCATTTAATATATGATATTATACATGTTTCAATGCCATTCTCCCAAATCATCCCACCCTCTCCCTCTCCCACAGAGTCCAAAAGACTGTTCTATATATCAGTGTCTCTTTGGCTGTCTCGTATGCAGGGTTATTGTTACCATCTTTCTAAATTTCATGTACATGTGTTAGTATACTATATTGGTGTTTTCTTTCTGGCTTACTTCAGTCTGTATAATAGGCTCCAGTTTCATCCACCTCATTAGAACTGATTCAATGTATTCTTTTTAATGGCTGAGTAATACTCCATTGTATATATGTACCACCGCTTTCTTATCTATTCATCTGCTGATGGACATCTAGGTTGCTTCCATGTCCTGGCTATTATAAACAGTGCTGCAATGAACAATGGGGTACACGTGTCTCTTTCAATTCTGGTTTCCTCAGTGTGTATGCCCAGCAGTGGGATTGCTGGGTCATAAGGCAGTTCTATTTCCAGTTTTTTAAGGAATCTCCACACTGTTCTCCATAGTGGCTGTACTAGTTTGCATTCCCACCAACAGTGTAAGAGGGTTCCCTTTTCTCCACACACTCTCCAGCATTTATTGCTTGTAGACTTTTGGATCGCAGCCATCCTGACTGGCGTGAAATGGTACCTGCTTTTGAATATGCTATCTAGGTCATAACTTTCCTTCCAAGGAGTAAGTGTCTTTTAATTTCATGGCTGCAATCACCATCTGCAGTGATTTTGGAGCTCAAAAAAATAAAGTCTGACACTGTTTCCACTGTTTCCCCATCTATTTCCGATGGAGTGATGGGACCAGATGCCATGATCTTAGTTTTCTGAATGTTGAGAGGAAGGAAAGTTATGAGCAACCTAGATAGCATATTGAAAAGCAGAGACATTACTTTGCCAACAAAGGCCCGTTTAGTCAAGGCTATGGTTTTTCCAGTGGTCATGTATGCATGTGAGAGTTGGACTGTGAAGAAAGCTGAGCGCCAAAGAATTGATGCTTTAGAAGTGTGGTGTTGGAGAAGACTTTTGAGAGTCCCTTGGACTGCAAGGAGATCCAACCAGTCCATTCTAAAGGAGATAGGTCCTGGGATTTCTTTGGAAGGAATGATGCTAAAGCTGAAACTCCAGCACTTTGGCCCCTTTATGCGAAGAGTTGACTCATCGGAAAAGACTCTGATACTGGGAGGGATTGGGGGCAGGAAGAAAAGGGGATGACAGAGGATGAGATGGCTGGATGGCATCACCAACTCGATGGATGTGAGTTTGAGTGAACTCTGGGAGTTGGTGATGGACAGGGAGGCCTGGCATGCTGAGATTCATGGGGTTGCAAAGAGTTGGACACAACTGAGTGACTGAACTGACTGACTGAACTGAACTGAAGCCATACCTGTGGAGTTGAGTTTCTTAGTAATTATGTATGAAACCTTTAAAAGGAATATATTCAGGTGAAATGAAGAAAGATACTGGACACTCTTGAAGGTATAGGGTTGTGTAGATTTGTTGTCATACTAGTTTCAAGTTGTTATCTCGGATAGCTTATGTACAAATGTTCTTTCAAATGAACTTCTGGATCAGTCCTGATACAGGTGAACTGAGAAGGTGAAGAGTTTTAGTGGAATTGCTCTAGGGAATATGTCTCACTGATCTACCTAAGTCGCTTAAATACAATCATATACTTCTATCACTTGTAATAAATCTGAGATCTATCCAAACCTCAGAAAATTCACCAAAAACATTCAATTTCATATATGGTATGTCTGTTAGCTTTTCAGTTGGTTGGGTTGTTCATATCCATTGCTAATTCTCTGCCCTTTCCTAAGAATATTTTTATTTAAATATTCACCCTTTGGAAAAAAAACAAATAAACCATGCTTTGTCTTACATACTACAATCTGTAAGTGGTTTTTAATTGTCTGACAGAATAATGGCCAATTTCTAGATCATATTAATAAATCATAATTAGAACTGTACAGTTGATAATATCATAATTGATCATTGTATTTTGCACAGCACCCAGTCTTGAATAAAAAGGAACACTTTAGAAATTAACACTATATTTAGTTGAAATATTAAAATAGAGTACTTAAATAATTTTTCTCAGATACACAAATAATTAACAGTTTTAATGTTCAACTAATTATGAACAAACTAATCATAATATTTTTTTAAAAATAGTAATAAAGGTGAAAAAGGAAACTTTAGATTGATTTAATAGATCAACTTAATTACTAATAACCAGGAAAAATTAATAGCATTAAATAGAATCCACTTTTTATAATCCAGTCTGACTTAGAACAAATAAAGAATAATCATTGCTATTAGGAGAGTTCTATCCTGCTACATTACCAAATGCTTCTGGAGCCATTTATGCTTTTCATTAATTTTAACCTTATTCTTATTAAAATGATACTTAACCAGGAGAAGCCAAAGCCGTATTGCATAAGATTTATATATTCAAAATCAGTTATGTCTCCACTTATACTTCCTTAGTTTATATGGAACTGACCTCTCTCTATCCCCATTTAAACAATATGCTATTACCAAGGGAGATAGGAGCTGATACAGCAATTGTTCCCATGTTTATTTTTAATATTGTCTCAGAATATCCTCACACAGCCAGTGTCAAATTCAGCATTTGACAACACAGCAGCTTAATTAACATTGTCACACATATAGAAAATGAGAGGGAGAGCATGGGTTCACAAAGGTTGAAGCAAGTCAGATTTCTGAGAATCAGGTAGCAAAGGATATTGGAAACAGGCAGGTCACATTTTTGGGTGTGTGTTTGTGGGGAGGAGTAAGATATAGAGCTTTCTCACCCCAACAATCAATACAATAGAAAGTATAAATACCAGAGAAAATTATTTGAATACTGTCATTCAATCTATTCTGCTAAGAAAATGTGAAATCCCTATGCTAAAAATAAAAGATAATTCAAAAATATTTTTACACTTTGCTGGCTTATTTTACATTGCAAAATGTCTATATTGTTTAACCTATATCAAATCTTTATTCTTTCCACTGACATTACTTTCTAGCTTTTATGAACATGCTATTTGACCAATTAGTCTCCAGATATCTTGCTCTTGATCTATCAAAATTTAATCTGCAGTGAATCAATCTCTTCCTCAGTCAAATACGTTTAACAAGCTTTTATCTGTAACCGTTTGCTAATTAACATTCCCTCTTTTTGCCAGTGAACTACAGTTATTAAGCAAAAAATATCGATTCAAAAGTCAACCACTTGCCTACCCAATTACTCCCATACTCTCTTAGGAATGTGTCTTATTGCCTATTACCAAATTAAAATTGTTGTTTTAAATGTACTATTACAGAGATGAAAATACAGAAGGACATCATCATCTATTCATGTGTTCAATAAACATTAGTTAACAGTACTGGTAAAACTCCATGAGACAGGGGAGGAGGGATGAGCCTGGTGTGCTGCAGTCCCTCGGACCACAAAGAGTCTGACATGATCTAATGACTGAACAACAACAACAAACTGGTAAAACAAAGTTGAACAAGAGAGATTGCCTATTTACCTTAGAAAGCTAACATTTAAATGAGGTGGACAGAACTTCAACAACTGGAAAGATAAATGATTTTTCAGATGATAAAAACCTAGTATGGAGGTTCTTTAAAACATTAAAAACAGCTACAATGTGATCTAGCAACCCCCAAAGTAGCCATATATACAGAGGAAAACATGTTTCAAAAGGTTATGAAAAAAAAAGGATATATGGACCCTGATATTATTGCATTATTAACTACAATAGCCAAGATATGCAAGAACCTATGTATCCATTGACAGAAGAATGGGTAAAGAAGATGTGGTACATATATACAATGGAATATTAGCCATTGACAGGAGTGGGATAATGTCATTTGCAGCTGCATGGAAGGACCTGGAGATTATCATAATTTTCATATTAAGTGAAGTAATATAGACAGAGAAAGACAAATATCATATAAAATCACATGAAGAGAAAGGGATGACAGAGGATGAGATGGTTGAATGGCAGTAATGAATCAATGGACTTGAGTTCAAGCAAGCTCCAGGAGATGGTAGAGTACAGGGAAGCCTGGCATGCTGCAATCCATGGGGTTGCAAAGAGTCGGAAACAACTGAGTGACTGAACAACATATGCAGAAGAAAAAAAAAAAAGATACAAATAAACTTACAAAACAGAAACAGTCACAATTTAGAGAAATAATTTATAGTTATAGGGAGGTGGGGGATGGGTAGGGGAAACGGGTAGATTGGGAGTTTGGCATTGACATTTATACACTGCTATATTTCAAACAGATAATCAAAAAGGATCTACTGTAAAAAATGAAAAAGCACTGAGGATGAACAAACCCTGAAAAGTGAATAGAGGAATGTAGGGTGGTCTTAAGGACAGAGAGATCAGAAAGGCTGTCTTATATGGCAACCTTTCAGCCAAAATCTGCAGGAAAGGGGAGAGTTCTTCTAAGGGAAGGAGCAGAAAATGATGTCTAAGGCACAAGCAAACTTGATGTGTTCAAGGTACTTCAGTTCAGTTGTGTCTCTCAGTGGTGTCCGACTTTTTGCGACCCCATGAATCGCAGCACACCAGTCCTCCCTGTCCATCACCAACTGCCAGAGTTTACCCAAACTCACGTCCATCGAGTCGG
The DNA here is from genome assembly GCF_027580195.1 of Bos mutus. NCBI lineage: Eukaryota > Metazoa > Chordata > Mammalia > Artiodactyla > Bovidae > Bos > Bos mutus. The sequence goes on along the minus strand of NC_091636.1, from coordinate 47,135,090 downwards.
TGATGCCATCCAGCCATCTCATCTTCTGTCGTCCATTTCTCCTCTTGCCCCCAATCCCTCCCAGCATCAGAGTCTTTTCCAATGAGTCAACTCTTCGCATGAGGTGGCCAAAGTTCTGGAGTTTCAGCTTTAGAATCATTCCTTCCAAAGAACACCCAGGGCTGACTTCCTTTAGAATGGACTGGTTGGATCTCCTTGCAAGCCAAGGGACTCTCAAGAGTCTTCTCCAACACCACACTTCTAAAGCATCAATTCTTTGGAGCTCAGCTTTCTTCACAGTCCAACTCTCACATCCATACGTGACCACTGGAAAAACCATAGCCTTGACTAGATGGACCTTTGTTGGCAAAGTAATGTCTCTGCTTTTTAATATGCTATCTAGGTTAGTCATAACTTTCCTTCCAAGGAGAAAGTGTCTTTTAATTTCATGGCTGCAGTCACCATCTGCAGTGATTTTGGAGCCCAAAAAAATAAAGCCTGACACTGCTTCCACTGTTTCCCCATCTACTTCCCATAAAGTGATGGGATCAGATGCCATGATCTTCATTTTCTGAATGTTGACCATTAAGCCAACCTTTTCACTCTCCTCTTTCACTTTCATCAAGAGGCTCTTTAGCTCCTGTTCATTTTCTGCCATAAGAGTGGTGTCATCTGCATATCTGAGGTTATTGATATTTCTCCCTGCAATCTTACAGAGGATCAAAAATAATATGGTCAGGAAAGAGAGTGCTAGGTGATGAGATCAGGTTCCTGCTGCTGCTGCTAAGTCGCTTTAGTCCTGTCTGCCTCTTTGCGACTCCATAGACGGGAGCCCACCAGGGTCCTCCATCCCTGGGATTCTCCAGGTAAGAACACTGGAGTGGGTTGCCATTTACTTCTCCAATGCATAAAAGTGAAAAGTGAAAGTGAAGTTACTCAGTTGTGTCCAACTCTTCGCGACCCCATGGACTGCAGCCTACCAGGTTTCTCAGCCTATGGGATTTTCCAGGCAAGAGTACTGGAGAGGGTTGCCATCACCTTCGCCGTGGAGACCAGGTTACTTGGGCTCAAAGGAAGAAGAGATTAAAGGGAGAAAATTGGATTCTGTTTTGAGTGAGATGAGAAACTTATTTGTAGATTAAGCACAAGAGATCCATATTCTTATATACATTACAAAAGGACTCCTCTGAGTGTTGTACAGAAAGTTAGTAAGTGAGGGGAAAGGGCCAAAACTGTTTGTGGTACTAAATGCACTTAAACAGATGGTTTGGGGAAGTTCTCTTTCCTCTTGGCCTCTAGTGTACTGTACAGTTTCTCTACGTCTTTTGTTGTTTGATTATTAACCTTCTCCCAGTCCTCTAAGCATAAAGCTAGGGCTTCCTCTTCAATGGTTAATCAGAGCATTTTTCTAATTTTCTGACTTTTTTCCTTTATAATGCTTCCTATGTTTTAGTGTGTTCATCATGTATATACAAGGATGGGCCCCATATAGGATGCACAGTTCAGTGTAAAACCAAAAGAACCAATGGCATTTTAAAAATCAGTTTTCAGGTAGTAAATCTCTCTCTTTTGCTCTCTAACTCTCTTTCTCATACACAGGCACACACACATGTATATTTGTGAGTGTATATGCATATATAGAATATGTATGAAATATTTGGTTGGATTGTGCATAAGTTGGGAAAATAAATGGACACCACTCTTTCACACATTCAATAAGAAAAACTCAAGAGCTCAGCAATGTTTCTTCACATGTGTGAGATTAAGTGCAAGTGTTTGGAAGGCACAACAGAAAGGTAAGCAAGTATTTAGAGAAATTTTCTCATTATCTAACTCCCAGGCAAGGATAAAAGTTATCAGGAATAAGAAAGAAAGTAAGTGTACAGAAAATATTTTTATCAGGGATTGTGAACCAAGGATATGCCTAAACACACTCATTTTCACATTTAAAATCCTTTCATATGCTTTTAGCAGCACAAAGCCTCTTAGAACATTTTTTTTTAATTGGGACATTCTAAAAAAGTCAATTATCAAAAGATCTTCAACTAAATACAATGAATAGAAATACTGTTAACATAAAGAATTTAGGTGATCTCCGCATATATATTTCTTTTTGCAATAAGATTTACACATAGCTAGAAAGAAAAGATCGGATGCTTTTTCAGACAAGGTAGAACCAGTACAACTATCAAAATCTGAGAGAGAAGAATGAATAGAGTACGTCAAAATAGATAAAACTTTCTAAAAAGCCTTATAATTATGAATAAATGGGGCTTCCTTGGTGGCTCAGATAGTAAAGAATCTGCCTGCAAAACAGGAGACCATGGGACAAGAATATCCTCTAGAGAAGGGAATGGTTACCCACTCCAGTATCCTTGCCTGGAGAATCCATGGACAAAGAATCCTGGCAGTCTACAGTCCATGGGGTTACAAAAATTGAGGCACGACTGAGCTACTAACATTTTCACTTTCAGATATAAACCAGGTTCTGCATTAAAAAAAAAGAGAGGATGAAGGAAAAGTTACTGGAAAATTGAAACGTTATTTACAGTAACAAAGGGGAATAGGGATAACTTACAAAAGTGTTAGTATAAATGTTGGAGAAGGAATGGCAACTCACTCCAGTATTCTTGCCTGGAGAATTCCATGGACAGAGGAAGTCGGCAGGCTGCAGTTCATGGGGTCACAGAGTTGGAGGTGACTGGGTGACTAACACTTTCACTTTAATATATATGTAACCAAAGATGGGCACAATAAAGGCCAGAAACGGCAAAAATCTAACAGAAGCAAAAGAGATTAAGAAGTACCAAGAATACATATAAGAGCTATACAAGAAAGGTCAAAATGACCAGATAACCAGGATAGTGTACAGCTATTTCAAATCCTAAAAAGTGATGCTGTTTTAAGTCTTGGAGGCAACATGACAGCACATTTAGAAAATTTAGCAGTGGCCACTGGACTGTTAAAGGTCAGTTTTTATTCCAATCTCAAAGAAGGGCAATGCCAAAAAAGGTTCACTGTGCTGTGCTTAGTGGCTCAGTTATGTATGACTCTTTGCAACCCTGCCAGGCTCCTCTGTCCATGGGGATTCCCCAGGCAAGAATATTGGAGTGGGTTACCATGCCCTTCTCCAGGGTATCTTCCCAAGCCAGGGATCGAAGCAAGGTCTCCTGCATTGCAATTGGGTTCTTTACAGTCTGAACCACCAGGAAAGCCCGACAATGTTCAAACTGTGGTACAATTGCACTCATTTCAGATGCTGTTAAGATTATGCTCAAAATCCTTGAAGCTAGGCTTCAGCATTATGTGAACCGGGAATTGCCAGATGTACAAGCTGGATTTAGAAAAGGCAGAGAAACCAGAGATCAAATTGCCAACATCCATTGGATCATAGAAAAATCAAGGGAATTCCAAAAAAAAAAAAATCTATTTCTGTTTCAATGACTGCACTAAATCCTTTGACTGTGTGGATCTCTCTCTCTCTCTCTCTGTCTCTCTCTCTCTCTCTCTCTCTCTCTCTCACACACACACACACACACACTTGGAATTTTAAAAAAGATGGGAATACCAGAATACTTTACCTGTCTCCTGAAAAAACCTGTGTGCAGGTCAAGATGCAACAGTTAGAACCTTACAAGAAACAACGGACTGATTCAATTTGGAAAAGGAGTACATGAAAGCTGTATATTGTCACCCTGCTTATTTAACTTATATGCAGAATAAGTCATGTGAAATGTCCAGATAAATCACAAGCTGGAATTAAAATTGCCAGGAGAAATATGGACAACCACAGATATGCTTCCCTTGCAGCTCAGCTGGTAAAGGATCTACCTGCAATATGGGAGACCTGGGTTCGATCGCTAGGTTGGGAAGATCCCCTTGAGAAGGGAAAGGCTATCCACTGTAGTATTCTGGCCTGGAAAATTCCATGGACTGTATAGTTCATGGTGTCACAAAGAGTTGGACATGACTGAACAACTTTCACTTCATGGCTATGCAGGCTGACACCACTCTAATACCAGAAAGTGAAGAGGAACTAAAGAGGCACTAATGAGAGTGCAACAGGAGAGTGAAAAACCTGGCTTTAAACTCAACATTCACAAAAAAACTGATATCATGGCATCTGGTACCATCACTTCATGGTAAATAGATGGGGAAAAAGTGGAAACTGACAAATTTTATTTTCTTGGGCTTCAAAAGCACTGTGGATGGTGACTGCAGCCATGAAATTAAAAGACACTTGCTCCTTGGAAGAGGAGCTATGACAAACCTAGACACAATGTGTTAAAAAGCAGACATATCACTTTGCTGACAAAGGTCCTTATAGTTAAAGCTGCGTTTTTTTCCAGTAATCATGTATCCATGTGAGATCAGATCAGTCGCTCAGTCGTGTCCGACTCTTTGCGACCCCATGCACGCGAGGCCTCCCTGTCCATGTGAGAAATTGACCATAAAGAAGGCTGAGCTCCAAAGGATGATGCTTTTAAATTATAGTGCTGGAGAAGACTCCTGAGAGTCCCTTGGACAGTAAGGATATCAAATCAGTCAGTCCTAAAGGAAATCAACCCTGAATATTCATTGGAAAGACTGATGCTGAAACTGAAGCTCCAATAGTTTGGCCACGTGATGCAAAGAGTGGACTCACTGAGAAAGCTCTGATGCTGGGAAAGATGGAGAACAGAAAGAGAAGAGAACAACATAGGATAAGATGATTGGATAGTATTACAGACTCAATGGACATGAGTTTGAGCCAACGCTGGGAGATAAAAAGGACAGCGAAGCCTGGCGTGCTACAGTTCATGCGGTCTTAAAGAACTGGAGAGGGCTTATCTACAGAACAATAGCAACAACCACTAGAAAAATGTCCAAACCTTCTCTAAAAGCAGAATATATTTTAAAGAAAGAACAGCACAAGGAATCCCCTGGCTTCCAGTGATTAGGAGTCTGCACTTCCATGCTAGGGCCCAGGTTCAATCCCTGGTTGGGAACTCTGATTCTGCAAGCTGTACAACACAGTCAAAAAAAGAACAAAATTAAATTATGGGACTGAGGTTAAAAATTAATAATGTTTACAAAATAACTATAAGTAGTTTCAACTCATCGATCAAAAATATTTTCAGAATGACTATCAAAGCAAAACCTAAAATGATTCTAAATGAAAGTAACACACCTAGAGAAGCTTAGGAGTTTAAAACTAGAATAATAAAATAAATGTGGCAAAAATCTTTTTTTATGATACAACCTACAAATAACAATGAAGAGTGTATGTTATTATAGAGTGTATGTTATTAATTATTCATCTAGGAAACAGTATAAATCTAATTTTCATAAATCTGAATCTAAGAGATGTAGGGGAGAAAAAAATAGTATCAACAGATGTCATCAATATACCTCTCTCAATCTAAATACAAAAAGTGAAGGAAAAGGTAGGGTTGAGTAGATCTAAACTACACAGTCATAATAGATATAGAATATTTTATACATAGTTATGGAAGTTGGACCCTCTCATGGTTAATTTTATGTATTGATTTGGCTGAGTCATGATGCCCCAATTGTTGGGCAAACAATATTCTGAGCATTTATGTGAGGGTGTTTTTGAATGAGATTAGCATATAAATTGGTGGGCTTTAAGTAAACAAACTGGTCTCCTTAGGGCCTCATGCAATCAGTTGGAGGTCTGGTGGAACTAAATGACTGATCCATCCTTGAATAAAAGAGAATTCTTCTGCAGATAACTTTCAGACTTGAGTTGGAACATCAGTTACTCTGGGTCTCCAGCTTGCTAGCTCAACACTATAGATTTTGGACATGCTAATTTCTATAATTATGTGAACCCAATTTCTTATAATAAATAACTTTTTATAAGTATACACCCTATTGTTTCTGTTTTTCTGAAGAATTGTGACCAATAAACACCTCCAGTAAAAAGGACTACTTCTTTTTAAGAATTGTTAGAATATTCACAAACAATGAAGGAAAAATGGTTATACAATTGACCCTTGAAGAACATGGGTTTGAACTATACAGGTCCACTTTCACATGATTGTTTTTTTTGATAAATGCATATTATATACACAGCATCACACTATATGTGATTGCATTTAGTTGAATTAATGAATATGAAATCGTGGATATGAGAGGGCTCACCATAAATTATACATGGATTTTTGGAGGGTGTAGGGAGTCAGTGCCCAACTCCTGCATCATTCAAGTTTCAACTGCTCTTTAGTTTACTAATTTAATAAGTCACAGACATTAAGTGATAATGAGAAAATGGAAGAATTCAAGGAAGGTGTCCCTGATCAAAACATTTAGCATAAAGCATATGAAGGAGCCATCTCTACAAAAATTGTTGGAAGAACCCTCTAAAGAGAAGAACCAGAATTTGAAATTCCCTTAGATGGACCAAAAAAAAAAAAAAAATCAACATTTTCTAGGAAAACATAAAACATGTGTGGCTTCAGCACTTTGAAAGGAGTAGTGACATAAAATGATAAAGTAGAAAGAGGGGGCAAGAACTATACCATATAGATCATATTGGGGAAAAGAAAGTAATTTATTCAAAGACTAATCATTATCATGTGTTTTTAAAATAGTCTGATAGCAAATTCACTTGATATTTAAAAATCATATTGTAGATAATATTTGTAGATTTAGTAAAAAATGAAGGAGATACTAGTAGTTAAGCCATAGCACGTGGTGACTAGGTTAGGTTAGAAACAGTGGTTATGCAGAGAAGTGAACACATTCAAATTGTTTTGCAGTATGATCAACCAAATCTGGGCTTCCCTGGTAGCTCAGGTGGTAAAGAATCTGCCTTCAATGCAGTAGACCTGGGTTGGGAAGATCCCCTGGAGGAGGGCATGGCAACTCACTCCAGTATTCTTGCCTGGAGAATCCCCAAAGACAGAGGAGCCTGACAGGCTACAGTGCATGGGGTCACAAAGAGTTGAACAAGAGAGACTAAGCACAGGACAGAACAGCAACCAAATCTATGGATTGATTAGCTTAGCTACAGGGCCGAAAGATAAATCAATAATAATAGAGACAAGTGCTCAGGAACTTGCTCAGCAGTGTAGTAAACTATAGTATGCTAGGTGAACATTTAGAAAGAATGGTAACCAAGACTTGGGAGATCAGTTAACACATGAAAAAATACCTAAATTAATCCTAAAGTTAAACCAAAGAATGGACAATGATTATTTCAGCAAAGAAATGGTGTATATAAACACCCATTGGTTAAAATCAAATAAAATACTGACTATGTGGACATTACATTGAATCAGTTATAAGATGAGGCTGGAAAAGTAATCAGCAGCCAGTCTATAAAGGACCATATGAGGGATATTATGGAATATGATATTCCATATATCATATGTGTATTAGGAAATAAATGGAATATTTTACTAAGAAATCTGATCATTATTCAGAAAGTAATAGATTGCTCTTAGAAGTTTTTAAACTTGGGAGTGATGTGATCAGATTTGCTTTACAAAAGACCAGAGAAAATACCACTTAAGATACAGATTAGAGAAAACAATACTGAAGGAAAAGAAAAATAGATATTTGTTTCAAGAAACTAGATGGAATAACAGTGATGCAAATTAGGTGAGAGACAGAGTATCATGGAGAAATTACATAATTTACCCACTGGTACGTGATAAATGTCATGTGGTTTTATAAATCAAATCCCTTATCAATTAGACATTCAAACTGAGACATTTATAGGGGAAAAAAAGTCACAGACTTACTTTAAAATAAAACAGCACAGTTGAAAAGACAGGAAATAGAATCAAAAACATGGTAAAAACATTGAAATTATTGGATGTGAATAACAAGCATATAGATGCTTACTATAATTGTCTTTCCATTTTTGTTAGTGCTTTTAAATTTATTTTAAAACATTTAAAATTAGAAAAAAAAACTACAAACACATAGAAAAAAAAAAGTGAGGCTATCTATGTGTCTTCTGTTTCTGCAATCTCTGATGGGAGAAGTGTGTTGAGAGAATGAATGTTTTTTGTATCCTGTAGTTGCAGCACTTTTTATGGGACTTCTCTGCACACATAGTGGAATGTTCCAGCTTTCAAAGTGAACCTGGCCTGCAATAACTGTTGCCTGTAATTACTGTGTGGATGTTTCCTCAGAGAAAAAAATCTAGGAGGAATAGGAATTGAGTTCTTCTAATCACAATGATAACTTAACTTCTGAAGATTCATAAAATTTCCGATAAACCTATTTCCCTGATTAGATGAAACTTCAAAGACTTGAGAACGAGGAAATCGTGTGCTGGTTATCAAACAATTGCTATATATGTCAGTGCTTGTGCTCATTCATATCTGACTCTGAAATCCCATGGACTGTTGTCACCTAGGCTCCTCTGTTCGTGGGATTCTCCAGGCAAGAAGACTGCAGTGGATTGCCATGTCCTCTTCCAATACATCTTCTTGATGCAAGGAATGAATCCGTGTCTCCTGAGTCTCCTGCATTTGCAGGATGATTCTTTGCCACTGCGCCACAAGTGAAGCTCTTTATATGTCAGAGACCACGAACAGAGGTGTTGGAGAAGACTCCTGAGAGGTCCTTGGCCAGTAAGGAGATCAAACCAGTAAATCTTAAAAGAGGTCAACCCTGAATACTCGTTGGAAGTTCTGATGATGAAGCTGAAGCTCCAGTATTTTGGTCATCTGATGCAAACAGCTGACTCATTGGAAAATTCCCTGATGGTAGGAAACATTGAGGGCAGAAGGAGAAGAGAATGTCAGAGCATGAGATGGCTGGATGACATCACCGATGCAGTGAATACGAATTTGGGCAAACTCTGGGAGATGGTGAGGGACAGAGGCCTGCTGTGCTGCAGTTCATGGGGTTGCAGAGTCAGACATGACTGGTGACTGAACAGCAATGAATAATTAGTAAATAAAAACATTTAAATCAAATAAGTTATGGGCTGATGGCACTTTTTAAAGTAATTATTATTACTTTAGTACTTGCTTACTTATTTTACTAAATATAATAAGAACAATATTTCTATGCATCTAATTTACAAAAGTCTAATTTTCATAGTTTCTTTTCACAATAAAAAACTACAGGAGGAAAGAGGTTACAGGTTTATATATCCTGTAAAAAATAAAGTGCCTTTGAGATATTATTTATAAGATATATGCCCAAAATTTTATTGAATTTTAAGGAGTAAATGGGAAAATTGGAAGGCATTAAATGTATGCATATACACTGCTCTCCACCTGGGCGCCCTTTCCCAATAAAGTCTCTTGCTTTGTCAGCACATGTGTCTCCTCGGACAATTCATTTCCAAGTGTTAGACAAGAGCCCAGTTTTGGGCCCTGAAAGGCGTCTGCCTTCCTGCAGCAAATGGCGACTCTGTCAGGGACTCTTCTTCACTGAGACTCACATCCTGACCACTCGGGATACTCAGGGGCCAGCTTGCCTGCCAATGGACCAGACCCAGCAGCTGCAACTGGGACCTTTTTCTCCCTGATCTCCTCCTGACGCAGACAACCGGCCAGAGTGCCCTGACTGGTCCCTACTGGTCTATAGAGAAAACAGCTGATCTGATATCACCTTAAAATGATGCTCAAGCAGGAGAAAATACACTACACCAGGATGAGAAGATGACGACATCAGAGGTAGATAGCTTGCCCAAGATGCAGGACCTGATTTGTATGATCATTTTTCTTGACTTCTTAGACCTCTGCATATAAATCAAATGCTTTTCTATCATAGGCCTGATTCTATGCTAGTTTTAGAAATCAATTCAATTGTTGGGTTTGTGGCCAATTACGTGTGTCTAGTTCTGGGTTACCTTGTTAAATTTCTCTACTACAAGATTCTAACTGGTTGGCCCTGAGAAAATTTACTTTAACAAAAATTATAGTCATATTCAGGTTACTGTGATATTACTAGATGGGATCCCGTCACGGGGCCAATTAATTATGCCTGCTCTGACTCTGGCCATAAATTTGAGCTTTTTTCTATTACTCAAGCTCAATCAGAGCAACAAGAAAAGTTTCAGCAAAGGAGGAAAAAATCTCCCAATATTACGGGATGGATTTATATAGATAACACCAGGCTTTGGTAATTCAGGTTTAAAGTCTCCTCTGTGTTGGAAACAATTAGATCATACTAAGTGCAGACACACTAAAACCATACTCACAGAAAACTAGTCAATCTAATCACACTAGGACCACAGCCATGTCTAACTCGATGAAACTAAGCCATGCCTGTGGGGCAACCCAAGACGGTTGGGTCATGGTGGAGAGAGCTGACAGAATGCGGTCCACTGGACAAAGGAATGGCAAACCACTTCAATATTCTTGCCTTGAGAACCCCATGAACAGTATGAAAAGGCAAAATGATAGGATACTGAAAGAGGAACTCCCCAGGTCAGTAGGTGCCAATATGCTACTGGAGATAAGTGGAGAAATAACTCCAGAAAGAATGAAGGGATGGAGCCAAAGAAAAAACAATACCCAGCAGTGGACGTGACTGGTGATAGAAGCAAGGTCCAATGCTGTAAAGAGAAATATTGCATAGGAACCTGGAATGTCAGGTCCATGAATCAAGGCAAATTGGAAGTGGTCAAACAAGAGATGGCAAGAGTGAATGTTGACATTCTAGGAATCAGCAAACTGAAATGGACTGGAATGGGTGAATTTAACTCAGATGACCATTATATCTACTACTGTGGGCAGGAATCCCTCAGAAGAAATGGAGTAGCCATCATGGTCAACAAAAGAGTCTGAAATGCAGTACTTGGATGCAATCTCAAAAATGACAGAATGATCTGTGTTCATTTCCAAGGCAAACCATTCAATATCACAGTAATCCAAGCCTATGCCCCAACCAGTAACACTGAAGAAGCTGAAGTTGAACGGTGCTATGAAGACCTATAAGACCTTTTAGAACTAACACCCAAAAAAGATGTCCTTTTCATTATAGGGGACTGGATTCAAAAGTAGGAAGTCAATAAACACCTGGAACAGGCAAATTTGGCCTTGAAATATGGAATGAAGCAGGGCAAAGACTAACAGAGTTTTGCCAAGAAAATGCACTGGTCATAACAAACACCCTCTTCCAACAACATAAGAGAAGACTCTACACATGGACATCACCAGATGGTCAACACCGAAATCAGATTGATTATGTTCTCTGCAGCCAAATATGGAGAAGCTCCATACAGTCAGCAACAACAAGACCAGGAGCTGACTGTGTCTCAGACCATGAACTCCTTATTGCCAAATTAAGACTGAAATTGAAGAAAGCAGGGAAAACCACTAGACCATTCAGGTATGACAGAAATCAAATCCCTTATTTTTATACAGTGGAAGTGAGAAATAGATTTAAGGGCCTAGATCTGATAGAGTGCCTGATGAACTATGGAATGAGGTTCGTGACATTGTACAGGAGACAGGGATCAAGACCATCCCCATGGAAAAGAAATGCAAAACAGCAAAATGGCTGTCTGGGTAGGCCTTACAAATAGCTGTGAAAAGAAGAGAAGAGAAAAGCAAAGCAGAAAAGGAAAGATATAAGCATCTGAATGCAGAGTTCCAAAGAATAGCAAGAAGAGATCAGAAAGGCTTCCTCAGCAATCTACGCAAAGATACAGAGGAAGACAACAGAATGGGAAAGACTAGAGATCTCTTCAAGAAAATTAGAGATACCAAGGGAACATTTAATGCAAAGATGGGCTCGATAAAGGACAGAAATGGTATGGACCTAACAGAAGCAGAAGATATCAAGAAGAGGTGGCAAGAATACACAGAAGAGCTGTACAAAAAAGATCTTCATGTCCCAGATAATCACAATGGTGTGATCACTCACCTAGAGCCAGACATCCTGGAATGTGAAGTCAAGTGGGCTTTAGAAAGCATCACTACGAACAAAGCTAGTGGAGGTGATTGAATTCCAGTTGAGCTATTCAAATCCTGAATGATGATGCTGTGAAAGTGCTGCACTCAATATGCCAGCAAATTTGGAAAACTCAGCAGTGGCCCCACGATTGGAAAAGGTCAGTTTTCATTCCAATCCCAAAGAAAGGCAATGCCAAATAATGCTCAAACTACCGCATGATTGCACTCATCTCACACGCTAGTAAAGTAATGTTCAAAATTCTCCAAGCCAGGCTTGAGCAATATGTGAACCATGAACTTCCCGATGTTCAAGCTGGTTTTAGAAAAGGCAGAGGAATCAGAGACCAAATTGCCAACATTCGCTGGATCATGGAAAAAGCAACAGAGTTCCAGAAAAACATCTATTTCTGCTTTATTGACTATGCCAAAGCATTTGACTGTTTGGATCACAATAAACTATGGGAAATTCTGAAAGAGATGGGAATACCAGACCACCTGACCTGCCTCTTGAGAAATCTGTATGCAGGTCAGGAAGCAACAGTTAGAACTGGACACAGAACAACAGACTGGTTCCAAATAGGAAAAGGAGTACGTCAAGGCTGTATATTGCCACTCTGCTTATTTAACTTATATGCAGAGTACATCATGAGAAATGCTGGACTGGAAGAAACACAAGCTGGAATCAAGATTGCCGGGAGAAATATTAATAACCTCAGATATGCAGATGACACCACCCTTATGGCAGAAACTGAAGAGGAACTAAAAAGCCTCTTGATGAAAGTGATGGCGGAGAGTTAAAAAATTGGCTTAAAACTCAACATTCAGAAATGAAGATCATGGCATCCGGTCCCATCACTTCATGGGAAGTAGATGGGGAAACAGTGGAAACAGTGTTAGACTTTATTTTTGGGGGCTCCAAAATCACTGCAGATGGTGACTGCAGCCATGAAATTAAAAGATGCTTACTCCTTGGAAGGAAAGTTATGAACAACCTAGATAGCATATTCAAAAGTAGAGACATTAATTTGCCGACAAAGGTCCGTCTAGGCAAGGCTATGGTTTTTTCCTGTGGTCATGTGTGGATGTGAGAGTTGGACTGTGAAGAAGGCTGAGTGCCGAAGAATTGATGCTTTTGAACTGTCATGTTGGAGAAGACTCTTTAGAGTCCCTTGGACTGCAAAAAGATCCAAAACCTGTCCATTCTGAAGGAGATCAGCCCTGGGATTTCTTTGGAAGGAATGATGCTAAAGTGAAACTCCCGTACTTTGGCTACCTTATGCGAAGAGTTGACTCATTGGAAAATACTCTGATGTTGGGAGGGATTGGGGGCAGGAGGAGAAGGGGACAACAGAGGATGAGATGGCTGGATGGCATCACTGACTCGATGGACATAGTTTCTGATGGACTCCAGGAGTTGGTGATGGACAGGGAGGCCTGGTGTGCTGCGATTCATGGAGTCGCAAAGAGTCAAACATGACTCAGCAACTGAACTGAACTGAACTGAACTGAACTGATATATATAGGAATTAATATTGCATAATTTTATATTTTATAAAGATAGATATTTTCTCATCCAAAAAATGCACCTGATAGATAAGAATACAGTTTTTAGTTATTTAATATAAGACTTTCAGTTCAGTTTAGTCTCTCAGTCGTGTCCAACTCTTTGTGACCCCATGAATCACAGCACTCCAGGCCTCCCTGTCCATCACCAACTCCTGGAGTCCACCAGAAACTATGTCCATTGAGTCAGTGATATCATCCAACCATCTCATCCTCTGTCGTCCACTTCTCCTGCCCTCAATCTTTCCCACAATCAGGGTCTTTTCCAATGAGTCAGCTCTTCCCATCAGGTGGCCAAAGTACTGGAGTTTCAGCTTCAACATCAGTCCTCACAATGAACACTCAGGACCTATTTCCTTTAGGATGTATGGTTGTATCTCCTTGCAGTCCAAGGGACTCTCAAGAGTCTTCTCCAACACCACAGTTCAAAAGCATCAATTCATCGGTGCTCAGCTTTCTTTATAGTCCAACTCTCACATCCAAACATGATCACTGGAAAAACCATAGCCTTGACTAGATGGACCTATGTTGGCAAAGTAATGTCTCTGCTTTTTAATATGCTATCTAGTTTGGTCATAATTTTCCTTCCAAGGAGAAAGTGTCTTTTAATTTCATGGCTGCAATCACCATCTGCAGTGATTTTGGAGCCCCAAAAAATATTCCACTGTTTCCCCATCTATTTGCCATGGGACCAGATGCCATGATCTTCATTTTCTGAATGTTGAGCTTTAAGCCAACTTTTTCACTCTCCTCTTTCACTTTTATCAAGAGGCTCTTTAGTTCTTCTTTACTTTCTGCCATAAGGGTGGTGTCATCTGCGTATCTGAGGTTATTGATATTTCTCCCGGCAATCTTGATTCCAGCCTGTGCTTGCTCCAGCCCAGCGTTTCTCATGATATACTCTGCATATAAATTAAATAAGCAGGGTGACAATATACAGCCTTGACGTACTCCTTTTCCTATTTGGAATCAGTCTGTTGTTCCATGTCCAGTTCTAACTGTTGCTTCCTGACCTTCATACAGATTTCTCAGGAGGCAGGTCAGGTGGTCTGGTATTCCCATCTCTTTCAGAATTTCCCATAGTTTATTGTGATCCACACAGTCAAAGGCTTTGGCATAGTCAATAAAGCAGAAATAGATGTTTTTCTGGAACTCTCTTGCTTTTTTGATGATCCAGCGGATGTTGGCAATTTGATCTCTGGTTCCTCTGCCTTTTCTAAAATCAGCTTGAACATCAGGAAGTTCACGGTTCACATATTGCTGAAGCCTGGCTTGGAGAATATTAAGCATTGCTTTACTAGTGTGTGAGATGAGTGCTAAATTTATTGTATTCAATTTTTTTAAAAGGTAGCAAAATCTAGCTATTTTAAATCTTTTTTTGTATTTTTTGAAAACAGGGAATATACAGTTAGAAAAATGTCCTTATTATAACAAATTATAAATGATACAACTGTAAAGAATACAAACTAATAAAACAACAACTAAAATTGGTATAAAATTAGAATAAAGCTAAGTGAAATTATTTGAAATGGAATTAAGAAAAACACTGACTAATGATTTATAGGTTTACAGACATGAATGGGGCATAGAAAAGAGGAGAAATCTTGATTTGACCTGTTACCACATCATAGACAACAGTATCCCCCACCACATCACACAGAAAAAAGTCTGGAGTGAGATCACTGGAGAAAAGAGATCAAGTGTCAAAGACTCCTAATTGCTTCCAAAGCCGGTTGAAGAGTAATGAATACACTGTAAATCACCAAATAGAGCACTGTATATACAATTTGTCATCATGATGATTTCCCACCTAGAGTATAAATTCATCCACATTGAAAGAAACCCCAGAGGATGAGAGGTAACTTAGCCCAAAAATATATATAAAAACTAAACAGTGGTTATCTTTTACCCTCCTCCCTCAAGGATACTGCCTCAAGCACGAAAGCTTTTGTTGAGTAAATAAAGATATAGACAGATCTATTCCTATTTCAATATTGTTACTGATCAGAAAGTACATCCATGACGAATGCTACAAAGGAAATGAAAAATCAAGAAAAATGCTACATGAAGGTTGTACAACAGGAACAATTTTCATGATCTTGAACAAAATTTCATGAGAATAATCACAACTCCTTATAAAGAAAATAGAATAATTTTAGAAATGTATAAATAAAAAAGAGGATTAAATATAAATGAGAATACATTATATTAAAATGCACCTAAAAGATTTAGTAAAGAAATAGAGAGATATCCTTGGTAGTCCAGTGGCTGAATCTCCATGCTCCCAATTCAGGGGACATGGATTCAATCCCATATTAGAGAACTAAATTCCATAAGCTGCAACTAATGTCAAGGGAAATCAAGCATGGAAGACTAAAGATCCGGGATGCTGCAAGTAAGACCTAGCACAGACTTTATATATAGCTATATATATATATATATAGCTCCCACTGAGCTACTGGGAAAGCCCTATGAATTGAATTTGGAGGCTACAGGAAAGTATATATCCATCAGGCAATCTTCTTTTTTTTTAATTTTATTTTTAAACTTTACATAATTGTATTAGTTTTGCAAATATCAAAATGAATCCGCCTGAAAAAGATTTTCTATGACTTTTTATTTTATTTTTTTAATTTTATTTTATTTAACTTTACAATATTGTACTGGTTTTGCCATATATCAAAATGAATCTGCCACAGGTATACATGTGTTCCCCATCCTGAACCCTCCTCCCTCCTCCCTC
Organism: Bos mutus; assembly: GCF_027580195.1. Taxonomy (NCBI): domain Eukaryota; kingdom Metazoa; phylum Chordata; class Mammalia; order Artiodactyla; family Bovidae; genus Bos; species Bos mutus. Next base: position 47,118,932 of record NC_091636.1, on the reverse strand, counting down.
CCCATACCATCCCTCTGGGTCATCCCAGTGCACCAGCCCCAAGCATCCAGTATCGTGCATCGAACCTGGACTGGCGACTTGTTTCATATATGATATTATACATATTTCAATGCCATTCTCCCAAATCATCCCACCCTCTCCCTCTCCCACAGAGTCCAAAAGACTGTTCTATACATCAGTGTCTTTTTTGCTGTCTCATATACAGCGTTATTGTTACCATCTTTCTAAATTCCATATATATGCATTAGTATACTGTATTGGTGTTTTTCTTTCTGGCTTACTTCACTCTGTATAATAGGCTCCAGTTTCATCTGTGACTTTTTAAAATGATAACAAACTTCAGGAACTGAGAGTGCTGGGAAAAGAGTCATGAAAACACAGTCAGCTCTAGAACCACAGATATTATCAGTAAATATTTCAAGGTAAGAAGTGTCATCTTATTCTCATCACTGTTTCATATTGCATTAGAAATCTCTTAACTGAACCCATATTGCCAGGCTAAATGATGCTTTTCATTTTTTCTACATCTTTTGGAGAGATGAAGTCAGTTATATTTATAGTCAGTTATGTTACATACTCCTAAAGGTCACCTCACTATGCATAATTGACACAGGGGAAAAAAAAAAGTTAGGGCAAAACCCCCAGAATATTTTCAATGACACACACACAAAATTGACAGTGTGTGCATGTACTAAATTGCTTTAGTCCTATTAGACTCTTTGTGACCCTAATGACTGTAGCCTGCCAGGCTCCTCTGTCCATGGGGATTCTCCACGCCAAAATACTGGAGTGGGTTACCTTGCCTTCCTCCAGGGTATCTTCCAGACCCTGGGATTGAACCCAAGTCTCTTAGATGTCCTGCATTGCCAGTTTTTTACCACTAGCACAATCTGGGAAGCCCAAAGTTGACAATAACTTAATAGAAATGATAGCACAGATTTATACATGTTAACAGTTAAATACATGATGACAATATAGTATTATGCCTTGAAAACATCCTAAAATTTATTTGCATCAGAAGAGTTACAGCTTGTAAGATAATATGAAGACATGGTGGAAGGGTTATCTGAAATCAGAAGGAAAACTGCAACACCAGGTGTGAATGGGCATGGCTTATAGCATATATGATAAAGTACAGTAATTAGTAGATGTTTGATGCTGTGTGTATGTGTATATATGTATCTCTGTGTGTGTGTGTTTGTTTTTGTGTATTCCTAGAAGTCTCTGTTCTATTGGATGGAATTTTCTATAATCAACAAGTGATTTTTGGAGATGAAATCACACACAAGCAATGGTAAAATTAGCCTTATTCTCAAAACATCCCCTAATATATCAATCACTTTGGAGCAAATTCCTATTAAAAAAAGATTTGTATTAAAATGGACTGTGTATAGAAAATTCATCATTCATAGACATTGGATATCACAGTAAATGTGTGTGAAAATTCTATTAAAACATCTTTGAAAATAAGGAAAAATACTATATAATTAGGTTAAAAAAAAAGGAAACACGGTATATACACCACCAATGCACCCCATATTTTTCCTTTGTATTTCTGCTATCTTGTTCTCTTTATAGACATAAAATTTTATTTGCCACTTTTACACTATCAATGAAATTTATGCAAAGAAAAATAGACATTTCAAAATATAATACCCATTTTCCAAGAAAAAATTTAGACCTGTATCTTCCCCAGAATAGATGCATTTATTTTCTAAGTAATGTAAAATGATTCAAACCTAACTTTCTAATGACTTCCCTCTTGAAACATTTTTGGGGGATACTGATTAATATTTATGGGCATATTAAGCTCAGTTCAGTTCAGTCACTCATTCGTGTCCAACTCTTCGCAACCCCATGGACTGCAGTACACCATGTTTGCCTGTACATCACCAACTCCATGAGTTTACTCAAACTCATGTCCATTGAGTTAGTGATGCCATCCAGCCGTCTCATCCTCTGTTGTCCCCTTCTCCTCCTGCCCTCAATCTTTCCCAGCATCAGGGTCTTTTCAAATGAGTCAGACCTTCACATCAGGTGGCCAAAGTATTGGAGTTTCAGCTTCAGCATCAGTCCTTCCAATATAGCCCTGATTGGACAGACCTTATTGGCAAAGTAATCTCTGCTTTTTAATATTCTGTGTAGGCTTGTTTTAAATTTTCTTCCAAGGAGCAAGCATCTTTTAATTTAATGGCTATAATCACCATCTGCAATTATTTAGGAGCCAAAAAAATAATGTCTGTCACTATTTCCACTGTTTCCCCATCTATTTGACATGAAGTGATGGGATCAGATGCCATGATCTTAATTTTCTGAATGTTGAGTTTTAGGCCAACATTTTCACTCTCCTCTTTCACTGTCATCAAGGGCCTCTTTAGTTCTTCTTCACTTTCTGCATAAGGGTGGTGCCATCTGTTTATCTGAGGTTTTTGATATTTCTCCCAGCAATCTTGATTCCAGTTGTGCTTCATCCAGCCCAGCATTTCTCATGATATACTCTACATATAAGTTAAATATGAAGGGTGACAATATACAGCTTTGATGCATTCCTTTTCCTATTTTGAACCAGTTTGTTGTTTGATGTCCAGTTCTGAGTGTTGCTTCTTTACCTGCATAAAGATTTCTCAGGAGGCAGGTCAGGTGGTCTGATATTGCCATCTCGTGCAAAAATTTTCCACAGTTTGTTGTGATCCACATAGTCAAAGGCTTTGACATAGTCAATAAAGCAAAAGTAGATGTTTTTCTGGAACGCTCTTGCTTTTTTGATGATTCAACAGATGTTGGCAATTTGACCTCTGGTTCCTCTGCCTTCTCTAAATCCAGCTTGAACATCTGGAAGCTCACAGTTCACATACTATTGTAGCCTGGCTTGGAGAATTTTGAGCATTACTTTACTAGTGCGTGAGTTGAGTGCAATTGTGCAGCAGTTTGAGTATTCTTGCCTGGAGAATTCCAGGGACAAAGGAACCTGGAAGGCTGCAGTCCATGGGGTCATAAAGAGTCAGACACGACTGAGCAATTTTCACTTCACTTGAGAATTCTTTGGTATTGCCTTTCTTTGGGATTGGAATGAAAACTGACCTTTCCCAGTCCTGTGGCCACTGCTGAGTTTTCCATATTTGCTGGCATATTGAGTTAAGCATTTTCACAGCATCATCTTTTAGGATTTAAAATAGCTCAACTGGAATTCCATCACCTCCACTAGCTTTGTTCACAGTGATTCTTCCCAAAACCCACTTGACTTCACATTCCAGGATGTCTGGCTCTGGGTGAATGATCACACCATCGTGATTATCTGGGTCATGAAGATCTTTTTTGTATAGTTCTTCTGTATATTTTTGCCACCTCTTCTTAATATCTTCTGCTTCTGTTAGGTCCTTACCACTTCTGTCTTTCACTGTGCCCATCTTTGCATGAAATGTTCCCTTCATATCACTAATATTCCTGAAGAGATCTCTAGTCTTTACCATTCTATTGTTTTCCTCTGTTTCTTTGCATTGATCACTGAGGAAGGCTTTCTTATCTCTCCTTGCTATTCTTTGGAACTCTGCATTTAAATGGATGTATCTTTCCTTTTCTCCTTTGGCTTTCATTTCTCTTCTTTTCATAGCTGTTTGTAACGCCTCCTCAGACAACCATTTTGCTTTCTTTCATTTCTTTTTCTTGGGGACAGTCTTAATCCCTGTCTCCTGTACAATGCCATGAACCTCCGTTCATAGTACTTCAGGGACTCTGCCTATCAGATCTAATCCCTTGAATATATTTGTCACTTCCACTGTATAGTTGTAAGGGATTTGAATCAGGTCATACATGAATGTTCTAGTGGTTTTATCCACTTTCTTCAATTTAAATCTGAATCTGGCAATAAGGAGTTCATGATCTGAGCCACAGTCAGTCCCCACTCTTGTTTTTGCTGGCTGTATAGAGCTTCTCCATCTTGGCTGCAAAACTATAATCAATCTGATATCAATGTCAACCATCTGGTGATGTCCCTGTGTAGAGTTTTCTATTATGTTGTTGACAGGCTGTTTGCTATGACCATTGCATTCTCTTGGCAAAACTCTTAGCCTTTGCACTACTTCATTCTCTACTCCAAGGCCAAATTTGCCAGTTACTCCAGGTATTACTTGACTTCCTACTTTTGGATTCCAGTGCCCTATAATGAAAAGGACAGCATTTTTGGGTGTTAGTTCTAAAAGGTGTTGCAGGTCTTCATAGAATAGTTCAACTGCAGCTTCTTCAGCATTATTTGTTGGGGCAATGACTTGGATTACTGTGATATTGAATGGTTTTCCTTGGAAATAAACAGAGATCTTTCTGTTGTTTTTGAGACTGTGTAGCATAATTAATATCACCAATTTGCAGTAAACATTCCCTTTCCCAAATCTTAGTAGCATGTGTGTTATTAGCTCATTTCTGTCAACTCTCTGCAGCCCCATGGACTTCCAGTTTCCTCTGTTTGATGGGATTCTCCAGGCAAGAATACTGGAGTGGATTGCCATTCCATTTTCCAGGGAATCTTCCCAACCCAGGGATTGAACTTGGATCCCCTGCATCGCAGGCAGTTTCATTACCTTCTGAGTCACCTGGGAAGCCCTTTCTTAGTAACATATTTCAACCAAACCCTATTTCTTATTCATATCTCTTTTTGAGAACAAGCTTGAGTCACTATCCTTGGTGCTTATGCCTCGAATTAGTGTATTTCAATTTTCTGTAATTAAATAATTTTGACCTCTTTTGTCTTATGATACAAAGCCACGATGGTCTCTGAAGAACGAGAAGGCAAGTGTGGAATGTTAGATGATTTCATTGTCTAGGAGTGCTATATATATTTCCACTCGCAATCCATTAGCTGGAATTCAATCAAAAAATTCAAATCTAACCAAAATGGGCCTGGGAAATATCATCCTTCCCTATTCCTAACCAGTGTCCTTATCTCAAGCACTTAGATAATTTTATTTCATTTTATTTTGTGTATTTTCAAGCTCTGTCTTTGATACAAAGAGCCATATCATTCTAAGGGAATATAGTGATTTTTGACAAATACTAAATATCACTGTATCAATCCTTCATATAGAAGTTTCCCTGCATAGAAATTTTCTTCCTGATCTATAGGACTTAGAAATAAGATTTGCATTCTATTTTAAAAGTAACTAAGAATTAAGACAGCTAAGATACTTCAGTTGCCATTGTTCATTTACAAAAGTTAAAATTGCATCTGCCATATTTTGTTCACAATAAATAGGAAACATAGACTGTACTACTTTTCATCCATATGGCATAGTGTTATCAAGTGCTACTTTAACAAATTATCAATTCTTTAACAACAACTACAGCTGTTAAACATGAAAGGAACAAAATACATGGGTAACAAGTAGCCAAAGAAGTAACATGGAAAATGGGTGGGAATGAGGGGGGGAGATTAAGTGCAAGCAGTTGATTTACTGGTGTGAAAAATAATCTATGTGGGGGTGTTTCTAATCGCTTTCTTCAATACTTTTATTGATCCCTATGCCATTACGTCAAGTGCCTACTTGAAATATATTTTTTTCAATTTTTATTTACTCAACAGAGTCTTTACTTTCTATGTGTCAAGCATTGTTCTGTCTTTTATAACTCTTATTCAACTCATTCTCACAAAATCCAATTAGGCATTGGCATCATCATCTCTGTTTTATTTATTTATTTAATTTTATTTTATTTTTAAACTTTACATAATTGTATTAGTTTGGCCAATATCAAAATGAATCCACCACAGGTACACATGTGTTCCCCATCCTGAACCCTCCTCCCTCCTCCCTCCCCATACCATCCCTCTGGGTCGTCCCAGTGCACCAGCCCCAAGCATCCAGTATCGTGCGTTGAACCTGGATTGGCATCTCGTTTTATACATGATATTTTACATGTTTCAATGCCATTCTCCCAAATCTTCCCACCCTCTCCCTCTCCCACAGAGTCCATAAGACTGTTCTATACATCAGTGTCTCTTTTGCTGTCTCGTATACAGGGTTATCGTTACCATCATTCTAAATTCCATATATATGCGTTAGTATACTGTATTGGTGTTTTTCCTTCTGGCTTACTTCAGTCTGTATAATAGGCTCCAGTTTCATCCACCTCATTAGAACTGATTCAAATGTTTTCTTTATAATGGCTGAGTAATACTCCATTGTGTATATGTACCATAGCTTTCTTATCCATTCATCTGCTGATGGACATCTAGGTTGCTTCCATGTCCTGGCTATTATAAACAGTGCTGCGATGAACATTGGGGTGCACCTGTCTCTTTCCCTGCTGGTTTCCTCAGTGTGTATGCCCAGCAGTGGGATTGCTGGATCATAAGGCAGTTCTATTTCCAGTTTTTTAAGGAATCTCCACACTGTTCTCCATAGTGGCTATACTAGTTTGCATTCCCACCAACATGTAAGAGGGTTCCCTCTCCACACCCTCTCCAGCATTTATTATTTGTAGACTTTTGGATCGCAGCCATTCTGACTGGTGTGAAATGGTACCTCATAGTGGTTTTGATTTGCATTTCTCTGATAATGAGTGATGTTGAGCATCTTTTCATGTGTTTGTTAGCCATCTGTATGTCTTCTTTGGAGAAATGTCTATTTAGATCTTTGGCCCATTTTTTTGATTGGGTCATTTATTTTTCTGGAGTTGAGCTGTAGGAGTTGCTTGTATATTTTTGAGATTAGTTGTTTGTCGGTTGCTTCATTTGCTATTATTTTCTCCCATTCTGAAGGCTGTCTTTTCACCTTGCTAATAGTTTCCTTTGATGTGCAGAAGCTTTTAAGTTTAATTAGGTCCCATTTGTTTATTTTTGCTTTTATTTCCAATATTCTGGGAGGTAGGTCATAGAGGATCCTGCTGTGATGTATGTCAGAGAGTGTTTTGCCTATGTTCTCCTCTAGGAGTTTTATAGTTTCTGGTCTTACATTGAGATCTTGAATCCATTTTGAGTTTATTTTTGTATATGGTGTTAGAAAGTGTTCTAGTTTCATTCTTTTACAAGTGGTTGACCAGATTTCCCAGCACCACTTGTTAAAGAGATTGTCTTTAATCCATTGTATATTCTTGCCTCCTTTGTCAAAGATAAGGTGTCCATAGGTGCATGGATTTATCTCTGGGCTTTCTATTTTGTTCCATTGATCTATATTTCTGTCTTTGTGCCAGTACCATAGGCGAGGAAAAGATTGTGAGAGTGCATTTTCAGAATTTAATCCCAGAAATTTGATTCCAGAAATTGTCTCTTAACTACTCTAACATTGTGGTGACTCATGTTTCTATCCTCAGATCACTTATATTACCTTGGACCTATAAAACATTTGAGGCTTCCCCAGATTGCTCAAGTCTTCCCAGGTGGTGCTAGTAGGAAAAAGCCTGCCTGCCAATCCAGAAAACATAAGAGACACAGGTTCAGTCCCTGGGATGGGAAGATCCCCTGGAGAAGGAAATGGCAACCCACCCCAGTATTCTTGCCTGGAGAACCCCATGGACAGAGGAACCTGGTGGGCTATAGTTCATGGGGTCACAAACAGTCAGACATGACTGAAGTGACTTAACATGAGCAGCAGATTGCTCAGCAGGCAAAGAATCCAACTACAGTGCAGGAGATACATGAGACTTAGGTTTGATCCTTGGGTTGGAAAAGTCCCCTGCAGGAGGAAAATGGTAACCCACTCCACTGTTCTTGCCTGGAGATTCCCATAGACATGGGAGCCTGGCAGGCTACAGTCCGAAGGATGGCAAGGTGTCAGACACAACTAAGCAGGCACATAAAACATTGAATCTAATTTGCAGAATTGTAATTGGATTTACATTTATAAATTGATTTGTGATTAATAAATGCATTTCATTTCAAAAAAGTATTTAACTTATATTAAAACATTTTTGCATTTATAGACTGGAAATTGCTTAGTCAATTTGTATTAAACTTTTCGTTAGACACACAGTCGCTCAGTCATGTCGGACTCTTTTATGAGTCTATGGACCACTGGGTTCTTCTACCTGGAAATCTCCAGGCAAGTACACTGGAGTAGGTTGCCATTCCCATCTCCAGGGGATCTTCCCACCCCAGGGATCAAACTCATGTCTCCCACATTGCAGGCATATTCTTTACCACTGAGCCACCTGGGATGACCCCATGGACCAAGCTCCTCTGTCCATGGGTTTCCCAGGTAAGAATACTGGCATGGGTAGTCATACCTTTCACCAGGAGATCTTCTTGAACCAGGGATCAAACCCATGTCTCCTGAATTACATGATTCTTTACCATCTTAGCCACCAGGAAAGCCCAAAAGTAGTATTATTATGTCTTAAATATTGTGTTAAAATACAGTACCTTATTTTGTATTATAGTGTACGGTTTAATTTGCTAATATTTTTCTTTAGTTTTTACAATTTTACATAAATATTCATTTAAAAAGATTAGCTTTCTTTCTTGACACTCACATCCATAGAGAAAAAAATCTTTTCTGGCCTCATACAATTAAAACAGGCAGATTTCAGACAACAATCTGTCTCAAGCAGAAAGTGATTGTCGAGACTTTAGCTAAGCTACCCCATGGTTTTACTGCTTTGTCATGCATTTTACTGAGAAAACTGGGGTGCTGGTATTTGAAACTGACAGTGACATTGTCTTGCAAGCACATGCACTTCCTATGTAACAGCCTGGAGAGTCACATGGAAAAGTAAATTTCTTCCAACAAACCTTGTGATAAGCAGTCTCCTTCATTTCTCAGTGTCTTCTCCTTCTGTGCCCATTAAGTGAGACCCGCCCCCCACCCAAAGTTTACAAAACCCATTCTTTTTAGTGAATTGATAGATTCAGATTCTGCCTGTGTCCAGGAACCTCAAAGCACTCTAACCAGAGAGAAAGAAAGTGAGAGTCACGCCATCATGTCCAACTCTTTGTGACCCCATGAACTGTAGCCTGACAGGCTCCTCTGTATTTGGAATTCTCCAGGCCAGAATATGGAGTGGGTAGCTGTTACCTTCTGCAGGGGATCTTCCCAACCCAGGGATCAAACCCAAGTCTTTCACACTGCAGGTGTATTCTTTACTGTTTGAGCTACTAAGGAGGCCCAAGAATACTGGAATGGGTAGCCTATCGCTTATTCAGCAGTTCTTCCCAACCCAGGAATCAAACCAGAGTCTCCTTCATTGCAGGTGTATTCTTTACCCACTGAGCCACCAGGGAAGCCCTAAGGAGGAAACCTAGTTAAGGTAAGGGCCTCCATGTTGTACCTCTCTCTAGGCTAGCAGCTTGCCTTGACCTTCTAATATGTCCCCTCCAGACAAGCCATGTACTTCCTCCAGGCCCTGTGAGTAACAAGATTCTACATTTAAGTTTCTCTTGTGGTTTCTGTTTAACCAAGGCTTCTTTCTTGAGAAACCTGTATACAGGTCAGAAAGCAACAATTAGAACTGGACATGGACCAATAGACTGGCTCCAAATAGGAAAAGGAGTACATCAAGGCTGTATACTGTCACCCTGCTTATTTAACTTATATGCAGAGTACATCATGAGAAATGCTGGGCTGGAGGAAGCACAGGCTGGAATCAAGATTGCTGGGAGAAATATCAATAACCTCAGATATGCAGATGACACCACACTTATAGCAGAAAGTGAAGAAGAACTAAGGAGCCTTTTGATGAAAGTGAAAGAGGAGAGTGAAAAAGTTGTCTTAAAGCTCAACATTCAGAAAACTAAGATCATGGCATCTGGTCATGGCAAATAGATGCCACATCATGGCAAATAGATGGGGAAACAGTGGAAAGAGTGGCTGACTTTACTGGGGGGCTCCCAAATTACTACAGATGGTGATTGTAGCCATGAAATTAAAAGACACTTACTCCTTGGAAGGAAAATTATAACCGACCTAGACAACATATTAAAAAGCAGAGACATTACTTTGTCAACAAAAGTCCACCTAGTCAAGGCTATGGTTTTTCCAGCGGTCATGTATGGATGTGAGAGTTGGACTGTAAAGGAAGCTGAGCCCTGAAGAATTGATGTTTTTGAACTGTATTGTTGGAGAAGACTCTTGAGAGTCCCTTGGACTGCAAGGAGATCCAACCAGTGCATCCTAAAGGAGATCAGTCCTGGGTGTTCATTGGAAGGACTGATGTTGAAGCTGAAATGCCAATACTTTGCCCACCTGATGCGAAGAGCTGACTCATTTGAAACAACCCTGATGCTGGGAGGGATTGGGGGGCAGGAGGAAAAGGGGACAACAGAGGATGAGATGGTTGGCAGGCTTCACCAACTCAATGGACATGAGTTTCATAAACTCCGGGAGTTGGTGATGGACAGGGAGGCCTTGCGTACTGCACTTCATGCAGTTGCAGAGAGTCGGACACGACTGAGCAACTAAATTGAATGGAAAGCTTACCATCCTGCATCCTTTCACTTATTTAACAAAATCCTAAGTGACATAGATCACCTATTCTTGGAGTGCAGTAGTCAGAAGAATGATAAATGATTATGATATCACAACATCATTTTCAAAATCTAATAAAAAAACATTTCCTCAAACAGGTATTATCAGTTGGTAGTAAATCCAACAGATAAATGTCTGATGAGGAATTGAAAGCTTATATAGAGCCAATATGATATTGCAGAGACTATTTGTTGTCTCAAGGGTGAAGAAAATTACACTGTTAAAATGAATTTCTCAGGACACATAATGGGAAAAAAAAATTAGTTGTTCCCTGATATGTAGCAATATTGACATAATAGCATATATGACACATTGGTGCCAAAGATATTTTCTTGGATTTAAGCCAGCTGGTAGATAGATTTTTAGTAGGTAATGAAAGTGAGAGGAGAAAAGCTAAGTGACACAATGAATATACATTTAATAAGTTCCAGAACATGGTGAATTCTACCAGCTCAAATGTCTTCAAGAATTCAATAACAAATAAATATATTTATCTAAATTAAGTGACTCAAGGGACATATTGACATGGTGAAATGTGGTTCTGAATAGAATCCTTGGTGGGATAAATCAATTATAAAAAATGTTCTCAGTACACTAGGTAAAATTTAACATTAATATTAAAATATTAATATTAATACTTTATTAAATAGGATTATTTTTTTGTGACTGCAAAGAATGCTTTTTAATCTTCTTAAATTTAAAAAGACAATAATACCTGTAAATTTATTAATGATCAAATAAGACAAATATGTATAAAGCATGCACATAATAAATATTAATAACATCTTATTTTAATTATGCATACAATTGTTATGATATATGTGTATCAATATGCTACTGACTCTCCTTGCATCATGGGATTATGTATAGTTTACATTGTATTTCCCCTTCCCTTTTATTAATTTGCACATTCTGATTTTTATATATTGATCATTTTCACTACAAATTATTTTATATCCAAACATAAAGAGTTAGGTACCTGGATTTCTCATAAAAATGTTTCCATCACTTTTTGTTTTGTTTTGTTTTTTAAATTTTATTTTATTTTTAAACTTTACATAATTGTATTAGTTTTGCCAAATATCAAAATGAATCCGCCACAGGTATACATGTGTTCCCCATCCTGAACCCTCCTCCCTCCCCATACCATCCCTCTGGGTCGTCCCAGTGCACTAGCCCCAAGCATCCAGTATCGTGCATAGAACCTGGACTGGCACTCGTTTCTTACATGATATTTTACATGTTTCAATGTCATTCTCCCAAATCTTCCCACCCTCTCCCTCTCCCACAGAGTCCATAAGACTGTTCTATACATCAGTGTTTCTTTTGCTGTCTCGTACACCGGGTTATTGTTACCATCTTTCTAAATTCCATATATATGCGTTAGTATACTGTATTTATGTTTTTCCTTCTGGCTTACTTCACTCTGTATAATAGGCTCCAGTTCATCCTCCATCACTTTTTGACACTAATTTTATATCTAAATATCTCTTTAACTATTGTGGAAAATACGACAGTAACAAATTACTAAATTCAAAGTATACAGAGAGTTTGTCAATATAATTGTCTTTTTCCCTAAGCCTATCTATTTAAAATGTTACAGAGCTTGGAGAATACAAACCCTTCATGACACGACTAAGAATGAATGATTAATTTGGGAATTCATATTCATGTTTCATAGAAATTATAGGTCACATGAATATCCAAAGTGTGTATGTACTCAATGAAGCATTACTATCCAGGGATATTGAAAATTAATGGATTCCTCATCTCACTATTTTTTAAAAAATAAGAACTCTGATAATTTTATAGTAACCAATAATTTTTATTTAGTTTGTGCATATATGTGTGTTATTCCACAATACAAAGGATAAAAAGTCACTTTAAGTACTGAAAGACATTGAGGATTATTCTGTTTTGATGAAAAAAAATATTGTTTCATATACAAATAGCCTCATAAACAATCTGCTTTCTTGTGCCTTTGAGAATTTAGATTTTGGTTTTCAGTATTAAATTGGATTGCTTTATGAATATAAAATGACAATGAACAGTTCTTCCATAAGGACAGCCAAAGGAAACTTAGTGAATTAGCTCATTCAGATTCAAATTTTAATCTGGGAAATCATATCACAGTGAGAATCTTTTTAATATTTTTTTCTTCCCAGTTTAAAAAAAAAAAAAGGTGACCTCTCAGGAGTAAATAATAAATATCATTATTAATTTGTTCGATCAATTATATCATATATGTATTTTAAAATGTTCATAATAGTAACATAATCTCCATCTTGTGCAACCATTTTCTATCTTAAATATTATAAGTGTGTCTTTCATTTACAGTATGGAAGTGAAAGTTGCTGAGTCATGTCCAACTCTGCAACCCCATGGACTGTAGCCTGCCAGACTCCACTGTCCATGTGATTCTCCAGGCAGATAAACTGGAGTGGGTTGCCATTTCTTCTCGAGAGGATCTTCCCAAGCGAGGGATCAAACCCAGGTCTCCTACATTGCAGGCAGATTCTTTACAGGCTGAGCTACCAGGGAAGCCCCATTTACAGTACAGATAATTTCATTTTACTGAATATGAACATTTTGTTATTAAGAATAGTAAGCAATGCAAAAGTAGAGTAGACTTAAGAAAAATATCTGCATAAAAATTTCTTAATGTCAAATCCTATCCACTTATTTGTATGTATTTTAAATATACTTAAAAGAAATAACATACAGATTTTAGTACAATATTCTAAACTAAATGTTTTAATTGTATGATTACTTATAATCTTTGCAAGAGTCCTGCAGCTTAGGCATAATTATCCTCATTTTGCAAATAATAAAAGTAAGACAAGAACCAACATTTTCCAAAGGCATACACAAAAGTTAAACAAGAATATTTGAGCTTACCTATGCAATTTCAGGATCCATTGAAATGTGCAGCAAAATGGTATACCAAAAGTTTCATACCATTGAAAATGGGATTTTTTCAGAATAAGTTATTTTCATCTGAATAACTCTCACAAGACAAATATTGAAAGGGATTTTTTCAAATATTTATCAATTATTCATTGCTAATTTTGCATAATATTATACTATAAAAGAATTTTTTGGATATATTCTTTCAAAAGTAATGCTGCATTAAAAGACATATTTTGCCACAACAAATATTTTACAGTATTTGTTTCTTCTACCATGTCAATAAGGGGAAAATCAATTAAAAATAATCAACTATAGACTCATATAAGTGTTGTGATTATTTCATTCTATGGTTGACTTGTATCATTACAAAGATCCTGTATTTAATGAGTACTGAAGTGGGGTGCCATTGCCTTCTCCGGTATTTAATGAGAAAGGTTATAATTTCCACATTAAAAAAATCATGTACATAAACAAATAAAAAGTGTTAATAGAATTTACAGTGTTGACTAAGTTAAGCAGCTTTTTCAAAGTCAAATAAATACGGTAGATTACACATATCATTTTCTTAGCTTTTGCTTTTTATTTTCCATATCAATTCCAAAATGATTCCCCAAAAATGATACTATAATTTCTTACTTTTAAAATTTCACTGTCATGCTAAATACAAGTTAGTTTACTTTAAGAAATCATAAACTCTTTTAGTGTCATATAAATATATATTTATTAAACTATAATTATGCTTCATAAATCCTAAATCAGTTTTCACAACTCTAATTGCATTTTGTTTCTTCAAGAACTTCTGTTATTATTATACAACCTATGAAATGGCTCACTACTATTTAAGATCTTCATTTGTGATTATTTTAAATTCACTTTTTCACATGTATTAATAAAGCTTCCAGGTGTATATATGTTACTGATGTGTTTTTACTTCTTTTTATTCTCCTTGACTTGTATTATTCCTACACATCCAGTTCTTCTCCAGAAAGTCATCATTTTATTGTAGCAATGTGAAAAGGTTTTCCTAACTTAAATAGATCTTTAAGCCAAAAATAGAGAGGGAGAAAATGTAGACAACAGGTTAATGTCTGGAGAATTTAGCATTCACAGGAAGCTATGAAGATAATTCTATATGAAATATTAAAGAAAGGAAACATTCAATATTGTATATTGAAAGATGAAATATGTAGAGCCTATATGGAAATAAAATACCAGTAATATAATAAAAAAGGAACAAAAGTCTCTAGGAATAAAATTATTATGTGTAACAAGAGGTATATAAAGCATTTGAAGGACTCTCACCTTAAAATAAAGGCAAGTAGAATATACTTTAGTGCCTCTCAAAACTATTTTACACAACCAATATTTTGAAGAATAAAAGTTAAGAAATTCAGCCTCCACTGCAGCAATGTTTTTAAAATATAGAAAGGAAATATGTGTTTTGCTGGAAGGGCCCACTTTTCTCTTTCTGTGATAGCAGTATTTTTTCTATTTACCAATATAAATTATCCTTAACTTATCCTGGGAATGATCCTGTGTACATATATCTTAATCTGCTCAGACAGACAAAATAGTCTTTGGAAATTTGTTAGTTCATTACTTAAACATTAAGTGCTTTTATCTTGCCTTTTATGCCTTCTTGAAGTGTACTGTATTAGTGGTTACTGAATGCAGAAAAATGAGTGAGGAAGCAGAAATGTGCAAACATTTCAGAATATGTATTTATATCTATACATATACAGACTTTATTTTCTTGAGATTCAAAATCACTGCAGATGGTGACTGCAGCCATGAAATCAAGTGATTTTTTAGGTTGGCTAAGGGAAATGGCAACCCACTCTAGTGGGGGTTTTGTCTGGAGAATCCCAGGGATGGGGGAGCCTGGTGGGCTGCCGTCTATAGGGTCGCACAGAGTCAGACACGACTGAAGTAACTTAGCTTAGCTTAACCTAAAAAGCATATGACCAACCTAAAAAGCATATTAAAAAGCAAAGACATTACTTTGCCAACAAAGGTCCATCTATTCAAAGCTATTGTTTTTCCAGTGGTCATGTATGGATGTGAGAGTTGGACTATGAAGAAAGCTGAGCGCCAAAGAATTGATGCTTTTGAACTGTGGTGTTATAGAAGACTCTTGAGAGTCCCTTGGACAGCAAGGAGATCCAACCATTCCATCCTGAAGGAAATAAGTCCTGAATATTCATTGAAAGGACTAGTGCTCAAGCTGAAACTCCAATACTTTGGCCACCTGATGCAAGGATCTGACCCACTGGAAAATACCCCGATGCTGGGAAAGATTGAAGGATGACAGAGGATAACTGACTCTATGGATATGAGTTTGAGCAAGCTTTGGGAGTTGATGTTGGACAGGGAAGCCTGGTGTCCTGTAGTCCATGGGATCACAAAGAGTTGGACTCAACCGAGCTACTGAACTGAACTGAATTGATATATATTAAAGTAGCTTCTAAATTGCACTTGTTTAAGCATCTTCTAGCCAGTTAATACATATGCCTGATTATGAAAATCAGTAATAGAGGCAGCTGAATGTTTTGGGACTGAAAAAGGACCATTTTAATTCTAATGCTGTTTGAACTTCCCTTAGCATGTGATGTAGTTGACATTTGAAAATTCTCTTTTTTTCCATATTTTTCCCCCTGCTCTTCTCCTCTTTTTCTAGCTACTGAATCACAGGCTTGTATGATAATTGCTATCCTTTTGTCTCTCCCCAAATCCAGAATTTTTATGCAGTGCTGCTTATTGGAACATTTGATAATGATAAAAACGGTCTGCAATCTGTACTGTCCAATATAACAGCCAAAAGCTAAGTGTGGCTATCAAACACTTCACATCTGACTGGTGCATCTGAGGAGGTTATTTTTAAATTTTACTATTCTTCAGATCAGATGAGATCAGATCAGTCACTCAGTCGTGTCCAACTCTCTGCGACCCCATGAATCGCAGCAGGCCAGGCCTCCCTGTCCATCACCAACTCCCGGAGTTCACTCAGACTCATGTCTATCAAGTTAATTAATTAAAAAATTATATGTGACTAGTGCTTAATGTTTGGAGAAAGAAATGGCAACCCACTCCAGTGTTCTTGCCTGGAGAATCCCAGGGACGGGGGAGCCTGGTGAGCTGCCGTCTATGTGGTCGCACAGAGTTGGACACGACTGAAGTGACTTAGCAGCAGCAACTTAGCAGCAGTGACTAATGTAATGGACAGCACAGTTTTAGAAGTAGTGACAATCTTTTCTATCTTTTCAAATAAGACACACTCCCCAAATCACCTACTTTATTATTGTTTAAATAGTCATTTTCAAAACTATTATTGCCAAGTAAGATTTTGCCACAGTCTTAGTAAACTACACCTCTTAAGTATTTGCGGCCTAGCAAAACCACGAATGTATGTTTTTTGAACTTGTAACATCCCCCGTATATTCTCATCCATAGATTTCTGTCTACTCTATCTCTAAAAAGTATTTAAAGGGAGTTCATTTCTCTCCACTGTCCTCACTCCATTCAGGTCATAATGATCTACTGTCCAAATGAGACTAA
The DNA here is from genome assembly GCF_027580195.1 of Bos mutus. Lineage (NCBI taxonomy): Eukaryota > Metazoa > Chordata > Mammalia > Artiodactyla > Bovidae > Bos > Bos mutus. The sequence goes on along the minus strand of NC_091636.1, from coordinate 47,102,019 downwards.
TGGCATCCTAATAGATCTTTCTGATTCAAGTCTTAAACCCATAAAATCTATCTCAAGAATCTGCTTCTTTGACTACTACACTAAAGCTTTTGACTGTGTGGATCACAACAAATTGTGAAAAATTCTTAAAGAAATGGGAATACCAGAACACCTTATCTGCCTCCTAAGAAACCTGTATGCAGGACAAGTAGCAACAGTTAGCACCATATATGGAACAACAGACTGGTTTAAAATTGGAAAAGGAGTAAGTTAGGGCTGTATATTTTCACCCTGCTTATTTAACTTCTATGCAGAATACATCAAGTGAAATGTTAGGCTGGATAAATCACAAGCTGTAATCAAGATTGCAGGGGGGAAAATAAAAAAATCTCAGACATGGGGATGAAAATACACTAATGGCAGAAAGAGAAGAGTAACAAAAATCCTCTTGATGAAGGTGAAAGAGGAGAGTGAAAAATCTGGATTAACGCTCAGCATTCAAAAGAAAAAAAAAAGATCATGGCATCTGGTCCCATCACTACATGGCAAATATATGGGGAAACGTTTGAAACAGTGACAGACTTTATTTTTTTGGGCTCCCAAATCATTGCAGATGGTGATTGAAGCCATGAAATTGAAAGATGCTTGCCTTTTGGAATAAAAGCTATGACAAACCTAGACAGTGTATTAAAATACAGAGACAACATTTTGCCAACAAAGGTTCATATAGCCAAAGCTATGTTTTTTCCAGTAGTCCTGTAAGAATGTGAGAGTTGGACCATAAAGAAGGCTGAGTACTAAGAATTGATGCTTTTGAATTGTGGTGCTGAAGAAGACTCTTGAGAGTACCTTGGACAGCAAGGAATTCAAACCAGTAAATCCTAAAGGAAATTAACTCTGAATATTAATTGAAAGGACTGATGCTGAAGCTGAAGCTCCAATATTTTGGCCATCTTATGTGAAAAGCTGACTCATTGGAGAAGACCCCGATGCTGGGAAAGATTGAGGGCAAGAGGAGAAGGGTACAACAGAGTATGAGATGGTTGGATGACATCACGGACTCAGTGAATATGAGTTTGAGCAAACTCTGGAAGATAATGAAGGACAAGGAAGCCTCGTATGCAGCAGATAATGGGGTCACAAAGAATTGGACATGACTTAGCAACTGAACAACAACAATAAAGGAAGCCTTACAGGCTGGTGCATCATGGTATGTTGTTATGGGTGTAACAACAAAATCTTCAATAATTAACATTAAGACCCTTCTGAGGGATACATTTCCAAGAGTTGGCCAACCATCAACATGTTTCTGTGTTCTCTTGGAGATATGCAAGGAGAGAGCAATTAACTTTTTCCTAACATATAAATAAAAAATCTTTGTTGTAACAGCAGCAGGCTCAATAGAGAAAATGTGGATATTATACAAGGATTTTTTTATTAATATAAAAAAAACCTAATCACAAAACCCAAAGAATGTCCAGCACTTTAAATGTCATTTTTATAGGTAAATATTTTTGTGTAATTTTATTTGTTGGCCACCTGATACACTCTGGCCACCTGATGTGAATAACTGATTCATTGGAAAAGACTCTGATGCTGGGAAATATTGAAGGCAGAAGGAGAAGGGGATGACAGAGGATGAGATGGCTGGATGGCATCTCCAACTCGATGGACATGAGTTTGAGCAAGCTCCTGGAGTTGGTGATAGACAGGGAAGCCTGATGTGCTGCAGTCCATGGAGTCACAAAGAACTGGACATGACTGAGCTACTGAACTTATATTTGTTGGTTTATTATTATTTCCTTATATAGCTTCGGAGAAGGCAATGACATCCCACTCCAGTACTCTTGCTTGGAAAATCCCATGGATGGAGGAGCCTGTTAGGCTGCAATCCATGGGGTGGCTAAGAGCCAGACACGGCTGAGCAACTTCACTTTGACTTCTCACTTTCACGCATTGGAGAAGGAAATGACAACCCACTCCAGTGTTCTTGCCTGGAGAATCCCAGGGACGGGGGAGCCTGGTGGGCTGCCGTCTATGGGGTAGCACAGAGTCGGACATGACTGAAGTGACTTAGCATAGCGTAGCATAGTATATATAGCTTAATCTTATCAGTTTTAATCATATTTGTTTTATTAATATATGAATATATTTTCAAATGGGGCTTCCCATCTGCCTCAGGGGCAAAGAATCCACCTACCAATGCAGGGTTGCAGGATATGCAGTTCAATCCCTGGGTTAGGAATATCCCCTGGAGGAGGAACTGGCAACCCACTCCAGTATTCTTGCCTGGGAAATCCCATGGACAGAGGAACCTTGCAGGCTACAGTACATAGGGTGGCAAAGAGCAGGACATGACTGAGCACACATGCATATTTTCAAATAACTGCTAGAATCTTCACACTTTCTAATTTAGTGTTTTCCTACTTTTGATTCAATTTAAATGTGAAGTTTAGTTTTTTATATTCAAATTATTATTACTTTGTTGATCAAGTCTGATTGGACTTTAGATTTGGTCTGGTGTATAAGGAACTAGGAAGTCATCACTCTATCCCGATAACAAATAAAACTGTGATCACAGATCAGCAGCATCAATATTTTCTAGAAATGCAAATTCTTGGTCCTCTTAGCAGAACAAGCAGAAACTTTTGGGTGAGCCCAGCTATATGTGTTTTAACAAACCATCCTAGTAGTTGCAATGTTGGCCAAAGTGAGCAGTTTCGGACAGCTATAGATTCTTAAATTAAGACCCAGTTTTCAGAAAAGGAGAGAAGGTAGAGAAATTAATAAAGAAATATAAAACGAGTATGATTTTTGCCATTATGGTTCAGGATTTCCAGAAGTGATAGAGGACATGTGCATAAGGAGAGAGATGAGAGTTGCTCATATGAAATTACGTAAAGAGTTTAGGAGCAGTATTCAGAAGCCACCAGTCCAAGCCCTCTCGCTTTACCAGCTTCATTTGATAGAGAGATAGATATACACACACAGAATGACAGAAAGATGGACAGAGTAAGAGAGGAAGGAAGGAAAGAAAGAGAGAGAGAGAAGGACAGAAAAAAAAAAGAAAGAGAAAAAGAAAAACCTGGAGAAGTGTTCACTGACTCATAGAAGTGAAGAGACCAAGAGCTAGTTAGATTTCAAGGCTCAGACTAGATTATCAGGTGCATTCCTTTTTCTCTCTCTTCTTTCTGCTTTTCTCTCTTTCGTGTTTCTATTTCCAGCAAGTTCCTTCCAAATGTGCCAAAATCAGCTTCTCTATGCTTTAGATCCTTAAAATTTGTCACATCTACATTCAGTGCCCTCAGATGTCTCTGACACTGCAAAGACTATTCTCAACCTTGTGATAACCACTACTGTGGAGGACTGGAATTCAAGAAGACTAATATGAGTAATATATATATTCTTGTATTGGGTGTGATTAACCACTTGAGATATATATATAGTATATGCATATATATATAGATAGATATAAATATATAGATATAGATATTATTTGTCAGAAAGATGTGTTCTTGGAAATAAGATAACTATAGGGAAGAAATGAGTTAAAAGTATGCTATAGATGACTACTCTATAAGCTTTGAGCAGATATACTTGCCCCTTTGGGAATTTTTGAAGTAGATTAGTGTTTGAAGCAAAATAATGCTGGAACTCTCAGCCGTGTCTGACTCTTTGCAACCCCATGGATTATAGCCCGCCAGGCTCCTCTGTCCTTGGCATTTCCCAGGCAAGGTTACTGGAATGGATTGTCATTTCCTTCTCCAGGGGATCTTCCCAACCCAGGGATTGAACCTGTGCCTCCTGTGTCTCCTGCATTGGCAGGCAGATTCTTTACCATTGAGCCACCTGGGAAGACATGAAGCAAAATAGACTTTGTCCTTATTCTTTTTGATACAACAGGTTGAATGGGTTTAGTCTCAGGAGCTTAAGCAAGTATTTGGAATCAGTCTGACTCAGCAGCTTTTACAAGTCTTGGCTAGGTGAGTGGATAGGATTCTGAACTATTGCAGAGAACTCACCTAAGATAGAGACTTAATAGTGTCCATTTAAATTAATGACAGTAAACATTGGTGACCTTGGCAACAGAAGCCACAATGGATTGACCAAAAGGGAGCCAGATGGCAGTGCACTGAGAAGTGTGAATGATAAATGAGGGAGCAAGAGACAGAGGGAAGAAAATATTCTTAAAATATTCCATGGCAAAGCAAAGTTAATGAAAATAGCAGTTTTCTCAACTTAGAGGAAATATGTTAACAGTCATTATCACTATGTTGTAGAATTGCAAGTAACTATAATTTTGTTCATATGTTCCATACATTTTAAATTAACCACATTCAACATGTATCACTTTACAGTCAGAACAATAACAAAAAATTAACATACTTTTAAAAATAAGCAATTAGGCTAAAACACCAGAATACATGAAATTTACAACCAGTCTGGCACACTTCCCAAAAGGTGAGCATCTGGATCTCCTGAAGCAAATGGAGAGTTGTGTGCTTGACCCTGTGGCTGTGAGGTAGATCTAGTAAATTCACAGAAGAGTTCAGGCTTATACCCTGGAGCTGTTATGGCAAACTGTACATCTAATTGACAGCTTCTCCGCTGAAAACATCAATAATCTTTCATTGTGGGCTCCAGATCTTGGGCAAGACTCTGAGGGCTCATTTCAGTAACTTATAGCTTTGCAGGTCACCTTTGCAGCAGATTTATATAAAGATCTTACAGTGGGGAAGACAGAGTGGAAGGGTATTTGGGGATATGTTCTTACACTCTGAAAACCTAGGTTAAAATTCTTCTTCAAAGTACATATGCACAGAGCTAGATAAATACAGTTTTTAATGTCATTTTCCATTTGTTCTTATCTAAAATTTACTGAGTCAACTGCCAATGGGACCACTGATTTCTTAGTTTTCTGTCACATAAAATTATAGCACAATGACAAAATAAAAATGTAAAGAGCAAATCATTGAATTAAAATATCTTGATGGATATTTACATTATTTTCTTTTTTTCTAGTGGAAGTAGTTTTTAGATTTACATTTATTGCAAGAGCATGGCTCATATTTGAGGGACTTAATCCCTTAATTTCCTTATTGGAAAGATTTAGACCTGCATTGGTCAGTATGGTAACCACCATTTTCACGTGGCTATTTAAATTTAATTTAACTTAAATTAAATTTTATTTTTTTAATTTAATTTTAAACTTTACAATATTGTATTGGTTCTGCCATATATCGAAATGAATCCACCACAGGCAAAAAATAAATTACGTGATCAATCTAAACACATTCCATTTACTCAATAGCCAGATGTGGTTGGTGGATACTACCATACTGGATTGTATGTTGAACCTGAGATGTGGTTATTGGCTTGGCATATTCCACTGAAGTGAAACAGACAATTTCACTGTACAGCACTGTCATAGATCTGATCTGCTTGGAAATTAACTTGGATTAACTTGTTGCTAAGCATTCCAGGAGCTGGGTGGGAAGCATGTCTTTTGCATTAAAGGACTCTTGTTACAGACACTACTGGTTTTCCTCAAACTATCAATGCTCGTTCATTAGCTGATCCCCAATAATCAAGACTCCATTTCTCATCTTCCCTTAATGGTGAGTATACCAAGTGACTAAATTTTAAAAAAGCTGAAAATGAACAGGAGAGCTGCTCAGTGCCTTGCAGGAACCTTCTGAGAGAGGAAGCTATACTATTTTACCGAGAGATTGAGCTCTGTTTTGGAGTACTAAAATGAAGATCATAGCTAATAATTGTGAAGTGGAAATATGGAAGAAGTTGGATACCTGAGATTTTTTGTGGAACAAAACTGATATTTCAATCCAGGATAGAGTAACTAAAAAACAATTGCATTTGCACCATTAAATGTCTGGTCCTTATAACTCAGAGCCAAATCTTATCATAAAAGATTTTGTGTGGTTTTGTGCACGAGTTTCTGTGATGTGATGGTAACTATTTCTGAATTATTGCAGTACATGTTGCTAGGACCTAGGCTTCTCAGGCAAGTAATTGTAGGATATGAATGCCAGGTCACAGCCCTTTATATTGAGATGGTTACAGATAGAGTTAGTTACTGGTTCACTTTTGTTGTTGTTGTTGTTGGTCTTGTTGATTAAGTGGACAATGATTTAGTTAATGAGAAATTCAGTGCATTTAACTTTATAAATCTGATTTCCTTGTAGCTTCATCTGTGTACTTCTCCCCTATGGTATGTATGAAAAATATATTGCACTCTTTAAAACATTTCTTTTTTCATGAAAATGTTCATTTTGTTATACAAAAAGGACAGAATCAATTTGTGCATGCCATTCATCTTTTTCCTGCTCTCTTTTACCTGACAGAATTCTTCAATGATATCCAAAAGAGGACAAACTCCCTTAAAATTATGAAGATAAAATTTATATGTAAAGAAGACCAGAGTAGAAAGAAAGAAGTCTGCTTTTTTTGTGTGTGTGTTTTATTTTTTTAATTTAAATTTATTTATTTTAATTAGAGGGTAATTACTTTTGAACAGCCATATATCACAAATCATTGAACAGAGTGAGAAAATTCCTTGTTCTTGGTTAAACCACTAAGTGGTGTCTGATATATTCAGATGATACCACTAAATCTAAATGATACAATAACTTTTCTAGAAAAGGCCCTAGGTATGTACAGGGATTTGTGCCTGTGATGCAAGGCCACTTTAGCCCTCCAGTTCTAAGATCATGTATAAAAAGGACAAGGACTCATGGCAGCAGGAGTGGAATATGCCAAGCCAATAACCACATCTCAGGTTCAACTTACTCATTAGAAGCTGCAGTGCTATTATTGTTCTTGTGTACTGTACAGTCAAAGTTTCAGCCAATTATATGCAGTGTTTCCTGAGTCAAAATTCACCCATTTCTGTGCTTTAGAGACTTCCATTAATCTCCTTAACCAGATCATGATTTAGCATCTTGCCGACTTCAGCATTTTGAACACCTCTGAAAGATTTCACCAGCAATTGAGTGAATCAAAATTTTTCTTATTTCAAATAAAATTCCCTTTATCCATGAAGCTTTTAATGAACACAGCTGGAATAGACTTGCAATAATTTAACTGTTAAACTCTGTAAAGAGAGGCTTTCTTTGCTATCCTGTGATAACATGGAAAGGGGTTTGAAGTGTGGAAACACCTGCTATACTTGAAGTAAAATTAAAGATAATAGTTCTAATATATGAAATATATAAATAACTATCATTTAGACCATTTATTAAAAATCATCCTGCAAATTTATTTGACTTTTGACATTTAAAATTTTATATATTCTACCAGTAGAGTATATGTGACTTAAACATTCCTCTTATTTCCATAGAGTCAAACTCTTATTCAAATATAATTTACCTACTTTAATAACTTACTTACAAAACTGAAAGATATTAATAATTATTATTTCAATCTCATTTCGCATAGCTACCAATGTATGCAGTAGGTTTTTTCAACAAAGTTTATTAGTAGTAATTTTGATATATGCATGAGAATTTAATTTAGAGAAATAATATTTAGTCATAAAAAGTAAAACTCAAGCCAAACTATTCCATAAATTGAAGGGACAGTAGAGAGTGAAAAGCACAGAAAATATATGTGAATGAATTTAAATGCAAACTTTGTAAAATAATGTTGATAATGATGTACTAATAGATTAATATATATGGTATTAAAATATGTGACATTATGCTTAGTGTTTTGAGGGTAAATAGATTTAGGTTCTTGTGGCTTTTGAGTGCTGGGTAGGACATTCCAACAGGAGAAGTGGTAAAATAAGTAATTTAAATTGTAGCACAGTACTGCTATATTTAATTATTTTTTACATTGATACCAACAAGTACGTACTGTGTAGCACAGGGAACTCTGCTTAATGATATATGGCAGCCTGGAGGAAAGAGGTTTTGTGGATAGGAGGAATGAGTATATGTAAATGTATATGTGTATATATGTATAGCTGAGTCCCTTTGCTGTTCATCTGAAACTATCATAACATTCTTGATCATGATCTATACTCCAATATAAACTGAAAAGTTTAAAAATAAATAAATAAAACCTCACAAAACATAAAAAATAAAAAAACCCTCAAAAATAAAACATAAATAAAATACAGTACATTAAGTCAATGATTCATGTTGTAATCTCTTCAATAAAGGCTAAAAGGATATAACAAAAGGTATAATTAACAACCTAATGACTAAAATATATGATAATAAGAGAAAGTTTCTCAATTAACTCTAGACAGTCATGAAAGGAAAGAAAATGAACAAATCTCAGGGAGAATAAGTTGGAATAAATACTGATATGGTAGATTTCAAGCTAAATATACCCATGTCTGGAGAAGGCAATGGCACCCCACTCCAGTACTCTTGCCTGGAAAATCCCATGGATGGAGGAGCCTGGTGGGCTAAAGTCCATGGGGTCGCTACGAGTCGGACACGACTGAGCAACTTCACTGTCACTTTTCACTTCTATATTAAGTAAAAGTTGACAAACTGCTCCACAGCATATTTCATATTGCTCACTATTTTAGTTACTTTTTCTTGTGTCTATCTCTTATCATGTTTTAAGTTCAGTTTAATGCACATAGAGGGCATCACTTGCCCCAGAGATGAGCAGCTTGGCCATGTGGATTTTCTTCAGCCGATAGAAAAAGACAGAAATGAAATGTAAAATGTTCAAGCCTAGGTGGTTTTTTTTTTTTTTTTTTTTTTAATCAAAAGCTTCAGCTTCTCTGAAAACTTCTGATTTCTGCTCTGACAAATATGCTTCAGTCTGCTGTTTCAAGAAAAAAAATGAGTGATACATGAATCAGATCTAAAGCAAACCTGCATTTTAGAAAGAGCAATGAAGAGTAACGAAGCCCAGTGCACATTAGTTGAACCTCAGCCAGGCAGATGGATGGGCAAAAAACATGCTTAAGTTCTATGTCAGTGAGATTGTTAGCTGTTTTTATGCAGCAAAGGGTATCTGTAAGTCCCTTTATTATAGTTTCTGAAATCATTAAGGTGCTGTCTAGTGAATTGTTTCTTAAAAGTGTTTCTAGAAAGCTTAAGGACATGGTCTGAGAGAAGTCTGATATATCCAATCTACCTGTAATTACACTTTAAGACAGAGACATGCCTGTAAAATAATCATGGCTTCGCAATACAGAAAATAAATGAATATAGAGAAAAAGTTACAGTGTTTCTGAGAAAGAAAGGTTTAGAGGGAAAAGTGTCATTGATCTTGGTTAAAAGAAAATAAGTATGAACACAAAAAGACATTTAGTCTCCAGTTTTTGTGTTTACCAGCAAGAAATAGATTAAGAAAGCTTCCCAGATGCCAAATGGTATAGATAGATAGATAGATACAGATATAGATATAGATATATAGATATGTTTAAAGCTCTTTTTAAAACTGCAAAATAGTATAATGCAAATGAAAAGGGATCTCAGAGACTGAATGGAAATATGATGGGGAAAAATGAACTATGGAGCCACTCCCAGCAAACAGACTGTTTCTTACTTTTAGTTTGGAGACATTTGTGGACAGAAGTTGACTGTTGGTCACCAACCCTAATGATGAGTATGTGTTTTCCAGTTTTTCTGAATGGAGGTGCTGCTTGCTGTTAACCTTTTCCCATGCAACTATTGTTTGTTGGATATAAGGACATATAAATGATCATTTTATGTCTCAGTATTCTAAAACAAAGACAGCCAGAATCAGACATGATCAAAAAATAGCATTCCTAGTGTTTAATCAGAATTCATAACTGGATGAAAGTTTTGTGGTTTGGGAAAGAAGAAAATGTATTGATATTTTGCATTTGGGGTGGTGGTGGTTATAAATCACTGAAAATGGTTTAAAAAAATGAGAGGGAAGACTCTCTTTTTGTCATACCAAAAAAGTATGTAAAATAAATTGAAAAGTGAAGTCACTCAGTCATGTCTGACTCTTTGCGACCCTGTGGACTGCAGCCTACCAGGCTCCTCCGTCCTTGGGATTTTCCAGGCAAGAGTACTGGAATGGGGTGCCATAAACTGCATAATAATACATTGAAAATATACTTAAAAGATTGTAAAAATTGGCTTTAAAAATTAGTGATCAGTTTTGAAATACAGCAAAAACACAATCAACAAAGAAAACAAAAAGGATTGGTTGCATTTCACTTTTAAAATTTTCTTCTCTTCTAAAGACACTATAAGAAAATAAAAAGAGTAGGCATATCCTAGGGGAAAAAAATACAAATACAAAAAAATATCTTGTTCAGGACTTGTATCCAAAATATGTATGGAACTCATATTTTAAATATATATATATACTTAAGTAGGAATAAGATTTGATTGGATATTTCATCAAGAAGATATATAAAGATGGAAATTAAGTATATGAAATATGTTCAGCACCATATGTCAATAAGGGATTGCAAATTACACAGCAGTGAGATACCACTACATGCCTATTACAATGGTGAAAATTCAAAACAACTGACAACATCACATGCTGGTCAGTTTTTGATGCAGCAAGAATTCTTATTCATTTTTGATAAAATTCAAATGGTATCCTCACTCTGGAAGACAGTTTGGTTAGTTCTTACAAGCTAAACATGATCTTATCATATGAACCAATAATTCCATGCTAGCTATTTACCTAGCTAAGTTGGAATTCATCTATACAAAAACTTCCACATGGATGTTTATGGCAGATTTATTCATAATTTGTTCAAAATGGAAATAACCTATATATCTTTAAAGAGGTGAACAGGTACACTGTGATATAGTCATACAATGAAGCTCTGATACATGCATACAATAAAATATTATTTGGTGACAGAAGAGAAAGAGCTATTAAGCCATAAAAAGACATGGAGGAAACTTAAATGTCTACTGAAAATTGAAAAAAAAAAGTGAGTTTGAAAAGGCTACAAGGTGTATTATTTCAACTATATAGCATAGTATATGTTATTCATTTTGCATAATATATATACTATGTTATGCACCAATAATTTGAATATATTTCAACTGTATTCTGAAAGGGCAACACTACAGGGAATAAAAAAGATGAGTATTTGGCAGGGGTCTGGAGAGAGTAAGCAAGGGATGAATAGGTGGAGCCCAAAGGATTTTTAGGAGAGTTAATCTCTTCTGTGTGATAATGTAATGGTGGATACATGATGCAATGGTGACTACATTATATTTTGTCAAAATCTGTACAATGTAAAACAAAGGAGTGAACCCTAAAATAAAGTATGGATTTTAGTCAATAATAACATACCAATATTTATTCATCAATTGCAGCTAGTATACCATCCTGATACAAGGTATTAACAACTGGGGATAGTTTGAGAGCAATAGAGAGTACATGGGGACTCTCTGTACTACATTCTCAGTTTTTGTAAATCCAAATGGATATAAAGATTGTGGCTATTACTTTTAAAAGACAATCTTTTAATATAATGTGATATGTTTCAAGGATAGATTACCACATAGCAAATGAAAACATAGAGTTAAATCAAAACCATGGATTAATTTCCGGGAAGTCTGTGAAATTAAATTATAGCATACAGATTATACACCCTTCGATTCAATTAATATGATTTGAAGACAAGCAAAACTGATCAGTAAACTTGGCCTTAGTGTTATTAACTGGAATATGGCAACAGGCAAACCATCTGTGGTCCTGGAATTATTTTTATCTTTTTTCCCTTAATTTTAGTTATAAATATATATATATATGATTGACTTTCCTCATAGCTCAGTTGGTAAAGAATCTACCTGCAATGCAGGAGACTCAGGTTCAATCCCTGGGTTGGGAAGAACCTCCAGAAAAGGAAAGGCAACCCACTCCAGTATTCTTGCCTGGGGAATACCATGGACAAAGGAGCCTGGAGGGCTACAGTCCTTGGGGTCACAAAAGTCAGACATGACTTAGTGTCTAAACCACCACCATATATATATATATATATATATAAAATATATATATATGCAAAATAAAAATTTCAGTGTTAATATTAGTTAATTTAGGATATAGCTTAGTGGTAGAACTTCACTATTAGCCTCATTCAAAAAATACAATACAGTAGATCATAGTGCCACATTTTTTTTCTACCAAATTAATCATGCATAAACACCATTGAGCTGGTGTGCTAGGCAGCAGTGGAGCAGAAATTAGAGGCAGGAAAATAGGAGAAATGAAAAGAAAAGAGGAAACATCTGAATTCAGACATATGATAATGAATAAAAAATAAATCAGTCATTTTACTTTTAAGTGGAATATTATAGAGAATTTAAGCTACTCTGAATTGACAAGGCAGCTGGGGAAAAATGGCCACATTTATTTCTTTAATTATAAATTCCCTCTGTTTTCTTCTCAAAAGTGACTAGTCCTAGTTAAGCACTCTTGATGTTTATCCCCTAGAATATTCAAAATTTTAAGTCCTTATCTGAATGGCTGCTAAACAAGTTTTTAAGTGAAATTTCATTGTGCAACTAGATTTTTGGTGATTAATATTAAACTAAACAATAGCATATTGAAAAGCAGAGACATTACTTTGCCAACAAAGGTCCATCTAGTCAATGCTATGGTTTTTCCAGTGGTCATGTATGGATGTGAGAGTGGGACTGTGAAGAAAGATGAGCATGACAGAATTGATGCTTTTGAACCTGTGGTGTTGGAGAAGACTCTTGAGAGTCCCTTGGACTGCAAGGACATCCAACCAGTCCATTCTGAAGGAGATCAGCCCTGGGATTTCTTTGGAAGGACTGATGCTAAAGCTGAAACTCCAGTTCTTTGGCCACCTTATGCAAAAACTTGACTCATTGGAAAAGACTCTGATGCTGAGAGGGATTGGGGGCAGGAGGAGAAGGGGACGACAGAGGATGAGATGGCTGGATGGCATCACTGACTCGATGGACATGAGTCTCAGTGAACTCCAGGAGTTGGTGATAGACAGGGAGGCCTGGCATGCTGCGATTCATGGGGTTGCAAAGAGTCGGACATGACTGACTGACTGAACTGAACTGAACTGAAACAATAGCTATGCAGATGACACCACCCTTATGGCAGAAAGTGAAAAGGAACTAAAGAGCCTCTTGATGAAAGTGAAAGAGGAGAGTGAAAAAGTTGGCTTAAACTCAACATTCAGAAAACTAAGATCATGGCAGCTAGTCCCATCACTTCATGGGAAATAGATGGGGAAACAGTGGAAACAGTGACTTATTTTTCTGGGCTCCAAAATCACTGCAGATAGTAATTGCAGCCATGAAATTAAAAGATTCTTACTCCTTGGAAGAAAAGTTATGAGCAACATACACAGCATATTAAAAAGCAGAGACATTACTTTGCCAACAAATGTCCGTCTAGTGAAGGCTATGGTTTTTCCTGTGGTCATGTATGGATGTGAGTGTTGGACTGTGAAGAAAGCTGAGTGCTGAAAAATTGATGCTTTTGAATTGTGGTGTTGGAAAAGACTCTGGAGAGTCCCTTGGACTGCAAGGAGATCCAACCAGTCCATCCTAAAGGTGATCAGTCCTGGGTGTTCCTTGGTAGAACTGATGTTGAAGCTGAAACTCCAATACTTTGGCCATCTTATGCAAAGATCTGACTGATTTGAAAAGACCCTGATGCTGGGAGATTGAGGGCAGGGGGAGAAAGGGATGACAGAGGATGAGATGGTTGGATGGCATCACCGACTGATTGGACATGGGTTTGGGTGGACTCCGGGAGTTGGTGATGGACAAAGAGGCCTGGCGTGCTGCGGTTCGTGGGGTCGCAAGAAGTCAGACATTACTGAGCTACTGAACTGAACTGAAACAATAGAAAATAATGGTAAAACATAAGAAGATGTGGTGCATGTATGAAATGGAGTATTACTCTGCCATAAATAAAGAATGAAATTATGCCATTTGCAGCAATATGAATGCACCTATATATTACCATACTAAGTGAAGTAAGTCAGACACAGAAAGTTAAATACCTGATATTGCTTATATGTGGAAACTAAAAAAATTTTTAAAAAGGCACACTTAAACTTATCTACACAACAGATATAGAGGTACAAATGTAGAAAACAAATTTACAGTTACTAGGGGAATAGGGGGAAGAGATAGTTTGAGACTGAGATTGACATATATATACTTAGGTCTTCCCTGTAGCTCAAACAGTGAAGAGTCTGTTTGCAATGCAGGAGACCCAGGTTTGATCCCTGGGTTGGGAAGATCCTCTGAAGAAGGGACCGGCAATCCACTCCAGTATTCTTGCCTGGAGAATCCCATGGACAGAGGAGTCTGGAAATCTACAGTCCGTGGTATTTCAAAGAGTTGGACACGACTGAAGCAACTAACACTACATTACTACTGTACACACTACTATACATGAAATGTTGCTGTTCAGTAGCTCAGTCATGTCTGATCCCTTGTGACCCTGTGAACTGCAGCACACCAGGCTTTCCTGTCCTTCATTATCTCCTGGAGTTTGTTTAAATTCATTCCATGGAGTCAGTGATGCCACATAACCCTCATCCACTGTCACCTCCTTCTCCTCTTGTCCTTGATCACCAGGGCCATTTCCAGACTCTTCGCATCAGGTGGCCAAAGTATTGGAGTTTCAGCTTCAGCATCAGCAATTTCAATGAATTTTCAGGGTTGATTTCCTTTAGGACTGACTGGTTTGACCTCCTTACTGTCCAAGGGACTCTCAAGAGTCTTCTCCAGCACTATAGTTTGAAACCATCAATTCTTCAGCACTCAGCATTTTTTATGGTCCAAATCTCACATTTATACATAAATACTGGAAAACCACAGCTTTGACTAGACAGACCTTTGTTGGCAAAGTGATGTCTCTGCTTTTTAATATGCTGTCTAGTTTTATTTATAGCTTTTCTTCCAAGGAGCACGTGTCTTTTAATTTTGTGGCTGAAATCACTATCTGAAGTGACTTTTGTAGACCAAGAACATAAAATTTATCATTGCTTCCACTTTTTCCCCATCAACGTGCCATGAAGTGAGGGGACTAGATGCCTTTTTTTTTTTTTTTTAATATTCAGTTTTAAGCCAGCTTTTTCACTCTCCTCTTTCACCTTCCTCAAGAGGCTTCTTATTTCATCTTCACTTTATGCCATTCAGGTATCTGAGGTTAAAATTTCTCCTGGGAATCTTGATTTTAGCTTGTGAGTCATCCAGCCCAGCATTTCACATGATGTACTCTACATATAAATTAAATAAGCAGGGTGACAATATATAGCCTTGAGGTACTCCTTTCTCAATTTTGAGTCAGTCAGTTATTTAATGTCTGGTTCTAGCTGTTGCTTCTTGTCCTGTATACAGGCTTCTTAGGAGAAAGGTAAGGTGATCTGGTATTCCCATCTCTTTAAGAATTTTGCACAGTTTGTTGTGATCCACACAATTAAAGGCTTTACCACAGTCAATGAAACAGAAGTAGGGTTTTTTTTTTTTTTTAATTCCTTTGCTTTTTCTATGATCCAGTGGATGTTGGCAATTTGATCTCAGGTACCTCTGGCTTTTCTAAATCCAGTGTGAACACTTTGAAGCTCTTGGTTCTCATACTTCTGGAGCCTAGTTTGAAGGATTTTGAGCATAATTTTGCTGGTTACAGCATGAAGGTAAGGGCTTCCCTGATGGCTCAGATGGTACAGAATCCACCAGCAATGCAGGAGACCCAGGGTCTCTCCCTAGGCTGGGGAGATCCCCTGGAGAAGAGACTATCCACTCCAGTACTGTTGCCTGGAAATCTCATGATCAAAGAAGCCTGGTGGTCTACAGTCCATGGGGGTCACAAAGAGTTGGACATGACTGAGTAGCTAAGCATAGCATACACAGTGTATAGCACAGGGAACTCTACTCAGTATTCTGTAATGACCTGTATGGGAAAATAATCTAAGAAAGAGGGGATATATAATATGTATGTGTATAACTGATTCATTTTGCTGTACTCATGCAACTAACACAAAACTGTAAATCAACCATGCTCCAATAAAAAACATAGCTTAAAAAAAGAAAAATATTTCAGGATGGAAAGCATCAAATTTATACTAAAAAACCCCCATTATTTTCACATCTAAACCTAGGCTTTTTTAGCATAATATTCAAAAAATATTTTAAATATTTTTGAGTGCTGGAATAGCTCACAGGTAGCTCTTTTTGAGACCATGCCAAAAATTAATTAAACTTTAAATGATCTTCTAAATACATTAATGATAAATATCATTATTAAAAATGTTCCTACATATTTAGAATAATGCTTATGAAGCATGTTTTAAAGTGTCTGCTTAGAAATTCTTGTTTCATGCTGATATATACTCTCTGGCACTTATCTATCTGTCACAGTGGAACATTGTGACATTTAGTCTGCTCTCTTGATACATGGCCTATTTGATTTGGATTTTCAAGTACCTTGCCCAAATAGAATTTAGATGGTGCTTTTAATCACCATCCAGTCCTGACATCTTATTACATGATTCTGGTGAACTCTTCCTCCTCCTTTTCAATGAGTGATATATGAGGTTTTCTTATGGCAGAGAATGAAAAGATTCTTTATAAATTTCATCTTGAATAGAAGACTCCTCAGTTAATACATATTTCATAGGCTATAGCACTGTAGCCGGCAATCTACCTTTTCTTGGAGGTTCCTGTCAGTTTCACATCTGGAAGTTACTTTGATGATCTCCTGTTTCATGATGTCATAATCCAAGAATTATATAGCTATACATATATGGAATGTTGGACTATTACACATTTTATCTGTTTTTTCAAAATATGCCAACAGCTTTATTTGACAGAACATTTAGAAAGCTATTAACAGCACAAACTAAAAGTCAGAGAGAATGAAAGAAAGTTAACATCACGTTAAAAAAGAAATTATTACTTTGGAGTCTTGTGATAATTAACGTGTAAAAATACATTATTTCCATGCTGAATTTATTCGGGATGAAAAATCACTAATTTCTAGGCTACCTATATTAAGTATTAATACTTAATGGTAATTGTCATTATATGGTAGAATCAATGCCCAACTTAGTTTTACTTCATTCAGAGTGTTTTGGCTATGGCCCTAAGTATGTAGTTGCAAATTTGTTTTCAGTTAATTTGCTATTACCCAAACATTTAAAAAATCATCCTAAAAATCCTACCAAAATGCATGTTGGTACATTTTTAGGGATTTAATGGAAACAATAGGTCATTTCATGTAACAAAATGTGCTTCCAATACATTTATCAGCAAACATCATTTCTTTATACCTAATTTTAGGCCTCCATAACATCATACTAAAAAGAAATCACTGCATGCTGGCATATCTAACGTGGTTTTCCTTGAGATTATGCCAAAAAATAAAACAAATTAGACACTACAAACACATTGATGATTAATGCCATTAAAAATTTCCCCACTTATAAGATAATGCTGATGGAGAATTGTTATTTTTACAATATTTAAATATCTGAACTTTCAATATTAAAACTTCCAACCCATTACCATACTATATTTATAAAACAAAGAAAATAAAGCAAAAAAAAACAAACTGGACCTTATTAAACTTAAAAATTTTGTACCACAAAAGAAACCATCAAGAAAAGACAACCTATTGAATAGGAAAAAATATTTGCAATTTATATGACTGATAAGCTAATATCAAAAATATATAAGCAATTCATACATCATAAAAAAAGATGACCCAATTGAAAAATAGATGAGAGAACTATATGGACACTTTTCCAAGGAGGATGTGCAGACAGCCAATAGGCACATGAAACATGCTCAACTTGCTAATCATCAGGGAAATGCAAATCAAAACCACAATGAGATATCACTTTGTACCTGTCACGATAGCTATTATCAGAAAGAACAAAAATAAATATTGGTGAGGATGTGGAGAAAAGATAATCTTTGTACATTGTTGGTGGAATGTAAATTGGTATAGCCAATTTGTGAAACCAAAGTATGAAGGTTTTTCAAAAAACTAAAAATAGACCTATAATAGTTGTTTTAGTCACTCAGTCGTGTCCGACTGTTTGTGACCCCCATGGATAGTAGATTCCTCTGTCCATGGGATTCTCCAGGCAAGAATACTGGAATGGGTTACCATTTCCTTCTCAAAGACCTACCATATGACCCAGCAATTTCACTCCTGGAAATAGATCAGAAAAAAAAAAAAAAAACCTAGTTCAAAAAGATACATGCACCTCAATGTAAATAGCAATATTATCTACAATTGTGAAGATATGAAATCAATCTAGGTGCCCATCAACAGAGGAATGGATGAAGAAGATGTGATATATATGTGGTAGAATCAGCCATAAAAAATGATGTTTTGGCAGTTGCAACATAATTATAGGTGGACCTGAAGGGCATTATGCTAAGTGAAAAAGTCAGACAGAGAAAAGCAGATACAATATGAAATCACTTATATGTGGAATCTAAATAATAGAACAAACTCTTGAATATAACAGAAAACAAGCAGACTCAGATATAGAGAAGAAACTAGTGGTTACCAGTAGAGAGAGGGAAGATTGGGGGGGAGAACAATTAAAGGGTAGGGAATTAAGATATATAAACTACCATGTATAAAATAAGCCTCAAGGATATATTTTACAACACAGAGTAAAAGCACATTATCTTATAATAACTATAAATAAAATATAACCATTAAAATTGTGAACCACTATACTGTATACTCTGGAGAAGGGAACAGCAACCCACTCCAGTATTCTTGCCTGGAGATTCCCATGGACAGAGGAGAGTCTGGTGGGCTACTACAGTCTATGGAGTCTCAAAGAGTTGAACATGACTCACTCATATTGTATACTTATAATTTGCATGATATATATCAGCCATACTACAATAAATAAATAAACAGTTCCTATATTTTTGAAAGATAGCCTACACGTATTAAAGCTCATAAAATTAAACAATCGTAATTGTGTGTTCCAGTCATTCTGTACCAAATAACCCACATTCATATGAAGCTATAGTTCACTCATGCATCTTATGATGAGTAATGTATTTTAGTGTCTTTTCCTTTGCCATCTTTTTTATCATCTTTGCTGAGGTTTCAGTTTAAATATTGTGCACATGTTTAATTTCTTTTCTTCTAATTGAGATTTGCTACTAGTTTTTATACCAAGTATACCTTATTAGATATGCAATTTCCAAATATTTTCTCCTGGTTTATATCCTTTCATCCTTTTACAATTTTGTTTGCTTGTTTGTTTAGATCATTCATCCAGTCAAGAATCTAAGTGGGTCAGATGGTAAAAAAATCTGCCTGCAGTGCCGTAGACCCAGGTTTGATTCCTGGGTTGGGAAGAACCCTGGAGAAGGAAATGACAACCCACTCCAATATTCTTTTCTGGAGAATTCCATGGACAGAAGAACCTGGCAGGCTACAGTCCATGGGGTCCCACAGAGTCGGATATGACTGAGGGACTAACACTTTCTTTCTTCCATCTCACCAGTGTATATGAATACAGAACATTTAAGACACACTTCTGCTGCTAATTCTAGAGTTTTCAAAAATATGGAATGAAGCCTTACAGCAAGTCTTCAAGTTAAAGGAAAACAAGTGAATTCTTACAAAAGTCATACAGCTTCAACTTTTCATAGAATATATTTTCTTCTAAAAGAGTCCCAGTCATAAGTAAGTTTTGTGTCACCTTGCTAGCATGGTTGTTTTATTTGCTCATTCAGTTAGTGGTCTCTGCTCTACTTTTGTTATAACAATTGGGTTAAGATGTCCCTACTCCACTTCTCCAATCCTGCACAAATTCTAAATACTAAATGCCTAGATATTAGCTCCAATATTAGGAGCAAAAACACCTAGTTTCTGTGATTTTAATTTAGTTTCTCCACTGACCTAATGGTCATTCTTTACGTTTGAAATAAAAAGAAGACTGTTCATTTATTCTGTTTTTCATTTTTTAAATATTTTTTTGTTGTGAACCATTTTTAAAATCTTTGCTGAATTTGTCACTAGATTGTTTCTGTGTTATGTTTTGGATTTTCGGCCATGAGGCATATGAGATCTCATTAATAGCTCCGCAGCAAGGGATCGAACCTACACACCCTGCATTGGAAGGCACAGTTTTACACTGGATCACTAGGGGAGTCCTCTCTTTTTTTTTTCATTCTTGAGCTAAGCAATGCTTTTGAAATTGTTAGTATACTTTATTTAAAATTATTGTGAATTTTTGCATATAAGTATGTATTTTGTCAATCAGACACATTGATGCTTATAGTGCTTTCTACAATCAATTATTTTTTATTTTATAACATTTGTAAATAACATTTGATTTATAACATTTTAAAAAATGTATTAATTTTAAATTACATTGCACTGTAATCAAGGACTATTCTCTCTGTGATGCTTATTCTTATGGATTTTTAAAATAATTTCTTCATGATCAACTTTTCAGCAAATATTTTATCAATGCTACATGTAATCTCAAAAGGAAACACTAGTTTTAAATTGTTGAGTCATTCAGTTGCGATAAACACTTACTAAAATGTGTTTGCTTGATATGAAATATCTCTGACTGAAATACTTGTTCGCAAATGTTCCAATGTAATGGTGACTTCCCAACTTCATAACATTTATAAATTCTTTTGTATATAATGGCTGTCTGGGGAGGCCTTACAAATAGCTGTGAAAAGAAGAAAAGTGAAAAGCAAACGAGAAAAGGAAAGATATAAACATCTGAATGCAGAGTTCCAAAGAATAGCAAGAAGAGATAAGACAGCCTTCTTCAGTGATCAATGCAAAGAAATAGAGGAAAACAACAGAATGGGAAAGACTAGAGATCTCTTCAAGAAAATCAGAGATACCAAAGGAACATTTCATGCAAAGATGGGCTCAATAAAGGACAGAAATCGTATGGACCTAACAGAAGCAGAAAATATTAAGAAGAGATAGCAAAAATACACAGAAGAACTGTACAAAAAAGATCTTCACAACCCAGATAATCACGATGGTGTGATCACCATCACACCAGACATCCTGGAATGTGAAGCCAAGTGGGCCTTAGAAAGCATCACTACGAACAAAGCTAGTGGAGGTGATACAATTCCAGTTGAGCTATTCCAAATCCTGAAAGATGATGCTGTGAAAGTGCTGCATTCAATATGCCAGCAAATTTGGAAAACTCAACAGTGGCCACATGACTGGAAAAGGTCAGTTTTCATTCCAATCCCAAAGAAAGGCAATGTCAAAGAATGCTCAAACTACTGCACAATTGCACTCATGTCACACGCAAATAAAGTAATGCTCAAAATTCTCCAAGCCAGGCTTCAGCAATATGTGAACCGTGAAATTCCTGATATTCAAGCTGGTTTTAGAAAAGGCAGAGGAACCAGAGATCAAATTGCCAACATCTGCTGGATCATGGAAAAAGCAAGAGAGTTCCAAAAAAACATCTATTTCTGCTTTATTGACTATGCCAAAGCTTTTGACTGTGTGGATCACAATAAACTGTGGAAAATTCTGAAAGAGATGGGAATACCAGACCACCTGATCTGCCTCTTTGAAATTTGTATGCAGGTCAGGAAGCAACAGTTAGAACTGGACATGGAACAACAGACTGGTTCCAAATAGGAAAAATAGTACGTCAAGGCTGTATATTGTCACCCTGTTTATTTAACTTATATGCAGAGTACATCATGAGAAACACTGGACTGGAAGAAACACAAGCTGGAATACAGATTGCTGGGAGAAATATCAATAACCTCAGATATGCAGATGAATCCACCCTTATGGCAGAAAGTGAAGAGGAACTCAAAAGCCTCTTGATGAAGGTAAAAGTGGAGAGTGAAAAAGTTGGCTTAAAGCTCAACATTCAGAAAATGAAGATCATGGCATCCGGTCCCACCACTTCATGGGAAATAGATGGGGAAACAGTGGAAACAGTGTCAGACTTTATTTTTCTGGGCTCCAAAATCACGACAGATGGTGACTGCAGCCATGAAATTAAAAGACGCTTACTCCTTGAAAGGAAAGTTATGACCAACCTAAATAGCATATTCAAAAGCAGAGACATTACTTTGCCAACAAAGGTCCATCTAGTGAAGGCAATGGTTTTTCCTGTGGACTGTGAAGAAGGCTGAGCGCCGAAGAATTGATGGTTTTTGAACTGTGGTGTTGGAGAAGACTCTTGAGAGTCCCTTGGACTGCAAGGAGATCCAACCAGTCTATTCTGAAGGAGATCAGTCCTGGGATCTTTGGAAGGACTGACGCTAAAGCTGAAACTCCAGTACTTTGGCCACCTCGTGTGAAGTGTTGACTCATTGGAAAAGACCCTGATGCTGGGAGAGATTGGGGGCAGGAGGAGAAGGGGACGACAGAGGATGAGATGGCTGGATGGCATCACTGACTCGATAGACGTGAGTCTCAGTGAACTCCGGGAGTTGGTGATGGATAGGAAGGCCTGGCGTGCTGTGATTCATGGGATCGCAAAGAGTTGGACACAACTGAGCGACTGATTTGATCTGATCTGACTATTGCCATCAAACCAATGGCCTAACTGTCATTTCCCCTTTAAATTAATCACATTTTGTCAACTACTACTCCTTTTAATGTCAGGATCCATATGACAGGCAGAGGCACCTGAGTAGAGAAACAAATGTAGCCAATGCCACCCTTCCTGTTTTTTCCTAATCCTAGTAAGGGCTAAGAGCCTGAAGTTCCTCAATCCTCACAGAGGCATCAACCACAGATGGTGATAGACAGCTACAGTCTGAGGGAGGTGGGATGAAGGGGGATAACTTCATTTCTTGATGTAGATTCACTGAATAGTTAAACTGATGTCAGCATCTTCCTTGTGCCAGATTTTCACATTTCCATTTTCTTTCAACACATCACATTTTTATAATGACTATACAGCAGTATATAAAATTAAGCTTCTTCCACTGGAACTTGACAAACTGAAGACTAATAAGACAAATTACTTTTTTCTCCAGAACATATTCCTTCAGTGTTTCCTATCTTACAGACTGGCACGTGCATGCCTGCTAAGTTGTGGGAATCATGTCTGACTCTATGCTACCCCATGGACCATAGCCCACCAGGCTCTTTTGTCCATGAAGATTGTCCAGGCAAGCATACTGGAGTGGATTGCTAAAGGATGTTACCAACCCAGGATCAAACCTGCATCTCGTATATCTCCTGCATTGGCAGGCTGGTCTTTACCACTAGCACCACCTGGGAAGTCCATCTTCCAGACTGGTACCAACATCAATTCATCCAAAGGCAGAAACCAAAGCATCAATTTTTGTTACCCATCCCCATGATCTCCTACGTCAATTTGCTACTGAGTTCACGTCCTGTTTATTCTACACTTGACTTCATCCTCCTGTCTGCATTCTGCCCTTCATTTTTGTAACAGTTTTCTAATTTACTCTCCACTTTCCAGCTTGTCCCCTTCATATACATTGGATATTGCTGTAACAATACCTGCTACAAAATTCTGCATTACTTATGTCAGCTCTATTTTTAAATTAATTACGTGCCCTCCCACTTGATTTCAATGTGATTTTCACATTCCTTGTCTTAAACATGTAATTCCTCCACAAACATATCTCTGTTTAGCTGTCCTTTCTAAGCCCACCTTTACTGTACATGCTGACATATTTCTAGTTGTATTACAGAAATAATCACCTTCTCTGGATGTTGGATGATTTAACACTTCTGAATCTAAATATATGGTATTATTTCAAAAATAGATTATCTTTGCCTGTACTATATTTTATAAATTAAACATAATCAACTCATTCTTTCTCCAAAATCCAACATCAGCATGAATTTCTTCAAGTCTTCCTGGAAACTGTCTTCAAAGTTCCTAGATGCGCCTTTCTAATGTCTATGCAAACTCATTTTAAATGTTGTCATTGGCTGACATTTCAGCCTCTTGTTCTAACTAGACATCAGAGTTCAGTCTTAATATATTCTTCTGAATTATCTCCCATCTGCATTGTAGAAGAAACTGCTAACTGCACTGCATCTATTTTATTAATTTGGAAAAGTGGCCAAGGGTAAGAGCTTATAGGAAAGAAGAAAAATAAGAGGAGATCTAGTGCAGGTATCTGTAATATCTGCACATGTAGCTTTTTAAAGTTTTTTCGAACTTTTGGGAACTACCCAGACTCATCTCCTAAACAGTATTTCCTTTATATAATTGAATGTCATTAAGCATATCCAGTTTTGAATTTACGAAAGTACTTATGAATGTATAAATGTATGCATTTTGTATATAGGCATTTCTTTGTTTTGTGAATAAGATAACAAGCACTACATAATGAGCTGTTGGTGGTGGCTTAGTCACTAGGTTGTGTCTGACTCTTGTGACCCCAAGGACTGTAGCCTGCCAGGTTCCTCTGTTAGCTTAATGATTTTGTGTTTCATTGTCTTAGTATCCCGATTGCCACTGTAACAAATCAGCACAAAATTAGTGGCATAAAAAATGCAAACTTATTTTCATAGCGTTCTGGATGTCAGGATTCCAAAAATCAAGGTATTGACAGGGCTGCATTCTTTATGGAGGCTTTAGGGGATAATCTGTTTTCTTGCCTTTTCTAACTTTGAGGGACATCTGCATTCTTTGGCTCGTGAAACCGCCTTTCACTTTCAAAATCAGCTGGGTAGAACCTTTCAACCGCCCCCCGCCCCCTCCACTCTCTCTCTCTCTCTTTTTTTTTTTTTTTTCTGACTTGAAACTTTGGGCTTTTGCTCATTTAAGACTTTTGTGAGTACATTGGGTCCACCTGGATAATTCACAGCAACTTTTTCATCTCAATATTCTTAACTTCGTCATGTATACAAAACTGTCTTATGTATTAAAGTCTTTTATGTGTTACCACGTAAAGGTACCAACAGTTCAGTTCAATAGCTCAGTAGTGTCCGATTCTTTGTGACGTCATGGACTGCAGCATGCCAGATTTGCCTATCCATCACCAGCTCCCGGAGTTTACTCAACTCAAGTCCATTGAGTCCATGATGCCATCCAACCATCTCATCTTCTGCTGTCACCTTCTCCACACACCTTCAATCTTTCCTAGCACAAGGGTCTTTTCAAATGAGTCACCTTTTCACATCAGGTAGCCAAAGTATTGGAGTTTCAGCTTGTACACCAGTCCTTCCAGTGAATATTCAAGACTGATTTCCTTTAGGATGGACTGGTTAGATCTCCTTGTAGGCCACCAGACTCTTAAGAGTCTTCTCCAACACCACAGTTCAAAAGCACCAATTCATCTGCACTAATCTTTCTTTATAGTCCAACTCTCACATCCATACATGACTACTGGAAAAACCATAGACTTGAATAGATGGACATGTGTTGGAAAAATAATGTCTCTGCTTTTAAATATGCTGTCTAGGTTGGTCATAACTTTCTTTCCAAGGAGTAAGTGTCTTTTAATTTCATGGCTGCAATCACCATCTGCAGTGATTTTGGAGCCCAATAAAATAAAGTCTGTCACTATATCCACTGTTTCCCCATCTATTTGCCATGAAGTGATGGGACCAGATGCCATGATCTTAGTTTTCTGACTGTTGAGCTTTAAGACAACTTTTTCACTCTCCTCTTTCACTTTCATCAAGAGGCTTTTTAGTTCCTCTTCACTTTCTGCCATAAGGGTGGTGTCATCTGCATCAGTCAGTTCAGTTCAGACGCTCAGTCATGTCCAACTCTTTGCAACCCCATGAACCGTGCACGCCAGGCCTTCCTGTCCATCACCAACTCCTGGAGTTTAATCAAACTCATGTCCATCGAGTCAGTGATGCCATCCAGCCATCTCATCCTCTGTCGTCCCCTTCTCCTCCTGCCCTCAATATTTCCCAGTGTCAGGGTCTTTTCAAATGAGTCAGCTCTTCACATCAGGTGGGCAAAGTATTGGAGTCTCAGCTTCAACATCAGTCCTACCAATGAACACCCAGGACTGATCTCCTTTAGGAAGGACTGGTTGGATCTCCTTGCAATACAAACGACTCTCAGAGTCTTCTCCAACACTACAGTTCAAAAGCATCAATTCTTCTGCTATCAGCCCACTTTAAAGTCCAACACTCACATCCATACATGACCACTGGAAAAACCATAGCTTTGACTAGACAGACCTTTGTTGACAAATAATGTCTCTTTTTTTTTAATATGCTGTCTAAGTTGGTCATCACTTTCCTTCCAAGGAGTAAGCACCTTTTAATTGCATGACTGCAATCACCATCTACAGTGATTTTGGAGCCCCCAAAAAATAAAGTCAGCCACTGTTTCCACCATATCCCCATCTATTTGCCATGAAATGATGGGACCGGATGCCATGATCTTCGTTTTCTGAATGTTGAGCTTTAAGCCAACATTTTTACTCTCCTCTTTCACTTTCATCAAGAGACTCTTTAGTTCTTCACTTTCTGTCATAAGGGTGGTGTCATCTGCATATCTGAGGCTACTGATATTTCTCCTGACAGTCTTGAATCCAGTTTGTGCTTCCTCAAGACCAGCATTTCTCATGATGTACTCTGCATGGAAGTTAAATAAGCAGGGTGACAATATACAGCTTTGACGTACTCCTTTTCCTATTTGGAATCAGTCTGTTGTTCCATGTCCAGTTCTAACTCTTGTTTCCTGACCTGTATACAGGTCTCTCAAAAGGCAGGTCAGGTGGTCTGGTATTCCCATCTCTTTCAGAATTTTCCACAGTTTCTCGTGATCCACACAGTGAAAGGTTTTGCATAGTCAATAAAGCAGGAATAGATGTTTTTTCTGGCACTCTCTTGATTTTTTGATGATCCAGTGGATGTTGGCAATTTGATCTCTTGTTCCTCTGCCTTTTCTAAAACCAACTTGAACATCTGGAGATGAACCGTGAATATTCACAGTTCACATATTGCTGAAGCCTGGCTTAGAGATTTTTGAGCATTATTTTACTAGTGTGTGAGATGAGTGCATTTGTGTGTTAGTTTGATCATTCTGTTCTGACCTTTTCCAGTCCTGTGGCCACTGCTGAGTTTTCCAAATTTGCTGGCATATTGAGTGCTCACTTGCACAGCATCATCTTTTAGGATTTGAAATAGCTCAGCTGGAATTCCATCACTTCCACTAGCTTTGTTCATAGTGATCCTTCCTAAGGCCACTTGATTTCACGTTCCAGGATGTCTGGCTCTAGGTGAGTGATCACACCATTGTGATTTTCAGTGTCATGAAGATCTTCTTTGTACAGTTCTTTTGTTTATTCTTGCTGCTGCTACTGCTGCTAAGTCGCTTCAGTCATGTCTGACTCCATGCGACCCCATAGACGGCAGCCCACCAGGCTCCCCCATCCCTGGGATTCTCCAGGCAAGAACACTGGAGTGGGTTGCCATTTCCTTCTCCAATGCATGGAAGTGAAAAGTGAAAGGGAAGCCGCTCAGTTGCGTCCAACTCCTAGCAACCCCATGGACTGCAGCCTACTAGGCTCCTCCATCCATGGGCATTTTCCAGGCAAGAGTAATGGAGTGGGTTCTTCTGCTTCTGTTAAGTCCATGCCATTTCTGTCCTTTATTGAGCCCATCTCTGCATGATATTTTCTCTTGGTATCTCTAATTTTCTTGAAGAGATCTCTAGTCTTTCCCATTCTATTGCTTTCCTCTGTTTCTTTGCACTGATCACTGAGGAAGGCTTTCTTTTCTCACCTTGTAATTCTTTGGAACTCTGCATTCAAATGGGTATATCTTTTCTTTTCTCCTATGCTTTTCACTTCTGTTTTTTTCTGATATTTGTAAGGTATCCTCAGACAGCCACTTTGCTTTTCTGCATTTCTTTTTCTTGGGGATGGTCTTGATCCCTGTTTCCTGTACAGTGTCATGAACCTCCATCCACTGTTCATCAGCCACTCTGTCTATCACATCTATTCCCTTAAATCTATTTCTCACTTTCCATTCTATAATCATAAGGGATTTGATTTAGGTCATACCTGAATGGTCTAATAGTTTTGCCTATTTTCTTCAATTTAAGTCTGAATTTGGCAATAACGAGGTCATGATCTGAGCCGCAGTCAGCTCCCAGTCTTGTTTTTGCTGACTGTGTAGAGCTTTTCCACCTTTGGCTGCAAAGAATATAATTAATCTGATTTTGGTGTTGGGTATCTGGAGATGTCCATGCATAGAGTCTTCTCTTGTGTTGTTGGAAGAGGTTGTTTGCTATGACCACTGCATTCTCTTGGCAAAACACTATATGCTTTTGCCCTGCTTCATTCTGTACTCCAAGGCCAAATTTGTCTGTTACTCTAGGTATTTCTTGACTTCTTACTTTTGCATTACAGTTCCCTATAATGAAAAGGACATCTTTTTTGGGTGGTAGTTCTAGAAGGTCTTGTAGGTCTTCATAGAACAGTTCAACTTCAGCTTCTTCAGCATTATTGGTCCGGGCATAGACTTGGATTACCATGATATTGAATGGTTTGCCTTGAAAATTAACAGAGATTATTCTTTTGTTTTGGAGATTGCTTCCAAGTACTGCATTTTGGGCTCTTTTGTTGACTATGATGGCTACTCCATTTCTTCTAAGGGATTCTTGCCCACAGTAGTAGATATAATGGTCATCTGAGTTAAATTCACCCATTCCAGTCCATTTTAGTTCGCTGATCCCTAAAATGTCGACATTCACACTTGTCATCTCCTGTTTGACCATTTCCAATTTGCCTTGGTACATGTAGCTAACATTCCAGGTTCCTATGCAATATTGCTCTTTACAGCATCATACCTTCCTTCAATCACCAGTCTCATCCACAACTGGGTGTTGTTTTTCCTTTGGCTCTGTCTCTTCATTCTTTCTGGAGTTAATTCTCCACTGATCTCCAGTCGTATATTGGGCACCTACTGACCTGGGGAGTTCATCTTTCAGTTTTCTTTTGCCTTTTCATACTATTCATGGGGTTCTCAAGGCAGGAATACTGAAGTGGTTTGCCATTCCTTTCTCCAGTGGACCACATTTTGTCAGAACTCTCCACCATGACCTGTCCTTCTTGGGTGGCCCTACACAGCATGGCTCATAGTTTCAATGAGTTAGACAAGGCTATGGTCCATGTGATTAGACTGGTTAGTTTTCTGTAACATATTCACAAGCAAATCCAAGTATGAGCCAGACAACATTTCAAATGGAGAATAGTTTGTCAATAGAAAAGGGCATGGCCTTACTCCCAAATTCAATGATTTAGGACTCACAGTCTCTCACTGGGGTTTGTCAAGGTGCCATGGAAATTATCTCTCTGACACAGACACCTGCAATAACAATAGGTTTCTGGGTCATAAGGCCCAAATGGCAGGTCAGTTGAACAACAACCTGGATTTATTACAGGGCCCTTCTTGTTCTTGGCTCAACTCAAAATTAGCAGCCTTTCAAATTATCCAGGAAGCAGGTTGGAATAGTATGGACAAATG